>NC_033799.1:24805483-24879087 GCF_001876935.1 Asparagus officinalis | reverse complement strand
ATAAAATTCTTCCTCTCCGACACTGGGTTCATCTTTGCTCCAAGAGAAGACACCATTTTCTAGCATTAACATCCATGCTTTTCATGTATGGAGGAATTTATCTTAATCCTCAAACCGAGATAAGTCTGCACCTAATACGAGTTGTCGGGTGGTACGTTACCGCGAAAACGACCAAGTCCATGTATTCTAAATCATAGCACCAAGACTAAGAGAGTTTCTCTTAGCACAACGTAACATGTGGAACAGGTTTAACAATTCACATGCTAGCCAGATTCAAATGGTAATCGGTAAAGGCACATCAAACCCGTTGATGACTGAGGGTTTGTCAAAAATCCTTTGAGCATCCCGCGAGGGATGATTAAGTCTATGTATTCAAAATTATAACGCTAAGTCTAAAAGAATTCATTCTTTTGGCACAACATTACTCGCAGAGTAGACTTAAATAATCTGCATGCTAGCCCGATTCAAACGGTAATCGGTAAAGGTATATCGAATCCGTTGATGACCGAAGATTTGCCAAAATTCCTATAAGTATTATGGTTATTCATCTTAGATTGGATAATAGTCATAATAAAAAGAAGAGTGCGCTAAGTAAAAGACTTTGTTTCATTAATAAAGTCAGGCCAAATGGAGATATAAGAAGATGTCTCAAATCAGATCTAACAAACAGAAGGAGGCAATTTTAGCCTTGACAGCGGCCAACTCCTTTTCCTCTTCCGCTCGAACTTTCTCCTCTTCTTCCATCCGGAGTTTGGCATCAGCAACAAAGGTGGCAGCGTCGGCGGTTGTGTCTTCTTGACATAGTGCATGGAGAGCTTCCAACTCTCCTCTATAAGAACTTTGAACTCTGGTACTCTCGAGCTCAAAGTCCTTTAGGGTCCTCTCCCCTTGGGCGGTCCTGACCCCTGTACGATCAGCAATATTGTTATAAACATCCATCTTAGTCTGCAGATGATGTTGCCGCTCATACAAATTCACGACGATAACTTCTTGCTCCGATATGCATTTCGCTCGGGCTTTACGCTCGGGCATCATCTGAATCTGAGCATCGATCATGAGCGGCGTGGCTTCATCGCGTGGTTCGAAGTATACCATCTCTTCCAAGCGATACATAAGCTCCTCTAAGCGAGTAAGAATTTGCTTGCATCGCCTAGCTAGCTGGATACCGCCCACACGGTGAATATCCTTAAGACTATCCGCTACGAAGGGGAGCAAATCATAAAATTTTCCCCGCCCAAAACTAATGGCGGAGGCTGTTTGTTATATAGCTTTCTCTAACTTTTGGAGGAGGCCCTGCACGGATCTAGATACCGAGAAAGTAGATTCCTAGCTAGGCACAATTGTAGCAATGTGTGTTAGACCCTAGAGGGGGGGGGGGGGGGATTAGGGTCTTATGCTAATCTAATCTGATTTTATGCCAATTAAAACTAATTCAAATATTATTCTTACAAGATAGATATACAATATAATATGAGCAAGAATATGCAATATGATCAAAGAGATATATCCTAGCAAAGAGGTATATGATGAAATATATGTAAGGATATATAAACAAATGCAAGGGTGAAATAAACATAAACAAGTGATGTAGTGGATGAAATAAACAATGAGAGAAAGGCTATAAAGATGAACAAATATAAGTGTGGTAAGCCAAACTCAAACAAGCAATATGATCACGGAGTTCGGACCTTTCGTCCTACGTCTCCGCTCCCCACTCCCAGGGAGAAATCCACTATCACGACCGGGTTTTCTACACTCATCCGTATAATGTTTACAACCACATTATGTTGGTTTTCAACGCTCACCGATCAACGTATACACTCATTCTCACAATGTCGGTTTTCAACGTTCACCGATCAACGTCCACTCCTCACACTCGGTTTTCTAGTTCACCGAAAACTTCACAACACACTCAGTTTTCTAGCTCACCGAAAACCTTACAATACTCATAATATAATAACAAATGATTTGTTCTCTAATATAATGTGAGAACTCAATTAAAGCTCACACTCAATTATTAAAACTCTTACTAACCCAAATATACTATGTATGAAAATACAATAAGCTCAATGTGGGTGTGTGTAAACAATGAGTGAAACAAAATCAACTAAACTCAAATGTAAATATTAGCTTAATAGAATTGATAATCAACAAGTAATTATGAATAAAAGCTAGAATTGAGTTTAGAAAAACTTCTCTAGATGATAAGAGAGAGAGATGGATTGAAGCTCAATGAATTGATCTCCACTTCCTCTTATGGAATTCTTCACAAACAAAACTCTTAAACAAACTTAAAACCAAACTTAAACTCTTTTAAAACTTGTTAAAACATTTCTTGGATTGTGAAAATAGTTATGGCAAAGGGGTATATATAGGGTAGAAGAAAACAACTCAAAAATCTCAAAAACCCACTAAAAACCAAAAACAGAAGTTACCGTTAAAGTTCAACGGTCGGATGCTACAGTAATGGCAGACGACCACGGCAGTCGACCGTGAAGTTCATCAAAAACTGAGAGAACGCGTAGAGAGTTTGACGGTCGATCGCACTGTAGCGCGGTCGACCGCGGGTACTGTAGTACTATATATCCAGCTTTATAAAATTAATTAAATATAGTAAATTAACTCCAAAAATTATGAAATTTTGAGGAAAGTTTTTAGATATATAGATGAACATGTTAGAGAAAGAATTTATGAAAAATCATTTCTTATTTGAGATAAATAAATGTTTGAACATAGATATAAAGTTTCTGAAAATCTGCTGACATACACGATTTTGTAAAATCAATTAGGCACAGTAAATCAACTCCAAAAATGATAAAATTTTAAGAGAAGTTTCTAAACATGTAGATAAACATTTCAAAGAAAGAATTTCTTAAATATCACTTCCCATTTGTGAAAACTCATCTGTTTTGTAAAAATATACACGAACATGCACGAACGAAAAACATGATTTTGTAAATTCAATTAAACGTAACAAATCAATTTCAAACTTGATGAAACTTTGGAAAATGTGATTTTGAACATGTTACAAAATTTTTTTTTCCAATTTGCATTTCCCAATTGTGGAATCTCATTATTTTACAAAATCACATAAGTATGGACTTGTAAAAGCTTGATCTTGACAAAATGAGTTTAAACAAAGTTTTAAAAACTTCTTAATATATTTATAAACTTGATAAAAGATATAAAATAATATCGTTAAGTCTATAATCTAAAACGACGATAAACCAAACCAAATGTGTGTGTGTGATATTGAGCTTGAAGTATTAACACACATAATATAAGCCCTAAACTAATTTACCCAAGCTTGATTGGTCTTCAATATGCTTGACTTGGTAATCTCGCGGATGAAGCTTGAACTTGATCTTTAACTTTGAATTGTAAGGCTTCACTTTACTATTCCGCTAACCTCCATTGAATATGATCGTTGAGGCTCTATTCCATCCATCCTCCAACACGTTGTTTGCCTAGAATAAATACGAAAACACAAATGCTAGACAAACAACATTAGATATAAATTGTTTGCTAAATCACCATCAAAACAAGAAGGCCAAGAATCTCCCCCTTTTTAATGATGACAAATAATTTACAAAAAAGAATATATGCATGAAGGAAATGAACATATACAAGATAATACACATGCATATAAACAAGGAATTGTATACTCACAATATTTCTCCCCCTTTGACAACATAAAAAAAGGGACAAAAGAATTAAGAGAGCGAAAGCTCCCCCTACAAATAAGCATGGGTGAGTATAAAACAAGTATAGGGATTGCTCTCCCTATCAAAATACCTTAATGAATATATGCAATGAATGCTAAGGCATACATATGTGAGCAAGCATAGATGGAATGTATGCTAAACACTCCTCACCTACAAAAAGACAATGAAGACACATATAAATATGTCATTATGAAGATAGTGTCTCATTACACTAATATAAAAACCATGTATAAAATTGATTTATGAAATTAAAAGAAAAAGAGCATGAGAATCATGCAAAATGTTTTCAAATAAAAACAAATCAATCAAATGAAATCATAAATCATAAGTAAATCATACAAGAACATAAAATCAAATCATCATTGATTTTCAAAAATCAAGAGAGGTAATTATATCTAGCTATTGAGCTAGTATCAACCCATGTAAACATTTTAGCACCCGATAAACAAAATTTGGGAATAAACACCCAATAAATCCGGAGGGTTATATGAACACAAACCTCTTATCAAAACAAATAATCATGAAAACAAAAGATTTGATCAATTAAAAATTTGTTTTCATAATCAAAAGATTTTAAGACATAATTTTCAAAACCAAGAAAAGGAAAAGTAAGAACACTAAAATTCTTGGTTTAAAATTTAAATTTGTTTTGGTACCCAAGAACTCTTGGTACCAAAAGATTTAAGAATATGACCCCTATCATTAAAGCTCAAAGCCCTTGGGTTATGAACCTATTTGGGCGCATTTAGTGCACTAACACGGTCAAAGCAATAATGCACTAACACGGTTAAAGCAATAATCACTCAAATAACCATTTCGATTGTAATTTGTGCAATGAAAAAGATCCATTTGTTTTTGTGGACCATTAGCTCGTGCACGGGAATCATTTGCAAATAAATTTTTTTTTTAAAATTATTTTGCAAATGAGAAACATTCTTAAACAATGGAACATATTGCAACTTAGAAGCTTTTTGTATATCAAAACAAAATTTAGCAAGATGTCCAAACCTACCACAAACATCATATTTAAAAGCATGTGGTCTACTAGAAGTATTTGGCAAATGAGATTTCTTTTTTAAATCAAACAATATTCGGCCAAATGACCAAAACGACCACAATGATCATATCTATACACATGAGCATGCTTATGATGAACAATGGGTGCATGTGTGTGTACATGTGATGAAGAAGCTACTTGAGATGCACAAGGAGCATTGATATTTTTATGTTTGTGTGCATCATAACAAAATTTAGCTAGATGGCCTTTACGACCGTAAATGGAGCACTTGTAAACTTTGCTATATATGTGTGCATGATGAGTGGATGATTTCTTAGACTTGGCACACATATCCATAAGCCTCTTATGATTATCAAAATATATTTTCAAAGTTGAATCTAAAGATGAAATGCGATTATTCATAAGATTCAAATCTTTATTTTTAGGCACATATGCATTTTTAGAAGTAGAACATAAATAGTCATTTATAAAGGAAGCAATATCATTTTGTATGTTCTCTACTTCTAACATTGCATTATTTTTGTCATGAGTCAAGTTAGCAATATCCAATTTCAATTTTTTATTTTTCAAATTTAACATATCATTGTTTTCTTGAAGAGCAATACTTTCTTGAGAAATGATATCAAATTTGGAAGCTAACTTCTCATGATCGGATTTTAAATCTTCATACTTGCTTTTTAAGTAAATAAAATCATTTTGCAATTTGTTAAAGGCATGCAATACTTTTTCACTAGCACAAGCAAGTTCATCATTAGGTAAATCATTAAAAGATTCGAACTCGCAAACCTCACTAGGGCTATCGCTTAGCGCTCGTGTGTATGAAGCTCCTTTAGAACTTGAAGCGGGATCCTCCAAAGCTTGTCGGATCGCCTCTAAGTCTCCTTGATGCGCTTTTATGAATTTTCATAATGTATAAGCACTATCAAAAGAATCAAGCTTGTTAGACATAAATGAATCAAATGCATTTAATAAAAATTCTAACATAAGCTTGTTCATAATAAACATCTTTTTATCATGTTTGCTCCACTTGGATTTCTCTAACGTGGGCACAATATAAGCACAATCAATGATTTTCCATAAATCAATATTTTTAGATTGAACAAATATTTTGAATCTAAAGCACCATTGAGCATAGGGGAAAACATTGAATTTAGGAGCAATACTAGAATCATAGCCTAAACAAGATGCATCATTCATATCCATAATTTATAAAAAAATGCAAGCAAGATACAAATACAATCAAAATAAGATTAGCACAAAAAGATAACTTTGATCTTTAACTCAAGGTGATTAGGCCTTAAATCAAAGAGCACCAAGCTCTGATAACAATTTCTAGACCCTAGAGGGGGAGTGATTAGGGTCTTATGCTAATCTAATATAATTTTATGCCAATTAAAACTAATTTAAATATTATTCTTGTAAGATAGATATACAATTTAATATAAGCAAGAATATACAATATGATCAAAGAGATATATCCTAGCAAAGAGGTATATGATGAAATATATGTAAGGATATATAAACAAATGCAAGCGTGAAATAAACATAGACAAGTGATGTAGTGGATGAAATAAACAATGAGAGAAATGCTATAAAGATGAACAAATATAAGTGTGCTAAGCTAAACTCAAACAAGCAATATGATCACGGAGTTCGGACATTCCGTCCTACGTCTCCGCTCCCCACTCCCGGGGAGAAATCCACTATCACGATCGGGTTTTCTATGCTCACCCGAATAACGTTTATAACCACACTATGTCGGTTTTTAACGCTCACCGATCAACGTATACACTCACTCTCACAATGTCGGTTTTCAACGTTCACCGATCAACGTCCACTCCTCACACTCGGTTTTCTAGTTCACCGAAAACTTCACAACACACTCGGTTTTCTAGCTCACCGAAAACCTTACAATACTCATAATGTAATAACAAATGATTTATTCTCTAATACAATGTGAGAACTCAATTAAAGCTCACACTCAATTGTTACAACTCTCACCAACCCAAATATACTATGTATGAAAATACAATAAGCTCAATATGGGTGTGTGTAAACAATGAGTGAAACAAAATCAACTAAACTCAAATGTAAATACTAGCTTAATAGAATTGACAATCAACAAGTAATTATGAATAAAAGCTAGAATTGAGTTTAGAAAAACTTCTCTAGATGATAAGAGAGAGAGAGAGAGAGAGAGAGAGAGAGAGAGGAGAGAGAGAGAGAGAGAGAGAGAGAGAGAGATGGATTGAAGCTCAATGAATTGATCTCTACTTCCTCTTATAGAATTCTTCACAAATCAAACTCTTAAAAAAATTTAAAACCAAACTTAAACTCTTTTAAAACTTGTTAAAACATTTCTTGGATTGTGAAAATAGTTATGACAAAGGGGTATATATAGGGTAGAAGAAAACAACTCAAAAAATCTCAAAAACCAACTAAAAACCAAAAACAGAAGTTACCGTTAAAGTTCAACGGTTGGATGCTACAGTAACAGCAGTCGACCGCAGCAGTTGACCACGAAGTTCATCAAAAACTGAGAGAACGTGCTGAGAGTTTGACGGTCGACCGCACTTTAGCGCAGTCGACCGCGGGTACTATAGTACTGTATATCCATCTTTGTAAAATCAATTAAATATAGTAAATAAACTCCAACAATTATGGAATTTTGAGGGACGGTTCTAGATATATAGAAGAACATGTTAGAGAAAGAATTTATAAAAAATCATTTCTCATTTGAGAGAAATAAATGTTTGAACATAGATATACAGTTTCTGAAAATCTGCTGACATACACGATTTTGTAAAATCAATTGGACATAGTAAATCAACTCCAAAAATGGTAAAATTTTGAGGGAAGGTTCTAAACATATAGACAAACATTCCAAAGAAAGAATTTATTAAATATCACTTCACATTTGTAAAACTCGTCTATTTTGTAAAAACATGCACGAACATGCACGAACGAAAAACATGATTTTGTAAATTCAATTAAACGTAACAAATCAATTTCAAACTTGATGAAACTTTGGGAAATATTTGAAAATGTGATTTTAAACATGTTACAAAAAATAATTTTCCAATTTGCATTTCCTAATTGTGGAATCTCATTATTTTGTAAAATCACATAAGTATGGACTTGTAAAAGCTTGATCTTGACAAAATGAGTTTAAACAAAATTTTGAAAACTTTCCAGTAGATTTATAAACTTGATAAAAGATATAAAATAATATCGTTAAGCCTATAATCCAAAATGATGATAAACCAAACCAAACGTGTGTGTGTGATATTGAGCTTGAAGTATTAACACACATAATATAAGCCCTAAACTAATTCCCAAGCTTGATTAGTCTTCAATATGCTTGACTTGGTAATCTCGCGGATGAAGGTTGAACTTGATCTTTAACTTTGAATTGTAAGGCTTCACTCCACTATTCCGCCAACCTCAATTGAATATGATCGTTGAGGCTCTATTCCATCCATCCTCCAACACGTTGTTTGCCTAGAATAAATACGAAAATACAAACACTAGACAAACAATATTAGATGTAAATTGTTTGCTAAATCACCATCAAAGTAAGAAGGCCAACAACGTGCTCTTCTCTCTCCTCATCGTCAGATATTATAATGATTGTAGGTCTCACTATCTTCCTCTCGCAAGAGTTCTCCTTAAGAAGTTGAACCCATACCCAGCTTATCAACATTAGTGGTGAAAGTCTCTCGGCTACAACCACTCGTCATGTGAAGTGGGAAGCTACCCGTCGAGAACTCAACTGAAACAAATAACACACAACCAGAAAGATTATTTCTATGATAAAATGAAGAGTGAAACTCACCTGGCAAATTGGTGAGATAGGATCACTGTTCAGTCATATCAGCGAGACGATTTTATCCGTTTTACATAAGAGGGACAATGTATATTGTGATGCAAGTAACGTGATAATATACCCCGCACTACAGGGTACAATATAGTGTAAAATCGCCCCATATGCCTAAAATGTGTGTTGGTCAAGCAACACACGTCTCTCAAAGCTTCAATTCCCACGAAGGAGGATATCAGCTCTTCCCGATTGACTCGTCAAGGAGACAAACAAGGGTACAACATAACCTAAAATTGTCCCATATACCTGGAAAAGTGTGTTGGCCAAGCAACACATGCCTCTTGAAGCTTCAATCCTCGCGAAGGAGGATATCAGCTCTTCCCGATTGACTCGCCATGGAGACAAATGAGGATACAATATAACCTGAAATTGTCCCATATGCCTAGAAACATGTATTAGCTAAGCAACACACGCCTCTCGAAGCTTCAATCCCTGCGAAGGAGGATATCAGCTCTTCCCGATTGACTCGCCAAGGAGACTAACAATGGTGCAATACACATAATACCAAAAGTTATAAAGGCTCACCCCCATGTGAAGAAACTACAGGAGCTTCCTTCTCATCATGTTGAGAAATTAAGCAACTCCTATCGAAGCGCGATCGTCGTGGAGACATGGCTAACCTGCAATGAAAATCAACGAATCAGGTACAATCTCAAATTCAACAACCTGAAATTAAAAAGGGAAATTATGAACTTTAACTATAAAAAAATCCTACAAATAAAATAGGATTTTACGGTTAAAGTCTAATTAAATCTACGGGATCCATACATGTCAATAATGCGTTTAAATTGCAATCAAGACCCTCATGATCATTTTTTGGGCAAAATACCCAAAATACCCCTCCAAAATTTTAGTCCCTTTTGCACACAAATCCTCCAAAATTTCAGCCCCTTTTTGCACACAAATCCTTCAAGAATTCAGCCCCTTTTTGCACATAAGCCCCCTAAAATTTTAGCCACTTTTTGCATGTAAGCCCCCCTAAAATTTCAGCCATGGGCTTACAACCAAACCCCTCAAGTTTCGGCCATGGATACAATCCAAGCCCTTTAAAATTTTGGCCATAGTTGAGAGAGATAACTATCATCCTCAAAGTTCAAAAAAAATTAGTTAAACCCATCATCAAACCCCTCAAATTTCGGCCATGAACACAAGCCCATATCAAAGTTTCAACCTTTCCCTCAAAATCAAGATCAAGGGTTCAAATCACTCTCTTGAACTGAAATCAAACACAAGAAAGAAGTTATGGAGAGGAGCTTACCCAAATAGAAGCTTGAATCCCATGCCAAAAATAGCCCAAGTCTTGAACTCAAACCCTAGGGCTTGGAGATGATTTTCGGCCAAGAGAGTAGAAAGGAGATGATTTTCTAATTTTTGAAGAGTTATGGAAGCTTTAATAACAAGAGTTTGAGGGGTTTAAGGATTCTAATTGAGGGGAGTTATGAGTTTGGAGGAGTTGGAGAAAGAAGAGAGTTTGAGAAAGAAGAGAGTTTGGAAAGAAGAAGGAAGAAGAGGAGGGGAGGGAGATGTTCACGATTTTGGGGGGAGGATTTTTGAAAAAAAAATCTTTTGGACAATAGGAATTGCCCTATCTTGTACAAACCCTACACAAAACCCTTAAAGAAAAGACCCCCTCTCCTCCTCTTTCTCTTCCCTTGATCATGTGACCGACCCCTTTCTCTCTCTCCTCTATTTTCTCTCTCCTCTCTCTCATGAACTCTCTCTTTCTCATGAACTCTCTCTCCTCTATTTTCTCTCTGCTCTCTCTCATGAACTCTCTCTCTCTCTCTCTCTCTCTCCCTCTCTCTCTTGCCAAACAGAGATTGTCCCGAGATTAAAATTATGTCCCAAGATCAAAATCATGTCCCGAGTTTAGAATTCTGTTATGAGTTCAAGATTCTGTCATGAGATCAGAATTCCGTCCCGAGTTTAAGATTCTGTCCCGAGTCCAAAACAGGGTTCTATGCATTTCAAATGCTGTATTTGGTCCGTATTCGCCCGTTATTGGCCATTGTGGTGTATTCGAAGACTTAGTTTATACTTCGATAAGTATATGAGTATAAACTGCATCTCCTTGAACCTCTAACGGGTACACGAGGTTAAACTGATTCCCGAAACTCCCAGGAGTATACCAGTATAAACTGGTCCTCCTCACTCCAACGCCTTAAGAGACTAAACTGTGTAGACTCTAGTTGACTTATGAGTATAAACAGTGTTTACCCCGGTCAACGCGTAGCCTTTGGTCAATACCGATTAGCGTGTTGCGATGAAATTCAACACCGGTCAGCGTGTTGCGATGAAAATCAATGCCGGTCAGCGCGTTACGATGAAAGTCAATGCCGATCAACGCATTGCGATGATGGTCAATGCTGGTCAAAGTGCAGCCTTTGGTCAACATCGGTCAACGCATAGCTTTTGGTCAATGCTGGTCAACACGTAGTTTTATGTCAACGTCGGTCAGTACATTGCGATGAAAATCAATGTTGGTCAACGCGTTGCGATGAAAATCAAGGTCGGTCAGTGCATTACGATGAAAATCAACGCCGATCAGCGTGTTGCGATGAAAATCAATGCCGGTCAGCGTGTTGCAATGAAAGTGAATACCGGTCAAAGCATTATGATAAAAGTCAACATCAGTCAACGCATCATGATAACGGTCAACACCGGTCAACGTGTTGTAATGAAAGTCAAAGCCAGTCAACGTGTAGCCTTAAGTCAACATCGGTCAAAGCATTACGATAAGAGTCAATGTTGGTCAACGCATAGCCTTCGGTTAATGTCGGTCAACGTGTTGTGATAAAGTCAACATCGATCAACGCGTCATGATGAAAGTCAACACCGGTCAACGCGTTGCGATGAAGGTTAATGCCTCGTCAAATCTCACCAAAAACAAGGCTCAGATCAACTCTAGAACAAAGGATGATCCTAGGGAGTTAATCGTTATTCAGATACGAACCTCCAACAAAGATAATCAGTTCAATATCAACTCAATGACACGAGCTAAAATCTAAGATCAACACATATGTTTCAATTCGAGACTTCGATAATGATCAGACAATAAACGTAGCGCCGGAAGAATTTTAGCTATTCGAAAAAATACTAAATAGACTAAAAATCAAAGAAGTCAAGAACTAAAGCCAATTGTAGGTCCTTTTACACCGACTAAAGATTGGGCCTATCATATCCAAAGTATTTCAGGCTCTTCTATAAAAGAAACGAGACTGAAATACTTTGGAGGGGGTATCTGTAGGCGTCAAAAATTATCTATAGTTTCTTACACGCAACTCGAGATGGATAGAAGATGATTAACGTCATTATCTGAGTCAAAGAAGATTATCTGACGTTGATAAATGAATGAAGTGAGTCGACGAAGCGTACGAGATAACGGGACGATAGAATAGCTAAGAAACAGTCCAATCGGGAATTATATTTCACTCACGAAAGGCGAAGTGCCACTCGTGTCTCGTCTGTTCCACATATAATTCACCCATGGAAGGTTGTAGATCTTTTCTTCGGATTTCCGACACATTTTGAATCGTGTTATTCTGAGATTAGACCGAGGAATTATGGTGAAAACAGTCAAAAGGGGGAAAACGACGTCTCGGCTTTAGCCGAGACGGTCCAGGCCCGGACTGTCCAGAATCGTCGTGGACTATCCAAAACTACTCTGGACTATTTAGAACTACTCCGGACTGTCCAGAACCGCTCCGGACTATCCAGAACCGTCCCAGACTATCCAGAACTGTTGCTGAATCCAAAACTACTACGAATTGTCCAGAACTACTCCGGACTGTCCAGAACTACCCTGGACTGTCCAAAATCACCGCGAACTATCCAGAACTACTCAGGACTATCTAGAACTACTCAAGACTATCCAAAACTACCCCGGACTATCCAAAATCACCGTGAACTGTCCATAACTGCTCCTGACTATCCAGAACTACTGCAAACTATCCAGAACTGCTCCGAACTATCCGGAACTACCCTGGACTGTCCAGAATCGCTCCAGACTATCTAGAACTAACCCGGACTATCCAAAACTACCGCAGACTATCCAGAACTGACCCTGACTATTCAGAATCACTACAGACTATCCAGAACTACCCCGGACTGTCCAGAATAGCCATGGACTATTCAGAACTCTGTCCAGAACTGCTATGGACTGTCCAGAACTGCTCCAGACTGTCCAGAACTACCCCGTACTATCCAGAATTACCACAGACTGTCTAGAACTATCTCAGACTGTCCAGAGTTTTTCTAACTGATTTGAGGTTATCTATAAATGTGGTTAAGTGGTTACAACTGAGGATAAGATTAAATCATTCATTTTTATCCTAAAATAGGGCTTCTAAAGCCTATAAATACAACCCTAGGGCTTTCATTTGCATAGATCCAAAATTTTCGAGCCTTGACGAAGCCCTATCGGTTGGGAGAGTGAAGGAGCATGAATTTTCAGAGAGGAGAAGGAGATCTCGGTGACTTATTCAGCATAAAGAGGAATAGTTCGAGAGATCTGCATCCGGTTCATCCACTTCCCTCGAAATCGCACCTTGCTATAATTCTCGAGAAGAGTGGGTATCTCACCTTGCTCAGATATTCGCTTTAGTTTCTTGTCTCCTTTGCGAGGCAATGAAATTGTTCTTTGTATATGATTATTTTGTGGCCACGGATAAACCTCGACACCGATAAAGATCCCGCGCAAGCAGAAGACCGATAAACGATCTCTGCGTGTGTTCTCAGGAAATCTTTCTGTTTCTTTTCATTATAAGAAAAGTCTAATAAAAAGACTTAATTTTTCTTATATTTTGAATCGTTGTAATGCCTGAAGTTGTAATGAATTCGAAGCAATAAAACCAATTTCCGACGCGAACGTTTACCACACAAGCATTGTTATTAGTAGTAGAACATACACTACTAATTTTGAAGGAATTAAGCTCTTTTCTAATGTTCTCTACTTCTAACATAGCATCATATTTTTTATGAACCAAACTAGAATTTTCCAATTATCATTTTTCATTTCATTCTTTAAGATTTACATTTTCATTTGCAATGAGATCAAACTTAGTGGCTAGTATTTCATGAGAGGATTTTATTTCGACATGCTTGATTTTTAATTCAATATAGCTGCGTTACAATTTTTTATAATCATGCATTAATAATTCATAGCCATGTGCGAGTTCATCAATAGTAAGATCATTTTCGTTATCAGACTCGTATATCTCACTAGGGCTATCGCCTAGTGGCCCTGTGCATGATGAGACTCCATATGAACTTGAAGAGGGAATAGCTAAAGATCGTCGAATTACCTCCAAGTTCCCTTGATGTGCTTCAAAAAGTTTCTATATTGTATAAGCACTATCAAAATGAGCAAGTTTGTTAGAAATACATGGTCCAAAAGCATTATGCATAAATTCTAACACCAACTTGTTCATTGTAAACATTTTCTTGTCATGATTGCTCCACTTGGATTTCTCCAAGGTGGGTACAATATAAGCATTGTCAATCAATTCCCATAAATCTATATTTTTAGACTCAATAAAAAATTTGAATCTAAAACACCATTGTTCATAAGGAAAGTTACTATATTTAGGAGCAACATTTATATCGTAGCCTAAGCTAAAAGCACTGTACATATCCATAATATATGAGCAAGCTAAATATATAATATTAAAATAAGATTAGCAACAATATTAAAGCTTAGACCGTTAACTCAAGATGGTTAAACCTTAAATTAAGAGCACCAAGCTCTGATACCAATTGAAAGAACCCTCGGGAGGGGGGGGTTGAATAGGGTTATTGCTAATCTTATTAGATATTAATGCCGATTAAAACTAATTAACAAATATATCCTAGTAAGAAAGATATGCAATAATTATATGCAAGGATAAGCAAAATACAAATGTGATAGGGCAATGTAAACAATAAGCGATGGTGAATAAAATAGACTAAGCAATAGACACAAATGATACGCCAATGCAAACTTTAACACACAAAGATGATCACAGAGTTCGGACATCCCATCCTACATCTTCGCTCCCCACTCCCGGGGAAAAATCCACTATCACAACCGGGTTTTCTACGCTCACCCGAAAAATGTTTACACCTCACAACTCGATTTTCTACTTCACTAAAAATTTTACAACTTACACACTTACGATCACACTCTACATCCTCTAAGTGTTGGCCTAGCCCGTGTTCTCTTCCTCAAGTACTCGGATTTACAACCTCTTTCTAGGTTTTACAACCAACGTCACTCCTCTTGGAATCGACCCCGTCTCTCACCAACCACTCCTCTCGGTGTACAAGTGTAATACAATATCGACCCCGTCTCTCACCAACCACTCCTCTCGGTGTACAAGTGTAATACAATGTGTAACTCACAATAAGGCTCAAATCAACCACTCCTCTCGGTGTACAAGTGTAATACAATGTGTAACTCACAATAAGGCTCAAATACAAGATTTTGCTCTCTACAATAGGTGAGAATACAATGTAAGCTCAGTCTCATAATATCACAATTCCACAATCCAATATATGATGTATGAAATACTAAAAGCTCAAATAGGGGTGTGTGTGATAAAATGAGTTCGAATGAAATCTAACTCAAATAGCAAACTAGCAATAAAAAATATGAAAAACAGTAACAATTTGCTAGAGAAAAGAGTTAGAAAAACTTCTCTATAAACACAATAGAGGATGAAGAAAAAACAGTAACAATTTGCTAGAGAAAAGAGTTAGAAAAACTTCTCTATAAACACAATAGAGGATGAAGAAGATTGAGAATGAATTCCTCAATTAAAATTGTAAGCTCTCTCTTTGTAAACGCAAACTCAAGAAACTTAAAGAAACTCTAAAACTCTTTAACCTCTTTTTTTTAAAACCCTCTTGGATATATTTAGAACTGAAATAGTGAGGGGTATATATCAGATGAAAAACCAAAGCTCAAAACCTAAGAAAATCTAGTAAAAAGATAAAACTGTAAAAGGCTGGAAAAATAACCGTTGGGACAAATTAGTTGACTGACGGGTTGCGTCAGTTGACTGATGAGCTAACCGTTATAGGCAAATGGCAGCTTATCAGTCGATTGATAATCATGGTAAGTCAACTGATAACCTTATCAGTCAACTTATCAGTCGACCATTAAAAAAACTTTTAAAGATTGTAGGACATTTTTTTAGTCTACTGATAAATATCATCAGTCGACTAATAACAGGTTTTCAGCCTGTATTGATTTTTGAAAATAAATTTTCAAGTCCTCTTAAAAATAGCAAATAAATTTCAAAAATGTAAAACTTTGGGAAAAGTTTATAAACATGATTATGAACATGTTGGAAAAATAATTTTTTAATTTGCTCTTATCATTTGTGAAATCTCAGAAAAATTCAAAAGCACTAAAAATGCATGTGTTTTAAACATGTTAATTTTGACATTTAGCTCAAATCAAGTTCTGAAAAATTGTGTAATGTTTTTATGGAATAAATAAAAGATGTTAATAACGTTTGTGTAGTCCAAAGACTATTAAATATATTTTGCATAAAAACACCTATATTTGAGAAAATTCACAAATGAAATGTGTGTGTATATTTGAGCTTGTAAAATTTGCACACATTATATAATCCTATACTAAGTATACCGAGAATGAATCTTCTGAAGCTTGAACTTTGATTGATTGACTTGATTTGCATAGGATTCAATATCATTGTAGCTTATTTTCCTATATATACTAAACAACACAAAACAAAATACTAAAAATAATATTAGTCGTAAATTATTTATTAAATCATTACCAAAATAAGAAGGCTAACAGATCAGACGCTTTTACTACTTCTATCTCTGTCGAAGTCTTATGAGAACCTAGTACAAACACTGATGCTTGTGTGAGATAATTTGACGACTAGAATGACACTTCTAGCAGATGACCTTCAGAAGATTGCAACCAGTGATATGACCACTGGTGGTAGCAAAGAACAAGTACAGTGATTGTTTGCTATAGGAAGGAGCAATGAGCGAGTAAAAGGCAAATAAGAAAAGTCTAGATCTAAATCAAGACCTCTTACGGAAAGACCGTGTTTTAAATGCGGTGAAGTTGGGCATTTCAAGGTCGACTGTCCAAATAAGTAAGTAAGTGGGAAGAAGAACAACACCAAGACTGAGAGGTGAGAAGGCAAGGAAGAAGCGAGCTATGTTTTAGAGGAAGGGAGCGAGAAGGAATGCTATGTCATCACGGGTGGTGAAGATATCTCCAGGAAGTGAATTCTTGATTCAGGTTGCTCTTACCACATGTGCCCAAATAGGAAGTGGTTTACTACCTACAGAAGCATTGATGGTGGAACCGTATTGATGGGGAAAAACCATGCTTGTAAAACGGTATGGCTAGGAAATATCAAGATCAAGATGCATGATTGAGTGGTCCGAACCTTGACGGATGTGAGACATATTCTCAACTTGCGGAAGAATCTTATCTCAGTTGGTGCATTAGACTCCGAAGGTTGTAGGATTGTTACAGAGAATGGAGTGAAGAAGGTTGTTCGGGGTTCCCTAGTAGTGATGAAAGGTGTTCGTCATGGTAATTTATACACTCTCTTAGGTACGACAATGACAGGAGATGCAATAGTTGGAACTGAAGGAAGTGGTAGAGATCCATGTGAGCACATACGATTATGGCATAGAAGGCTTGGGCACATGTTAGAGAAGGGTCTAGATTTGCTTAGTAAGGAAGGTTTGCTGAAGAATCTGAAGAAACCTTGCATGGATTTTTGTGAGGATTGTGTGTACAGGAAGGCGCACATGGTCCAATTCTTGAAAAAAAAATAACAAGAGCAGAAGTATATTAGACTATGTGCACACAGATGTGTAGGGTCTGGCTCAGAAAACTTTCAATGGTGGTTCTAGGTAATTTGTTTCGTTCATAGATGATCATTCGAGGTATACTTGGATTTATTTTCTTAAGCATAAGAATGAGGAATTCGAGACATTTAAGAAGTGGAAGTTGATGGTTGAAAACATGACATGGAAGAAATTGAAGACACTACGATCTGATAACGGTACAGAATATACAGATGATGCTTTCAAGGAGTTCTGCGATCAAGAGGGGATTGCTAGACACTGGACAGTCAGATCTACACCACAGCAAAATGAGGTCACGGAGAGGATGAGTCGAATATTACGAGAGAAAGCAATGAGTAGGCGATCTTATGCTGGATTGGGTAAGGAATGGTGGCAGAAGCGGTGGCTACAACTTATTATATTGTAAACCATTCTCCACATTCTACATTGGATGGTGATACACCCTATAGGGTGTGGTCAGAGGAGCATGCAGATTATGAGATGTTATGGATTTTCTTGTGTACAGCCTATTATCACGTCAACGAGGGAAAGCTTGACGCGAGGGCCAAGAAGGCTATATTCTTAGGATATGCAAAGAGGGTAAAAGGCTACCGTCTTTGGTGTACAGAAAATTCGAAGTTCGTGATCCGCATGGATGTTATCTTTGATGAGAAATCCATGATTGCTAAGACATCCAAGGATGATGGTGTTGGGACTGTTGGGACTTCAAAGTCCCAGGTTATTGATATAGAATCTAAAGACGAACCAGGTTCTAGTCATGTTCAAGTGGAAATCAGGTAGATGATGAGCTTGAGCGGGAGGAGGTTCAATAGGAGAATACATAAGCACTATAACAATAGCAGCTCAAGGATAGTTTGTCTTCCACTAGGTTAAAGCGAGCATACAAGCAGGTACTGAAGCTGGGGGACGATCAACCCCTAAAACACTATGGGCAGGTTAATTTAGTGGAATACTCACTCTCGGTGGAGGAAGATGAGCCGGTCTCCTTCAAGGAAGCTATTCAGGATACGGATAGTGAGAGTTGGTTAGCTGAGATGGAGGAGAAGATAGAATCTCTTCGGAAGAACCAAACATGGGAGGTGATCACATTGCCCATAGGAAGAAAAGTTATTGGTTGTAAGTGGGTGTATAAGATAAAGAAAGATCCTTTAGAGCTTGGTGGTACAAGGTACAAGGCGAGGCTAGTGGCTAAAGGGTTTACACAAAGAGAGGGTGTGTATTATAATGAGATATTTTCTCTAGTGGTAAAACACACTTCTATTCAGGTACTATTGAGCATTGTTGCTCATGATGATCTTGAGCTGGAATAACTCAACATAAAGACAACCTTCTTGCACGGAGACTTGGATGAACAGATCTACATGCATCAACCTGAGGTCTACAAGGTTGAGGACAAGAAGAATCATGTGTGTCGCTTGAGGAAGTCACTCTATGGATTAAAACAATCTCCTTAACAGTGGTACAAGCGATTTGACTCCTTCATGCTAAAGCATAAATTTTTCCGAAGCGATTAAGATTGTTGTGTTTACATTCGAAAGCTTCGTAGAGGTGATTATATCTATCTCATTTTGTATATGGATGACATGCTTATTGCTTCGAAGAGCATAGTGGAGATAGATAGGCTAAAATCTTAACTTGGTAAAGAGTTCGAGATGAAGGACATGAGCGCTGTAAGGAAAATACTGAGTATGGAGATTAGGAGAGAGCGAGCAAATTGGCGATTGTTCTTGAGTCAGAAGGGCTACATAGAGCGGCTGATCGTGAGATTCAGGATGCAAAGTGCTAAGTCGGTAGTGACTCCAGTGGTTCTACACTTCAGGCTTTCAGGTAAATAATCTCCCACTATAGCGAAAGAGAAGGCACATATGGAGCGTGTACCTTATGCCAGTGCAGTTGGCAGCTTGATATGCAATGGTGTGTACACGCCCAGATATTTCACAGGTGGTCAGTATGGTTAGTAGATTCATGGCGAATCCGAGAAAGGCGCACTGGGAAGCGGTGAAGTGGGTCCTGAGGTACTTGAAGGGTACCGTTGACACGGGTTTGTGTTTTGATAGAGATACATGTCAGATTAATAGGTTTGTTGACTCTAATTATGCAGACAACCTAGATAGACGATGATCTACTACTGGTTATGTATTCAGGATATATGAGGCTCCAGTTAGTTGGTGATTGATGTTACATGCTACAGTATCACTTTCTACTATAGAGGCTGAGTATATGGTCATGACGGAGGGAGTGAAGGAAGCATTGTAGTTGTGGGGTCTTCTAGACGATTTGGGGATTGAGCAGGAGAACGTGAACTTGTGGTGCGACAGTAAGAGTGGGATTCACTTGGAGAAGAATCAAGTCCATCATGCTCATACCAAGCATATCGATGTCAGGTATCATTTCGTGCGGGATGTCATAAAGAAAGGTGATATTTCTCTCATGAAGGTACACACAAATGAGAATCCCGTAGACACGTTAACCAAGGTGGTGACGGTAGCAAGTTTAAGTATTGCTTGGACTTGCTTTATATCAATCCATGTTGATCTGCCTAAGAGGGCATGGCCCTGCGGGGTGGTGATGGGGGTAAGGTGGAGACTATATGAAGAACAATTTTCTAAACTACGGTTAGCTTGATCCCGGTCAGAGGGTACGTAGGCAGCCATGATATAGTGGCGCAGCTAGTTTTGGCCTGGTTTGATGTTTTAGATTTCTCTGGTGATATTCGTGGTGTTCTTCTGGTACTCATCCAAAATTTGAGGTTTATCAAATGATGTACGAGGTTGAGAATTGTGAGCAGTACGGTGCAGAGCAGCAAGTGGCAAGCACACAGGTGCAGGAGCATGCGCGAGATAGCAAGCACCAAGACACGTGCGAGAGGAATTCTAGCTAGTAATTAGGCCTTTCGTTTTTTTTCCTGGATGAATTTTTGATTGATGACTTGATATAAATAGCGACGATCTCTTCTAGGGTTTCTGCGTGAGGTGAAATCGAGGGTTTAATCGCCTGTTTTTGAGGAGTTTTCAGGAGGCTTAGATCTGAGATCTTGAGGAGAAAAAAAGAGAGAGTTTGGAGAGATTTTTACAAGAGAGATGTTAATTTCTTTTGGGCAAAAATTAAATCTTCTTCTTTTGAGACAAGCTTGTGGATTTTACAAGTCGTCGGTGTTATCCTCATAGTGGAATCTCCTCTCACCCTTCCTGTGGACGTAGGTAATTTTGCCGAACCACGTAAATCTTGTGTCTTTAATGTTTTCTGGGTGTTGGCTATTGCTTGTAGGTTCCGTCGACATTTCAGTCCTAGAACAGATGAGAGAAAGAGTGTATATCTCACTTTGTTGAGATATTTCACTTCTATTCTTGTTTTCTTTGTGAAACTGGAATATAGAGGTTGGCTTGAGCTTTTGTGAAAATAAAAGCCAGGGTTTCTATCGGGTTATATCGCTTCCGCAGCGTGAGGGCGTGATCCTGCGCTCAACAATACACTTTGTAGTATTTTTGGGTAAAAATGAATTCTAGTAATAAAGTTAAAAATAAGGTAAATTTTGATATACTTAAGTGCAAATAAGTCTAAGCTTAAAGGTGGGGGGTTTAGCCACATCAGCTATTTTAATTCTAACCTAAACTTTGGGTGTGTTGTTCATGACCGTCTATAACTTTTTTATTCCACAGAACTCCGCTGATCTTTGGGGCATGAGACAAAAACCCCTTAAATTTTGAGTTCTACTCATCAGCTCCCTGACCTTTAATTGGCAAATAATTTTATAAATTTTATAGTATATTTGTGTAAAAACTAATTCTAGGATACTAAAGGTAAGATTTGGAAATGGCACTCACTGTATCCTAGTACTATACGCAAGGGCTTGTTCTTTTTTTTTTTAAAAAAAAAACAAGGGATGATCCCCGTTCATTTTTAACCAAAAGATAATAAAGTATTATGTACAAAGTATTGGATACAAACTGTATCTCAATGTTGGAAATTAGAAAATATTGTTTCTTATAATTAGGGATGTATAACATTCTTCTTCCAAATATCCATGAAGGTGAAGAGTGTGAACACGTTTTGCTTTTGATGTGGGGGCCATGAGCTGGAGAAGCTCTCGTTTCCTAGACATTGATGTGGGGGCCACGAGCTGGAGAAGCAGACTAAGAGCCCTCCCGCTCGACTTTGTGGACTTTGTGGTTATAGATACCAATGTTTAGCAAACCCTAGGGTGGCGTGCAAGATTGTGCAGAGGGGGGAAAGCATTGGCGGTCGTGTAGATGCAAAGTTGAGGTAGAAAGGAGATTCAAAGTCGGCTGATCTTTTCTTTGGGGCAGCGCGTGCAAGTGCATGTGTGCAGAGGGGACAACACGGATTTCGGCTGCGTGCAAGGCAGAGGGGAAAACCGTGTTGACTTGTGCGGTGTGCAAGGAGAAAAGTTACAGAGGCTGTTTTCTTTTTGAGAGAGGAATTGAGAGATTAATTGAGGGTTATTTGTGAGATCTTGTGTGGTTGTAAACCCTAGTTGTATTCTCTCCCCTCTAATTGTAGATCCCCCTACTTGCCCCGTGGACGTAGGCAATTTCCCGAATCACGTAAAATTGGTTTATTTGTGTTTGTGGTCATTGTAATAGTTTTAGGATCCCTCGACAAGTCAGTCCTAGAACTGATGAGAGGAAGAGCCGATATCTCACTTTGTTGAGATATTCACTTCAGATTCTTATCTCCTTGGTGAGACGAGAATTCTTATCGATCTTTCTCTCTTAGTGTGTACCAGAAACTCTGCCGAAATTTCTACTGTGCACAACAAGTGGTATCAGAGCCTAGATTCTAGATCTAGGAATTTGTCTTGGTTGGAGGAGTAGATCAATTTGGAGGCTCGACTAGGGCTTCGTTTGGTGATAAAGGTGAGATCTTTTGGTAAAGACTCTATCTTTTTAGTTTTAGATCTATTCTTCATTCGTTGGTGCGTTGAGAAAGATGTCGGGGAAAGAAGGTGCTTCGGGTGTCGAGGGTGGTACTTCTGGCGTGAAAACCATTCAGAGTTTGAATATCCACTCTATGAAGATAGATGTGGAGAAATTTAATGGCACAAATAATTTTAGATTATGAAGATGCGATGTTTTGGATGCGCTGAACGCACAGAATTTGGAGGATACCTTGGAGTTAGATGACAAGCCAGATGAGATTGAAGAGAAGGTTTGGAAGAAGATGAATCGAACGGTGTGTAGTGTGATTAGGTCTTGTTTGACTCAAGATCTAAAATATGATGCGATGAATAAAACTTCTGTAAAGAAGATTTGGGAGATTCTCGAAAGCAAGTATCCGA
The DNA here is from genome assembly GCF_001876935.1 of Asparagus officinalis. Classification (NCBI taxonomy): domain Eukaryota; kingdom Viridiplantae; phylum Streptophyta; class Magnoliopsida; order Asparagales; family Asparagaceae; genus Asparagus; species Asparagus officinalis. The sequence continues at coordinate 24,856,321 of NC_033799.1, read as the reverse complement.
CAAAGAGTGTTGAGAACCACTTGCATTTGAAGAGGAGACTTTATCGTTTCCAGTTGAAGAAGGGAACCTCAATTAGAGATCACATGAACACCTACACAAAGCTTCTTGCTGATTTGGTGAATGTGGATGTCATGATTGAAGATGAGGACAAGGCGTTGTTGTTATTGAGTTCCTTGCACGACGAGGAATATGAGACCTTCATCCTTACTCTGATTAATAGGAATGCATCCCTTTTGTATAGTGAGATAACTGCTGCACTAGTGAATTATCAGCTTCGAAAGAAGGATAAGGAGGCTTCAGTTGAGCCGGTAGCAGAGGCGTTGGCTGCAAGAGGGAAGGGTCCAAACCGAAAGAATTAGAAGTCATAGTCTAGAGTAGGACATCCTATAATTGGAAAAGATCAGTGTGCTTGGTGCAAGGAGACTGGTCATTGGAAGAAAGACTGCCCAAAGCTCGACGAATGGATAAAGAATAAGCAGAAGAGAAAAGGGAAGCAACCATCATCAGAAGCAAATATCGTATCGGATGGTAATATTTCCGACTCTTCTATTTATTCGCTTTCTATCAGTCCTACGTGTAGCTATTCGGAGGAATCCGAGTGGATGTTGGATAGTGATGCGACCTATCATGTGTGCCCTAGAAGGAAATGGTTCTCCAGTTTTGAGAAGCTGAATAGTGGTATGGTGTACATGGCTGATAATCGTGCATGCCAGATCCTTAGGATAGGAATAATTCGTATAAAAAATGTTTGATAGGACTGTTAGGGAGTTAAATGATATGAGATATGTTCCTTCTTTGAGGAAGAACTTGATCTCAATTGGAGCTTTGGTTGGAGAGGGTCTGAATGTTCGAATTAAGGACATGGTTCTCAAGATTGTGGAAGACTCTCAGATTGTAATGAAGGGCGTCAGGAGGAATAACCTGTATTACTTGACTGGAGGTATAGTGACAGGTGGAGAGCTGGCGACTTCTGTTGATTTGACTAGACTGCGGCATTTGGAGCTTGGTCATTCCAGTATTGGATTCCTTATATAGATTAAAAGAGGGTGCGAAGACCTGTAGTTTGAAGTCCAGTGAACATGTTGATGTGAGCAAGAAGACCAAGGTGAAGTTTGGCACCTCTATTCACCGTGCTAAGGGTCGTTCTGGAGGAGTTCACGTGGATGCTTGGGGGCCTTCCAAGGGGGCATTATTGGGAGGTAATAGGCGTTTGGTTTTCTTTGTTGGTGGCTATTCTAGGCGTGTTTGGATTGCAACTAAATCCCCATTGGAGAAAGTCCTACTAGTCTCGAACAGTTTGAAGAAGTGTAAGATGGACAGAAAGGTGAATGTACTTCATTCTGATTTTATTGGGAGGTACAAGATGGACCTATTTCTGTATTAGAGCCGAGCTCACGGCATTTTGAGACACTTCATTGGAAAGAAAATCTTGGGGCAACTAGATAGGGTGACAAATTTGGAGAACCGTGCCTTGTTAGAGGAGGATTGGTGTTTGTTGTCAAGCAAATGGTTTGCAGAAGAGTTTCTGGACTGAGGCTTCGACGTAGTTGGGCTATCCTATTAAAGAGTTGTCAACTGCTGTGATTGGAGGTAAAACTCCATTGGAAGATAGGTCTGGTTGTGTCACTTTGGATGATGCTTCGATGAGGGAGCTATTTGACTCTCAGCAGGTGGAGAGTTTTGGACAGACCTTAGTTGTATCGCAGCGGGTGGAGAGTGATGCTACTCCACATTGGGTGAAGATTACTCCAGATGATACTGTATTATTTGGGATTCCAGCTAAGGTGACACAGCTTAGGGATCATTTGGATTTAGGTGCAGATGATAATTTGGGTTTTGATTTGAATGCAGTTGATAAATGCAGTTTGGATATGGTCATTGGTTCACCTCAGGTGGAGGTGTTTGAGGCTATTGGAGGTGCTATCAGCCGCGGAGTTGATGATGTTGGAGAAGGGTTGCGAACTCTTCTATTGGATTGAGATCGTTAGCGACCATTTGGATGAACTACGTGAGGCTTGATTCCTTGAGCAAGAGGATACGTAGGCAGTCTTTATGATGCAGCCGATTTGGTGAGTAGACATCGACGTTTGGATGAGTGTTAGCACTCCTGTTAGGGTCTTGAGTTGTTGTGGATTGAGTCCGTTGTCATGAGTCCGTTGTCATGACGTACTGGACGTAACAAGTGAGACATTTGGTTTGGTTGGTGTCGGCTCAGTTATGAGAAAACTTCACTGAGGTGGAGAATTGTGAACATGTTTTGCTTTTGATGTGGGGGCCATGAGCTGGAGAAGCTCTCGTTTCCTAGACATTGATGTGGGGGCTACGAGCTAGAGAAGCAGGTTAAGAGCCCACCCGCCCGACTTTGTGGACTTTGTGGTTATAAATACTAATGTTTAGCAAACCATAGGGTGGCGTGCAAGATTGTGCAGAGGGGGGAAAAGCATTGGTGGCCGTGCATATGCAAAGTTGAGGTAGAAAGAAGATTCAAAGTCGGCTGATCTTTTCTTTGGGGCAGCGCGTGCAAGTGCAGGTGTGCAGAGGGGACAACACGGATTTCGGCTGCGTGCAAGGCAGAGGGGAAAACCGTGTTGACTTGTGCGGTGTGCAAGGAGAAAAGTTACAGAGGCTGTTTTCTTTTTGAGAGAGGAATTGAGAGATTAATTGAGGATTATTTGTGAGATCTTATGTGGTTGTAAACCCTAGTTGTATTCTCTCCCCTCTAATTGTAGATCCCCCTACTTGCCCCGTGGATGTAGGCAGTTTGCCGAACCATGTAAAATTGGTTTGTTTGTGTTTGTTGCCATTGTAATAGTTTTAGGATCCCTCGATAAGTCAGTCCTAGATCTGATGAGAGGAAGAGCCGATATCTCACTTTGTTGAGATATTCGCTTCAGATTCTTGTCTCCTTGGTGAGACATGAATTCTTATCGATCTTTCTCTCTTAGTGTGCACCAGAAACTCTGTCGAAATTTTCGCTGCGCACAACAAAGAGTGGGTCTTGCCGTCATTCACCGTTGACATAGATATAAGGAAGAACCAAAGCTAGCTATACGTATAATTATCAGAAACTAAAATTTTCTATTAACCAACAAACAAAGACGTACATAGAGTAGCAAAGTATATACGACTGTTATATATATACAAGACAACCAAATAACTTCCTTTAGCTTCTTGTGAAAATATCACTAACTTCTTCATCCACCGATTCTTGATATTGGATTTTCATCAAGTGCAGCTGATACGCTTTGTGTAGCAGATCCACTTTTATATCCCGTCTAGTCATAAATTCCAGAAATTGCAAGATTAATGATAGATATGTATGAGAAATTAACTTGCTCAAAGAGAAATTTGTTTCTTGTGGTCTAAAGACTCAAACAAGCAGAGTAAAGACAATAGTGCGCCTTAGATATCCCTTGGTGCTTTTAAGAGCTTCCAGTGTGAGAATAAAATCTTCAAAAGATGTAGGCCACTGAAATGGAGGATAATATCCTTTAAAAAGCAAACATATCAAATTTATCATGGGCTTGTTCTTTTTATTCAATGGATTTGGATCATTTGATCCGTGCGTTCACAAAATGGTTTCATATCAAATTTACTTTTAAAAAAGCAAATCTTTTTCTTTGTTTGTGAAGAATGTGAGTCATATATTGGGGGTGGTCGGTTGTCTTCCTAGAAATATAGAAAATCAAATTCAATCTCAATCATGTCTTTGTAAGTATTCCCAAGAGCTTCTTGGAATTGGCTTTTTTTTCCCCGCCCTTAGAGAAGTCATGAAAATTTGTTTTCTTAATGAAATTTTAGGATAAATTTCATTATACCCCAATAATTTTGAACGTTTGGCACTTAATCTTCAAGGACTTTGAAATTCTCACTAAAGCCCCTAATAATAGAAAACCCCAAACAATCATTGTTGGCTCAGGTAGGATTCAAATGACCGAAAAGGCCTCAACAGTTTTTATAATCAAAATTAAATTTTTTATAAAAACTTTGGTTATCAAAGTCAAATTTTGTTGGGCATTGGGGTCTCAAAGTTAATATTTGTTGAACTTTGGGGTATTTTTTGGACAATTTTTTTTAGAGTATCAATATTACATTTTGTTGAATTTTCTGGTTTTTTGTAGGTGAATTCTAGGGTATTCAAGTTAACAACTAGGTGAACTTTGAGGTATTTATAACACTAATTTTAAAGGTCTTTAGTGGGGGAGGGGGTGACCTGAAATTAGGTTGGATATTTTAGTGAGTAGACAATTAGTACAATTAGTACGATCATCTAATAAATTTAGCGGTGAGTTAGTTGGTGTGAGATTTTTAGGAACACCTAATTGTACGGTCACCAAGAATTTTTAGTGATTGATTTTTTTTTCGTTCCTTTTTCTTAAAAAAATAGTTGTTGGTTTTTTAGTGGATGTGGAATTTTAATAGCGGGTTTTTAGAGTATTAATATTACATTTGTTGAATTTTCTGGTTTTTTGTAGGTGAATTCTAGTGTATTCAAGTTAAAAACTAGGTGAACTTTGAGGTATTTATAACTCTAATTTTAAAGGTCTTTAGGGCTTATTTGTTTGCACGGAAGCAATTATGAAGTTGCTGGAATAAAGGAAGTAGAGGCTACTTTGGCTATTTCCGAGCAAAAAAACATGTTTGTTTCTCTGAAAAACCTATTTTTAATACTTACTTAAACGCTGATGTGATGCTTATGTGTCTTCTCTATTTTTTAAATATTTTTCCACCCCTCAAAACTTAGAAGTACCTAGGAAGTAAGTGAAATATGCATTAAGGGGCTGTTTGGTTCGTTTTTTAACTCGGTGGAAAAGTTTTACACAACCTCCACATCAGATTTTTCGTGGCCACGTAGGATATAAGCTTTCCGTCGGTTTTTTTCCCCATCTTTGGTTCGCTAGGGTTGAAGAAGGGAAACTCGGTGAAAATCGCCGCTACATCAGATTTTTTTCTCTCCCCCAAATTCCTTCCACAACCTCGTGAAATCGACGAAAACTGCAGCCACGTCAGCTTTTTGTCATATAAACAAAAGTTTTCCCTTTTTTCCATGCGAACCAAACACAATAAAAATAAATACATTGGTTTCCCACTATTTTTTTTGCAAACCAAAGCGAAACAATCTATTTCTTGAAAAAATTTGGAAAACTCAAAACTTGTGTTTTTGTACATGGAAATGCATTTCCCTATATCTAGGAAACGAACCAAACAGCCCCTCCTTATTAATATTTTCTTTATTAGCTACTTCCTAACAACTTTTCTTTTCTATCCAAATAAAAAAAGAAAATGAAGAAAAGAATTACTATTTTCACTATTTTAAAGAATATGTGAAACAAACAACAAAATATTAATTTCATTATTTCCTACTTCATAAATTTGAAAGTTATTTCTTTGATCTTTTTCCTATTTCCCATACTTCTATCAAAACAAATGGGCACTTAATTTTAAGTTAAAAACTAGGTGAACTTTGAGGTATTTATAACACTAATTTTAAAGGTCTTTAGTGGGGGGAGGGGGGGACCTGAAATTAGGTTGGATATTTTAGTGAGTAGACAATTAGTACAATTAGTACGATCATCTAATAAATTTAGCGGTGAGTTAGTTGGTGTGAGATTTTTAGGAACACCTAATTGTGAGGTCACCTAGGATTTTTAGTGATTGATTTTTTTCCTTTTCGTTCCTTTTTCTTAAAGAAATAGTTGTTGGTTTTTTAGTGGATGTGGAATTTTAATAGTGTGAATATTATAGCGTACGGAGGCAAGTTGGTGGTGTGCTTGGCGTCACTTTGCTTTATGGAGAAATTTGATGCAAGATTTTTCTCTCTACAAATACAATAAAATCAAGTCTCAATTCTCTGCTCATGAAATATTTAAGGTTGCAAAAAATTTCTGTCCAAATATATTATTAAAGGCTAATATTAGAAAACTCTCTTCGGCTTTGTGAGATTATCAAATAACCACCCATAACTTTTAAAATATCATAAAACCCCCTTAACTTTAGGGTTTATTAGAAAACTCTCTTTAGCTTTAATATTTTTTAACAAATTCATAGATGAACGGAACCATCATGTGCCAAACGCGGATATGTACCCACTGTTAACTTACCCCCTGATAATTGGGAGAGAATAATCTATGTTGTGTTGATCTTAGATGTATAGAAAATACGTGAGCATGAGTGGGCTAATATTGAGCATGTACACATATAGATATGTACACAATCTTAACACCCCCCTCCCTTCAAAGTTAAGGTCGATCAAACACCAAAACTTTGGACAAGAAATATAGCAATTGAGCAATGGTTTACGCCTTAATGAACATGTCTTCAAGTTGATCTTTGGATGGTACGTAAGAAAGGGAGATACTATGAGTACTATAAATCTATCGGACAATATGATAGTCCACCTCAATGTGTTGGCTATAGCACGATATTCTGCCTCAGTGCTAGATCGTGAAACCATGTGTTACCGTTAGCTACACCAAGAAATAAGAGATGAACCAAGAAACATGCAATACCCAGTGGTGGATCATCTAGTAGCAAGATCATTAGCCCAACCAATATCAGTGTATGCTTGTAGAGTAAAAGGCGAATCAGATGGAAATAATAAAGAGCGAATGATAGTACCCCAAAGATAGCAAAGTAAGTCCGATCATGGCTGCATAGTGAACAATCATCAGTGTGGCCATAAATTGACTGAGAGTGCGAATAGCATAAGATATGTTCGGACAAGTAGCAAACAAATAAATCAAGGCACCCACAAGTTCCCGATATCGAATAGGGTTCAGTAGAGGATCACCATCTGATTGAAAAAGTTTTAAATGAAGCTCCATGGGGTTCATAATAGGAGGAGATATAGCAAGTGAGGCATTTGTGAGAGTGGCTTGCTTAAGGTAGCTAAAATATACTTCGCAGAAGATGACTATGATGAGAGTAAGAAACTCAATCCCAAGAAAGTAGCGTAAATGTGTAAGATCCTCCATCTCAAACTAACTCTAAATATGTCTCTTAATATTCTGGACAATAGATATATCATCCCTAACAATAATCATATCATCAACATACAAGAGGAGAATGGTCTGACCCTGAGAAAAAGTACGGTAAAACATTGCATAATCCGCCGAGCTTTTTGTAAATCTAATAGAAAGAATAGATTTCTGAAAGTGCTTAAACCAAGTGTGAGGGCCCCATTTGAGGCCGTGCAGAGCACAACACATGAGAGGGCGTGCTGAGTCATTTGATTAGTGTTAAGGCGCATCAGAAAGAACCCTATTACTATTTCTAGGCAGTGGGCAAGTTAAAAATCATTGTCGATCTCACTGAGTTGAACAAGGACTGGAAGGAGAAGTTCGTCTGCATTTTGGGGGACGATTCGGATTTAGGCTGCTCCAATTAGCCCTAAATAAGGAGGGAGGTGTTAGGTCTCATATTTATTAGCCTACTATCTAATCTAGTTTTGATAATTAAGAAACAATTCCTAACATCATTTATCAAGTGTTTGTATTTACTTGTTAGGTATTCTACATAAAGATCATTCGTCGAAGGTTGGTTGGACTTGCGCCTTCACGATGATATTCAAAGAAGGTTGGAAGGAAAATAGGAATGAAGCCATCACAATTCAAGTCAAATATTCTACTGCGCTTCATCTATGTTACCAAGATCAAGCGTCATGAAGAAATCATTAGCTTGGGTATAGTTTTGTATTCTAGGTTGTTTACTTTATGTAGTATGCTTAAAGCTCATATCATACACATACATGTTATTTTGTTTTGTTACAATTATAACTCACTCTTAGTTTATTTAATTTATTATATAGTTTTACATCTTTTATAAAGTCTACAAATCTATTAGAAAGAATCTCAAAGTTTGTTTGAAAGAATTTCATCAAAAAACAAGTGTTTAGAGATTTTGTATCTAGAATAGTTTGCAAAATACATGAGTTTTTACAATTAAGAAATGTAATTTAAAAATTTTCTTCTCTAACATGTTCATCATCATATATAGAAAAATTTTCCAAAGTTTTATTAATTTTGGAGTTGTTTTGTTATTTTCAATTGAATTTACAAAAATAAGTTTTTAGCAGTTTTTTAGAATCTGTAATATCTATTTTAAAACAGTGATTTCTCACAAATTCGAAGTGATATTTCAAAAAAATTCTCTAACATGTTTACCTTCATGTGTAGAAACCTTTTCCCAAATTTTACTATTGTTGGAGTTGATTTGCTAGTTTTAATTAATTTTAGAAAATCAGCTACGCAAAATTTTATAATCTATCGTGCATGTTTTCAGTCGACCGATGCATGTTTTCAATCGACTGATAAGCATGTTAGTTGACTGAACAAATGTATTTTTTAGTATTTTAAAGTTTCAAGCCTATCAGTCGACTGACGCAAAGTTTCAGTCGACCGATAATAGCTAGTTTGACTAGTAACGACTAGTTTTGGGATGTTTTTGTTTAGGAGGCTATATATATGCCTCATAACTCTTTTATTTAGTTTTATGGATATTTAATTGTGTTTATATCAGTTTATTTTTAAGGTTTTAAGTGTGTTTTGATTTGTACAAAAGAATTTAACAAAGAGAAGGCTTTCAAATCTCGGTTTTGAGGAGTTCAACCTCAACCATCTACATCTACATCTCTTTGTTTAGAGAAATTTTTCTAAAGTCATTCTATAGCCTATTTATATCTTGATTATCATATTTGACTTAGATTTATTTGAGTTTAATTTCATTTTATTCATTGATTGCACACACAACCTTTTGAGCTTTAGTATTTCACATATGATATATTTGGGTTTTGGGGTTATATCATTGAGAGAGCTTAATTTCCATTCTCACTTGTTTAGAGAACAAAACCTCTTATTTATGGTTATCATTGAGAAAGCATGTTGTAATACACAAGGATACTTAGAGGAGTGGTTGGGAGAGACGTGGTCAATTCCAAGAGGAGTGATATTGGTTGTAAAGCCTAGGGAGAGGTAGTAAAGCCAAGCACTTGAGGAATGTGACACGGGTAGGCCAACACTTAGAAGAGTGTATTGTGTGATTGTCAACGTGTGATTTGTAAAAGTTTTTGGTGAACTTTGAAAAACCGATTGTGTAGTTATTTGTGTTGTGATTAGTGGAGAATCTTCTCGAGGCGAGTGTTTGCGTCCAGAACAAGTTCTATTGTAGAATCTATTATAATTGTTTATCAATTATAATGAATACAAAAGAGTGAGCTTTGTGCTTTGTAAAACTACTATTTACAACAAAATCAAATTACAAATACTCCTTAGAAACACATGCAGGATCGTTTTGGATCGTTGCTTACATGTGATCTTTACTTGTGTTGGAGGTGCGTTAGCCCGTGGACCACCGAATCACAGATTCAGATTAAACTGTGAAGGCTTTTTTAGGAATTCTTGCTTCGTTTAGAAGTAAGAAAAAAAGTTAATATGTTATCGATGTAAGATAAACACTCTTCTTAAGATCAAGTCAAAGCTTAGATCTCAAGGAATCACAAGAATTCTAAAAAAAGGCTTGCACGTAATGAAGATGTTAGACCCTAGAGGGTGGGTGATTAGGGTTTTATGCTAATCTAATCCTAATTAAAATCTAATTAAATGAAAGTGAAATAATAAGCTATATAGGAAAGAGTTTAGAAAACTTCTCGATGAACAAGAAGAGCTGAAGAAATGATGATCTCAATAGAATTTGAAAGCCTCTTCTTGTTGTAGAAAAACTTCTCTTGGAAACTAATTAATGAAACAGCTCTTAAACACGATTAGTATCTTATTAAACAACAAACTCGGATTTCTTGGTTCTAAAGAGGAAGAGCAACAATGGGGTATATATAGCACCCCAATACAACAGCTAGAAATAAGTAAAAGACCAAAAAGCCCATTTGAAAAATGAAACAGCTCTTAAACAGCTCTTAAACACGATTAGTATCTTGTTAAACAACAAACTTGGATTTCTTGGTTCTAAAGAGGAAGAGCAGCAATGGGGATATATAGCACCCCAATACAACAGCTAGAAATAAGTAAAAGACCAAAAAACCCATTTGAAAAACTAGTCGTTATGCTCATTCTGACAACTCGACGGTCGACCGGTCCGGTCGACCGCTTAGTTCAAAAACCCAGAGAACGGAGTTTTAAAGCTGGCGGTCGACCGACGGAAATTTCGGTCGACCGAATGAAAATTTTGGTCGACCGATGGAAATTCCGGTCCACCGGAAAACTCTCTGGAAATTTTCTCAGAAAAAGAACAACTGTCGGTCGACCGTACCGGTCGACCAAAAACTGATATTTGCACATTTCTAGGTTTTGGGGCTGGTTAGAAAATCTATAAAAAATATCAAATTCAATCCAAAAATAATGAAACTTTGGGGAAAGTTTCTAAATGATGAAATAAACGGGTCGACCGACGGAAATTTCGGTCGACCGAATGAAAATTTCGGTCGACCGATGGAAATTCCGGTCGACCAGAAAACTCTCTGGAAATTTTCTCAGAAAAAGAACAACTGTCGGTCGACCGTACCGGTCGACCAAAAACTGATATATGCACATTTCTAGGTTTTGGGGCTGGTTAGAAAATCCATAAAAAAATATCAAATTCAATCCAAAAATAATGAAACTTTGGGGAAAGTTTCTAAATGATGAAATAAACGTGTTTGAAAAGAAATTTTTGGAAAATCAATTTTCATTTGCGAAAACTCCCTATTTTTGAAAAGTGTTCAAAAAACCTGTTTTTCGCGAACATGAAAATTGACATAGAGCTTGTAAACATGTATATATATATTGTGCATATATTATATGTATATAAAGAAGTGTGAAAGAGCTGTAAACATGAGATAAAAGTTATTGTAACAACGTTTGAAGAAAAATCATTTATATGATAGAAAACGTAAAAAAAAATCGTGTTAAGTGTATATATATTGAGCTTAGATATAATCATACAATATATGTAAGTAAACTAAACAATATACCTAGGTTAAACCACACAATAGAACTTGAATCTTTAACGCTTGATTGACTTGTGTTGAAATACCTGAAAAGAGACCATAAATACAAAAACACTAGAAATCTTATTAGTAATAAATTGTTTGCCAAATCATCATCAAAACTATAGGGTCAACAGAAGACTCTCTGTTTCTTGCTTAAAATTTCACAAATTGCTCAAGACTTTATATTTACTTTGCTCCAAAATACTCAGCTCTCCTTAGTAATGGTCCTAGGGAGGTATTTATAGCCTTTAGGAATAATAACTAAAGTCAAAAGTTAGAAAAAGTCACATCGGGGGAATCCTATTTTTGAGATAGTTATAACTGTCTCAGAAGCATGATGAGCTTCCCATTTCTAAGATAGTTACATCTGCCTCGGAAGCATGGTTGTTTCTGGCCATTTTGTAACCGCTTCTCCCATGTTTAATTGCAATTATTCCTGCGGTTATGGGCGTAATTCTCGCTTGTAACTGCTTCTCCCATGTTCATAGATGATCCCCAGTAGTTAATAAGCTATATGAACCGCATAAAACTTAAGAAAACTATCAGAAAATATGTTGTCAGCTTCTTAGTGTACGAGACAGTTACAACTATCTCGCACTTCCAAGATAGTTTGTGCTGTCTTGGGTAATTTGGCTCTAACTCCCTCGTCCGATCTCGGAATAAGGTGTTCTAAGATGCGTTGGAAATCTGGTAAAGAGTCCTATAACATTTATTTTTTGAGATTTTTCAGATTTGATGTGAATCATGGTTAAAATTTTAGTTCTTGTCTTATAGTTTCCGAGACAGTTGCATGTGTCTCAGAAATTTATGTGATGCCTATATTATTGTTTTGCCTCTAACTCCCTCATCCGATCTCACAATGAGGTGATCTAAGATGCGATGGAAAGCTCATGAAGAGCCCTAAAAACTTCCTATAGGCAAGACACTTATGGAGTGTGTGATACACACATGATATTTCGCCCTTTGTGGGCAAAGCACAACTCTCATCTGGGTTGTTCCTTCATCGTTTAGTGTGTTTCATAGACTCGTACGCTTCACCGACTTACTTCATGTGATTTTTAGATCCTTTACGGTATTAGATGATCTCCTTTAACTCAGATAATCCTCATTTATTTGGATAATGATATTCATTGTCTTTTCTCAGTCTCAAGCTGCATGCGGGGACCTATAAGCAAATTTTTTTTATGCCTATAGATACCCCCTCCAAAGTGTTTTAACATCCTTCTTTTACAAAGGAGGCTAGAATACTTTAGATATGATACGCCAGGCCTTCAATTCGTTGACTTCTGTAGCTTTTAGTCTATTCAATATTTTGTCGAATAGCTAAAATTCTTCTAGTGATGTGTTTATCATCTGACCGTTGTCGAAATCTTGAATTGAAGCTGGTGTGTTGATTTTTAAATTAGTTCGTGTTGTTGGGTTGACGTTGAACTAATTATATTTGTTAGGAGTTTGTATTTGGATCACGATTGAACTCCTTGAATTAATTCCTTGACCTGACATTTCATCCTGAGCCTTGTTTCGACGAAAATTGTCGACGCGTTGACCGGTGTCGATCTTTGTTTACAATGCGTCGATCGACATTGACTTTCATTTGCAATTGTCAAGGCTGTAGGACCAACTATTGAGGTTGGTATGGCCACAACCACTAGAGAGGCTTCTTCGATGCTGTCTTGTGTGTACGAGACAATATACCTTGCCTCGTGTGTCTGAGATGGGTTCAATTGTCCCGCTTGAAGAAAGGTGGCTGTCGGGCTGAATTTGTGTCATCCTTTGCTTGCTTCCTTTAGTTTGATAGAATTTAAACTTTATTATGATTACTTATCCTATTTGGAATAAATAAACATAATACTTATAGGATTTTTGGCAAACTCTCAGCCATCAACGGATTTAATAAACCTTTACTGACTACCGTTTGAATCGGGCTAGCATGCAGATTGTTTAAGTCTGTTCTGCATGTAACGTTGTGCTAAGATAATAAACTCTCTTAGACTTGATGCTATGACGTTGAATACATAGGCTTGGTCATTTTTGTGGGAACGGACCACCCGACAACGCGTATTAGGTGTAGACTTATCTCTAATAAAGGATCGACATAAAGTCCCCCATGCAACAAACATGGATTTGGAAATGGGTTAAGTATTTTTGGTGAAAAGATGAACCCGATACTAAAGAGGAAAAATTTTATATTCTATCTCCTGGTCTCTTTTTTGTTGGTAGAGATGAACCCGATACTGGAGAGGAAGAATTTTATATTCTATTTCCTAGTCTTTTTTTTATTGGTAGAGATGAACCCAATGTCTAAGAGGAAGAATTTTATATTCTTCTCCTGTTGCAAAAAAACTCAAAGTGGGATCTCCACGTCGAGAATATGAAAAGGCGAAACTAAGAGTGGGATCTCCACTGTGAGAATCTGTAAGATTTTGATAACCCTAACAGTCGGAAGGTTTGATTACCTAATCTGAAGGTAAATTTCTCGTTTATCGAGATGAAATTCTAACTTCGGCCCTAACTGTTTAAAGGTTTGACCAAGCGGGAATTTTGAAACGACCCTAACTGTGGGAAGGTTTGATCGCTTGAGATGAATGGATGCCTTTTGTTTATCGACAGAGAATTCCGATTTTGGTCCTAACTGTTTAAAGGTTTGACCAAATAAGAATTTGAGATGACCCTAATTGTTTAAAGGTTTGATCATTCAATTTGAAGGTGGACCTCTCGTTCATGGAAGGAATTGAGAGGGGATTTTGGCTTTGGCCGTAACTGTTTAAAGGTTTGACCAAATAGGGTTTTGAGACGATCCTAACTGTTTAAAGGTTTGACCAAATAGTCCTCTCATTCAATTTGTAAGTGGTCCTCTTGTTCATAGAAGGAATTGAGAGGGGATTTTAGCTTTGGCCCTAACTGTTTAAAGGTTTGACCAAATAGGGATTTGAGACGATCCTAATTGTTTAACTGTTTGATCGTTTAATTTGTGGACCTCTCGTTCATAGAAAGAATTAAGATGGGATTTTGGCTTTGGCCCTAACTATTTAAAGGTTTGACCAAATGGGGATTTGAGATGATCCTAACCGTTTAAATGTTTGATCGTTCAATTTGTGGACCTCACTTCATGGAAAGAATCGAGAGGGGATTTTGGTTTTGGCCCTAACTGTTTAAATGTTTGACCAAATGGGAGTTTGAGACGATCCTAACTGTTTAAAGATTTGATCGCTCAATTTGTAAATGGTCTTCTCGTTCATGGAAGGAATCGAGAGGGGATTTTGGTTTTGGTCCTAACTATTTAAAGGTTTGACCAAACATGAAGTGGGAGTAGGGTACAAATAATAGTGAGAATGTTGACTTGTACAAATCACTCGTGGGGGTTTTTAGGGTCAAGTGGCTAGGATTTAACACGAAAGGGTTTGATAATCGCTATGGATCAACATATTGTAATTTTGGATGTTGTGTCAGAACTTCAACAGTAGGAGTGTTAAAGGCTTAGACACAGTAGGAGTTTGAATGGATTCAACCGTGAAGAATTTTGGTGGACCTACCGTTAATTAATTTGATTAGTGAGGAATTTTATGATGGAGGACCATGAATCATTAAGCACTCCATAATTAAAACCAATTTTTGTAACATGTGTGTTATCATGTCTACAATCATTTCCCAAAGTTTTATATTTTTCTAAATTTGTTTGATATTTTTAAAGGCACTTCAAATATCAGTTTTACTATATGATTCAGGCTAATAATCTGTTATCAGTCGACTGGTAAGTCGACTAAAGAATATGCCTGGAATCAACAAAAAGTTTCTGTTTTATTTTGGTGAACTTACCAGTCGACTGATGATCCATCAGTCGATTGATAAATATCGTCAGTCGACTGATGAGATGGAAAATGCCTCTAACGGTCAGCTCATTAGTCGACTGATGATCCATCAGTCGACTGATGCTGTAACGACTAGTTTTTTCCAGCCTGTTCCAGTTTTGGGTTTTTGGTCTTTTTACCTTGTTTTCTCTTAGCTTTGGGGTTCCTATAAATACCCCCACATATCTTCAGTTTTATTCAACTAAGAGAAAAATTTTAAAGAGTTTTACATGTTTGTTTAAGGGTTTTAAAAGTGTGTTTAAGAGTTTAGTTTGTGAAGAAATTTTCACAAGGGCTTGAGGAGATAACCTTTGGTGTTTGGGCATTCAACTCATCTCCCTCCCTCTCTCTCTCTCTCTAATGTTATTATAGAGAAGTTTCCTTAAACTCAATTCTAGCTATTTATTGTTTTTGATCTTAATTTCTATAAGCTAGATTTTATATTTAGTTTATAATTGTTTTACTCTTTGTTCACACAACCTTGAGCTTATTGTATTTGCATACATAGTATAATTTGGGTTGTGGGGTTTGTGATATTGAGAGTGAGCTTACATTGTATTCTCATCCATTGTAGAGAATAATTTATTTGTATTGAGAGATATTATTATGAGGTTCACTTTGTACTACACTAGTACATCAAGAGGAGTATGTGGTGAGAGACGGGATCGTCCAAAGAAGAGTGGGGTAGATGGTAATGCCTAGAGAGAGGTTGTAATTCCTAACACTTGAGGGAGACACAGGCTAGAGACCAACACTTAAGGTGGTAGTTAGTGTGTTTACATTGTGAGTGATTGTAAAGTTTTTGATGAGCTAGAAAACCGAGTGTGTAGTGTAAATGTTATTTGGGTGAGCGTAGAAAACCTGATTGTGATAGTAGAGATCTCCTCAAGGTAAGGAGTGGAGACGTAGGTTATGGGGATCGAACTTCGTGATCATATTGTTTGTTTGTGTTTGTCATTAGCATTCCTTTATATTCGTGCTTGTCATTTATATCGCCTTTGTCAATTGCTTGTTGTTTATATTACCTTATTACTTTAGTTGTTTACTCTTGTGTTACTTGTATATCCTTGCATATATCTTGTTGCATATCATATTTGCTAGGATAACTTGTTAATAAGTTTTAATTGGCATAAATTAGATTAGATTAGCATAAACCTTATTCACCCCCCTCTAGGGTTCTTTCCTAGTGGCATTAGGGTACTTTCATTCTGTAACATGAAGTAGATGTCATATTAAGATAGCAAGAGTGCCCAATCCGCCATGCACCAGTTCAAGGACCCGAGATGTGTCATGAAGACTCGAATGGGATTCATTCGGGAGATGACATGAATGGTTTGACCGACCAAGTAGTATCACATTTTTTGAATTGTGAACACTAAGGCCAGGCATTCCTTTTCGACCATAGGGTATCGCTGCTCGGCTCCCTGTATAGCCCTACTTAGGTAGTAGATGCCTTGCTCATGGCTGGCATCATTATTCTATGCTAAGAGGGCGCCAAGAGAATGCTCCTTTGGTCTCACATAAATCAGGAAAGATTTTCCCGAGATGAGGGTCGCTAAGACAGATGGATTCGAGAGGTAAGTCTTAATCTCATCGAACACTTATTGGCAAGGCTCGTCCCATATGAAGGAAACACCGTTCTTCATCAGCTTGGAGAAGGGTTAGCACTTGCCCGAAAGATTTGTGATGAATCTTCAGATGTAGGCCAAACATCCTTATAGTCCTCTCAATTCCTTGAGATTCTTAGGTGGTTGGAGCTCCTGAATAGCTTGCACCTTGTCTGGGTCAATGTGGATCCCTTTCATCATGACTACGAATCTAAGGAACTTGCCGATCGTTATGCCTAAGAATAACTTTGTGGGGTTCATCTTCAGTTGATGGGACAATATAAGGTCGAACATGACTCTCAGGTCTTGAAGGTGATCAACTTTGTTATGAATCTTCACGACCAGATCATCCATGTAGCATTCAACTATCTTTCGCAAATGATCTGGAAAAATGGTGCTCATGGTGCGCTGATAGGTTGCATCGGTGTTCTTGAGTCCGAAGGGCATGACTGTGTAACAGTATACCCCCACTAGAGTTCTGAACACAGTGTGCTTCTCATCCTCAGGGTGCATCTTGATCTGATTATACCCTGAGAATCCATCCATGAAAGACTTCCTTTCGAACCCACAGGTGTTGTCGATGATGACATCCGTGATGGGCAAAGCGAATTCGTCCTTAGGACATACATCGTTGAGGTCTCTGAAGTCGATGCAGATACAGATTTTTCTATTATTCTTCAAGATGGCAACAATATTAGCCACCCAATCCGGGTGTTGTTCCTCCCTGATGAATCTTGATTTGATCAGCTTCTTCATTACGGTTTCAATTATCTTCGTGATTTGTGGACAAAACCGTCTCTGCTATTGCTTAACGGGTTTGGCGTCTGAGCCAATGTTGAGATAATGCATGGTGATCTGAAGATCCAGGCCAGGCATGTCTTCATAATTCCATGCGAAGATATCGATATATTCCCGTATGAGGGATATGAGGTCTTCCTTCTCTTGGGGAGGTAAGTTGTCGCTGATGAATATGGGTTTAGGGTTTGTCTCATCTCCCACGTTAATTTGAAGGATCTTGTATTCCGTGGGTGGTTCATGCTGTTCGAAGCGACCACTCCACTAGGCACAAATGTGGCGATCCCATGCTTCATCATAAAGCAGAATATGTTCATCCTATTAGACTTCAGCGGGATCGACCGTAGCCATGTTGTCCGTGAGGTTCTTGAACAAGGCTTCGATGTTGACATCTGAATCCCAAGTCGAGGATGTTGATGATTGATCATCTGAATGAGCATCGTCAGATATTCCGTCAAAATTACAATACAACTCTAAGGAAGAGGAGTAACCTAGCCCTCTTCGAGTTTTGCCATAGTAATTATCAGCTTCCCTTTGGGGACATAGACAGGTCGAAGGGGTGTCTTTCGGCCTTTGTCGTACTTTAAGCCTTCCTTGCGGATGAAGTCATAACTCATCCTCTCTATCATAGGTTTTGCGATAGGGCAGTAACATGAGAATTGAGGAGCGGGTTCATCTTCATCTGACTCGACCCACCGCGTGTGTGTGGGTTGGTCTATCCTTCTGAAGATAATCTCTTGCTGAGAAATATTCCAGATAGGTATGACAAAGACATCTTGTGAGGACTCAATCATTTGTTTGTTGGTGACAAACAACAAGAATAGAGGCAAGTGCAGGGAAAAGTCATTGTACATCCTTGAGATCGAGTTGTTGAACTCATCACCAACAGGTTCCGAACCGGACGAAAAATAAGCAAATGCAAGACTTTCACTCAAGAAAAACTCGTCCGCTTTATTAATGTTGGTTACACCAGGGCCTTCATAGCCAATCACAATGGGTTCAATATCATTAAAGATGAGACCCTTATTGTTCTCAGGCTCACTATCAGCCTCGTTGCCATTGCCAGGTTCATTGACCAGAGGCTCGTCGCCTGACTCGGGGTCCTGGTAGAGCAGAGAATCGGTGAAGTAGTTTTTAACTCCCTTGAAGAGCTATTTAACTGCAATCACCATCTTCACTTGGTCACAGTCGTCCACATATTTCAAGTACTGGTGCAATGTGGATGGGACTATCCTATTGCTATGGATCCATAGTCGCCCTAACAGCATGTTATAAGAGGGTTCTGCGTCAATGATGTAGAAAGTCACCTCAGTTTTCATGTCACCCAGTCGACATTTGAGACAAATCTTCCTATGCGGCCGAGTTTCGGTAGCGTTGAAGCCAATGATAGTGGTGGTCGTCGAAGACAACCACTTTTAAGGCACCCCTAAGTACTTGATGAGCTTCAGGGGGACAATGCTTAGTGCAGACCCCAGATCGACTTGGATCCTGTCTACTCTCGAGCAGCCGACGTATCCTATGAAGTACAGCGGTTAGTTGTGAGTCGTGCACTTGATGAGCATGTCTTCTAGGGTGAAAGTGATGCAGGGGATCTACTGTTTGGATGTCTGGTAGCACTGTGGACATCCGACTTCCGCCTCTTCTTTGGGAGTGGGCAAGAAATATGTGGCAAAGGCTTCTAAATTGGTCAGCGCCTCTCACAGGGCTTCACGAGTCATGTTGGACAACCACAAGAGCTCGTACAGAGTAATCCTGCCTAGATTATTCTTCAGCTGGGTGAGTAGGTTGAACCAAAATGGTTGACCACTTGAGCTCGGCCTGTTAGGACTTGGCTGAACTATTGGTAGCAGTCCCATTGGTAGCCTTACCGGACACTTTACCATCAGAGGGTAGCTCTTGGCAAAATCCTTCACTGCTCGGGTGATCAATGCGTTTGTCTCCATGTTGAAATCGGTAAGGGTTGCTACCTCCACTTTGTTATCATTCGGAATCTCTGAAATAACATTACAAAGCTTAGATTTGGCCTTGGACTTGTTTGAAGTCTATTGCTCGTCATCGAGGAGATCAGGATGAACCCACATTAGCTGTCCTGATGGTAAGGTCTGTGGTACCAAGCCTTTTCCTTGTTGATTATGAGGGTCATTATTAACAATCTTCAGTTCCGCCTTGGGGATGGGCCCGACTCCTGCCAATGTATGAACCTTAGGGAGACCCGTTCCGAATTGAAGGGTGACCATGTTTGTAGTCACCGCTTTCTACACCTTCTCCTTCTTTAGGACCCCTGCATCGTAAAGAGCTTGCAATTTATCCTTAAGGACATAGCATTTGGAGGTGTGGTGACTGACAAATCTGTGGTACGTATAGTAGCTTGGATCATCAGTTTTGTTCATGTCTTCAGGTTTTATGACTTCTGGCAGCTTGATCCTGTTGCTCTTGAGAAGAGTGTTGAAGGTAGCCACCACCTGGTCTTCCGTGTAGCCGTATTGCCTTTGTGGGTGTTGCTCAATGGGCTTGGGCTTTTGCCTCTATGCTAGTTTGGGGGCTAGAGTGGAATCGACAGTCATGATCTCTTTCTCTCTTGACCGAGGGTTCCTAGAGGTTTTCGCTTCTGAAGCTCTGCTCTTGGGCTGAGGTTCTTCGGCTTCTAATCTTTTGATCATATTCTCGACTTACTCATATTGACGAACAAGTTCCTTCCAGGTCCGGGTTTTCACCATGCCGATTCTAGACAGAATGTCGATTAAGAGGTTGTTGCGGCACATCTTAACCAGGGTGCTCAAGGAGACTTGGTCTCGACACTGAAGTGACTAATTCCTGAATCTCTTGACGAAATTGTTGATTGATTCTGTCTTCTTCTGTTTGTTGGCAAGTAGGTGGCCATCGACACTTCTGTGTCATCATTGAAGAAACGGGCTAAGAAAATCCTTTCTATGTCAGCCCATGTTGTGATAGAGCTTGGTTATAGCTTACAAACCATTCAAAGTCTACCCCTCTCAAGGTACCAATGAACAGTCAGGTGAGAACGACATCATTTCCCATGAGGAATCCTATCTGAGATAGCAAATAGTAGATGTGCTATGAGGGAGAGTCCTTGCCATCAAACTAGACCAGGCTCATTAGTTTGAACTTTGCCAGGTAGGTGACCGTGTCCCATTTGACTAGATATGGTCGAACCACCCCCAGTTCGTTCATGTTCTTCTAGAGCTTCAAGGTATTGAGCTGACTCTGGAACTCATCAAACCTCTTGTCTCAGAGAGTACTGCCTGAATGTGAGTGTCTTCCCAAGGATTTGTTAGAATAATCTGAATATGGCTCGCGATTATATTCTTCTTCAGTTGTGTGAGGAGGAGTAAGCTCTCGCTCTCTGTTCCTTGAGGGTCTTTGTTGATTTTGCAAATTCCACTTCTTCGTCTTCTCATTGAGAAATTGTTCCACCATCTCCCTTAAAGAGCTGATGGTTGCCTGTTGCTCCTTGAACTTTTTAGCGAGGTCATCGGAGGCCTCCGCCATATGCACCTTTGTGTGTTTGCCATAGGCTAAGCTTGGGGTTTGAGATGTTGCTGCTGCTTAGCACACCTCATCCTCATTGTCGTAGATGAGTGACAAACGAGCATAATGGGATACCTGCTCTTGTTTAAAGGTGAGTGTGTTAGTATACACCCCCCTCTTCAACAGGGAGCCATCTAAACTGCAGGGTATATTCAAGATCTGATGACTCTGAATGCCAGGCTTTACCTTTCCCTGCCATGTTGACTGTGGCTATCGGGAGCGCCAAGTCACCAATGGCTCGCTTCTTCTCACGATGGCATCTTTGGTGAGGATGTCTTGGCTCAGGAGATAGCTGAGAAAGCCTCTCGAACACTGATAGCTTCGACGTCTTGGTAAACTAGTAGTTAGCAAGTACCGCCTGGATGAGCCTCTCGTAATGGCACTGAGGGTTTTCCTCATGAATAGTGCGTTTGTGAGTTAGATGATCCCTAAGATCTCTTGCGAGTTGGTGGTGGCAACCCCTAGCGTTGGAAGGACCAAATGTGCAATTTCATGGAAGAGACTCAAAGGAGTCGGAATGAGAACATTTGGGAAATTTCCCAAGTGTCTGTTGGCCTTCTTGTTTTGATGATGTTTAACAAACAATTTACCACTAATGTTGTTTGTCTAGTATTTGTGTTTTCTTATTTATTATAGACAAACAACATAGTTGGAGGATGGATGGAATAGAGCTTCAACGATCATATCCAATGGAGGTTAGCGGAATGTCGGTGAAGCCTTGCTATTCAAAGTTCAAGATCCAAGTTCAAGCTTCATCCGCGACATTACCAAGTTGAGCTACAATAAAGATCAAGATCAAGCTTGGGTAATCTAGTTTAGATTTTATATTATGTGTGTTATATACTCTAAGCTCAATTATCTATACACACACATTTATTATTGGTTTCTTCGTATATATATATATTTCATACTCTATTGTGTTTTAGTACTTATTGCATAGAATATGTAATTTTGTGAAAATATTGTATTCTCAGTTTTTGGACTTAACAATAATCATATACATATTTTATTAAGTCTATATAATCATTGTGCAAAGTTTCAAAATATGGTTTAGCCTAAATGTCAAAATTCACATGTTCACATTTTCATGTTTTGGCCTATTTTGTAAAATGATAACATTTTTTATTTGGGAAGTCCTTTTTGGAAACCAGTCATTGTAACATGTTTATTATCATGTCCACAATTATTCCCCAAAGTTTTATATTTTTTAGAATTTATTTGATATTTTTAAACAATGTTTTAAAATCAGAAAAACAGCTTTTAGAACTTCATTTTCATGTATCAGTCCTCGGTCGACCGCACCGGTCGACCGCACCTGTGTTCATTCGTCAGTGGGCAGCAGAGAGTTTGTCGGTCGACCGCCACGATCGACCGAGAGCTCGAGACTTCCCATGGTCAACCGAAGAAGTATCTGCTCGTTTTCTCAGTTTGGGATATGGATCGCGGTCGACCGCGAATTTTTTCGGTCAACCGCCGCACTGTCAACTCAGAACCCAACGGCTATTTTTTAGAGCTGTTGCAGAGTGGTTTTTTGGTCTTTTTCTTGTCTCTCTATTACCTTTGGGGTTTCATATAAATACCCCCTTACCTCGGTTTTTATAAGTAACTAAGGGAATGTTTTAAAGAGTTTTAAAAGGAGTTTAAGCTTGTTTTAAGCTTGTTTAAGGGTTTGGTTTAAAGCTGTTTTGGTTTTCACTAGTGGAGGATGTAGGGTCCTGTTTTGCTTATGTATACCAAGTGTAGGATCATGACCCTTAAGAATAGAGTGCGCTCTTATAAAAATCTGCGGAAGCTTTACACTTAAACACTAGAGGGTGAGTTTGCAAAGTATATTATAAATTGCAAAGAAAGAATGGAAATCTCAGAAAATAAACATCACAAACACAAGCATGTATACTGGTTCCACCTCCCCGGTGTACATCCAGTCCCCAAGCAAATCCCGCTTGAGATTTCCACTATGATTTTGAAACCTTACAAAATCAAAAGCAAACCTGACCAATTTGCAAGACCATAAAAATTACAAACCCAATTGATAAGATCATGTCAATCGCAAACCCGAGAGAAATCCTTTTTGAAGCAAGAACACAATTGATCCTATAAGCCTTGAATGTGTAGTGAAGTGCTGCAGTGGCTTAGGATTCTTTTAACTCTCTGAATATTGCCTATACAATCTCTAAGAATGATTGAAACCAAGGAAATATCAGAAACTCTCTTTTTCTAAACATTTAGCATGAAAATCTGGAAAATTAGAGAGTGAATATGCACAAAATGTTTGATCTTGCAAGTGCAAAACTTAGTTGTTGTTTTCTGATGTTTAAACCTATTTATAGCCTCCGAAATGACATAATTTTAAACCCAATTAACGTCCACAAAACGGCTATAAACAGTCACTTATTTAAAACCTGAAATCTGAAAAAACTATATCTGTAGTCGACTACAAGTCATAATAGTCGACTAAACTGAGTCTAAACAAACTGTGAAGTCAGATAATTGCTTAGTAGTGGACTACAAGGCATAGTAGTCGACTACACTGTAAACTCAGATTCTGAAATTTTTCTATTTAGTATTTTAACTGTAACTTTCTCATCCGATATCGGAATAAGGTGATTTAAGATTCATTGGAAAGCTATTGAAGAGACCTACAACTTTGATCTTTTGCGTTTTTCCAGATTCTAATTGCTAAGGGGTGTAAATGAAATGTTTTAAGACTCACCTAATATTTATAAACTCTAATGGCTAACATAGGGGATTTCTATTGTTAACCAACGCATTAAGCATGTGTTAGTATATTCTAACACTATGTGTGTGCATGTGTGTGAGTGATCAAGGCTTGTACAAATTTCTAAGCAACGAAAATATTCTAACACTATGTGTGTGCATGTGTGTGAGTGATCAAGGCTTGTACAAATTTCTAAGCAACGAAAATATAAAATTACATTTTGACAATAAAGTATATCTTCTTCTTTGCTTCATTTTGCCTTGAACTCATCTATGTCTTGAGTATCTCTTTGAATATAATTATTGATATAGCTCTGATACTGCAAAACAAATGTTAGCACATAATACACACAACATATAATATTTGTTATCATCAAAACAAACTAATCTTGGGGTCAAGATTCCTAACAGAGGAGATTATCTTCTTGTTTGGGCTTCAATCTCCATCTCTCCATCTTGTCATCTATTAAGAATTTTTCTAAACTCTACTCTAGTTTTTATTTATTAATTATTTGTTAATCATCATTTCTATTAAAGCTAGTTTTATATTGAGTTTAGATTTGATTTTATCTCATTGTTACACACACCCACTTGAGCTTATTGTATTTGCATTCATAATATATTTGGGGTTGTGAGAGTTGTAACATTGAGTGTGAGCTTTCATTGTATTCTCATCCATAGTTGAGAACAATCAATTATTGTAATTGTGCCTTATTGTGAGATACACTTTGTAATACACTTGTACATCGAGAGAAGTGTGTGGCGAGAGTCGGGGATTATCCCAAGAGGAGTGGCATCGGTTGACGAACCTAGGGAGAGGTTGTAACCGAGCACTTGAGGGAGACACGTCTAGTTCAACACTTAGTGGGTGTAGAGTGGGATTACAATAGTGTGTTGTTGTGAAGTTTTCAGTGAACTAGAAAACCGAGTGTGAGGAGTGGACGTTAATCGGTGATCGTTGAAAACCGATATAGTGTGATTGTAAACATTATTCGGGTGAACATAGAAAACCCGGTCATGATAGTGGATTTCTCACGGGAGTGGGGAGCGGAGACGTAGGACGGAAGGTCCGAACTCCGTGATCATATCGTGTGTTTGAGTTTGCTTTGGCGTACTTAATCTTATGTTTATATTTTTTGTCGCCATTGTCCATAGCTCATTATTTATATGATCCACTATCTAGTTCATATTGTTTACCCTTGTGTTAGTTTACATATCCTTGCATATATCATATTGTATATCTCTTTGGTAGGATATATCACCTTGTGTTAGTTTTATATCCTTGCATATACATTGCCTATATCTCTATATCTCTTTGGTAGGATATATCACCTTGTGTTAGTTTTATATCCTTGCATATACATTGCCTATATCTATTTGTTAGGATATATCTTGTTGTTCATATTGCTTATCCTGGCTCATATAACTTGTTGTATTTCATACTTGCTAGGATAATTTATTAATTAATTTTATTGGCATATAATCGGATTAGATTAAGACCCTAATCACCCCACTCTAGGGTCTAACAGTGTCCACTTCATGCGACCTTGCCTTGACAGGCGAGGTCCAGAGTTTGGGTGAGCTTTAGCCGACTGCTAGCGAGCTCGAGCCGTCTGTTCATTCAGGTGACCTTGCCTTCTCAGGCAAGGTCTGAAATTTGAGCAAGCTTTAGCCGACTGCTAGAGAGCTCGTGCCATCTGTTTATTCAGGCGAGATTCGCTCGCTTGAGTTGTTTTGGCTTTGCCTTTTTGGCTAAGGCTAGTTCTCAGGTGGTCCTGCTGGGGTTCGCCTGCATGCTGGTTTCTATTTAGGGGGCAAAGCTTGCCTATCGTGTAGAGCTCACCTAAATCATAGAGCTCGCTTGATCTGGGCGACTGGTCTAATTTGTACGGATGACTTGAAGAGCGAAGCTCGCCCGATTTGGTGGGCTCACTTGAATTGTTGAGACTGCCTAGATAGGGAAAACTGTTAATGCAAGGGAAGTTGGCAGAATAGGTGGACTCGCCTGAATCATTGAGTCCACCTATGTGGGGAATTCGGCTGCTAAAGCGAGGCTCGCCTGAAGCATTAGGTTCGCCTGAAACATCAAGTCCGTCTATTTTAGGGGCTCGGCCAATTGAGCGAAGTCCATCTAAATGGGTGGGCTCGCCTGACCGACCTAGTCCACCAAAACTAGAAACTTTATGCTCCTTCTTGGCACTTCTCAGACCTGAATGGTAATTCAGGCCATCATATGGAGTGGGGGCTCAAGCTTCCTGACGGGCGAGAGTTTGTCATCGCCATTGTTGGGCTCTTCTGGAGAGGGGAAGACTCATGTCGATGGCGAAGGCAAGATCGCCGATACACACTAAGGTCTCCTCTTGTATGAGGGACTGTGCGGATCGCTTGGTGACCCAACGGGTAGTCCCTTGGCTTGCATTCTTAGCTTTGATTGGCTTGGGGGGATAAGATAGAGCTCTCAGGTGCGGCTGCCTTGACCACTTGGGGTCGGGCCACACACGTGACTCTGTAGTGGTTGCGTGATGCATGACTACCAAAGGAGGAAGAAGACAAGTATTCTTCATACTTGGCTTGGTTGAACTCGATCAAATGAAAACAATTCACTAATATGAAACCATAAATTAAAAGAAATCTCATAAAACCAAAACAATATCTATTTTTAAATAAAAGACAAGAGAGGCAACCATATCAAGCCCTTAAGCTTATTTCAACCCATATAAACCTATAGCACCTGGTAAACATGATTTGGAAAATAAACACCCAATAAACTCGGGGGTTGATCAAACACAAACCTCTCATAACAATCAAAGCCAAAAGAATGAAAAACATGAAAAACAAAGTCTTGACATAAGATTTGTTTTATTTTCAAAAAAAAATTCAAAAACATGTTTTTCAAAACCAAAAAATGGAAAAACAAATAAAAACACTAAAATTTTTGGTTTAAAAATTAAATTTATTTTGGTACCCAAGTATTCTTAGTACAAAAGGATTTAGGGACATAACCCCTATCATAAAAGCTTAATTCCCTAGGGTTATGATCTCTTTTGGACATATTTAATTTGTGCACTAATCCGGTCATAAAAATAATCTTGTAAATGACCCTTTCGATTGTAATATGCTCAATGAAAGAGACCCATTTGTTTTTGTGGACCATTAACTCGTGCATGGGAAACATTTGCAAACATGGATGGTCTTTTAAATTTATTTTGCAAATGTTAAACTCTTTTTAAATCAAAATAAAATTTGGTCAAATGACCAAACCTACCATAAAAATCATATTTAAACACATTAGCATGCTTATGATGAGCTTTGTGAGTATGAGCATGTGAATGTGTATGTGTGCATGATGAAAAAACTAAATGGGATGCACAAGGATCATTAGCATTCTTATGTTTGTGTGCATCATAGCAAAATTTAGCTAGATGTTCTTTTCGGCCGCAAATGGAATATTTGTAAACTTTGCTATATATGTGTGCATAAAATGAGTAGATGATGACTTATTTGCCCTAGACTTCATACACATATCCATAATCTTCTTATGATTAATAATGCATGAATTAAGGGTTGAATTTAAAGATTATATGTGTTCGTTAACAAGATTCAACTCATCATTTTGTCCACAAGCATTGTTATTAGAAGTAGAGCAAACAAATTTATTCATAAATGAATTCAAATTATTTTTACTAGCTTCTACTTCTAACATAGCATTTTCTTTCTCATGAGATAAGCTAGCTATAGAAGATGTTAACTTTTCATTTTCTAAACTTAACATGTCATTGCTTTCCTTAAGCATAGCATTTTCTTTTGTAATGACATCAAATTTGGAAACTAGCGACTCATGATCATATTTTAAACTAACATGCTTGCTTTTTAAATTTACAAAGTTTTGTTGCAATTTAGTATAGGCATGCAATAATCTTTCATAAGCACAAGCGAGTTCATCAATAGATAAATCACATTCGGATTCGCACTCGCTTACCACACTATGGTTATTCCCTTGTGGACGAGTGCATGATGCTCCAATAGATTTTGAAGAGGAAGCCGCCAAAGCTTGTCGGATCACCTCCAAGTTTCATTGATGCGTTTCTATAAATTTCCATAATGTGTAAGCGCTATTAAAATGAACAAACTTGTTAGAAATGGATGAGTCAAAAGCATAAAGAAAGAATTCTAAAAAAATCTTATTCATAGTAAACATTCTTTTATCATTTTTACTCTACTTGGATTTCTTCAAAGTGGGTACAATATAAGCATTATCAATTAATTTCCATAAATCAAAATGTTTAGATATAACAAATATATTAAATCTAGAACACCGTTGGTCATAGGGGAAAGCATCATATCCATAATTATAAAAATATGCAAGCAAGATGAAAATGAATCTCAAAACTAGATTAGCACGAAACGATAACTTGGATCTTTAACTCAAGGCGATTAAACCTTAAATCCAATAGCACCAAGTTCTGATACTAATTGAAAGCATCCTAGAGGGGGGGTGAATAGGGTTTATGCTAAACTAATCCGATATTAATACCAATTTAAAACTAATTAACAAATATCCTAGCAAATATGATATGTAACAAGATATATGCAAGGATAACCAATTAACATAAAGGTGAAATAAATATAAATAATATAAAAAAGATAGTGGGCAATATAAACAAAAATCAATTGACAATGTTGATATAAACAATAAGCACCAATGTAAAAGAAAGCTAATGACAAACACAAACAAATGATATGATTACAGAGTTCAGTCAACCACTTGACCTACGTCTACGCTCCTCACCTTGAGAAGATCTTCACTATCACAATCAGGTTTTCAACACTCACCCGAATAATGTTTACACCTCACACTCGGTTTTCTAGCTCACCAAAAACTTTACAATTCACACTCTTGCAATCCTAGTCTACACCCTCTAAGTGTTGGTCTCTAGCTCGTGTCCTTCTTCAAGTGCTCAGATTTACAACCTCTCTCTAGGCTTTACTACCGATGCCACTCCTCTTGGAACCGACCCTATCTCTTACCACACACTCATCTCGGTGTACAAGTCCATTACAAAGTGATCTACACAATGAAGGCTCTAGTACAAATGTTTGTTCTCTTAATAATGGATGATAACACAATTATAGCTCACTCTTAATGTCACAAACTCAAAACCCCAAATTATACTGTGTATGAAATACTATAAGTTCAATAGGTTGTGTGTGAACAAAGAGTATAATCAAAACAAACTAAACTCAATATAAATCTAGCTTAATGAAAATGATGTTCAACAATAAATATATATGAAGCTAGAAATTGAGTTTAGGAAAACTTATCTAAATAACAAGATGTAGAGATGTGAAATTGAAGCCCAAAACACTAAAGGATGATCTTCTCCTCTTGTGAAACTTTCTTCACTTGAAAACCAAACTTTAAACACACTTAAAATAAACTAAAACACTTGTAAACTTGTTTTGAAACTCTCATAAACATCCATGAGAAACAATAAAAGTTGAGGTTTTTTTATAGCCTCTTAAACTAGTCAAAAACCCCCCAGAAACACACAAAAACAAAAACTAGCCGTTATAGGGTGAAAAGACCAAAATACCCCAAAATCTAGCATTCTAAAATTTTGTGTATCTGGCTTTGTAAAATCAATTAAAAATAGTAAATCAACTCCAAAAATACTAAAATTTTAAGAGAAATTTCTATACACGCATATAAACATGTTAGAGAAATAATTTCTTAAATATCACTTTCCAGTTAAGATAAATAGTTATTTGAACATAGATATTCTAGATTCTAAAAACTGCTGAAACACCTGATTATGTAAAATCAATTCAGCATAGTACATCAACTCCAAAAATAATAAAATTTTGGAAAATGTTTGTAAACATGTAATAAAATATGTTAGAAAAAAATTCCACAAACTTTATTTCCCATTTGTGCAATATAATTTATTTTGTAAACCGTTCAAAACATAAAAATATATTTATATAAGTGTTGTTAAGTTTTCACGTTTATGTGGCTAAACACATTGTTTACCAAAAACAGAAATGATAAATATGAAACATATATGCATATATATAAATAAGTATATTTGTTTTATATTTATATAAACTTAAAAACTATAAAACCAAAATGTGTATGTGTGTATATGATTGAGCTTAAAATATCAAACACACATAATATAACACCTAAACTGTTTGCCCAAGCTTGATTAATCTTTAATATGCTCTTCTTGGTAAACTTTGTGGATGAAGTTTTAATTTGAATCTTTCACTTAAATTGTATTACTTCACTCTACTATTTTCGCCAACCTTAATTTGATATGATTGTTATGACGCAATTCCATCCAACCTCTAACAATCATTGTTTATCTAGAATAAATAAGAAAACATAAATACTAGATAAATAATATTAGTTATAAATTATTTGTTAAAATATTATCAAAACAAAAAGGCCAACACTCTTATAGCCAAAAAACCCCTTATAGCCAAACCCCCCCACCTTGTACATTGGCAAAGAGTGGCTATAAATAGGCAAGCGATGACATGGGTCATCCATTGATTTGTGAGATATGACCACCAATGGGTGAGTAGCACCATGCCCTCCCCTAGCTATGGGATGTGACCACTATAGTGGTGATGAGAGCCATTCCTCACCATCTTCTAGGACATGGGAAGTGGGTAGGCCCACTCCCACAAGCAAGCAGCATGCTTACATCGCTCAAGCAAGGCTGACAAAGCTACGGGCGAGCTTGAGAGTTATCTGAATGCTCAAGCGAGCTTACAGGCGAGCTTGGTGAATAGATGGGGCCGACTGGTGAGCCCCTCCAATGTGTGAGCTGGTGTTTGTTGGCAAGAAGAGTTCGTATGGGCAAACTCCCTGCGAGCGTGCTTAGCTCATACGGGCGGGCTGTTTGTGGGAAAATTTGCAGTAAAAGAAACGAAGAAAAATTGATTTGTATTCCTTTAATCTCAGTTACAATTGGATTTCCTGATTACAAAAGAGAAGAGAATGATCTGGATTCTCCCCTTTGTTTAATTCTGGGTTCTTCACGGTGGCGATGAGATGCCTCCCTCGAATGCTCGCGTCGAGTTTGCTTCTCGTTGACGATCCGACGTCTTGTTTCACTGGAACATGATCTTCTCCTCACGATTTGACGTTGTAGAGAACTTGCGTGGCAAGTTTGAAACTCTGGACGAGTTGATAACTCTGAATGAGTTGGAAACTCTTGAAAAAGAGTTGATTTGAACCGAGAATCGGTTCTCAAGCCAAGGATGAAGAAGCTCTTGTTGCAGATCTCCCAAGCTCCAGAAATGCTCTAAGGATCCTGTTGACGAGCCAAGAAGTTCTAACCGACCGAACCCTAAAGATCCAGCCCCGAACTAAGTTGATTTCTTAGTTATTTATAGGGGATTAAGGGGTGTAACCACCTCCTTAATTCGCTCCTAAGTGGGGCTAACGGGATGTAACCGCCCCTTAAATCACTCCTGAGTGGAGTTGTAATCCCCTCAGATCGTGGGAAACGGTTTTGGAACCGTTCAGCTCGTGTTTGAACGAGTCAAACGCAGGCCCGCGTTCTGACGTGAATTCTGCATTCAAACGCAGTGTCTGGAAGCTTGAACGCATCGTCTGGAAGCTCAGACGCAGCAATTAGACGCTGCGTTTGCAGCGTTGGAATCTACGTCTGAGCTGCGTTTGCAGCGATTTGGAAGCTGCGTCTGGCGGTGATTTGAGCTGCGTTTGGCAGCGATTTGAGCTGCGTCTGGCAGCGATTTGAGCTGCGTCGAAGCGTTGCAAAGATCGTCATTTTGTAATCTTTACTTTAGCTCTTTGATATGCAAGAGTCGTCAGATTGTAACTCTCGATGTTGATGGTGAAGGCTGTTAAACTAGAGCTCTCATCGGTTGTCGTGAAGGTCGTCAGATTGTAACCTTCAGCGATCTACGTGAAAGTCTTCAAATTGTAGCCTTCTGGAAGTGTCAGATTGTAACTTCCATCATCGGTGTTTTGATGGGGATCAGCTATCTATTGTGATTTTTTTGACAGCCTACAGAACCCCCTCCAAAGTTTTCGAAAGTTCGCGGTTGACTGGGACGAAGTTTTGGAATACTTTGGATTTTAACTCTGATCTTGGAGCTGCTGATTCCTTGTTGTAAAGGATTTGTTCTCTGCACTTGCTTCGAAGGCATCTTGGTTGAAGGGATTTGCACGTAGGACCTGTGTGAAGGTATGCGCCATAATCCTGCTTCTGAAATGTGGGGGTGAACCCTGCATTTTGAACTTGAGATGCGGGTCTCACCCTTGCATGTTGAATTTGGAACACGGGTGTGACCTCGGCGTTCGGTTTTTGCATCGCGGGTCTGACCTCAACGTTTTGACTTAAGACATGGAAGTGGCTTCCGTGCATTTTTGACTAAGTCTTTGAGACTTGTCTTTGGCTCATCTGTTTTAAGTCTCGGCTCACATCCATTAAGCTGATGGACCTGCAAACGTGTATAGGATTTTTGGCAAATCCTCAGCCATCAACGGATTTGATAAGCCTTTACCGACTACCGTTTGAGTCGGGCTAGCATGTGGATTGTCTAAGTCCGTTCCACATGTAACGTTGTGCTAAGAGAATGAACTCTCTTAGTCTTGATGCTATGATTTTGAATACATAGACTTTGTCATTTTCACGGGAAACGACTAACCGACAACGCGTGTTAGTGTCTAAGTTCGTTCCACATGTAACGTTGTGCTAAGAGAATGAACCCTCTTAGACTTGATGCTATGATTTTGAATACATAGACTTTGTCATTTTCACGGGAAACGACTAACCGGCAACGCGTGTTAGGCGTAGGCTTATCTGTAATTAGGGATCGAGATAAAGCCCCTCATACGTAAAAGGCATGGATTTTGGTGCTACGATGTTGAATACGTAGACTTTGTCGTTATTTCTTCCTGTGTTACTTGAAACACTGAAAGAAAGTTGGAAGCGCCAGAGGTGTAATATTAACTTGGCATGAATTTTCACTTAGAGTGAAATTTAGAAATTTTCTTTATTATCACTAGGATAATTCGAGAAAATATTTAATCCGTTGGGGATTTTATAATGACAACTTGCTATTCTTGTTGAAAAAGGATTAACAAGTTCATTAGGGGGTTTGACTGTTAGAGGTGTGATGTTAACCTAACAGTATTTTATGGACCTATCGCTCTATTGAGGAGAGTCGATAAGTGGATTTTTGTCAGAGGTGTAGTGTTAACGTGACAGGATGTGTGTTGCGATTGAAGCAACTTTGTGGACTTATCATCCTATTGACGAGGATTGATAAGTGGATTTTGTCAGAGGTGTGATATTAACGTGACAGGAATGTGTTGCGATCGGAGCAACTTTGTGGACTTATCATCCTATTGACGAGGATTGATAAGTGAATTTTGTCAGAGGTGTGATATTAACGTGACAGGAAAATGTTGCGATCGGGGCAAATTTGTGGACTTATCATCCTATTGATGAGGATTGATAAGTGGATTGTCAGAGGTATGGTGTTAACATGACGGGAATTTGTTACGATCGGAGTAACTTTGTGGACTTATCATCCTATTGATGAGGATTGATAAGTGAATTGTCAGAGGTATGGTGTTAACATGACAAGAGAATGTTGCGATCAGAGCAACTTTATGGACTTATCATCCTATTGACGAGGATTGATAAGTGGGTTTTGTCAGAGGTTTAGTGTTAACGTGACATGATTTGTGTTGCGATTGGAGCAACTTTGTGGACTTATCATCCTATTGATGAGGATTGATAAGTGAATTGTCAGAGGTATGGTGTTAACATGACAAGAGAATGTTACGATCAGAGCAACTTTGTGGACTTATCATCCTATTGACGAGGATTGATAAGTGGGTTTTGTCAGAGGTTTAGTGTTAACGTGACATGATTTGTGTTGCGATTGGAGCAACTTTGTGGACTTATCATCCTATTGATGAGGATTGATAAGTGAATTATTGTCAGAGGTATATTGTTAACGTGACAGGAATGTGTTGCGATTGGAGCAACTTTGTGGACTTATCATCCTATTGATGAGGATTGATAAGTGGGTTTTTGTCAGAGGTATGGTGTTAACGTGACAAGATTGTGTACTTGTGACTTGCACGAGATTTTAGGAATTAGCGTCTCGCTGGGGAAACTTGCTAAATGAGTATATCATCAAAAGTGATAAATTTTGATGCTTGTGATTTGAATAAGATTTTGAAGACTTAGTGTCTTGCTGGGGAAGATTGCGATTTGAGCAATTTCGAGGACCTATCATCCTATTGTCAAGGATTGATAAGTTGATTGTCAGAGGTGTATTGTTAACGTGATAAATTGGGAGTGATGCAAGCTGCATTCATACTCTGTTGGAGTGATGATCGTCAGAAGTGTAATGTTAACTCGACGATGTGAAAGATTCATTACTCTTAATCCAGTGGATTCCAAGTAACCAACCCTCAGTCTTGATTAAGACTTAGCAGGGGAAGAAAAAGAGGGATAGACATTGCATATCGTCTTGTGGGCCACTATCCATGAAGTCGGAATAGAGGCACATCACCTGGTAGGATAATATCTGATGAGTTTGACTATCAGAGGTAATTGTTAACGTGATAGTTTTGTGGACCCGCCATCCTACTTGAAGGGGATTGGTGGAGGAATATGGAGGAAAATGACTATCAGAGGTGACGGTTAACGTGATAGTTTTGGTGGACCCACCATCCTTCTTGAAGAGGATTGGTGGGGGAATTTGGAGGAAAAGGACTATCAGAGGTGACGGTTAACGTGATAGTTTTGGTGGACCTACCATCCTACTTGAAGAGGATTGGTGGGGGAATTTGGAGGAAAAGGACTATCAGAGGTGACGGTTAACGTGATAGTTTTGATGGACCCGTCATCCTACTTGAAGAGGATTAGTGGGGGAATTTGGAGGAAGTAGACTATCAGAGGTGATCATTAACGTGATAGTTTTAGTGGACCCGCCATCCTATTGAAGAGGACTGGCAGGAGAATTTGGAGAAAATAGACTATCAGAGGTAACTGTTAACGTGATAGTTTTGATGGACCCGCCATCTTATTGAAGTGGATTGGCAGATTGACGGACTATCAGAGGTAACTGTTAACGTGATAGTTTTGGTAGATTCGCCATCCTATTGAGGAGGATTAGCTTCAATAGTCGTGGTATCTTCTTCTGACTGAGAAGATTGGGCTTGGTCCGATTGATCAGGAGAAGATTGGGCTTCGTCCGATTGCTCAGGTGGATCCTGCCTACTTTGTTCTTCAGCTTTGATCCTGGCAATAATCTTTTGAGCTTGTTCGCCTTGAGAAATTAGTTGTCTCCAGGAACGGCATTCTGTAACCCTCATTTGTGCTAGAAGGCCGGTTTGCAAATTATGTCGACAGGTCTCCACTAGGGTAGACTGTGTCATACCTGTCGGACATCGCAGAGCCATGTTTCGAAACCTTTTGACGAAGGCTTTGACAGAGTCCCTCTTCTTCTGCTTAGTGGCGAGGAGGGTATGGATGGAGACTTCTGTATTCTCTTCAAAGAATCTTGACAGGAAGAGTCTCTCTAGATCTGCCCACTTTTGGATACATCCCGTAGGCAGTTTTCTGAACCATTCAAAGGCAACTCCCTTGAGGGTGCCAATGAATAATCGAGCAATAGCATTGAGGCGGGCTTCCAATTCTTCCATTTTGACAGACTGGAGATTCTGTTCGTTCTCCGTCTCTCTTCCTTCATCAGAGGAAGATTCTAGGTTGTGGGCTTCTTGGTCAGAAGCCGTGTCATCAACCACTTTTCCCTTCCCTTTGCTTGTGTGAGGTCGGGATGAAGATGCTTCTCTCCTCCGGGAAGATTCTTGCCTAAACGACGAATCTGTCTCCTGAGATTTGGCCTTGTCTGCGACGAGTTGAGTCAACAGGTCTAGGAGTTCATTGAGGGTCTTCTGCTGTGATTTGAGCATGGCGTCTTGCTCAGCAACCCTCTTTGAAAGACCTTCAGAATGTTCTGCTATGTGGGTGAAGCTCTCATGCCCAATGAAAGAGCTTGATGATTGAGACTTCGCAATGGCTGAGTGTTCATCATCGGAATTAGTTCTTGTGGCTAACCTCCGATAGTTGACAGGGGGAATGGCTCATGTTCGCGTCCGAGTGCGTCGGTAAATCCCTTCAAACTCGTTAGCGATTTCTCTGACGGTCGGCGAACGACTTGTCTCTGAGTCATTGGAATTAGGACTTGAGGCTTTCCCTCTTCCGATCACATTGATAGTGACCTCAGGATATTCAGTCTCTGGAGACTTCTTCCTGTGAGAACGTCGTCGTTGGTTGGGCAAAGCAACATTCGTAAATTGGTCGAACACCAACAGTTGGGCCACATATGAGCAGCATTGACATCTCGAGAGGACCGTAGGAATCAGTCGTTCACATTGGAATGAACGAATGACTTGTTGCATCGGTTTTTCTCTTGATATGAACTCTCTCAAGTTTGTTGTAAGGACTAGAGAATTACTCACTGATCGTGAGGTTTGAATTGGAACCCCCAGTCTATGATTAGACAGGACTGGCTCTTGGTGAACATGGATCTGGTTGAGATACTTTGAATCCATGGACTTTTTATATCCGCCCCTCAACCAAGTCGCGCTACGCAGAGTATTCAGGGGTCTCGCTGTATTGGATTTGTATTGGATTTCGTCAACTGAATGCATGCCTGAGCTTCAGGTTTTGCTGATGAAACGCATATTTGAGAGTTGCGTTTATTTTGTGGAACGCACCCCTGAGGGTTGCGTTCATTTTGTGGAACGCGCCCCTGAGGGTTGCGCTCAGTCTTCTTCACGCAGAGCCTATGTTAGGGCTCATAGACGCAAGACTTGCATTCTGAAACAGAAACGCAGGACATAGGGTCGCGTTTAGGCTCACAAACACGAAGCTCATGTTGACTTGAGGATCGACATTCTCGGAGATGTGCTCGTCGTAAGGATCTCCTCCTCCGTCGAGCGACGTTCTTCTTAGCTTGCTTCAAGGCCTTTGTCGCCTCCATGGGCATCTTCCGACCCGATACCCGTCGTCTTGGCGCGGGTTTGACTGAAGGTGAGCCCACTCCATCGGGGGAGGGGCTGTCCGAGCAGTCTTCCTTAGGCGGTTCGGCAGAGATTGGAGCTTTAGTCTTCTTGGAGATCTTGCGGAACTTGCGCATAGCCTTGGGGCTAAGGGATCCGGAGGAGATAGCCTCCTCAAACTTGGCTTGATCAAACTCTACCACGAGAGTTTCGACGGTTGTTCCAGTGAGATGAACATCGAATTGCGCCACCACTTCTTCGTCACAGAAGCTTGTCCCCAGCGGAGTCGCC
This sequence comes from Asparagus officinalis, assembly GCF_001876935.1. NCBI lineage: Eukaryota > Viridiplantae > Streptophyta > Magnoliopsida > Asparagales > Asparagaceae > Asparagus > Asparagus officinalis. The sequence continues at coordinate 24,819,469 of NC_033799.1, read as the reverse complement.
ATCTTTTGTTTGATGGAAACAGAACAAGCAACAAACTCTAATGATAGAGTTGTTGGAACCGAAAATAATTCGGTTAATAAGCCAAATGCCGACTGCTTAGAGTTCCTCCGTCTGTTGATTTCCCAGACTGTGTAAGGAGTCAATCCTCCTTTTTCTGATTCTGGAAGATCTGATCGAAAGGTCTTCTCCACGAAAATCCACCCCTTGATCTGATTATCAAAAATCCGATCTTTAACTCTGTTGAGTTTGTTGTTATTTATAGGGGATTAAGGGGTGTAACCACCTCCTTAATTCGCTCCTAAGTGGGGCTAACAGGATGTAACCGCCCCTTAAATCACTCCTGAGTGGAGTTGTGATCCCCTCAGATCGTGGGAAACGGTTTTGGAACCGTTCAGCTCATGTTTGAACGAGTCAAACGCAGGCTCGCGTTCTGACGTGAATTCTGCATTCAAACGTAGTGTCTGGAAGCTTGAACGCATCGTCTGGAAGCTCGGACGCAGCAATTAGAAGCTGCGTTCGCAGCGTTGGAATCTACGTCTGAGCTGCGTTTGCAGCGATTTGGAAGCTGCGTCTGGCGGTGATTTGAGCTGCGTTTGGCGGTGATTTGAGCTGCGTTTGGCAGCGATTTGAGCTGTGTCTGGCAGCGATTAGAGCTGCGTCTGGCAGCGATTAGAGCTGCGTCTGGGGTGCGGTTGCAGCGATTTGGAAGCTGCGTTTGAGCTGCGTTCTTGGCTATGAACGCGGTGCGTCTTGATGCTGGTGTGCGGGGAGGACTTCCACAGTTTGATTTGAAGAGACCGTCGATTTGTAGTCTCTTTCTGTCGAAGCGTTGCAAAGATCGTCATTTTGTAATCTTTGCTTTAGCTCTCTGATATATGAGAGTCGTCAGATTGTAACTCCCGATGTTGATTATGAAGGCTGTTTGATTAGAGCTTCCATCAGTTGTCGTGAAGGTCGTCAGATTGTAACCTTTAGCGATCTACGTGAAAGTCTTCAAATTGTAGCCTTCTGGAAGTCGTCAGATTGTAACTTCCATCATGGGTATTTTGATGGGGATCAGCTATCTATTGTGATTTTTTTGACAGCCTACACGGGCGAAGCATTCAGTCGAGGTTAAACTTGTGTTAGCGAGCTTAATGATTTGACGAGCTTGATTCGTGCAGGCGAGTCAAGCTAACAGGCAATGCTTGAGCTCTATGGACGAGCTCAATAAATAGACGAGGTTGAGCTCTACGGCCGAGCTCAATAAACAGGCGAGGTTGAGCTCTGCGGGCAAGCTCAATAAACAGGTGAGGTTGATGTAAAACCCAAAAAATTTGAATATTATATAATAAATAATAATAAATATGTTACATTATAAAAAAAATAATATTTATTAATATTTGAGTATGCTAGAACTTGATTTGAGATCAATTCAATGTATATATGTGAATATAGAAGTGATATCATGCACATGTGCACGGGCCTAAATATAGGAAAAACAACCAGTTAAAATTATATGTATTTTACACACCGTAGAAGATAGAATCTAGAAAAACCTAAAAGATCAAAGTTGTAGGTCTTTTCAATATCTTTCCAACAAATCTTATGTCACCTCCTTCTAAGTTCGTACGTGAAAGTTATGACCAAAATACTAAAGGTTATTTTCCTAGTCAGACTAGGTTTCCTGGTTCGGGTCAAACAGGTTTGTTTCGGGTTTGCCTCTATAATTACCTATATTTTTTTTATGAAAATTCCTCTCTTTTATCATATCTATGAATCCTAGTAGCCACCCTCTCTCCTCAAAAACCCTAGATCTTTTTCTTATGAATTTTTGAGAGCTTTGTGAATCACAATACCGACACGAGGACAAGATCTTTGACGTGTGACAAGGGAGAATAGGTTGTTTGTACACATGGATTGCTTGCTATTTATTTTAGAGGCTTAGAATGACATTTGAGGTAAGATTATCTTTATCCAAACCCATCCCCATAGTTAAATAACTAGTTTAGATGTTTAATATGTGTTTTCATATTTGAATCTTAACTTGTGATGTTACAAATCAGATTATTATTTTTTTGATGTTAAAACTTAAACCAATGCTAGATTAGTAATCTTTTCTTGCTATTTATGATAGTACTATGATCATGATCATTAGGGTCATTCATGATTTTGTTTATATTTGAGAAATTTAAGAGATGTACTAAATATAGATTTTTCTGCAGAAAATTGTAGCACTTGTATACTTTTTAACTAAGATTTTGAGATAGCATATAAACTCCAAATTTAAGAAAACTAGTTCCAAATGAAATCTATATGTATCTATTTTCTAAAACAAAAAGCTATTCTTAAAAAGAATTTGTATAGAGAAAGATGTGTTCTTTTTACTAATAATATGTCCTGTAGAAAAACTGTTGCATATGTATAATATTTAACTAGAGATTTAGGATAACAAAAAACTTGAAATTAAACCAAACTTATGCCAATTGAAAGATGTATGAATCTAGTTTTTAAAATAGAAAATCATTTCTAAAAATAATTTTCCTAGAGATAGATATGCTCCTTTTACTATGAGAAGTCCCGACTGTTTTTCCTGCTCATTTTGTGGAGCTGTGTTGCGCCATTTTGAGATGCGTTCGCGGAATTTTGAGCCACTTGATGTTACACGTATAGTCATGAATATATTTTGTTACATATTTGAGAATACCCAGGTGATTATGATAAGTTTTAATTTGATCATATTCAAAATTAGATATCGTTCATACACATGTTGGATGTCGTTGATAAGCACAGCTTAGTATTATACAGGATAGTGCATTGACATACTAGATATACACAGTTTATACATGAGGTGAATATCGTTAATGGGCTCAGCTCAGTACTATATGAGATAGTACGTCTGTTAGACCCTAGAGGGGGGGTGATTAGGGTCTTATGCTAATCTAATCCGATTAAATGCCAATTAAAAATTAATTAATAAGTTATCCTAGCAAGTATGAAATATAACAACTATATATAAGCTAGGATAAGCAATATGAACAACAAAGAGATATATCCTATGATATATGCAAGGATATGAAACTAACACAAGGGGTAAACAATTTAACTACAAATGTGATAGGGCAAAATGATCAATAAGCAATACACAATGACGATGTAAGATATGAACATGAAAACAAGTGCGCCAATGCAATCACAAACAAAGGATATGTTTACGAGGTTCGGTCCCCACGACCTACGTCCCCGCTCCTCACCTCGAGGAGATCTCCACTATCACAACCGGGTTTTCTACGTTCACCCGAACAACGTTTACACCTCACAATACAATCACTATGCAATCACATCTCACACACTAAGTGTTGGTCCTAGCCCGTGTCCTCCTCCTCAAGTGCTCGGTTACAACCTCTCCCTAGGCACGTCAACCGACGCCACTCCTCTTGGATTCGACCCCGTCTCTCACCACACACTTCTCTCGGTGTACAAGTGTATTACAAGTGACTCCTCACAATTAGGCTCAAAATACAACAAGATTGTTCTCTACAATAGATGAGAACTCAATGTAAGCTCACTCTCTAAGTCACACAATCCCACAACCTAAATTATACAATGTATGCAAATACAATAAGCTCAATGGTTGTGTGTGTACAAAGAGATAAATAAAATCAAATCAACTAAACTCAAATATAAAATCTAGCTTAAGAACAATGATAATCAAACAAGTATATAAATGTAAAGCTAGAGATTGAGTTTAGAAAACTTCTCCAATAGATGACAAGATGGAGAGATGGAGATTGGAGCCCAAACAAGAAGATGATCTCCTCCACTTGTGAAAACAATCTTCAAACCAAACAAACACTAAAACACACTTAAACCCTTGTTTAAAACTCTTTAAACTTGTTTAAAACATTTCTTGAGTGCCCTTAGAAGTATGAGGGCATGGGGTATATATAGGCTCATAAAACAAGCCCAAAAACCCAAGAAAACCAAGCAAAAAGACAAAAAAATGGATATATCAAAATTTGGGAATTATAGCCGTTAGCTACAGTAACCAACGTCCAGAGACATTTCCGGTCGACCGGATTACTGTAGCAGTGCGTAGCTGTTTTATAAAATAAATTTAAAATAGTAAATGAACTCTAAAAATTATGACATTTTGTGAGAATGTTCTAGACATGTAGAATAACATGTCAGAGAAAGAATTTCTGAATAATAAGTTCCCAGTTGAGAGAAATAAATGTTTGAACACAAAAATACAGTTTCTGAAAATCTGCTGTGATACACGATTTTGTAAAATCAATTAGGCATAGTAAATCAACTCGAAAAATAGTAAAAACTGGAGGAAAGTTTATAAATATGTAGATAAACATGTCAGAGAAAGAATATTTCAAATATCACTTCCCATTTGTAAAAACTCATCAGTTTTGTAAAACATGCACGAACATGTGCACGAACGAAAACATGATTTTGTAAATTCCATTAAACATAACAAATCAATTCCAAACTTGATAAAACTTTGCGAAATGTTTATAAACATGAAGACAAACATGTTAGAAAAATAATTTCTCAATTTGCATTTATAATTTGTGAAAAACACTGTATTCTGCAAAAGCACTAAAAGACGTATATATGAAAAACATGTGATTGTTATTTTTGACTCAAAACAAGTTTTGAAAACTTATGGAATATTTATATGGACATAATAAAAGTTGTTTATGATGTAAATATAGTCCAAAACTTATTTTGCATAAAAACACTTATAGTTACGAAAATCACAAATATATATGTGTGTGTATGTTTGAGCTTATAGAATTAACACACATGATATAAACCTATACTAAATATACCCAAGCAATGATCTTGATCTTCATCAACAATCTCCCCCTTTTTAATGATGACAAACAATTTACAAAAAGGATATATGCATGAAAGAAAATAAACATACGATGTATAATATATCATGCATATAAACAAGAAAGAATATACTCATAATATTTCTCCCCCTTTGACAACATCAAAAAGGGGACAAAAGAATAAGAGAGCGAAAGCTCCCCCTATCAATAAGCACGGGTGAGTATCAAACATAAAAAGATATAGGGATTGCTCCCCCTATCAAAATGCCATATAGAATATGTGAAATGAAGATCATGGCAAACATATGTGAGCAAGCATAGATGAAAAATATGCTAAACATCACTCACATACAAAAGGACAATGAGAACACATATAAATATGTTAATATGAAAGAAGTGTCTCATTAGCACAAAAAAATATAAAAACCATATAAAAGAATAGATTTATGAAATCAAAAGAAGAGGAACATGAGATTCATGCAAAAAGTTTTTAAATGAAAACAAATCAACCAATTGAAATCATAAATCAAAGTTTTAAATCCAAAATGTAAAATCAAATCATTATTGATTCAAGAATCAAGAGAGGCAATTATATCTAGCTCTTGAGCTAGTAACAACCCATATAAATATGTTTTTCACCCGGTAAACAATGTTTGGGAATAAACACCCAATAAATCCGGAGGGTTATATAAACGTAGTCCTCTCATGAAAGCAAATCAAATAATCATGAAAACAAAAGATTTTAACCAATAAAAGGAATTGTTTTCATAAAAGTTTAAAATACATTTTTCGAAACCAAGAAAAAGAAAAAAAATACTAAAATTCTTGACTTTAAAAATTATTTTGGCACCCAAGAATTCTTGGTGCCGGTTTGTTTAGGGACATGACCCCTATCATTAAAGCTCAAAGTCCTAGGGTTATGAACCCTCTTGGACATATATGGTGCACGAGATCGGTAATAGCAATAATTACTCAAATGACCCTTTCGATTGCAATATGTACAATGGAAAGGAAGCATTTGCTTATGTTAACCATTAAAAGGTGCACGTGGAACATTTGCAAATAAAGATTGTCTTTTAGAATTATTTTGCAAATGTGAAACATTATCAAAACAAAACTTTCCTAAGTGGCCATATCTACCACAAACATCACATCTAAAAACATGTGGCCTACTAGAAGCATTTGGCAAATGAGATTTAATTTTTAAATCAAAACAATATTTGGCCAAATGACCAAGACGACCACAATGATCACATCTATACACATGAGCATGCTTATGATGAATAATGGGTGCATGTGTGTGTACATGTGATGAAGAAGCTACATGAGATGCACAAGAATGATTAATATTCTTATGTTTTTGTACATCATAACAAAACTTAGCTAAATGACCTTGACGGCCGCAAATAGAAATTTATAAATGAAGCAGTGTTATTTTTTATGTTCTCTACTTCTAACATGGCATCAATCTTAGCATGAGATAAGCTAGAAATGGATGATGATAATTTCTCATTTTCCAATTTTAACATATCATTATTTTCTTTAAGAGCAATGTTTTCTTGAGAAATGATATCAAAATTGGAAGCTAGCTTCTCATGATCGGATTTTAAACTAACATGCTTGCTTTGTAAATCAATAAAGTCATTTTGCAACTTGTTAAAGGCATGTAATAATTTTTCACTAGCACAAACAGGTTCATCATTAGGTAAATCATTGATAGATTTGAACTCGCAAACCTCACTAGGGCTATCGCCTAGTGGCCGTGTGCATGATGCTCCACATGAACTTGAAGCGGGATCCTCCAAAGTTTGTCGGATCGCCTCCAAGTCTCCTTGATGTGCTTCTATAAATATCCATAAGGTATAAGCACTATCAAAATGAACAAACTTGTTAGACATAGATGAGTTAAAAGCATTTAACAAATATTCTAACAAAATGTTGTTCATAGTAAACATGCGATGATCATTTTTATTCCACTTGGATTTCTCCAAAATGGGCACAATATAAGCATCATCTATAATTTCCCATAAATCAAAATGTTTAGATCTAACAAATAGTTTAAATCTAACACACCATTGGGCATAGGGGAAATTGTCTAATCTAGGAGCAACACTAGAATCATAGCCTAAACAAGATGCATCATTCATATTCATAATTTGTAAAAATATGCAAGCAAGATGCAAATGCAATCAAAACAAGATTAGCACAAAAAGATAACTTGGATCTTTAACTCAAGGCGATTAGACCTTAAATCAAAGAGCACCAAGCTCTGATACCAATTGTTAGACCCTAGAGGGGGGGTGATTAGGGTCTTATGCTAATCTAATCCGATTAAATGCCAATTAAAATTAATTAACAACTATATTCTTGCAAGATAGGTATACAATCTATTATGGGCAAGAATATGCAATATACACAAAGTGATATATCCTATATGATGAAATATATTATGAGTTATATGCAAGGATATGAAACTAAGGGTGATATAAACATAAACAAGATAAACAAGATAGTGGACAATGTGAACAATAGATAATGGCGACAAGAATGATATGAACAATAAGCACAAGTGAGACGCCAAGACAATCACAAACCAAGTGCTCGGTTACAACCTCTCCCTAGGCACGTCAACCGACGCCACTCCTCTTGGATTCGACCCCGTCTCTCACCACACACTTCTCTCGGTGTACAAGTGTATTACAAGTGACTCCTCACAATTAGGCTCAAAATACAACAAGATTGTTCTCTACAATAGATGAGAACTCAATGTAAGCTCACTCTCTAAGTCACACAATCCCACAACCTAAATTATACAATGTATGCAAATACAATAAGCTCAAGTGAGTGTGTGTAACAATGAGATTCAATAAAACTTAACTCAATAAGAACTAGCAATAAGAATTGATAATAATAATCAAACAAGTATATAAATGTAAAGCTAGAGATTGAGTTTAGAAAACTTCTCCAATAGATGACAAGATGGAGAGATGGAGATTGAAGCCCAAACAAGAAGATGATCTCCTCCACTTGTGAAAACAATCTTCAAACCAAACAAACACTAAAACACACTTAAACCCTTGTTTAAAACTCTTTAAACTTGTTTAAAACATTTCTTGAGTACCATTAGAAGTATGAGGGCATGGGGTATATATAGGCTCATGAAACAAGCCCAAAAACCCAAGAAAACCAAGCAAAAAGACAAAAAAACGGATATATCAAAATCTGGGAATTATAGCCGTTAGCTACAGTAACCAACGTCCAGAGACATTTCCGGTCGACCGGATTACTGTAGCAGTGCGCAGCTGTTTTGTAAAATCAATTTAAAATAGTAAATGAACTCTAACAATTATGACATTTTGTGAGAATGTTCTAGACATGTAGAATAACATGTCAGAGAAAGAATATCTGAAAAATCTTTTCTCAGTTGAGAGAAATAAATGTTTGAACACAAAAATACAGTTTCTGAAAATCTGCTGTGATACACGATTTTGTAAAATCAATTAGGCATAGTAAATCAACTCCAAAAATAGTAAAAACTGAAGGAAAGTTTATAAACATGAAGATAAACATGTCATAGAAAGAATATTTCAAATATCACTTCCCATTTGTAAAAACTCATCAGTTTTGTAAAACATGCACGAACATGTGCACGAACGAAAACGTGAATTTGTAAATTCCTTTAAACATAACAAATCAATTTCAAACTTGATAAAACTTTGAGAAATGTTTGCAAATAATATTTTGAGCATGTTACAAAAAGAATTTTACAATTTGCATTTCCCAATTGTGAAATCTCATTATTTTGCAAAAGTGTTCAAAACATGAAAACTCAAAAACTATGTATGTATATATATATAACTATATATATGTATAGAAACCAAAACTTATGTATATATATATATAACTATATATATATACGAAGAAACCAATAAATGTGTGTGTATAGATATTGAGCTTAACGTATTAAACACACATAATATAAACCTATACTAAATTACCCAAGCTTGATCTTGATCTTCATTGTAGCTCAACTTGGTAATGTTGCGGATGAAGCTTGAACTTGGATCTTCAACTTGAATTTGCATGTTGCTTCACTCCATAATTCCGCCAACCTCCATTTGATATCGTCGTTATGGCGCAATCCATCCATCCTCCAACAACGTTGTTTGTCTATAATAAATACGAAAACACAAATACTAGACAAACAACATTAGTGGTAAATTGTTTGTTAAACATCATCAAAACAAGAAGGCCAACAACGTCGATATGCCAGATTTATACCGTTTATACACATGTCAGATATCGTTAATGGGCTCAGCTCAGTACTATATGAGATAGTGCATCGATATGCCAGTTTTATACAGTTTATACATATGTCAGATGTCGTTAATTGGCTCAGCTTAGTACTATATGAGATAGTGCATCGATATACCAGATTTATACTGTTTATACACATGTTGAATATCGTTAATAGGTCAACTCAGTACTATATGAGATAGTACGTCGATATGCCGGATGTATATAGTTTATACATATGTCGGATATCGTTAATGGGTCTAGCTTAATACTATATGAGATAGTACGTCGATATGCTAGATTTAAATCATTTATACACATGTTGGATATTGTTAATGGGCTCAACTCAGTACTATATGAGATAGTGCGTCGATATACCAGATTTATAAAGTTTATACATATGTCGGATATCGTTAATAGGCTCATCTTGGTACTATATGAGATAGTGCATCGATATGCTAGATTTATACAGTTTATACACATGTCAGATATCATTAATGGGCTCATCTCAGTACTATATGAGATAGTGCATCGATATGCTAGATTTATACAGTTTATACATGTGATGGATATCGTTGATGAACTCAGCTCAGTACTATATGGAGTAGCATGATGATATTCCATTTGTACAAGCCATTGAGTCGGGCTTGGATGCTTTGTCTAGCAGTCCGTTCCGCACGAGGGCGCGATGAGACTGGTGAGCCGTCTTTAAGGATACATATATGGTAGGTCGTCCCGCACTCATGTTACACACTGAGATCGCGATGAGACTAATGAGCCATGTACATTGTTTTAGGATACATACAGGGTAGTCTGTGTTGCATGATAATGCGATAAAATCAAAATCTTACAAAGAGTTGAAATGAAACGATTAATTGATAGGCTGAGTTTTAGTGGATACCAAAATTGTTTATGTCATACTGCTATATATATATATATATATATATATATTATATATATATATATATATATATAATATATATATATATATATATATATAGTATATATATATATATAATTTATATATATGTGTGTGTGGTGTGTGTGTGTTGTGTGTGTGTGTGTGTGTGTGTGTGTGTGTGGTGTCTGTGTGTAAACGGACACACACACACGCACACACACACACACACACACACACACACAACACACACACACACACACATATATATATTTATTATTATATATATATATATATATATATATATTATATATATATTATATATATATATATAGAACCCTCTTGACTATCATATATTATATATATATATATATATATATCATATATGATATATATGAAAAGTGATTGAAGGTGGCAATTGATTCCTATCTAAGGATGCTGGCCTTAAATCACATCATTCGCCTAATTTTTTTTTCGATCCTCTCGATTCTGAACTTGATGCTACACATTTTTAAACCCAAACCACCAATTTTGGGTGAACCGTCGTGTTTTTCACCCTTCGTTGAGCGCTGCAAAAAGTTCTATGTCATTCAAAACGTTAAATTGCGTGAGTGGAGAAAGGTCAAAACACGCGGTGTTCACCCCAAATGACCTTTGTGTTTGGGATTAAAAATGGTAGTTTAAGCTTCAACGGAGGCGGATCGAAAAAAATTAGGAAATGATGTTGATTTGGTCGGTCCTTAGGTGGGCAATCAAAGGTGTCCTTATAAATCAGCTTTTTCCCATTGTAGGTATGTATGTGTATTGTATGTTGTGATGTATGTATGTATATATATATATATTATATATATATATATAATATATTATATATATTATATAATATATATATAATATATATATATATATTGTGTGTGTGTGTGTGTGGTGTGTGTGTGTGTGGTGTGCTTGATGTGTGTGGTGTTGCTGTGTGTGTGTTATATATATTTACTATATGATATATTATATATATATAACTATATTATATAATATATATATTAATATATATATATATATATATATATATATATATATTTTATTATATATATATTATATATATATAAACCACACACAAACACACACACAAACATATAATATATATAGTATATTTATATATATATATATATATATGGTGTGTGTGTGTGTGTGTGTAGTGTGTGTGTGTGTGTGTGTGCTGTGTGTGGTGTGTGTGTACGGCGGCGCGTCGCGCGGTGTGTCGAGCCTTCTCTTGTGAGTACAGAAATTATGTGTTTATGTACATTATGTGTTTATTTTCTGCGATATGTATTTTTCCATAGTTCCGCGTATTGATATTTGAGGTAATCTATAGTCTAACGAATGATTATATACATGAGGGTTTCCTTGTTTGGATATTTCACTCGCCGCTTACTACGTCTGTCTTTATAGATTTCTAAGTATTAGATATCATTTAGATAAGGGCAAAATAAGTAGGTGACATATGCTTAATAGATAGAGCGCTCCACTACATTTTAGCAGCCTCTTCCCTGAGGGGACGGATTGGAGGTGATCTTGCTTAGAACTCTGCACGCTTTATTGTGTTCTTTATTTTTAAATTACTTTTTAGCATAGTTTAGCAGCTTTCTTTCGGAGAGTCGCGACTGGGTGACGCGATTCTGGCATAGTTCATCGTCACGTAGTTTACTTGTTTAGGAGCCCACTGTAGTTTGAGTTTTATCCAGACATTAGGAGTTCTTATTTTATATTGCTAAAGGCAGTGTGCCTTAGTTTGGATTTTTTTAGTTGATTCATGTTGAGACTTTTCATTATCTCAGGTATCAGATGATTTAGTTGATGATATGATTCTTTTTATTTATGAGACATCTCTTCTATATCATGTCTCTTGACATAATTCCCTTTTTTTGCCTGTTTTTACCAGCCTTCTAGTTGTCCACTAAGGATATTATTGATTAACGTGAAACGTTTTATGGCACAGTGTGGATGATGACATGTTTGACATCTCTGGTTTTACCTTGCAACTGCAACCTTTGTGCGAATCCCGGGGGACGTTGCAATTGAGCTTGCTTAGCGAGCCAATAACGCCAGGTTGCCTCTTACGAGTTGAGCTCAATAAACAGGGTGATTAAGCCTCAGCGGGTGAGCCTCAATAAATTAGGGAGGTGAGCTCTGCTGGTGAAAATCAGTAACAGCGGTGTGACATCAACACCTTGTAGGATGATATTCATTGGGATACTAATCTTACGATGGGAGGATGATTGAATGGATAGATGAGATGGAGATCATCATCTGGAGGGAAGGGGGGGGGAGAGATAAACCGGATCGATTCTCAACTGGAGAATTGATAGGGGGGAGGGGGATGGGAAAAAATGGGATCATAATTTGGGGGGGGGGGGGGCGGGGGGGGGATTTACGAAGAATACGATCTACGAGGATCAATGGAATCGAGATACTTAGATTATCAAATAGGGAAGAATCAGAAATTGGGGAGGGAGACAACTGAATTCTATACAGAGGGGGGGAGATCAGACGAGATAGGGGATGAGGGTGGGGAATAACCTGTACGGGGGAGGGGGAATGGGGGCGATTGACTTGATAGGGGGGAATTATTGTAAGGAAGGGGTGATTAACTGATAAAGAGGGATTGGATCCATTACATATCATATCACCATATCTATCTATTGATCTTAATAAACAGGAGATGGGGAATATAATGGGAATTTCCTTTAGGATTTGATGAGGGGATCTTTATGGGATTGCATACAGGGATAGGGGATTAAAATTAGAGTGGTGGGGGGATTAATGACAAGATGATCATCGAATCGGGATGATCTGGTATGAGAAGATTGGGATATGTTGGAGTATTACTGCGGTGAATCCAATCGGCGAAGGGATGATGATATGGGAGGATGGGCGGCGGCTGGGGGGGCGGAATTTTCGATGGGGGATGGGGATTCTTGGGTGGATAAAAACCAATCTGATCATTTTGAGGGAATGATAACGATGTGGATAGGGATGATGGAAACGAGGGAGGGAATTGACGAGGGATGGGGGAGAGGGGATTATAGAAGGGGGGATCTATAGGGAATAGGGGGAAGGATTGATACTGGGGGGATTGGACTGGAGATAAACTGAACATTTTTCGAAAATAGGATCATAAAAAAAACTGGATGTGAAATACGATCTTTGGGATGATGATTAAAATAAAAAACCAGGGGAAATCGGGTTGGGGGAATGGGGACTACTGACAAACGGGATACTATGTGGGGATTATTTTTGCTGATCTATATTATAATTACAGTGACAGAGAAATGGAAAAAATTTTTGTCTGGGGGGGGATGAGGGGGAAATGGGAGAATACGTGGGGGAGTTGGTTGGGATGTAGGGGGGATCGATTGGGCAGGATTGCATGATAATGAACGAAATTGGGGGATGGGGATCTAGGGTGGTGATAGGGAGGGATGAGGGGAGGGATTCCAGAAGGTGGTGGGGATCAACTGATAAACGGTGATCACATAGATAGGGGGGGAGATATCATGGGGGGGGATGGTGAATGGAGGGGGATATATAATGGGGAGGAATATATTAGGATTCTGGGAATTAGCTGATACCCAACGGGGGATAAAGGATACAACGATATTGGGGTGGGGGGGGGGAAGGTTAATTAGATTATAGGATGATTGGGACGGATTACATATAACAAATGTAACGTTGGCGGAGGGAGGAATGATATGAGGGAGGATAAAACATAGAGGGATTGATTATTAAATGGGAAGGATGGGGGATAAATTTGGGATGGGATTTCAGGGGGTAATATGATGGGAACTGGGAATCTACTGAAAGGAGGAATGGGGGGAAGGGATATCGGACATACGGATGAATTTGGGAGGTGGGAGATCTGGATTTGGGATCATAAGATGGAAATCAGGGGAAGGGGGATATAGATTTGTC
>NC_033799.1:24784789-24805229 GCF_001876935.1 Asparagus officinalis | reverse complement strand
ATATATATATATATATATATATATATATATATGACCGAGATACCTTACTCTTGTGAGTACATGAAATTATGTGTTTATGTCCATTATGGTGTTTTATTTTCTAGCGATGTATTTTTCCATAGTTCGGTATTGATATTTAGGTATCTATAGTCTAAGACATATGGTATATACATGAGGGTTTCCTTGTTTGGATTATTTCACTCGCCGTACTACGTCTCGTCTTATAGATTTCTAAGTATTAATATCATTAGATAAGGGCAAAATAAGTAGGTAGACTATGCTTAATAGATAGAGCCTCCACTACATTTAGCAGCCCTTTCCCTGGGGGACGGATGGAGGTGATCTTGCTTTAGAACTCTGACGCTCTTATTGTTGTTCTTTTTCTTTTAAATTACTTTTTAGATAGTTTAGAGTTTCTTCGGAGAGTCGCAGGGTGACGGAGTTCTGGCATAGTCATCGTCACGTAGGTTTACTTGTAGAGGCTCCACTGTAGTTTGAGTTTTATCCAGACATTAGAGTTTTATTTTTATATTGTAAAGGCAGTGTGCCTTAGTATGATTTTTTTAGTTGATTCATGTTGAGACATTTTCATTATTCAGATATCAGATGTATTATAGTTGAGATATGATTCTTTTTATTTATGAGACATCTCTTCTATATCATGTCTATTACATTAATTCCCTTTATTTTGCCTGTTTTGTACCAGCACTTCTATTTGGTTCCACTAAGGATATTCATGTGATTAGTGAAACGTGTTTATGCACAGTGTGGATGCATGACATGTTTGACATCTCTGGTTTTACCTTGAACTGCAACCTTGTGCGAATCCCGGGGACGTTGCAATTGAGCTCTGCTAGCGAGCTCAATAAGGAGAGGTTGACCTCTACGAGTGAGCTCAATAAACAGGGGTGATTAAGCTCAGCGGGTGAGCTCAATAAATAGGCGAGGTTGAGCTCTGCTGGTGAGATCAGTAAACAGGGGTGATTGAGCTTTGCGGACGAGCTCAATAAACAGGTGAGGTTGAGCTCTACGGGCGAGCTCAATAAGGAGAGGTTAAGCTCTACGGGCGAGCTTTGTTGGGCTATATTGAATGCAAATGAGCCCAAACTATTGACAGGCAGGGCCAGTCAGGCGGGCTTTGTTACCCAGGCAATTTTTACTTCCTACAGTCTCTCCTACCCAAACTTGACATGTGAATCGACCCGTGAAGAAGCCTTGGTAGTGGATCGAGATCTCGTACGAAGGAAGGGACGAGGCTCTTCTTCTTAACCGCTTTACCTAGAAGGTTAGGATAGTAAATAAAACCTCCTGCCTCGACTTCTTTGAAGTTGTCGGAGGCTTAAACAAAGCAAATGGATGGACCCGACAAATGATCACCAGGTTCGTAAAAGATCTCGAGGAAAAGAAGGAGTCAGAGAGACATGACTCGACAACCTCCTCATCACCCTCAATCTCAATATCTCCGCCATCGCCGATGTCTTCTTCTGAGATCTCATCTTCGTCATCAGTGGGAAGGAGCTCCTCCTCATCCTCTACCATCTGTTTGCCTTTGCCAGAGGGTCTGACAGACTTCTTCCCCTGCTTCCCTGGAAGCTCAGTGTCACAGACGGTCTTAGTGGCAGCCCTAACCTCTTCTTCGGCCTCCAACTCTGTAATGTGCTTCAACCTCACTGGCTCATTCACAGGAATGCACCACTTGGAGCAGAGAAAAGTAAGCTGTGTCTTATGCATTGTTGCAGGGAAGGCGAAAGTAACGCCTATGCAACCAGCCACGGTCGGATACCATCGATAAGACCGCCCTCACTCCTCATCTCTCAATTTGGATTCCCAACGTACAGTTGGTCATAATCAAACTGACGAGAGAATCGACATGGTAGGTAAGGCTCTATGTGACCATGCTCCTTCACACGAAGGATGAGATATCCAGGCCAGATGTTCATCAACCACTAGAAGCAACCCACATCAAGGATAATATGCCCCATCTCTGGCCTCTCTTCATCAATCAGCAAATCATTATACTGGTCGGAGAAACGAGGGAAGCATTTGAAGAATTCCCAGGATTTGTGGATGTGAAGCTTTTGCCTTGCCTCAAGGAATCTTCTCGCTACCTACCTGCTCTCTTCTAATGATTGCAAGAGAGGAATGGAAGGATCTGCTATGCTTGATGCTAACACTAGGTCGGGACGATAGAGAACAAGCCACACCATTAGATAAGTATACGGGAGCTCGACCTTGACAAGGGGAATCTCGGTCGATGGCTTACACCCCACCTATGTGAAGCCAGAAACTAAGTATCGAAGCCCGCTGTGTAGATCGGCGACCATCGCCGGAAGTAAGGAAAGGTCCTTTCCATAAGTAAGCTGGACGGTTGGGAAGAGAACCTCTATCTGTAAGGCGGTGGAGAATTGATAAGGTATGACGCACTTCTTTAGCCAAATGATGATATATCTTGTAAGATGAGTCATGCGCCGAATCCGCTTCTGGGCATGCAACAAGAATGATCAGAACTTGGTCCTCGCTGGAAACTTGCCCTCGTGGCAGAAGTAGTGTATGATTGGGCACATATATTCTCAATCAAGTTATTGATATCTAAGGGAGCTAGAGGACTTAACTCACAAACTGCTTCACCAGAAATATCCTATAGGCGCTGGAACAGGTAGTCGGCGAATTGTTTCGGGCTTAGTTATGGTGATGTCTTCTTCTGCAACAGGTTATTATATGGTTGTGGTGATGTCTTCTAATGACACGTAAGATCACCTACAAATTTGCCCTCACGGCTTTAGCCATAACACCTACACTAGCTAAAGCCATATAATAATGACACGTAAGATCCCACAACATGTTGTGAATATCGGGAGAGGTTTTCTCCAATTGCCTTAGCTGCCGGTTAGGGGGAGGGGGGGAATACTCCTGATATGGATGATCTCTTATAAGTCTAGAAACCTTCTGCATCTAATGAAGAGCCAACCCTAATTCTCCATTGCGAGTCAAAAAAGTATTGGTGTCAGGATTATAAAGCTCCAATAGTGCCAAGAAATAGTCTTTGCTGATTTGCAATCCGTACATAATCCGTTATTCTTCAACTCATTACTCAACGTCCAAGAACATAGCTCGTCATACAGGTCCACCACTTCTTTGTCGGTGAGTGTACCCATCCATAATACATATATCCTGTCATAGGGAGTTCCCTTCCAAGTCTGGCAAACTGATTCCTCACCGTATTGGTGACTATCGATAGCTCATCCGGTAGTGTTGTATCAAGTCCCAGAATGCCTAGTTGGAGACCACAAATAAAGTCTCACCCACCAGAACCCGGGGTCCGCAGATAAGTAATAAACTCATAATGGACTCGCTCATGATCATCCGTGAGATGCCAAGGCATCACCCGAGTTACGGCTTGCTTCCTCAAACATGAAAGGGTATATTGACGAGAAATAGGGGGAATATATAGCAAACTCCTGCCATCCTCGTTCAACTAATGCTCATCCTCAAGGGTTAGCACATCCAAGTCTTCAACATAATCATCAAACAAGTAGTCCTGCTTATTCAGGGCTTGAGTAGAGCTGGGATCCTTAGTTAGTGGGGCGTCAGTAATCAGCCATCGTAGTGTACGATGATCCCCATCTCGTATAAGTCGAGGAACTTCCTCGGGCCCATCCGGATTGAATTGAGGAGCAACGATGATGAGTGGTGCATCATCAACAGTAGTAAAAGTCTCGCTGCTACCACCACTTGCTGCATGAGATGAGAACACATCCGAGGAGAATTCAACTCAAACAAATAAAAAACAGTTAGAAAAATATTTCTAAGGAAATACAAGAAGTTAAACTCATCTCTCAAATCTGTGAGATAGAACCATTACCTTGTAAATTGGCGAGATGATCTCAACTACTTCACACGTAAGGGATAATGTACATTGTTGCGTAGATAACATGACAATATACCCCGCCCAATGGAGTGCAATACAGCATGAAATCGCACCATTTGCCTTAAAACGTGTTTTGATGAAACAAAACACGTCTTTTAAGCGTTAATCCCCACAAAGGATGGTATCCGCTCTTCTCGAATGCCTCGTAAAGGAGACCAACGAGGGTACAACATTTAAAATATTAATTTGATTTCACAAGAGCTATAAAGGCTCACCCTCATATGAAGAAGTTGCGGGAGCCATTCCCTTAATATGCTAAGAGACCGATCAACTCCTGTAAAAATGTGACCGCCTCAGAAACATTGTTAACCTGCAGTGAAAATCAACGGTTCAGGTAGAAATTCTAATTCAGAAACTCGAAATTAAAAAGGAAAATTTTGAAATTTAGCTAAAATCCTACAAACAAAATGGGATTTTACAGTTGGAGTCTAATTAAACCTATAGAACCCATACATACTAACGACGGGTTCGATTTTCATCCATAACCTCTGAAGTTCAATTTTTGTCCAAAATACCCTAAATACCTTTCATACCCAAAGCTTAATTTTGTCCATAAGCATAAACAATTTTTGGCCACCACTACCTTCATATTCAAAACAATTTCGACCATGAATACAAATATACGAGCATGGGCTTCGGCCATGGTCTTAAACCCAAGTTCTAAATTTCCATTCAAAACCCAACTTTGGCCATCATCATCACCCTCAACCTAATGCCCAAAGTTTGGTCATCACATCAAATTCACAAGTCCAAAAATTTCGACCATATTCACATCAAACTCTTTCAAAAATTTCGGCTATGATTCAAAAGAAACCTATTCAAAATTCGGCCATGCTCACAAACCCACAACCATGTTTCAATCTTTCCCTCAATATCAAGAACAAGAGTTCAAATCACTCTCTTGAACCGAAGTCAAACATAAGAAAGAAGTTATCGAGAGGAGCTTACCCAAATAGAAGCTTGAACCCAAAAAACTTGAGAACCCAACTCAAAAAATTAAGTCTTGAACTCAAGAATTCAACAATCCATAGCTCTTGAGAGATGACAAACTTCGACCAAGTAAAGAGGGGAAGAAGATGAAGTTTTGAGGGGTTTGAATGACAAGAGTTTGGAGGGATATAGAATCCTTAAGAGGGAGGAAGTTGGGTTTGGAGGAGTTTTGGAAAAGAAGAAGAAAGAAGAAAGAGGTGTTGGCTTTCTTGTTTTGATGATGTTTAACAAACAATTTACTTCTAATGTTGTTTGTCTAGTATTTGTATTTTCGTATTTATTCTAGGCAAACAAGTTGGAGGTTGGATGGATTGCGCCATAACGATCATATCCAATGGAGGTTGGAGGAATTGTGGAGTGAAGCAACGTACAATTCAAGTTAAAGATCAAGTTCAAGCTTCATTCGCAAAGTGTACCAAGTCAAGGTTAATTGAAGATCAAGATCATAGCTTGGGTAATCTTAGTTTAGGTTTTCTATTATGTGTGTTAAGTACGTTAAGCTCAATATCATATACACACACGTATTTGGTTTCTATGTATATATATATTATGTGTGTTAAGTACGTTAAGCTCAATATCATATACACACACGTATTTGGTTTCTATGTATATATATAGTTATATATATACATGCATTGGTTTCTATGTATATATATAGTTATATATATACATGCAAGTTTTGGTTTTCATGTTTATAAATATGAGATTACATATTTCATATTTATTATTATAATTTGGTTTAGCTACTTAGATATGAAACAAATACATTTTCATATACATACTCATATGTTTTATTTTCTATTGTATTTGTGAAAATACGATATTCTTAGTTTTTGGACTTAGTAAGAATCATAAACATATTTTATTAAGTCTACTTAATCATTGTGTAATGTTTCAAAATATGGTTTAGCCAAAATGTTAAAATTCACATGTTTACATTTTTATGTTTTGGCCTATTTTGTAAAAATTCACATGTTTACATTTTTATGTTTTGGCCTATTTTGTAAAATGATGATATTTTTCATTTGGGAAGTCTTTTTTGGAAACCAGTCATTTTGTAAAATGATGATATTTTTCATTTGGGAAGTCTTTTTTGGAAACCAGTCATTGTAGCATGTTTATTATTATGTCTACAATCATTCCCTAAAGTTTTATATTTTTTTGGAATTTATTTGATATTTTTAAACAGTGTTTTAAATTTAGAAAAACAGTTTTCAGAACTTCATTTTCATATATCAGTTCACGGTCAACCGCCATGGTCGACCGCGCCTGAGTCCTTTGCATAGTAGGTAGCAGAAACTTTCGCGGTCGACTGCCACGGTTGACCGTCGGCTGAAAATTTCTCGCGGTCGACCGTCACGGTCGACCGTCGCGGTCGACCGTCAAACTCTCTGGAGTTTTCTGCTGGTTTTTTGTTGCTCGCGGTCGACTGCCGCTCTGTCAGATCAGTCCCAACGGCTAGTTTCCAAAGCCGTTGCAGTATGGTTTTTTGGTCTTTTTCTTGGCTTTCTCTTAGCTTTGGGGTTTGTTTATACACCCTATTTTTCCTTCAGCTCAATATACAACCAAGAGAGTTTCTTAACCAAGTTTAAAAGAGTTTTAACAAGGGTTTTAGTTTGGTTTAAGTGTGTTTAAGAAGCTTTTAAGCTTTTGGAAGTTTGAGTTTGTGAAATCAATTTCACAAGAGCTTGAGGAGATCATCTATTGGTGTTTGGGCAATTCTCCTTCCATCTCTTGTCATCTATTGAGAAGTTTTCTAACTCTTTTCTCTAGCAATTTTATTATTGATTTTCATATTCTTATTATTGCTAGTTTGCTATTTGAGTTAGATTTGATTTTATCTCATTGTTACACACACCCACTTGAGCTTATTGTATTTACATTCATAATATATTTTGGGTTGATGAGAGTTTAACTTAGAGAGTGAGCTTATAATTCGTTCTCATTCATTGTAGAGAACAAACACCACTTTGTAATACACTTGTACACCAAGAGAAGTGTGTGGCGAGAGTCGGGGATCATCCCAAGAGGAGTGACGTCGGTTGATGAACCTAGGGAGAGGTTGTAACCGAGCACTTGAGGGAGACACGTCTAGTTTAACACTTGAGAGGGTGTAGAGTGGGATTGCAAGAGTGGTGATTGTAAAGTTTTTGGTTAACTAGAAAACCGAGTGTGAGGTGTAAACGTTATTCGGGTGAACGTAGAAAACCCGGTTAAGATAATGGATTTCTCCCCGGGAGTGGGGAGCGGAGACATAGGACGGAAGGTCCGAACTCCGTGATCATATTGTGTGTTTGCATTGTTTATTTTGCACTATCACTTTTGTAGTTTGATTATATCACCTTTATGTTAGTTTATATATCCTTGCACATACATTGCTTATATCTCATTGCTAGGATATTTCTTGTTATTCATATTGCTTATTCTAGCTCATATATCTTGTTGTATTTCATACTTGCTAGGATAACTTGTTATTAGTTTTAATTGGCATTTAATCGGATTAGATTAGCATAAGACCATAACCCCCCCCCCCCCCCTCTAGGGTCTAACAAGAGGGAGAAGATGAATGCGGTTTTCGGGGGAGGATTTTGAAAAACCCTTGGACAAAAGACCCCCCTCTCTCTCCTTAGGACCGGCTACTCTCTCTCTTCCCTTCACATTCTCTCTCCCCTCATACACCCCCATGCAAAACACAACTTGTGTTTCTCCTGGACAAAACACGAGTGGTGTTTCACACATATGCGAAACACCACACGTGTTTCGCGCCTGAAGGGGGGTGTCCTGGTGTTTTTGCAGTGCTGTTTGCACCCGTTATTAGCTGTTTTCACTTGTTTTGGTGTATTTGAAGCATGTATTCATTTTGATGAGTATGTGAGTATAAACTGCATCTCCTTGAACCTCTAACGGGTACACGAGGTAAAATTGATTCTTGAAACTCCGAGGAGCATACAAGTATAAACTAATTCTCCGCGCTCCAACGCCTTAAGAGCTTAAACTATATAGACTCCAGTTAACGTACGAGTATAAACTATATTCACACAAGTCAACGCCGGTCAATGCGTTGTAAATGAGAGTCAACACCGATCAATGCGTTGCAAATGAGAGTCAACGCCAGTCAACGCGTTGCAAAACAAAAAGTCAATGTCCATCAACATGTTGCAAATGAGGGTCAACACTGATCAACACATTGCAAACGAAAAGTTAACATCAGTCAACGCGTTATAAATGAGGGTTAATGACGGTCAACGTATTACAAACGAAAGTCAACGTCGGTCAACACGTTGTAATGAGAGTCAATGCTGATCAATGCATTGTAACAAAAGTCAACACTAGTCAACGCATTACAAATGAGAGTCAATACAGGTCAACGCATTGCAACGAAGGTCTACGTCGGTCAACACGTCGATGATTTTTGATGAAATAAGGCTCAGGATGAAATTCCAGGTCAAAAGATAATCCCCGGGAGTTCAATTATGATTCAGATACGAATTTCCGACAAAGATGATTAGTTCAACATCGATCCAACGACATGAGCTAAATTTAGAAATAAACACACCAACTTCAGTTCAAGATTTCGACAACGGTAAGACGATAAACGCAACACCGGAAGAATTTTAGCTATTCGACAAAATACTAAATAAATTGAAAGCTGAAGAAGTCAATGAATTGAAGGTTAGGCAAATCATATCCAAAGTATTCTAGGCTCCTCTATGAAAGAATGAGACTAAAATACTTTGGAGGGGGTATCTGTAGACGTCAAAAATTACCTAGGGGTTCCCACACATAGCTCGAGATAAAGAGAAAGTGATGAATGTCGTTATCCTTGTCAAATTGGATTGTCTGATGTCGTAAAGAAGCAAACGAATGCATGAAGCGAGTCAACAAAGCGTACAAGTCAACGGAACACGCGAAACAGCGAAACGACGGACAAGTGACCCTGTGTTTTGCACCTGTAGTGTGAAACACCTTTAGTGTTTCTCAACCATGTGTGAAACACCATTGGTGTTTCTCACCCATGTGCGAAACACCATTGATGTTTCGCACGTGGTGCGAAATACCATTCGCACCTGTCAGGACTCCCGGGACGCGTTTTGGTGGTTTTCGATCTATTTTGACAGTTCTAAAACCTCTCCAACTTCCTTGAGGCTATCCTTAAATGTGGGAGAGTTGTTAAACTAAAGATAGGTCAAATATCGGGTTCTTATTCGAAAATAGGGTATCTGGAAGCCTATAAATACAACCTTAGGGCCCTTATGCATGGGTAATCGGGAATTTCGAACTGGAGGCGAATCCCTATCATTTTGAGCAGCAAAAGAGCACGAATTTCAAAGTGGAGGAAGAGAGATCTTCAAGTTTTTTAGCCTAAAGAGGAGGAGTTCGGCAGCTGCAGCTCCTTCAGCACCTGTTACCTGTTTCCCTTGAGATCAAATTTTGATTTGATCTCGAGAAGAGTGTTTGCCTTACCTTGCTGAGTCATTCACTTCAATTTCTTGTTTCCTTTGTGAGATAACGAAATCAACCAGATCTGATCCGCGATGATCCACGGATAAATCTCGGTACAGGCAAAGACCCCACGTAAGCAGCGGGTGATAAACGCCCTCTACATGTGTTTCTAGGGAATTGTTAATCTATTTATTTTGTATAAAGAAGTCTTATAAAAAGACTCATATTTTTTTGAACCTGTAAAGTTGATAAACGATTGTAATAGATTTAGCAAAGAAATTAATTTTCGACGCAAACAATCACTTGGTAGGCCATCATTAACGAACAACGTCATTTTCAGGAATGGCGGTGTTGAGATAATTAAGTCGTTCAGTGATGTGGAAGTATAATGACTATGATTAGGATAGCGGCACATCATATGATAGGCCACTATATTCGATCGTTCTAAGGAAATAAAATGTTCGGAGTAAATCAGATACAAATCATCGTATGATAGACTTCTATCTTGATTTTGTGACAAGTAGGGGCTCATCGCATGGTAGACCACTACTTGATGGAGTATTTTTTATGGTAGTCGAAGAGTTGACTATCAGAGGTAATTATTAACATGATAGTTTTATGTGGACCCGCCATCCTATTGAAGAGGATTGGTAGGAGAATTTAGAGGAAATTGACTATCAAAGGTGCATGTTAACATGATAGCTTTGTGGACCCGTCATCTTGTTGAAGAGGATTGACGGGAGAATTTAGAGGGTAATAAGGAATGCAGTTGTCACCTTAGTTGACCTCGTGGGAGTTACAAGAGTTTTAATAGCTTTAACAATATCGTCAATTGCGCTCCTCAATATTGTTAAGGCCACGTATCACCGTCACACCCATGGTGTTCAAACCTTGGCAGTGAAGTGGCTGGTATATAAGAAGCCTATGGGTAGTACTTCTTTAGTAATTTACTATTAATAGACATCATGATCTTATCGTCATTTGGTTTGACAAGGCTATATGCTCCATTCGAATAGACCGTCTCTACTATGAATGGTCCTTCCCACTTGGGTTGGAACTTTTCTTTCTTCTTGGAATTAAGGATTATCGGTCGTCGAACAATGAGGACCAAGTCTCCCTCCTTAAAGAATCTGTGTTTGACTTTCTTGTCAAAAGCCCTAGATATTCTAGCTTGATAGAACTTAATATGTTGTTGAGCTTCAAGCCATTTTTCATCTAACACCTCAAGTTCTTCGAGACGTCATTGATGACTTTCTTCAGTAGTCATCCCTATTGCAAGTGCAATGCGTAGAGATGAAATATGGAATTCCAAGGGCAATACGACTTTACAACCGTATACCAAGGAATAAGGTGTGGTGCCAGTTAGGGTGCGGACCATAGTGCGGTATGCCCATAAGCTTTCACCGAGCTTCTCATCCCAATCACGCTTGCTAGCGGACATTAGCTTTGTTAAGATCTTAACGATCGTCTTGTTGAAGGCTTCCTCTAGTCCATTTGCCGATGAAATATAGGCAATGGACGCTAGGTTCTGAATTCTGAACTTATCACAGAACCGGGTAAACGCATGACTAACGAATTGCAACTCATTGTCATGAATGATACGTCTTGGGATGCCGTATCTATAGATGATGTGATGCTTTATGAATTTGACCACATCGCTAGTTTTGACTTCTCTTAAGGGAATGGCTTCAGCATATTTAGAGAAGTAATTGGCTATCACTAGGATGAAACGATGACCTTTTGCTGATAGCGAAGATATCGATCCGACGACATCCATCCCCTATTGTTTTGAATGACCACGAAGTTGTTGTTAGATGTAGGTCTTCGGGCTGTTAATGCATGTAATTGGCTTGGATTTGACACTCATGATAATGTTTTACAAAAGCTATAGCATCGTCGATCATCCTGGGCCAATAATATCTCATTCTTCGTAAGCGATCCTAGAGTTTGGGTCCAGGTTGGTAAGAGCTCCTCTAGTACCATCATGGGCTTCCTTCAGGGCTTCTTGTGCTTCTTTGCTTGAAAGGCATCATAGTAACATGCCATCATATGACCTACAATACAACGTCTTCATAGTTTAGTCATAGTAAAATCTTGGCGCACGTCTACGAATAGACTCTCGCTCTTTGACATCTATGGGGAGTATGCCATACAAGACGTATTCAATAATTAGGAAATGCTAATCTCTTAGTTCGAGTTGACTTGTAGTATAGTGAGTTGTGTTGACTTCCAGAGCATACTTCGGTCGAAAGAGTTGCCGACTTGCGATAGTGATGTGTTGACTTGTCCCTAGCGATTGAGTCAGAGTAGCTGCAAGTGCCACCAATGCATCTGCATGCATATTCTTGGAACACGGTACGTAGTCAATGTAAAAGTCTTCAAATGACTAGGCTAATTTGATACCCGCTTCGTGATATGGAATCAGGTCTTCATTTCTTACTTCTTATTCCCCTGTCATCTGGTTGACAATGAATTTAGAGTCGTCGTACGCTTCAAGATGTATCATCCCTAATTCTTTGGAGAGATCGAGTCTAATGAGAAAGGTATTATACTCAGCCATATTATTGGAGCACGGCTCTGTTAAAAAGAAGGTGAGGTAACACGAGATTTCGGGAAGAGATCAATATGGTCCCCACTCCTATGATGATTGTCCCTTCTGGGCCTGCCTGGGATGCACAATCAAAAAATAATTGCCAGATTTCCTTTTGAGAAGTCGCATTGGCTTCGTGGGTTTCATCCAACATGTCTTCAAATAAGTCAGTTTTCGATTCTAAGGGATGGCTGGCCATGAGATTGCAGATGGCCTGTCCTTTGATGGACTTCTGCGACATGAAGTGTATATCATATCAAAATAGCAAAAGTACGGATCTTGTCAGGTGCTAATTTAACAGTCCGGGCTGTGTCATGAAGACTCGGATGGGATTCACTCGGGAGATGACATGTATGGTTTGACTAACTAAGTAATATCGCATTTTCTGAATTTTGAACACTAGGGCTAAACATTCCTTTTTGACCATGGGATACTGATGTCCAGCTCCCTGTAAGGTTCTACTCAAGTAATAGATAGCTTGCTCGTGGCTGTCGTCATCATCTTGTGCTAACAGGGCACCCAAAGAATGCTCCATTGCCCACACATAGATCAAGAAGGGTTTCCTTGAGACTGGGGCTGCCAAAATTGGTGGGTTCAAGAGATATGTTTTGATCTCATCGAACACTTTCTGTCAAGTGTCATCCCACACAAAGATATACCTTTATTCATTAGTTTTGAGAAGGGTTGGAATTTACCCGAAAGATTCGCAATGAACCTACGGATGCACGCCAGACATCCCTACAGTCCCCTTAATTCTTTGAGATTCCTGGGTAGCTACAACTCCTAGATAGCATGCACTTTGTCAGGATCTATATGAATCCCTTTTGTTGTGATGATAAATCCAAGGAATTTTCCACTTGACATCCCTAAAAATAATTTTGTAGGATTCATTTTCAGTTGGTGGGATCGCATTAGTTCCAACATTGTCTTTAAATCTTGAAGATTATCGTCTTTGTTGTGACTCTTCACAACGAAGTTATCTACATAGCATTCCACTATTTTTCTTAGGTGATCTCTAAAATTTATGCTCATGGCGTGTTGGTATATTGCGCTTGTGTTCTTGATTCCGAAGGGCATTATTGTGTAACAGTATATTCCTAACGGAGTCCTGAACAAGGTGTGTTTTTCGTCTTCAGGGTACATTTTAATTTGATTATAACCTAAAAACCCGTCCACGAAGGACATCCTTTTGAAGACACACATGTTGTCGGTAATGACATCTCTAATGGACAAAGGAAATTCATCTTTTGGACATGCGATATTGAGATCTCTGAAGTTGATGCAGATACGGATCTTTCCATTCTTCTTTAGGACTAGAACAATGTTAGCCACCCAGTTTGGGTATTGTTCCTCTCTGATAAAGCCTGAATCGATTAGCTCTTTCACTTCAGCTTTGATGGCCTCCATGATTTATGGACAAAGCCGTCTTTGCTGTTGTTTGACTGGTTTAGCACCTGGTTTGATATTGAGGCGATGCATAGCCACCCGAGGGTCCAAGCCAGGCATATCCTCTAAGTTCCAGGCGAAGACGTCAATATAATCCCGGATGAGAGATATAAGAATTTCTTTCTCCTGTCGAGGTAAATTATTGCTTATAAATATGGGTTTATGGTTAGCTTCATCCCCCATATTTATTTGCAATACTTTGTCCTCTGTGGGAGGTCCGCGTTGCTCAAACCGACCTCTCCATTGGGCACTCACATGTCAGTCCCAAGCTTCATCATAAAGTGGAACTTGTTCACCCTCTCTGCTTTTGATGGGGTCAGATGTAGTCATATTGACCATGAGATTCTTGAATACAGTCCATATGCTACCATCTGAGTCCCACATCGAGGATGATGATGATGAGTCACCGGAACGAGCTTCTTCGGATCCTCTGTTAGAATCACATCATAGTTCTAAAGCAGGGGAGATGTATCCTAGGCCTCTCCCGGTTTTATGATAGTAATCATCGGGTCTTCCTTTGGGAATAAAGGGTCAGATAGGTGTTTTTCGTCCTTTACCAAAATTCAAACCCTCACTGCAGGAGAAGTCATAACCATATTCTCCATCATATGTAAGGTCTTTTGTTCATAATGCCAGAATTGGGGAGCGGGGTCGTCTTCTCCTGAATCATCCCAAAGTGTGCGCAAAGGTTGATCTACCCTCCCAAAGATAATATCTTTCTGATCACTATCTTAGGCTGGTACCATAAAGTAGGCTCGTGAGGACGCGATCGTTTTTTTACCTATTGTAAATGACGAATGTACAGGCAAGTTTAAATAAGAGGTAGTATAAAACCCTAAAATTAGATCACTAGACTCGTCAGTACTGGACTCTGAATTAATAGACAACAAGTAAGCAAAGTTGAAATCTTTATTTAGGACAAATTCGCCTGCTTCATCAGTGTTGGCTACATCTAGGCCTTCATAGCCGATTACAATAGGTTCAACATCATTCAAGATAAGATCCTCATCGTAGTCGAGCTCACTATCAGCTTCATTACTGCTTTTAGGTTCCTTGATCGGTGGTTCATCCTCCGATTCAAAGCCCTAGTAAAGCAAGGAGTCGGTGAAATAATTCTCGACCCCTTTGAAGGGTCACTTTTTGGCAAATATCATCTTCACTTGACCGTAATCGTCCACATATTTCATGCATTGATGTGTAGTGTGGATGGGATGATCAGGTTTCTATGGATCCATGGCCGACCCAATAGAATATTATAAGAGGGTTCCGCATCAATTACATAGCAGGTCACTTTAGTCTTCATGTCGCCCAACTAGTATTTGAAGCGGATCTTACCCAATGGGCGAGTTCCAGTGGCGTTAAAGCCAAAGATGGTGGTGCTTGTTGTAGACAAATGTCTCTGAGGCACCCCAAATGTTGAATAAGCTTTATGGGTATGATGCTCAGTGCAGATCCTGGATCCACTTAGATTCTATCCACTCTAGCAGAGCCGATGTACCCGACGAAGTACAATGATCGATCATGCTTCGTGGTCTTGATGAGCATGCCGTCAGGATTAAAAGTTATGCAAGGGACCTGTTGTTTGAATGCCAAGCAGCACTGTGGACACCCTTTTTCCTCTTCCTCTTTGGGTGTCGGTGGCACATGGGCTACGAAAGCATCAACATCGGCTAACTCTTGCAAAGCTTCCTGAGTGGACCTGGATAGCCACATGAGTTCATACAAAGTAATCCTGACTGGAATATTAGCCAGCTGTGCGAGCACATTGAATGGAAAGGGTTGACCGATTGAGTTGGCAGGAGTCTCCTTCATCAGTTCTTCGTTGTAATGCAGCTCTTTCTGCTTAGACCTGAACTGTTGGTGACAGTTCTGCCGGTGACTTCGTAGGACTTTTTATCATTGGAAGGTAGTACTTAGTAAAGTCCTTCCCCGCCCTTGTAGCCAGTACAACCATCTCGTCATCGGAATCGGTAAGGGCCATCGCTTCAACTTTGTCGTCATCCAGAATTACAGACATAACGTTACAAAGATTTGCCTTTCCTTTGGACTTCTTTGAGGATTTAGAAGTCCACTGTTCATCATTGAGGCGATTGGGATGGACCCACATATTTTTTCCTAACCTTTCTCCCGCTGATTGTGAGGATCAGTGTTAACGACCCTTAATTCCGCCTTGGGGATGGGTACGACTTTTGCCGACGCATGAACTTCTGGGAGGTTTGTCCTGAATTTTAGAGTGACCATATTTGTAGTCACTTTCTTCTGCGTTGTTTCCTTCTTCAAGACTTCTACTTCATAAAGGGCCTGAATCTTGTCTTTAAGGATGTAACATTTTGCAGTGGGATGATGAACCATCTTGTGGTACGTACAGTAGTTGGGATCATCCCTCTTATTTAGATCCTCCATCCTTCTCACCTCTAGCAACTTTATTTTATTGCTCTTGACCAGGGTATTGAGGATAGCAACAACTTGATCTTCTCGAAAGTCATACTGCTTCTGAGAGCGCGGTTCAGAAGAGGTAGATTTTTTCTTCTGGGCCAGCTTGGAAGCTGGAGTAGTCTCGATAGACATGGTCTCCTTACCCTTTGACCGAGAGGGATTTTTGGATGAACTTTGCTCTGGAGCTCCTCTTTTAGGTTGAGGTTCTTCGGCTTCCAACCTTTTGAGCATATTTTCTACTTGCTGACCTTAGCGAATAAGCTCCTTCCAAGTTTGGGTTTCCACGATGCCAACCTTGGACAAAATATGGATCGAGAGGTAGTTGCGACACATCTCGATTAATGTGCTTTCATAGACCTAATCACAGTAATGCAATGACTTGAGTCTTGAAACTCTTCATGAAGTCGTTGACCGACTCCTCTTTTCTCTACTTTTTAACCAGCGAAGTGTACATTAACACTTCCACATCATCATAGAAAAAACACGCCAGGAATAGCTTCTCTATGTCAACCCATGATTTGATAGAACCTAGTTCCAACTTGTGAAACCATTTGAAGGCCACCCCCTTCATGGTTTCTATGAATAACCGAGTGAGGATGGGATTGTTTCCCATGAGAAATCATGTTTGAGCCAGGAAATAGTAGATAAGTTGTAAGGGAGATCCCTTGTCGTCAACTGGACTAAGTTCATGGGTTTGAAGTTTGCTAGGTAGGGGACTGTGTATCATTCGACTGGATACGACCTAACAACCCCCAGCTCATTCATATTCTTCTAGAGTTTTAAAGCATCGAGCTGACTTTGGAACTCGTCGAGCCTTTTGTCTCAGGAGTTGCTGTCAGAACGTGGCATTCCTTCTGAGAACTTGGATGAATAATCAAAGGATGACCCGGGTTTATCTTCCCCTTCTCTCATTTGAGGGAGAGTAGGTTCCCGCTCTTTATTCTTTGTGGAGGACTTTGGGGGAGCCCGCAGGATCCTCCTCTTCTTCTTCTTCTTCTTTTCCAGAAGCTTTTCGAGCATCTCTTTCATAGTGTTGATTGTTGCTTGCTGCATGGCAATCACAGCTTGTTGCTCTTCCAATCTTCTGGCCACTTCATCAGGGACTTCAACCATATGCACTTTTGCATGCTCGCCTTGGATCGAGCTTGACGCCTGAGATGTTGCTACTGCTGAGCAATCATCCTCATCATTATCAAAAACAGATGCTAGTCGCTTGTAATCAAGCGGTATAGCAACCCTCTTTTTAGTCCGGGTATGCTGGTAGACACTTTCAGTTTCAATGGAGATGCCTTTCAGTCCCGGCAAAAAGTCAGTGTTAGCAGAGTCTGAATTTTTTGCCTTGGACTTCCCTGTCACGTTGATAGTTGCAGCTGGGAGATCCAAGTCATCAGAAGCTCGTATCCTCTGATGATTGCGTCTTCGATGAGGAGGTATTGTCTTTGCTGGTTGCTAAGAGAGCCTTTCGAACATTGATGGTTTTGACATTTTGGTACATTGGCAATCAGCGAGTACTGTTGTAATAAGCCTCTCGTAGTGGTATTGAGGAGTGGCCTCGTGAATAGTGTGTTTGTGAGTCAACCGCTTTCTAAGATCCCCAGTAGGTTGATGCATACAACCCCCAGCGTCAGAAGGACCAGACGAGTGATTATGCAATGAATGCTCAAAAGAACACTTGGAGGAACACTTGGAAAAATCACCAAGTGTTGGAATCCGGTGAGCTTGCCGTGAGAGGCGAGGCTGCCTTGTCCGGTGGGGTTCGCTTGTTTGGTGAACTTGCGTCTATTGGCAAGGTTCAGACTTTTGCTCTTTCAGGCAAGGTTCGCCTATTTGGCGAACTGCTACATTACATTTTTTGGCGACGGTCATTTTGCAGGCGAGATTGGGCCGTCAGGCAAGCCTGGTGATTTGCCAGCTGATTTAAGCTCACCTGATTGGGAAGGTTCGCCTGATTAGTGACCTTCACCAACAATACGAAGTTCGCCTGATCTGCTTACTTCGCCAGATTTGTGCAGTTCACCAGGTTTATACAGTTCGCTAATCTGCTCAATTCGTTAGAATTGGGAACTTTGTGTTGTAGTTCACCGGAACTAGGAACTTCACGTTTGTTATTGGCATTATTTTTCAGGTCTGAATACTAATTTTGGCCATCATTAGAGATTAGGGCACGTGCCTCGTGGCGAGCACGGGCTTGTTGTCACCTCTACTTGGCCCTCTTTGAGAGAGGAGCATTCATGTTGACGGTGAAGGCGTGATCCGCGCCGACATGAATTATGGTCTCCTCAGAAACAGGAGTTTGTGTAGATTTCTTGACAACCCATTGAGCAACTCCTTGGTTTGCATTCTTGGCCTTTTGGTCGGCCTCAACCACCTTGGGAGGAATGGAACCCCTAGTGTTCGCTCGGGTAAAGCTCTCAAGCGCGATAGCCTTAGCTGATTGGGGCTGGGTCACACGCACAACCTTGTGGCACTTACGTGACGTCCTTCTGCCAGAAGAAGCCGAAGATAAATACTCTTCGTACTTAGCTTGATCGAACTCTTTGATGAGGGACTCAACGGTCGTACCAACAGAAACCTCGTCAAATTGCGTCTCCACCATCTCGTCTGAAAGAATGGATCATCCCACTGTGGTCGCCATCTTCTATAGGTCGTAAAAAAATTGACTTCAAATTTGTATTAATTGAATTGTTTGTTACAAATTGAAAATCACTTTTACACAGAAGTAGAGAGAATTAATTTGATCTCTCCTTATTTAACGTGGGATCTACGAGGCGATAGGATGCTTCACTTGATGCTTGAGTTGAGTTTGCTTCCCTTTGATAATTTGAACAAGGTTACGAACAAACTTCAGCGCGTGGTAGAAGTTTGATTGGACGAGTTCGAACACCCGAGCTTGGATTTGAAGGCTAAGTGCAAAAAGGGTCTTAATGCTTTGTTTTCAAAAGTCCAGAAGTCGTTATCCAAAAGTCCTTTTTTCTATAGCCATTCATGGCTTTTTATAGAGAGGAATGGCCTGTAACCACCTCCTAAAACATGGGGAATTGGGTGCAACCGCTCCTACATTTCAAGCTGACTCGGTCAGGCAGCTCAGGCGGGCTTGGCAAGCTTGCAGGCGAGGTTGGCGAGCTAAGCATTCAGGCGAGCTTAGTGAGCTTGCAAGCGAGGTTGGCGTTCAGGCAAGCTCAACTCATAGCTCACCTAAGTTAAGCGTTCAGGCGAGCTCAACTCATAGCTCGTCTAAGTTAAGCGTTCAGGCAAGCTTAACTAAAGTTGGCAAACTTGGTTCGGCATGAATCGTTCAGGCGAAGCTAAATTATCAGGCAAACTTAGCGCTACTGGCAAAGTCAAGTTATTCAGGCGAACTTGGATCGGCATGAATCATTCATACGAAGCAAAATTATCAAGCAAACTTAGCTCTGCTGGCGAAGTCAAGTTATTCAAGCGAACTTGACTTCGTGTGTAGAGTCAAGCGAACTTGCTCATGTGCACTTGGTTGTTCAGGCGAACAAGCGATTTGGCTTTGTTCATGTGACCTTAAACATTGCAGGCGAACTTCAGCCTTGCAAGCGAACTTGATAGGGATAAAGGCAATTTTATTTGCCTACACACCATTAGTATCTCCCAATTGTCTAGCAAAGAACCCAATAGCAATAAGGCTTGTTACTCATCATCGATAGTCATCTTCATAGTGGCAAATTGATTAATCAAACTTTTAAATTCATTCAAGTGCTCTGCTACGTTTCTTCCTTCTTTGAACTTTAAGTTTACCAACTGCCTCATAATAAACTCCTTATTCCCCACGGTCTTTTACTCGTAGAGATCCTCAAGCTTCTTTCAAAGAGACTTCGCATTAGTCTCACTCAATACATGATGAAAGACATTAACATTAATTCATATCCGAATGTAATGATCACCTTTCTGTGTTGTTTCTCTCATCCTTTATCAGACATTTTTTCTAGTTTGGCTTCATCTCCCTCAATAAGGTCATGCAAATCTTTACAATATAGAATATCTTCAATCTTGGACTTTCATACTTTGGAATCATTGAATTTTATCATTGTACCAAAACTCTCCATCTTTTCCATCCCAACGCATGCCTCAAACTAAGGCTCTAATACCACTTGTTAGGAATATTGAGGAGATTTATCTGCGGAATTAAACACTAAACAACTAACGACACCACTAAAAATACCACACGCATACAAACACCAAGATTTAACGTGGTTAGACAAATCGTGCCTATGTCCACAGGGCAATCCAGAGAGCAATAATCAACTATCAATTAAGGGTAGAATCCTTCAAAGTTATACCCAAACTTGAGAATTAAATCACAAGAAAAAAATATAGTGTTACCTCTAGAGCACCAAAACACTAAAGCCCGTCTCAACATAAATCTCCAATACATGCGAAGAAACCAACACCGTATCCATAATGGCGTCGTCCTTTTGAAGATAACGATGTTTGAATCACTACAATCGGAAAACCGAGCTATCCGGAATCTCAATGTTTTTTTCTCTTTTTCTCTCTCTCCACCTTGAAAACAACATAGTACAGTTAGTTTTTGCTCTTTGTTTTCGGGTAAAAAAATCACTACAAGGTTCTCATGTGAA
>NC_033799.1:24678027-24784779 GCF_001876935.1 Asparagus officinalis | reverse complement strand
TTCAAAATTGGTCCATCAAATCCATTTAGGGGGTGTTTGTTTCAAATCCTATAATTTTAGGATATGGATTTCACCATAGGATTTGAAATCCATAGGTAATTTGTTATGGGTTGGGATTCCTAAAACTTTGTTTGTTTTAATAATATTTTGGAATTCGGAATACTATAATTTGTAATATTTTTGTTTGTTTTAAACTTTTTGGAATTTTAAATCCCCATAATTTGTATAAAGCTTTTGAAATCCACCCCACATCCCACATGAAAAAAGCATATTACAAATCCTTAAATATATTACTTTTTTATTATTTGAGGATTTAATATCCCAAAACTTATTTTGAAACAAACAAGTTTAATGGAATTCTAAAACCCCAAAAAACCTCTTTTTACATCCCAAAACTTGAAATCCACACTATATCCCAAAAAAATAAAACAAACACCCCCTTAGCATTAAGATTTAATTAACTAAGGTCCATCAATCTTATGTGGGCCCCAATTTGAGCTAGACCCACAACAGGCTGTGTTTTAGTTTTTTTACTCTTATTAACATATTTTAAGTTTTGGGGAGATGAATATAATTTGAATTTTCATCATTATTAACTAATGAAAAACCTTACTTCTTGTTTAGTTTTGTTGTACTCATTAATAATATTATATTCTACTTCTTTCAGGGAAGTAGTTAGGAAATGCATAATTCAGAAGCATTCAGAAACTAGCACTCGATTCTTGTTTTAATTTGTTTCCTTCCTCGAAACATTTTGTGATAAGAATGTGAAAGCATCTTATACATATCTTTTCTTGAGTATCTGATGTATATCATCAAATATGATATTTACCATATATATTGCATCTGATATATTATATGCATCTGTAATGATGATTCAGTTTAGGGCTCATTTACCGCTGACAGGGGCTGTCAGGGGCTGTCTGTCACTTGCTTTACAGACATAAAGAACATAGCACTTGCCATAGTTTTGTTCTTGCTAATGTGCTCAGTTAACATCAGAATCACCATCAACACAGTTCCTTACGCAAAAGGTACATACGCCCTAGACCTTGGTTTTTAAGCTTGAACGAAAGTATCACAAGTATCATTTTTTGATTTCAAATGAAAAAAATGAGATTCTGATACAAAGCATCTCGTGCAAATATGTAAAATCTATGAAAAGCACATATTAGCGCATTCGTCCCTGGCCTCATCAAACAACTGTGTGCTGATATATCTTTCTCCTCCACTTGAAAACATCGTTACGATCATCTTATCTTTGTTTTCAACTCTCTTCGCAACCTGTCAAACAATAGAAGTAGGAACTGTTAATGTGATCATGTAAACAACATTGATAGTGTTGAGTAAAATTATAAACCTCAATCCTTATAACAACTTTGAAGGTTTGGATGCATTCAAAAGAGACTTTAAGCTCAAATCATAGAGTACATTAAACTTCGAATTTAAGAAAAAAGTATTGATGCATAAAATAGTCCAGATTACAGTTCATGAAAAGACACTCAACATGAAAAGATATATTAGAGTATAAATTACAGGACATTCTCATAAAACCTCGCTGAAGTTTGGGGGATTTTGCACAAACCCCCTAGACTTTGTAAATCGAAGAAACTCCTATGAACTGGTCCCACGTAAGAACTTTTACACAGTTCTACTGTTTACAAAACATAATTTCTCTATTACCCTTTTAGCGTAAGTACAGAAAAAAGATTTAAAAAGGGCAGTTCAGACTTTTCTAATCTCTCTGTTAACACCGTCTATGAGAAAAAAATTAAAAAGGTAAAAAGCCTAACCTTTAAGCATGCAGTTATGTTTGCTCCTGAGGATATGCCCACAAGCAAACCTTCTTCTCTTGCAATCCTTCTTGCATGAACCATTGCTTCCTCTGTGGTTACGGTTATGATCTCATCGACATGCGACATATCCACATTCTTTGGAACGAAACCAGGTCCCATCCCTTGGATATTGTGGGGCCCTGGTTGACCCCCTGTATAAAAATTATCAAAATCCATGGCTATGGTTTCAGTAATTCATAAGCTAATTAAGAACTTATTGTTGTGTTTTCTTTGATACAAATTCAATGAGTACATCAGTGAAACATAAATTGAAGTGTCCTGAGACCGGATCACATTTACTATAGAATTCTCTATACGAGATTATACCAAATTGAAACTACTTTTTTCTTACTCTAAAATCAAAATTACCTGAAAGGACTGCACTCTCTGCAGGTTCAACGCAAATTATCTTAATACCAGGATTTTTCATTTTGAGATATTTTCCAGTACCAGTCAATGTACCTCCTGATCCAGTACCACATACAAGGATGTCAACTTTGCCCCCCGTGTCTTTCCAAATCTCTGGTCCTGAAATTCGATGCATTAGGTCCCAATTAGAACTCTTGACAATTTATTATAACCTCTATCAGAATGATCACTATAAGAGATGAAAATACCTCAACAGAAAATTTCTTCAATGAAAAATAGCTTTACTTGAAGCATAATCAAATTGAAGTTAATTGTGTAAGCATGTTATGACAAACTGGATAAAAGATACAGATACCCAATTATCAGAGATATGAAAGTATTATATTACTGATGAAGTATTCAGGAAATAAGATAGTGAATAATCTGAAGAAACACAACGCAACATAAAGAAGCAGCAACAAATTCACTAAATATTAACATTATGTACTCAACATCCAGATTTTGGATTTGTAAGATATCAATAAAGACACAAAAAACTTCAAAGCTATCATGTCCCTCCAGATTCAAAGTATTTTCGTGGACTGAAACTTATGCTTTTCTACATAGCGATACCTTTTCTTAATCTGCTTTAACTACAAGCCTAATGAAATTTGAACCTGGATTATTCTGATACTAAAAACCCTACCAGTACACCAAATTTGGAAGTTTCAGTAAATTTTTTTAAGGATAATTGTACTTACAGCATTAGTTTGCCTAGTTGCTTGATTAGCAAATTGCCATGTACTAATTCTTTTCAGGAATCAGAAATTGTAGGCGAACTAATTGGAGTATACTGAGAATGAACATAAGTTGCATATGAGTACCGGTGCATGTGAAATGTGCTTCAGGATTTGCTGGATTAGTAAACTGATCAAGAACATATACATTTGGATCCGTTTCTTTCAGCTGCTCAATTCTATCAACCTGTCCCTGAAATCCAAGTTTAGGATCTACAGAAACACCAAACAACAAAATCTATAATTAATTAAATGGTATTATGAATCGAACAAGGAAAAAAGAGGGTATCTGAATCTAATTGCAGTATATAAATACAAGAGAATAAGAAAACCACAATATGGACATTCTCCTTTCCAGAAGTCTCTTCCACAGATCATAACTCCAAAAATATGGATCAAAATAAGACATCAAAGGTTGAACATCCCTTTCTTATGGATGAAACTTAAGCTTTTTTTTATGCGATGTTACTTTTTTTAAGTCTGCTTTAAAATACACGCCCGTTCAGCTAGAACATGGGTTGCTCTGATACCATCTCCACTTTGTTATAACAAAAAGTAACTTTCAACAGAGATGTATGTATTACCAGAACAAGTAGGACTCACAGTAATCAAGTAACTCTTTTGCACAAACTTGGCCAATATAATACAATTTCTCTTATAAAAAAGGGGTAATGATACAAAACTCCCCTAAATTTTGGGGTGTTTGGAGCAAAACTCTCCTAAGCTTCATGAATTAGAGAAAATCCCCATGAACTTGATTCACTTGAATACTCTGACCGACGTAAAATAGTTTATGTTGTCATATGCAAAATAATCGAGAGTTTTTTAGATTAGGATTAATAGATGTTAAAAAGAATAGCTTAGAAGTCAACCCATTTATGGCAATTTCAAATAGTTTAGCTGGATTTTGTATAATTTTATGAGGTTTAAGGGGTTTGTGAAAAAAAACTGAAAGTCCAGGGGGGTTATGAAATTTACCTTTAAGAAAAACTTTACTATGGAAAGAGAGCCAATAAAGTTCAGTATAATAAGAAATTCTTTCTCACCAGTTATTGAAACATCGGCGCCCAAATATCTCAACAGCATCCTTTTATCAAGTGAAAAATGAGCAGGCATGACGCCAATGAACTTGTAGCCTTTTCTCGCAGCTATATAAGCCAAACTAATCCCTAAATTTCCACTTGTTCCTTCAACTAATTTTGTGATTCCAGGCTTAATCAGACCCTTCTCCTCAGCATCCTCCATCATTCTAAAGAAAAGAATATATGTAATTAATGTGAGAAAAATCTTTTATTACACTGCTTGTAGTAGCTTAGAGTAGTAGAACCACCTGATAGGTTGCATGAAATCATCATCTCAACGCACTTCTCATTTTTTTGAGTAACCAGGCCAAGATGTCAAAGTAATTTATTAACTAGAGAAAATAGATGTAGACTATACATAAATAGATGCAGAATATACATAAAGAAGAGAGAAAAGTACAATAAGGTGAGCTAAGAAGACGGATAAGAAGACGAAAGAGAATAACCTACATTTCTGAATCAAGGCATCATATACGCCGCCGCTTCATGATGGTCATCTATTTGGCTGTAGAGAAATGATGTCGTCCTAGAGGGACACTGATCGTACAATTAGGCTATGTAAAATGTTCGCATCTCTGACTTAATTCTCAAATACTATGTCATTATGTTCAATACAAACATAGAAGTAGCATGCGATGACGATACAATCTCACTGATTAAAGAGATGCAACAAATTTTCTGATGCCACGAGCTCCAAAATGCTACACAGCCTACACTCACCGATGGTTGTGATTTGAGCAATAGTCAATGAGAATAGCATTCCAAATATTTTAAGTGTAAGAGCAATGGAGGAAGATCACTAAGACACGTACGATAGACCTAATTTATTGCTGTTCTCATTATCGTATACTTGTGATATGCCATGGTCGTTGACATTTCTGTTGTATACATGTTGTGACTGAATAAATTAATTGGAGATGCATGATTTGATCAGATTAAACACAACGAAAGGAAGTAGATATTCATCTTCATTAATTTTTTGTTATCAGATTTTGTTCAAAAAAACCCTGGACAAGAAAGTTCCCAAATTTTACCAATTGCTGCTTCAGGACTTAAGTTTTTGGGTAAAAAGATTGTTGACATTCATAAACAATCTGGTCAACTTGGAGGCAATCAGTAAATAAAAAAGCTTCTTTGCATAAATAGGATATGACATGCAAGTCACAGAATCAAATTACAGCATGGACTTCACTAAGGATTGTGTTGCCTGTGTATGCCCTTTGTGTCATTTAGCTCAAAAGAAATCATCACTTCCTTAATTCCTAATTGTGTACTGAAAATGCATACTTCCATTTATGATCTACTGTGGGACAAATAGAATAAGTGTCACAAAGCACCACTGAATTTTGGGCATGTTGCACAACCATTGAGCTTTCCAGACATTAAATATACACCTCTGGACTATTGGAAAATCTCATAGACAATGTTACTTGGTAGAGTAGTTTGAACTATGGTAAATTATGATTCATCATGAATTTTTTAAATGAACAACATTCATGTAGGAGAAGATCACAAAACAATCAGGCCACATTTTTAAATTTTCTACTTTACACGTGAACACTGTTTATAAGATCTTCCAATAGCTCGGAGAGGTTTAGCATGTGATTTTCTCTTATTTATAAAGTTTTCGGGGTTTTGTACAAAAGCCCCCAAAATTCAGGGGAGTTTTGTAAGGTTTCACATGTAATCTGAACAACTGAAAGTGTATCATCCTAAAACACGTGTATGTGATGAAACTCAGATTGATCGATTACAATTATTGGAAAAACTAAATATCCTATTAAGAGTTCGAAAATATGGCATGCAAACCTGAGAGCAGCGCGATCTTTTACAGAAGAAAGAGGCTGGTAGGATTCCATTTTAGCGATCAATCGAGCATCAACTGCTTCCTTTTTCGCTATATTTTTCAGTTCTATTAATGGTGTCCATCCTACAAGCTAAACATACAAGCAAAACATTTATCATCCTACTTAACATAAAATTAAGGGTAATTACACTAAACCACCATGAACTTTCAATGTTTTGTAATAAACCCCCATGAACTTTCAATGTTTTGTAATAAACCCCCATGAACTTAGGTAACTTATCCTAAACCGCCATGAACTTCCAAAATGCCTTTTTATTTGGAATTGCAGAAAATCCACATGAACTAGGGTAACTTGTACTAAATCCCCATAAACTTTCAAAATGGCTTCTTATTTGGATCTAATTTATGGGGGTTAACTACAAAATTCAGAAAATTCATGGGGGTTTTCTGCAATTCCAAATAGTTATTGGAGATCTAGTGTGATTTTGAAAGTTCATTGTATGGATTTTGACAAGATTGATAATGCACCAAAATGATCTCTTAAGTATAATGGTATTCTTGGCAAGTAAAATGGTCACACAAGTATGATTCCAGGTTACCATCAAGATTCAGACGTACAACATATATCTGATCTGTAATTCATCAAAAGAACAGTTGAAAGTACTAAAAAAATATTTTCGTCCAAAAATAGGAACAAGAACATCAAGATGAAGCAACCCCAAATCATAACACAAAATTTATTTCAAAAATAATTAATACAATCAATTTGTATACCTGGGTGATGTCTGAGACGATGTTCTCTCTATAACCTTCATTATGTGCTGATGCAAAAGAAGCCAGGCCTCTTCTATCCTCCATTTCTTCGTGTGGTTCTTCGTTTCCTCTATTTCCCTCAGCGAGACCCACGTGCGCTTTTATCTTAGAATTTATTATTCTATGTGGGTAAGTGATAAGGCTTCTTCCTTTTAGTGCCTATTTGGTTCGTTAACTTCTTTTCCAAAACTCATTTTCCTAAACTTTTTTGTGTTTCCTTCACTTTCATGTAAAGTATTTTTTGTGTTTGTTTCGCCAAAAAATATGAGCTGAAAGTACATTCCACCATTTTTCTTAATTTGGTTCAACTTGAAAAAAGAAGAAACAAATGATATGTGAACAGATTCCCTCGCTTTCTAGTGTTTGGTTCAAATTAAAAAAAAAAAGTATGACTATGGTCACCGTGGTGTGCTTACCACCCTTATAGCATAAATTTATTTTCACCATAAATTGAGAGATGGACATATATCAACCGTCACATAAAAATATTTAAAAATTTGAGGGACTAATTTGTAATTTTTAAAAAAGATTTGAGGTAGTGATTTGCAACATATTCAAAGATTTGAGGGACTAATTCCAAAATCGTATAATCATCTCATATAACAAATAAACAAAATGCTCAATGAACAAGACATAATTGAATGTCATAAGTATCAATTGATTACAGGTACATCGATCGCCAGCATGTAATATCCAAGACTGAACCAAGGCTGAAACCAACTCGAGAGAAACCAAGACTCGAACAACCCAAGATTGAAACTAAACAAAAACTTAATGTTAGACCCTAGAGGGGGGTGATTAGGGTCTTATGCTAATCTAATCCGATTAAATGCCAATTAAAACTAATTAACAAGTTTATTCTTGCAAGATAGATATACAAAGAGTTATGTGCAAGAATATGCAATATACACAAGGTGATATATCCTATATGATAGAAATATATGCAAGGATATATAAACAATAAGATATATCCTAACAAAGAGATATAGACAATATATGTGCAAGGATATAAAACTAACACAAGGGTAAATACTCTAAACTAGATGGAGGGCAATATAATCAACAAGCAATATACAAAGGCGATATAAGATATGAACATAAAAGTAAGTGCGCCAATGCAATCACAAACAAACAATATGATTACGGAGTTCGGTCCCCACGACCTACGTCTCCGCTCCTCACCTCGAGGAGATCTCCACTATCTCAACCGGGTTTTCTACGTTCACCCGAACAACGTTTACACCTCACAATACAATCACTATGTAATCACACCTCACACACTAAGTGTTGGTCCTAGCCCGTGTCCTCCTCCTCAAGTGCTCGGTTACAACCTCTCCCTAGGCACGTCAACCGACGCCATTCCTCTTGGATTCGACCCCGTCTCTCACCACACACTTCTCTCGGTGTACAAGTGTATTACAAGTGAATCCTCATAATTAAGCACAATATAAATCAATTTGATTGTTCTCTCAACAAGGTGAGAACTCAATTAAGCACAACTCTTAGTCACAAACCCACAACCCCAAATTATACTATGAATGTAAATACAATAAGCTCAATAGGTTGTGTGTGAACAAAGAGATAAAACAATATAAACTTAATATGAAATCTAGCTTATGAAATTAAGAACAAACTTATAAAATGCTAGAATTGAGTTGAAGGAAACTTCTCTATAGATGAAAAGAGAGAGGGAGAAGAATGAATTCTCAAACACCAAGGATAATCTCCACTTGCTCTTGTGAAATTGAATTCACAAACTCAAAACACTCAAATGCTTAAAAGCTTATAAACACCCTTTAAACAAACTTAAACTCTTGATTAAAACTTTCTTAAACTTGTTTTAAAACTCTCTTGGATGGCTTGAAAGAAAACAGCAATAGGGTATTTATACTCACTCCAAAACTCAGCCAAAAACCAAAAACAAAAGACCAAAAACACCCCAGCAACGGTAACAAAAATAGCCGTTGGAAGCAGTCAGAACAAGCGGCGGTCGACCGACGAAATCATTCGGTCGACCGACAAAATCATTTGGTCGACCGACGGAAATTTCGGTCGACCGCTATCCAGGTCAAACAATCGTCGGTCGACCGGTGCGGTCGACCGATGGAGCTTTAGGTCGACCGGACCGGTCGACCGACAGACTCTCTGTCGCACAGTGAAGAAAGATCAAATGATCGGTCGACCGGTGCGGTCGACCGAAATCTGACACATGAAAAACCTGTTTTGCTGATTTTAAAATAATGTTTAAAAATATCAAATAAATTCTAAAAAAATATAAAACTTTGGGGAATGATTGTAGACATGATAATAAACATGCTACAACGACTGGTTTCGAAAAAGAACTTCCCAAATGAAAAATATCATCATTTTGCAAAATAGTCCAAAACACGAAAATGTAAACATGTGAATTTTGACATTTTGGCTAAACCAACTTTTGAAACTTTACAAAATGATTTTATAGACTTGAAGAAAGATGTAAACTATTGTTATGAAGTCTATAAACAATGAATGTAGTATTTTATCAAAATACACATATAATGCACTAAAAACATGATTTCATTTAACTAACTAAAATTGATATTGATGAAATCATATATATGCATATGAGTATGAAACAAAAATATGTTTTCTAATTATATTCAATTGTTTCATAGTAAAACTTGAAAACTATCAAACCAAAACATATATGTATATATATAACTATATATATACAAAAACCAAAACGTGTATGTGTGTATATGATTGAGCTTAAAGTACTAACACACATAATATAAATTCCTAAACTAAATTACCCAAGCAATGATCTTGATCTTCAATAAGCTTGACTTGGTAATCTCGCGGATGAAGCTTGAACTTGGATCTTGAACTTTGAATAGCAAGGCTTCACCGACATTCCGCCAACCTCCTTTGGATATGATCGTTGAAGCTCTATTCCATCCATCCTCCAACAACGTTGTTTGTCTACAAAACATAGGAATGCACAAACACTAGACAAACAACATTAGTAATAAATTGTTTGTTAAACATCATCAAAACAAGAAGGCCAACAATCTCCCCCTTTTTGATGATGACAAACAATTTACAAAAAGGAATATATGCATGAAGGAAATGAACATATACAAGATAATAACTCACATGCATATAAACAAACAAGATAGATATACTCACAATATTTCTCCCCCTATAATATATCATGCATATAAACAAGAAAGAATATACATATACTCACAATATTTCTCCCCCTTTGACAACATCAAAAAGGGAACAAAAAGAATAAGAGAGCGAAAGCTCCCCCTAACAATATGCATGGGTGAGTATAACACATAGAATGATATAGGGATTGCTCCCCCTATCAAAATGCCATATGAAATATAAGTAATAAAAGATCATGGCAAACATGTGAGCAAGCATAAAAAATATGCTAAGAGTCACTCACATTCAAGAGATAATGAGAACATATATAAATATATCAAGATGAACATATTGTCTCATATCAAAAAAGCCAATGATAAAAAAGATTTATGAAATCACAAGAAGGAAGACATGAGAATCATGTAAAAAGTTTTCAAATGAAAACAAATCAACCAA
Organism: Asparagus officinalis; assembly: GCF_001876935.1. Classification (NCBI taxonomy): domain Eukaryota; kingdom Viridiplantae; phylum Streptophyta; class Magnoliopsida; order Asparagales; family Asparagaceae; genus Asparagus; species Asparagus officinalis. Next base: position 24,774,509 of record NC_033799.1, on the reverse strand, counting down.
TGAAATCATAAATTAAAGTTTAAATCCAAAAACGATGTTTGATCAATCAAGAAAATTTTCTTTGTAGGATTTGATCAAACCACATATGGAATACATTATAAGGCACGAATAGATGATCCATAAGCACAAACACATAAATATCATCATATAAGTGAAATATAATAAATTCAAAGCAATAATTCAAAACAAAATCTTTGATAAAAGAATTTCAAGAGAGGCAACAATATATCAAGCTCTTAAGCTTGGTCTAACCCATATAATCATTCTAGCATCCGGTAAACATGATTTGGGAATAAACACCCAATAAATCCGGAGGGTTATATAAATACAAACCTCTCATCAAAATCAAAACTAGGAATTATGAAAACAAAAAAATTTGACCAATAAAAGGAATTGTTTTCATAAAAGTTTAAAATATATTTTTCAAAACCAAAAAAAAGAAAATTAAAAACACTAAAATTCTTGGTTTAAAATCAAATTTGTTTTGGTACCCAAGTATTCTTGGTACCAAAAGATTTAGGGACATGACCCCTATCATTCAAGCTCAAAGCCCTAGGGTTATGAACCCGTTTGGGCACATATGGTGCACTAGCACGATCAAAACAATATTCATTCAAATGACCCTTTCGATTGCAATTCGTGCAATGAAAAGAGTGAAAAGATTTGTGTTGACCAAGTGAGTGTGCACGAAAATCATTTGCAACTAGAGATTGTCTTTTAAATTTATTTTGCAAATGAGAAACCTTATTAAACAAAGGTGGTTTACTTGAGAAATTTGGCAAGTTTGAACATTTTTTCAAATCATAACAAAACTTAGCCAAATGACCAAATCTACCACAAATATCACATTCAAACACTTGTGGTCTACTAGAAATATTTGGCAAACTAGAATTCCTTTTGAAATCAAAGCAAAACTTTGCCAAATGGCCAAACCGACCACAAAGATCACAATGATACACACTAGCATGCTTATGATGAATATTATGTGCATGTGCATGAGTGTATGATGAAGAATCCTTATGAGATGCACAAGAAGCATTGATATTACTATTTTTAGATTTTTGTGCATCATAGCAAAATTTAGATAAATGGCCTTTACGACCACAAATAGACTTATAAATTTTGCTATACATGTGTGCATGATGTGTAATATGTTTAGGTGTAGTAGCATGAGACTTAGCACACATGTTCATAAGCTTATCATGGTTTACCATGCATGTTTTTAAGGTTGAATCTAAACAAGATATGCGATGTTTAACTTGACTCAACTCAACATTTTGCATACATGTATAGGAAATAGAAGTAGATGAAACAATATCATTTCTAAAAGAATTAAACTCATTTCTAATAGTTTCTACTTCTATCATGGCATCATTATTAGCATGAGTTAAGCTAGATATAGATGAAGTCAATTTTTTATTTTCCAATTTTGACATATCATTAATTTCTTTAAGAGCAACATTTTCTTGAGAAATAATATCAAAATTGGAAACTAGCTTCTCATGATCGGATTTTAAACTAACATGCTTGCTTTTAAGATCAATAAAATTATTTTGTAATTTTGTATAGGCATGAGATAATCTATCATATGCACAAGCGAGTATAGATAAGTCATTATCGGAATCGGAATCGGAATCGCTTACTACACAAGAGTTATCCTCTTGTGGCCGAGTGCATGATGCTCCACATGATCTTGAAGAAGAATCCTCCAAAGCTTGTCGGATTGCCTCCAAGTCTCCTTGATGTGCTTCAATAAATTTCCAAAGTTTGTAAGCACTATCAAAATGAACAAATTTGTTAGAAAAGGATGAGTCAAAAGCATTAAGCAAAAATTCTAACAAAAACTTGTTTATTGTAAATATTTTATTATCATGATCGCTCCACTTGGATTTCTCCAATGTGGGCACAATATAAGCACAATCAATAACTTCCCATAAGTCGATATTTCTAGATTCAACAAATAGTTTAAATCTAGAAGCCCATTGTGCATAGGGAAAATTAATAAATTTAGGAGCAACATTTGATTCATAGCCTAAACGAAATACATTTATATTCATGATATATATGTGAATATATGCAAGCAAGACAAATGTAATCATAACTAGATTAGCACAAATACAATAACTTGGATCTTTAACTCAAGGCGGTTAGACCTTTAAATCAAAGAGCACCAAGCTCTGATACCAATTGTAACCTAGGATGGGGTGGCTGATAGGGCTGCTGAACAATCTAATCCGATTAAATGCCAATTAAAAACTAATTATAAAAGTTTATTCTGCGAAGGATATATACAAAGAGTTAATGTGCAAGAATAGCAATATATCACAAGGTATATATCCTATATTATAGAAATATATCAAAGGATATATAATACACAAGATAGTATCCTAACAAGCAGATATAGACAATATATGTGCTAAGGATATAAAACTAACACAAGGCGTAAATACTCTAAACTAGATGGAGGCAATCATAATCAACAACATATACAAAGGCATATAAATTATGAACATCAAAAGTCCCGTCAATCCCATCACAAAAAACGAAATAATTACGGGTTCGCGTCCCCGACGACCTACGTCTCCGCCTCCTCACCTCGAGGATCATCCTCCACTATCTCAAACGGTTTTCTACTTCCACCCGAACAACGTTTACACCTCACTAATACTATCACTATGCTAATCACACCTCACACCTAAGTGTTGCGTCCTAGCCCTGTGTCCTCCCCCTCAAGGCTCGGCTACTCTGGCTTACACCTCTCCCTAGCACGTTCAACCGACACCATTCCTCTGGAATTCACCCCGCTCTCGTCACCACCACACTTCTCTCGTGTACAGTGTATTACAAGTGAATCCTCATAATTTAAGCCACTATATAAATCAATTGATGGTCTCTCAACAACGTGAAACTCAATTATCCACAACTCTTAGCACAACCCACAACCCAATATACTATGAATGTAAATACAATAAGGTCAATAGGTGTGTGTGAACCAAAGAAGTAAAACAATATAAACCTCAATATGAATATCTTAGCTTATGAAATTAAGACACAAAACTGTATAAAATGCTTGAATTGGAGTTAGGAACTTCGTCTATAGGATGACAGAGAGAGGGAGAAGAATGAATGCTCAAACACCAAGGCATCATCTCCACTTGCTCTTGTGAAATTGAATTCACAAACGCAAAACACTCAAATCACTTAAAAAGCTTAGTAAACACCCTTTAACAAACTGAAACCCTTGCATTAAAAACTTTCTTAAAACTTGTTTTAAACTTCTTGATGACTTGCAAAGAAAACAGCAATAGTATATACCCACTCCCAAAACTCAGCCAAAACCAAAAACAAAGACCAAAAAACACGCCAGCCAACCGTAGACAAAAAATAAGCCGTTGAAGCAGTCAAACAGCGGCGGGGTCGACCGACGAAACATTCGTCGACCGACAAATCATTGTTGGTCGACGACGGGAATTGTCGATCGACGCGTATCCAGTCGAAAACAAGAGAAAACAGGCAGGAGACTTCGGCGTCGACGGTGACGGTCGGCACCGCATTGGAGCTTTCGGCTCGACCGACGGGTCGGACTGACACTCTCTGCGCACAGAAGAAAATCAAGATGCATCGGTCACCGTCGTCGACCGAAAACTGATATGAAAACTGTTTATCTGATTTTGAAATGCTGTTTAAAAATATCAAATAAATTCCAAAAAATGTAAAACTTTGGGGAATGATTGTAGACATGATAATACACATGTTACAAAAACTGGTTTTCTGAAAGAACTTCCCAAATGAAAAATATCATTATTTTGCAAAATAGTCCAAAACACGAAAATGTAAACATGTGAATTTTGACATTTTGGCTAAACCAACTTTTGAAACTTTACAAAATGATTTTATAGACTTGAAGAAAGATGTAAACTATTGTTATGAAGTCTATAAACAATGAATGTAGTATTTTATCAAAATACACATATAATGCACTAAAAACATGATTTCATTTAACTAACTAAAATTGATATTGATGAAATCATATATATGCATATGAGTATGAAACAAAAAATATGTTTTCTAATTATATTCAATTGTTTCATAGTAAAACTTGAAAACTATCAAACCAAAACATATATGTATATATATAACTATATATATACAAAAACCAAAACGTGTATGTGTGTACATGATTGAGCTTAAAGTACTAACACACATAATACAAATTCCTAAACTAAATTACCCAAGCAATGATCTTGATCTTCAATAAGCTTGACTTGGTAATCTCGCGGATGAAGCTTGAACTTGGATCTTGAACTTTGAATAGCAAGGCTTCACCGACATTCCGCCAACCTCCTTTGGATATGATCGTTGAAGCTCTATTCCATCCATCCTCCAACCACGTTGTTTGTCTATAATAAATAAGAAAACCCAAATACTAGACAAACAACATTAGTGGTAAATTGTTTGTTAAACATCATCAAAACAAGAAGGCCAACACTTAACACAATTTATAGAAAATATACTCAGAAAAGACCTTTTTCTTCATTATCTGCATCGCCGTGAAGTTTATAATAGCAATGTTGGCTGCATTTATTGTTAGACCCTAGAGGGGGGGTGATTAGGGTCTTATGCTAATCTAATCCGATTAAATGCCAATTAAAATTAATTAATGAATTATCCTAGCAAGTATGAAATACAACAAAAATATAAGCTAGGATAAGCAATATGAACAATGAGATATATCCTAGCAAAGAGATATATGATGAAGTATATGCAAGGATATATAAACTTAAGGGAAAATAAAATGAATGATATAGTGGATGAAGTAAACAATGAGAGAAATGCTATAAAGATGAACAAATATAAGTGCTAAGCCAAACTCAAACAAGCAATATGATCACGGAGTTCGGACCTTCCGTCCTACGTCTCCGCTCCCCACTCCCGGGGAGAAATCCACCATCACAACCGGGTTTTCTACGCTCACCCGAATAACGTTTACAACCACACTATGTCGGTTTTTAACGATCACCGAACAACGTTCACTCCTCACACTCGGTTTTCTAGTTCACCGAAAACTTCACAAGACACTCGGTTTTCTAGCTCACCGAAAACCTTACAACACTCACAATGTAACAAATATAAATTTGTTCTCTACAATAGATGAGAACTTAATTAAAGCACAACTCAAAGTTACAATCTCTCACCACCCAACTATACTATGTATGTAAATACTAAAAGCTCAATGTGGGGTGTGTGTGTAACAATGAGTAAATAAGATCAAATCAACTAAACTCAAGTATGAAATCTAGCTTAAGAACAATGATAATCAATCAAGTATATAAATGTAAAGCTAGAGTTTGAGTTTAGAAAACTTCTCAATTTGATAACAAGAGATGGAGGGATGATAGTTGGAAGCTCAAACTTCAATAGATGAGTTTAGGAAAACTTCTCTAGATCAAGATGGAGAGATGGAGATTTAAGGCCCAAACAATAAGATAATCTCCTCCACTTGTGAAAGCTAAAACTGCTTTAAACCAAACCCTTAAACAAGCTTAAACAAGCTTAAACTCTTTTTAAAACCCTTGTTTAAAAACTTCTTAGCTTAGTTGAAAAAGAACAGCAATAGGGTATTTATACCCACTCTAAATCTTAGTCAAAAACCCCAAGCCAAAAGACAAAAAAAGCCCCAGCAAACAGCTCAGGAAAATAGCCGTTGAAGTCCAACGGATCTATTGTCGGTCGACCGGAAATTTCGTCGGTCGACCGACGGAGAGCAAAACAAACGAAGACCAGCTCTGGACCATCGTCGGTCGACCGGTGCGGTCGACCGATGGAGCTTTTGGTCGACCGGACCGGTCGACCGACAAACTCTCTGTCGCCCAGTGATGAAAGATCAAATGATCGGTCAACCGAATACTGATACATATAAAACAGGTTTTGAAGGCTGTATATCTGATTTTGAAACACTGTTTAAAAATATCAAATAAATTCCAAAAAATGTAAAACTTTGGGGAATTATTGTAGACATGATAATAAACATGCTACAATGATAAAACATGAAAATATGAGATACTTAAATTTTGATTATCAAAAAGGACTTCCCAAATAAAAAATATCATCATTTTACAAAATAGTCCAAAACATGAAAATATGAGATACTTAAATTTTGATGTTTTGACATAAACCAACTTTTGAAACTTAGTGAAATGTTTTTATAGACTTAGTAAAACATGTATGAACTGATATTAAAATCTATAAACTAATAATACAATATTTTCACAAAATTGCATATTCTATGCAATGTTTTCAAAAACACAATAGTAAATATGAAATATGTGATTTCATATTATAAACATGAAAACCCAAAACCATGCATGTATATATATAACTAGATATATATACATAGAAAACAAAACTTATGTATATGTATATAACTATATATAACTATATATATATACGAAGAAACCAATAAATGTGTGTGTATAGATATTGAGCTTAACGTATTAAACACACATAATATAAAACTTAAACTAAGGTTACCCAAGCAATGATCTTGATCTTTATTGTAGCTCAACTTGGTACACATGCGGATGAAGCTTGAACTTGATCTTTAACTTTGAATTGCAAGGCTTCACCGACATTCCGCCAACCTCCTTTGGATATGATCGTTGAAGCTCTATTCCATCCATCCTCCAACTATGTTGTTTGTCTATAATAAATAAGAAAACACAAATACTAGACAAACAACATTAGTGGTAAATTGTTTGTTAAACATCATCAAAACAAGAAGGCCAACATTTATTACCTCACCAATTGATTACTAGTATAAACTTTGGTTGCATACATTATATATCCGGCTATCATCATAGTATAATATCACATTACCAATGACATAACAATCATTTCAACTAATTAAAAAGAAATTAGATGGAACCATCAACATAAAATACATTATATACTTTTAAGCCATGAGGTTGTGGCCTAGACAATGCATCTTGAAGGACTTTGTAGTCATTTGCAGAACCTTCCCATCCAGCTAATATGTAAGTGAATAACTTGTTTGGAGTACAAGACGCTAAAACATTTTGTGTAACACCTTTTCGACCACAGAATCGTGATTGAATACTAGCAGGTAGCATAGCATCAACATGAGTCTCATCTATCGTACCAATACAATCCTAGAGAACAAAAAATTACTATTGAATATTTTTAATTAAATTAAATGGACATTGATACAGGAGATCAAGCATTGGACGAGACAAGAAGAAAAGCACCCTTGTTGACTCAAACTTTAGATTAGGAAAGAGTCCTTTTGGTTATTTCCTTTTTGATTACGAAAGAGTTCTTTTGGTTATTTTCTTTTAGATTAGGAAAGAATTCTTTTGGTTATTTCCTTTTTGATTAGGAAATAGTTCCTTTTTGGTTATTTTTCTTTTAGATTCAGATTTTCTTTTTTATTAGAGTTAGGATAGGTTTAGTTGGCTATAAATAATAGTTCTTTTTGTAAATCAAGTAATTAACTTTCAATTATTCAATCAAGAGAATTGTTCTCCATTATTTTTTTTTCTCAAGTTTGAGAAACCTAGGGCTTGTGGATTCAAACTTGTTTTCTACCTGCTACTATCAGGTCTTGTCGGCATCAGAACGATATCCGATCATCCTTCTCGTTTCTACATCTTTGTCAAGTAGTATCAAAGCTTCGACTTCAACATTATCAACAATGGTAGGTGATGGCGAGAATGAACTTTCTCTACAGGATCTTTTTGTGAGGATAGATTCTATGGATGGAAGATTTGACACGTTGGAGGCGTCTCTTTAGAACCTTCAACAAGCCATTAAAGGACTTACCATTACCCTTAACAATGGTAATAATTTCTCCGATAGTCTTCACCTAAGCGAACTCAGAGTTAAGCTACCCCGACATCCACCACTGTATAATCTCCAACCCCCTCCAGTTCATCCCCTTCCATATCAACCACGTCCAATCCAAACCCCTCCATATCAACCCCCTCCATATCAGCCTCCTCCATATCAACCCCCTCCACATCATAGACAACATCCCAAACAACGCCCTCCACATGATGAATCCAGTGATGAAGGAGCAGACTCTGGTGCCTAATTTAAGGGACCATGGTACGACAACGTCTCGAGTGAAGAAGAAGGAGGGTGACCTTATGATAGAGATCGATGCAGATGTTGGCCTTCTTATTTTGATGATGTTTAACAAATAATTTACCACTAATGTTGTTTGTCTAGTATTTGTGTTTTCTTATTTATTATAGACAAACAACGTTGTTGGAGGATGGATGGAATAGAGCTTCAACGATCATATCCAAAGGAGGTTGGCAGAATAGTGGAGTGAAGCAATGCACATTCAAGTCAAGATCCAAGTTCAAGCTTCATCCGCAAGATTACCAAGATAGAGCTTCGTTGAAGATCAAGATCATTGCTTGGGTAATTTAGTTTAGGAATTTATATTATGTGTGTTAGTACTTTAAGCTCAATCATATACACACATACACGTTTTGGATTTTGTATATATATAGTTATATATATACATATATGTTTTGGTTTGATAGTTTTCAAGTTTTACTATGAAACAAATGAATAGAATTGGAAAATACTATTTTGTTTCATGTTTATATGCCTATATATGATTTCCCCTTTAACAAGCTTATATTTAATGAAATCATATTTAGTGTTTTGAATATATTTGCATAGAATATGCAATTTCATGAAAATATTGCATTTCTAGGTTATAGACTTCATAACAACATATTATATCTTTTATCAAGTCTATACAATCATTTCATAAGGTTTCAAAATGTTGTTTAAGTCAAAATATCAAAATATCAATTTTCAGGTTTTCATGTTTTGGACTATTTTGTAAAATGATGATATTTTTCATTTGGGAAGTCCTTTTTCGAAACCAGTCGTTGTAGCATGTTTATTATCATGTCTACAATCATTCCCCAAAGTTTTACATTTTTTGGAATTTATTTGATATTTTTAAACAGCATTTCAAAATCAGATAAACAGTTTTCATATCAGTTTTCGGTCGACCGCACCGGTCGACCGAACCTGAGGTCAAAAGTTCTCTGGGCGACAGAAGCCTGTCGGTCGACCGGTCCGGTCGACCGATGAAAATTTTCGGTCGACCGACGAATTTTCCGGTCGACCGACGAGTGTTCCGACGATGGTCCAGAACGTTTTCTTCGTGTTTTTGCTCTCATCGGTCGACCGACGGAATTTTTGGTCGACCGACAATATAGCCGTTGTCTTTTAACGGCTCTTTCTCTGAGCTGTTTGCTGGGGTTTTTGGTGATTTTGTTTTGGGGGTTTTTGCTGAGATTTCTAGTGGGTATATATACCCCATTGCTGATGTCTTTTCTAAGAGAAAAAGAGAGTTTAAAAACAAGAACAACAAGAGAAAAGTTTTTAAGAGGTTTACAAGTTTTGTTTAAGGGTTTAGTGTTTGTTTAAAAAGCTTTTAAGCATTTACAAGAGTTTGATTTGTGGAGCAAATTTCACAAGAGCAAGTGGAGATCATCCTTAGTGTTTGAGTATTCATTCTTCTCCCTCTCTCTTGTCATCTATAGAGAAGTTTCCTTAAACTCAATTCTAGCATTTTATAAGTTTGTTCTTAATTTCATAAGCTAGATTTCATATTGAGTTTATATTGTTTTATCTCTTTGATCACACACAACCTATTGAGCTTATTGTATTTACATTCATAGTATAATTTAGGGTTGTGGGTTTGTGACATTGAGAGTGAGCTTAATTGAGTTCTCACATTGTTTAGAGAACAATCAATTGATTTGTATTGTCCCTAATTGTGAGGATTCACTTGTAATACACTTGTACACCGAGAGAAGTGTGTGGTGAGAGACGGGGTCGAATCCAAGAGGAGTGGCGTCGGTTGACGTGCCTAGGGAGAGGTTGTAACCGAGCACTTGAGGAGGAGGACACGGGCTAGGACCAACACTTAGTGTGTGAGGTGTGATTACATAGTGATTGTATTGTGAGGTGTAAACGTTATTCGGGTGAACGTAGAAAACCCGGTTGTGATAGTGGAGATCTCCTCGAGGTGAGGAGCGGAGACGTAGGTCAAGTGGTTAGACCGAACTCCGTGATCATATCGTTTTGTTTGTGATTGCATTGGCGTTCTTATTCTTGTTTTCATATCTTATATCGCATTTGTGTATTGCTCATCATATTACCCTATCACTTGTGTAGATTGTTTATTTTACCCTTGTGTTAGTTCATATATCCTTGCTTATATATTTGTAATATCTCATTGATAGGATATATTCATTTGTTCATATTGCTTATCCTAGCTTACATATCTTGTTGTATTTCATACTTGCTAGGATAACTTATTAATTAGTTTTAATTGGCATTTAATCGGATTAGATTAGCATAAGACCCTAATCACCCCCCCTCTAGGGTCTAACAGCAGAGGCTTCAACTCTCGTCGTAATTATCACTGACAGGCAGACATCACCACGACCAAGAGTACTGGATGAAGGTATAACTCCCCTCCTTTGGAGGAAATCTGGATATAGAGGCTTTCTTGGATTAGCTCTATGAAGTAGAGAAGTTCTTTGAGATGGCTAATGTACCCGAAGCAAATTAAGTGAAGTTTGTGGCATATCGTCTCAAAAGAGGAGCCACGGCATGATGAGGTCAGACTCAAAACACTAGGCGACGGTAAGGTAACCAACCAGTTTAGGTTTGGTGATGGATGAAGCAATTACTCCAGGCTAGGTTCCTACCACCCGACTACCAACAAATCCTTTATAACCAGTTCGAGCAATACCGTCAAGGCATCAGATCAGTAAGCGCTTATACCGAAGAGTTCTTCTGTCTTACTTCTCGTTGCGATTTGTCGTTGAGCGAGGATCAACTCGTAGGTAAATATATCAGAGGTTTGTAGTATTCAATTCAAGAGAAGGTGACCATCCACAATATGTACTCTATGGACGAAGCCCATAACATAGCTCTCAAGGAGGAAAGATTAGCCTCCAAGGCGTTACCTTTCAGATAAGCCGAACATGGAGGTTTGATTGAGAAGATGAGAGGTGAGTCGGCCGGGCAAAGGACAACTGACCGGCCTGTTCCTTCACGATTGGCCGAGCGGTCGACAACTCAATCACAGCCCCGGACAACTCAAGCAAATTCGTATGCCAAGCCGATTGTAGGGAAGTGTTTCCAATGTCTCCAACCAGGGCATAAGTCTAATGAGTGCCCGCAATGGTGAAAGGTCAATCTAGCAAATTATGAAGAAGCCGAGGATGGACACACGGGATCCAAAGAAGAGTATGAGGAAGACGTTGAGAGATTGAAGGCGACAATATGTTATGTGTTGTTCAATGACTTCTGTGCTCTCAAAAGACACCAGATTCATCACAACAACACCAAATTTTCTTTTCTAGATGTTCAGTCAACAACAAGGTGTGCACCCTCATTATTGACAATGGAAGCTGTGAGAATATTGTGTTAAAAGCTTTGGTGGATCACTTAAAACTGTCGACTGAAATATAGTCTGTGTCTTATACCATAGGATGGATCAAGATGGGTCCCTCCATGAATGTGACCGAAGTATGCTACGTATCACTATCACTAGGCAATACTTATAGTGATTATGTTACTTATGATATTGTGGATAAGGACGCGTGCCATGTATTATTGGGACGGTCGTGATAGTATGATGTTGATGCTAAGCATAGAGGCAAGAAGAACGAGTACTCTTTTGTGTGGATGAATAAAATGATCATCCTACCACCTATTCCACCCTCTCCAAAGAGCCCTAAAGATCAAAAGTTCAAACATATATCTCTTTATAACAAGGGAGAGTTTCTAGCCGAGTCCAAGGAGTTAAAGTAGAGGTTTTCCTTAGTTATGAAAGGGGAAGTGAAGACACTCATTGAGGTCCCAGGGAAGATGAAGTTGATGCTTAAGGAGTTCGAAGTGTTGATTCTTGAAGAGCTGCCAGAGGGTCTACCTCCCATAAGGGATATTCAGCACCACATTGATTTCATCCCAGGTTTAGTACTTTCTAATCTCCCAAATTATCACATGAACCCGTAGGAAAAGAAGGTTTTATAGGACGCCATTGAGGACCTTATTAAGAAAGTCCACATCTGAGAGAGCATGAGTCCATGTGCATTTCCAGTACTATTGACACCAAAGAAAGATGGTAGTTGGCGGGTGTGTGTGGATAGTAGGATCATTAACAAGATTACAATTCACTACAGGTTCCTAATCCCTCGACTAGACGACATGTTAAATCAGTTGGGAGGCGTGAGTGTCTTTTCAAAAGTCGACTAGAGGACTGGATATCATCAGATCCGATTCTGACCCGGTAACTAGTGGAAGACTACATTCAAGAGTAGTGAGGGCCTCTATGAATGTCAGGATGAGCAGGAACATATGCTGCATCTCCGAGGGGTCTTCCAAGTGCTAAAGGAGAATGAGCTTTACATAAACCTTAAGAAGTGTCTCTTCTTGACGACTCAACTTGTGTTCTTAGGATTCGTGGTAAGCTCGCAGAGGATCCAAGTCGATGAGGATAAAGTTAAGGCAATCAAGGATTGGCTGACTCCAACAAGTGTTACGGAAGTAAGAAGCTTTCATGGGCTAGCATCTTTTTTATCAGTGTTTCATTCGTAATTTCAGTTCTATAGTTGATCCCATGATAGGTTGCTTGAACAAGAAAAGGCGACTCAAGGTGTTCAATGAAGGAGACATGGTGATGGTTTACTTGCGGAAAGAATGGATGCTGGCTGGAGCATACAGTAAACTTAAGCCGAAAAGATATGGACAGTTTAAGATTCTCAAGAAGATCAATGATAATGCATATGTAGTAGATCTTCCAGAAGGAAAGGCTATGTCAACGACATTTAACGTGGCAGATATTTCTGATTATCATCCTTCAATCAAGTTATATTCTAGTAATGCGAACTCAGAGACGAGTTCTTCTAAAGAAGGAGTGACAGATACAGGAGACCAAACATTAGACGAGACAAGAATAAAATCACATGTGTCGACTCGGACTTCATATTAGGAAAGAGTACTTTGGTTATTTCCTTTTTGATTAGGAAAGAGTTCTTTTGGTTATTTCCTTTTAGATTAGGAAAGAATTCTTTTGGTTATTTTCTTTTTGGTTATTTCCTTTTAGATTCAGACTTTCTTTTTTATTAGAGTTAAGATAAGTTTAGTTGGCTATAAATAATAGTACCTTTTATAAATTGAGTAATTAACTTTTAATTATTCAATCAATAGAATTGTTCTCCATTGTTTTTCTTCTCAAGTTTGAGAAACCTAGGGATTGTAGATTCAAGCTTGTTTTCTATATACTATTGTCATGGCTCGTCGCCATCGGAATGATATTGGATCAGCCTCCCCATTTCTATATCTGCGTCAAACATGCTTTTAATCACAAATTATAAAGAGAATACCTTGAAATAAGAATAATATAGAGGGTTGCTAAGGATCTCCTGTGGAACTTCATTTCGTGCTTGTCTTAAAAATTATGGTAGTATGTGTCAACTTGGTTCTAACATTTTGTTGAAATACCTACTCACAGTCTCGCCAGATCTAATAAAATATGACATAATACTTTGATTTTTGGTTTTATGCCCCAAAATATTCAAAGTCATAGCAAGTTGCTCATCCTCTGTAAACATGTCTTGAGTCTTGCAATAAATTGTTCCTCCTCATTATCTCTACAAACTTCATAAAAGCACCACTACGCATTCTAACATAGTTGACATAACTATCACTAAATCCATTATATATACGATCCATGTTTTGTTTTCTATTTTGATATTGTTTTATTTTCCCTTCACTAGGACCTGCACGTATAGATCTACGTCTATTTTACATTCTCCTCATGAATGTCATACCAAAACTAAGACAGATAGTGCAGCACCTGAACATATATTAACTACCGTCTCTTCGTTGAGATCACCATCCATCTAAAATACAAACGTTATATTAAAACATATACCAACATTGTTTTTTCAACATATCAAATTAGAACAAGTTAGATAAAATACAATCTCATACTCAAGGATTATACATATCAAATTAAGACAAGTTAGATAAGCTAATTCCATCATTGATTGGGAATCTTCTTTGTTGTCTATTGTTGATCTTTTTACTCTTTATTCTTTATATAACCCAATTTTTGTTTATTTTTGCAAATAGGAATTATGGAGAGTATTATTTCAATTAAGTGTCAGGTTTCATAATTTATTTCCAACCTCCATATGGTTGTGGTAAATTTCAGTTTCTAGAAGATATTAATCATGCATTTAAGAACTAAAAACTTCATATATTAATAAGTTCAAAATTGGGAAATGTAGAGGTTTTAGCATGATTTTTCTACAAATAAAAATGTCAAGATGGACTGCAAAAACTCTTAATCATTATGTGGAAAATATCTATTCACTATTTATCATTTGAAGAACAAAGAAAACACCACAATAGCCATTAATAACCAAATCAAGAAAAATCCTCAATCTTGAACCCAGAACCCATCAATAACCAAATCAAGAACAAATAAACTAAGCTGCACAAAAATCCTAATCTCTTCATCATCAACCATGATGAAATTGTGATAAAAATAGAAAATTTAAAAAAAATCATCCAAATGAGTACCTGAGGAGTAGTTACCACTTTGATGTGGGATTTCACGCGAGGGAAAATTTAAGATTTGGGGCTGAGTGAGGAGTCAGAGATGCTAGGGTTTGGGCGAGGGTTTCGATGGAGGCGGACTGAGATCGGTCGAGGGTTTCTTGAGGATGACAGTGAGTGAGCTGAGACAACGAAGACGGTGAGAAAGGGTGATGGTGGCGCGGGGAATAGACAATAGCGTGAGGGGGTCGACAGTGGCATGGAGAGGAGATGAGGAGGCGAAGACACAGTTAAGTCGGCGGCGAGAAACAGGGCAACAGTGACAGGGATCAAACTATCAAGCGGCAAGGTTTTTGCAGGGAGCAGGAGAGAAATAAGAGGGAAAATGGGCAGTGATTGTAAACCTAGGGTGAGAACGATAGATTTTAGCGGGAATGAAATGACGCCCCATTTCCTCCCAAAATCGGCCAATTTCAGCGTTTTTAGGAAGGAAAACAATATTCCTCTAAAGTGAGCTGGCAGCCCCCTTTTCCTCCACTTTCATTTTTCTATTTTGACCATTCAAACACCTGAATTTACAAAAAACTAATAATTTTTTCATGTCAATTTTCTTTTGGGAGTGTTTTCAGCATTTTTTTGGCCAAACAAACAGGCCCTTAGGAAAAATTGTGTCAAAGCTCTAAAATCAAAATTTTTATGTTTTCTAACCTCTAATATTATTTCACATATGCAAAGGCCCTAAAACTCAAGTTTTCATGTGATTCAGCCGCTCTGCATTAGTAGTATACATCTTATATACTGCATTTCTTAAAGTTCTAAATATACCCCTCCTTTCATTTTCTCAAATCTCACAAAACTCCATTAGCTCCATGTCTCCTCTAATAATCTTAACTTCCTCCTCTTCAAGACAAGCTTCTCACCTCCAATCTACTATTCGCACTCTCGACTCTGGACTACTGCAGTCACAAATTACATAAAAGTTCATCACCTCTCTCTCGTCTTCCCACAACCCTAACTTCTTCTTCCTTCTTCTCTTCAAGCTGGGTCCCTCACCTTCAACCTTCTCTCTCCCCTTGCGCCCTCGACCACTACTGTAAATCCCACAAAACTCATCATCTCCCTCTTATCTTCCCAAAACCCTCACTTTTTCTTTCTCCTCTGCCTCCTCTTCAAGCAGATTTTAAGCTTAAAAATGTCTAATAAATAAGCATTAACATTGTAAAGGGATTCTGGAGCTCTTTTTTTAAATAACCAAGCCTGCAAGAGATGGAAATGATATTGCTTTGGTTCAATTTGCACGTTGCTTGTATCAAAGTTGAGTCTCTTGCTATAAACTTCTTTTGCTCTGTTTTTGGTTGAATATGATGATTGCAGACAAGGGTTAGGGTTATGCTTGCTCCAATCTCAATAATGGCAGGCAATAAAATAAAATATTAGCATTGACAATAACAAAAATAGTTCATAATTCACAAAAGTTGGAGCATTATCAAGAATCATCAGCGTTGAACAATGACCGACAACCCTCTCCTTCGAAGAATATCAAAGATGAAAGTGTAGTTGTATTGGTGCATTGTGAACTATGTACCATTACCGATGAAATTTAACATATAGATGTTATATGTAAGAGTTTTATATTAATTTTATAAACAATGAATGTCCTGCGGTAAAAGTTTAATTGTATGAATTAGATGTTAATTAAATTCATTGACTTTAGAGATGAATATTTGGTTATTAAATTTCGTCAATACATATTAGAGCATATAATTCACCTATTAAGTTTGAACATTGGTTGCTAATATTGATATTTGGTATCTGATGTTACGCATTACCTATTAAGTTTTATTGATGGATGTTATGTAGGTATAAAAATTACCTATAGATTACAAAGAAGCTCAAAACTGACGAAAATGCTGATATCTCTCAAACCGGAGGGAATTTGGCGAAACCAGAGGGAATTTGGTGAAAACCGCCTGAACTGATCGAACCTCGCCTGAACTATTGGACAAAGCCTATAGGTTTCCAAAACACAGCTCGAGACAAAGAGAAGACAATGAATATCATCATTCGAGTTAAAGAAGATTATCTGATGCTAAAAGGAAGCAAAGGAACGTGCGAAATGACGAAATGAAGAAGCGACGGGACGCCAAAACGACAAAACGATGAGTTCAGGGTGTCTCGGATTCTGAGACACCTCAGGGTGTCTCAGGTTTTGAGACACCTCAAGGTGTCTCGGAAGTATAAGACACCTCAAAGTGTCTCGCATGTGCGAGACACCTCAGGGTGTCTGGCATGACGAGAAGCTGATGACGCGGTTTTCGATATTTTCTTCAGGTTTCGTGCTATCCATTGGCTTCCTAACTACCTTAGGGTTATCCTTAAACATGGGAGAGCCATTTTAACTAAGATAGGTTCAAATCATGGATTCCTATCCACAAACACAGCGTTCAAGCCTTATAAATAGCCCCATTCGTGCAATTGTGAAGGGTACTAATGAGATCTGAGCTCTTAGGCGAGTTGTTGATGTATTCCAAAGCAAAGCTAGGAATTTTAGAGAGAGGGAAGTGAGATCTTGGTGAATTCCTATGCATAAAGAGAGGATTTTGAGAGATTTGCAAGTTTTTCACCCATTCCCTTGAGATCAGACCTTGTTTTGATCTTGAGAAGAGTAGTAATCTCACTTTGTTGAGGTTATTCACATTTGTTCTAAGTTTCCTTGATTGAAACAAAGAACACCGAGTCTTCTTTTAGATCAACCCAGATCTGTTATTTGGCGGTCCAGGATCAAAGTGCCCCCGGCACAGGCAAAGATCCCACGCGTGAATTTCTAGGAAGTCTCTACATGTATTTCTAGGAAGTCTCGTGTGAATTTCTTTTGTGTAGAGAAGTCTTATAAAAAGACTAAATCTCGTGAATCTATTGTAATCGATAAACGACTTGTAATGAGTTCCACAATGAAATTAATTTCCGATACAAACACGCTGGTGACCACAGTGGGAGCTAATAGTCTCGCTACCGAGACTGTCGTGTTGCAACCAAAGATCAAGATCCCAGTTGATTCGGCGGTTGAGTACGAGTTCAACGAAGTCAAGTTTGAGGAATATTTCTCCTCTTCCTCATCAAAATCCTCCTCTCCCTACAAGTGCGAAAAGATCTCATCTTTGAAGGAGGTGTATTCACCGATGAAGGCTACAAGTGACTCTATTTGCTACAACTCCTCTCTAGTCAAGGAGTTGTTCAAACAAAGTACGCAAACTCTGACGAAGAGGGCTCGTCAGAGGCGATGCCAACACCAAGCTAGTCAAATCACTAAGGCCTTGGAACAAGTCGATGGGGTTCGTTACTATGCGAACTTAGAATTCAGGAAGCATCAAATAATCCAGCGGCCTTAACGACAATTTGTTGTCACTTCCAAACCATCGACAGAAGAATGGGTTCTTATAAAAAGAGCCCACTCAACTCTCAAGGAGTGCATCCAAAGGTGTCGTGCATGTGTCGTACGCGTGCGTGCCCTTGTGCGAAAAGCACAAGAATTGAAGAAGAAAGAGGTGGCCAAAGAACCGCCAAAGTCCCGCCGAGTATGGATTCCAAAATCTGAACTCAAACGAAAATCAACTAGAAAGATGGCTGAGCCATTGCCTGATGGCCGAGACACATAAGAGTGTCTCGTAGGCCAAGACACAATGAAGTGTTTCGCACAAACAAACTCTCCCGGCGTTGTTTCTCCACTTCCGTCAGCCTCCGTTCCTGCTCTGGTCTCTTCCGTACCTCCGGTAAAGCCTCACGGCAGTGTTGACCTGTCAAAATTTAAGGTTACGATGCCAGATCGCCTTGGTCCTTCACACGAAGATCGAGGCAAATCTTTGATAAATAGACTAGGGGTCCTACGTGTCCTCCCATCAAGCCATCTGCTGCTCAAAGGTGTCCTGCAACCTCCAAACAAATCGGGACACCTTATTGTACATGTTCATGTGCCGTGCATAAGAGAATTCCTATCACCTCTTGCCTGGGGGTTCGTGTTGAAGCCCAAGAGCCCGTTAAGATTCCACACTCGCAAGGGGGTGGTTCTGAATGTACGACTCCTACAGGTTCTAAACGTGCGACTCCTAATGTAATCTTACACCAACGAACGATAGGATGCTCCGGTCATCATGCCGATGAGTTACGCCATCAAGGGGGTGCAAACAAATCTCAGAACAGGATTGTCTAAAAAAGGAGTTCTCATTATCCGTTCGAGAGACTTATCAGGGCGGTGTTATCAAACTATAGCTAACCCAGGACCATTTCACAAGGGTCTCGGTATTTGAGAAAATTATAACTGAAGCATCAAAGCTCGGATCAAAATGCTTCCATGAGAGAAAATCCGCCATCCAGCATGATGAATTTCCTGAAGTCACCATCAACATGTCTGGCAAAGAAAAGTCTATGATTGCTTTAAATGAATCTAATCCTGAATTTTCTCCGGGGAAAAAAGTTAATCCAAGAATAGCCCAATGACTGTTTCGGCATCAATTAGGAACCACCAGAATTCAAAAAGGACTATCTTCGGATGATGACCTTTTGTATACTTGCTCCGCAATCGCCTCTGATGATACTATGTCTAGCATGGGGGAAACCAGGGAGGCATTCACGATAACTCCTGATCTCGTAACTTAGACCCTTCAAGAAGCTCTATCCAAACAACGAGAAGAGCTTAGAGCCGAAGTGAAAATAGAGATGGAGTTAGCCATGTAGCAAATGAGAGAGTTGTAGGCTCAAAAACTTCGACTACCAGAGTCCAATTAGCTGGCTGAGTCTAGTCGTCACACTACACCTATCACGCCGTTCAAAAAAGTACAGACGATAGTGATCCAGAAGTGGATGAAGTCATCAAGGCTGATGCACCCCTCGATAACACTAGGGGTAGTTTAATTGCACCCCTCAATAAAACTGGGGTTGGCCTAATTTCTTCTCCTTAACATCACTCAAAGAGAGATGCGGGCGAGGACAAGAAGATGAGCGAACTCGATAGTAAGGTCAACGCCTTAATGTCCGCTCAAGAAGTGAATAAGACGGTCATTCCATGCCCGATCCAAGGGAGTGGGATGTGATTTCGTAACCATCAAAGTTCAATTTGATTAACTTAATACCACTTGACGGGAGAGGCTCGCTAACCCAACACTTGGTTTACTATAAATCCCATTTGGGTAAAATCTTTAGGAATAAACCCTAGATGATTCAGTCATTTGTAGGCACCCTTCACGGGGCCGCCTTCAATTAGTATTAACGTCTCAAGCCTGGAAGCATTAACTGTTGGGATGACATGGAGAATCTATTCCTTAGCCACTTCTTCGATGACGACACTGAAGTGTCGATCTAAACTCTTCAGGATGAGAAGTAAAAGGACGGGGAGATGATTGATAATTTCATTAAACACTTTCGCAACCAGATGATGAATTGCCAGGATCCGATCATAGAGGAATTTATACTCCAGGCCTGTCATAACAATATTTCCCTGGACATGTTAGAGGTCATGGGATTTGTACCTTCAACCAAGTGGAAAGAGTTAAAACTATGCGGTGAATTGGCAGAACGCTTTCTCAAAAGAAAGAAGGCTGAGAGAAGTAAATCGATGGTTTAGCCACCTGCAGCTGATCCTAGATACCCGCAGGAGTATTCTTTCGAAGACGATGAAGTTCCAGCCATCTTTGAGTACCTCCTCGCCAACAACAAAATCAAGCTGCCACCGATTACAAATCAGGAGGAAGCAAATAAGACCTCAGATCCAAAGTACTGTGTGTATCATATGAGGGTCCATCATCCAACCAAGACTTGTTTTACTCTGAAGAACAACATTCAAGCCTTAGTTGATATCGACATCATAATGACAAAACAAGCCAAATGAGAATGGTGAAGACTCCGATAAGTATACGAGTATAAACTGCTTCTCCCAGACTCCGATGAGTATACGAGTATAAACTGCTTCTCCCAAACTCTAATGAGTATACGAGTATAAACTGTTTCTCCTAGACTCTGATGAGTACACGAGTATAAACTGCTTCTCCATGTTCCTCTGACAGGTATACAAGGTTAAACTGTTTTCCTTATTTTCAACAATGGGAAGTTCCTAGAGAATATTACTCTTAATATTCTTAAGGATAACCTAACAATGTGACTCAATACAATTGGATTCAGATTCACCAAAGAGCTGGGGGTGGAATACCTCAATGCATTGTAATGGGAAGTTTTGGAGAATACTACACATAGTATTCTTAAAGATAACCCAAAACCAATTGATTATTCAAGGTAAAAACAAATATTGGTATAATTCATTCTTAATCATGATAAAAATATTTAAGAACCTCCCACCATGGCTATTTAATCATTTTAAAGATGATTAAAAATCGATCCCTACTGTGACTTTCGGAGCACTCTTTTGTTGAGATGAGATTCAACGACTACATATGTTTAATCTTTCCTCATGAAATTCCTATGGTGTAATTGTAAAGTTCTTAATGATTCACAGTCCTCCACCACAAAATCTCCCATTGATCAAATTAATTAACAGTGGGTCCACCAAAACTCTTCACGGTTAAATCCATTTAAACTCCCACTATGTCTAAGACTTTAAGACTCTCACTGTTGAAGTCCCGATACGACATCGAAAATTTTAATCTGCTAATCTATTGAGATTATCAAACCCCACCGTGTTAAATCCTAGCCACTTGACACTAAAAAATCCCCACTGAGTGATTTGTACAAGTCAAACACTCCCAGTGTTATTTGTATCACAAACTCCCATTTGGTCAAACCTTTAAACAGTTAGGGCCAAAACCAAAATCCCCTCTTGATTCTTTATATGAACAAGAGGTCCTCTTTTAAATTGAACGATCAAACCTTTAAATAGTTAGGGTAGTCTCAACTCCCATTTGGTCAAACCTTTAAACAGTTAGGATAAAAAACTAGAATTTTCTTTTGATAAACGGCAGTCTTCCACCCACATCATGTGATCAAACCTTCCTACAGTTAGGGTTATTTCCAAATTCTCTCTTAGTCAAACCTTTAAATAGTTAGGGTCAAAGTTAGAATTTCATCTCGATAAATGAGAAATCTACCTTCAGATTATGTAATCAAACCTTTCGATAGTTAGGTTATTTAAATCTTTCAGATTCTTGGAGTGGAGATCATACTCTTAGTTTTGCCTTTCATATTCTCGGAGTGGAGATCATACTTTGAGTTTTTTCTGACGCATGAGATAGAATATAAAATTCTTTCTCTCTAGCACCGGGTTAGTCTTTGCCCCAAGAGAAGACATAATCTTTCAACACCAAAATCTATGTCTTACACGCATGTGGGACTTTACCTTGATCCCTAATTAGAGATAGGTCTGCATCTAACAGTTGCTATCTGGTGGTCCGTTACCGTGAAAACGACCAAGTCTATGTATTCACTAGAGGGGGGTGAATAGTGTTCTTTTAAAAATTATGCAAAGTAGATTATAAATTACAAGAAAGATAGTAACAATCACAGAAAATCACAATCACAAACACGAGCTTTTATATTGGTTCTACCTCCCCGATGTACATCTAATCCCCAAGCAAATCCCGCTTGAGAGTTCCACTATGATTTAAAAAAACTATTAAAAAATCAAAAAGCAAACCTAACTAATTTGCAAGACCATGCAAATTGTACACAATCTCTTCACCAAGAGATTACACCTCTCACATCCGAGAGAATACTTTCCTTAAAGGAAGAACGCAATTCCTATAAGCCTTGACTATGTAGTGATGTGTAGCAGTGACTTTAGGAACTTTTTAATCTCTGAAAAATACCTTAATACTTTGTATATGGGATGAAGATCAAAGGCGATTTAAGACTTCACTTTTCTCGACACTTAGGCAAAAAATCTAAATTTTAGAACTCTTGAGAATGCACAAATGTTAAAGCTTATGAATAGGAATGATGGTTAGCAATTTCTAAACATAGAAAAAATTTATAGCCCTTGAAAAGATAAGTTTTTAACCTAATTAAATGGATAAAAACAGCTATAAACAATCACAAATTCAAACTTAAAATGTCAAAAAAACTATCTCTGTAAACGACTATAACTCTTAATAGTCGACTACTCTGAGCTCAAACAGACTCTGTGAAGTCAGGATTTTTTTTAGTAGTTGACTACTTTGGTCATTAGTCGATTACTATGTAAAAACATATAGTCTAAAATTCTGGAATGACTCTTAGTAGTCGACTATAACACTTAATAGTCAACTACACTATAATTTTACAAAAAGTTGGAAATCTGTCTTAGTCTTTAGTAGTCGACTACTATCACTATTAGTCGACTATACTGTAAAATGATAAAAACTTATATTCTTAACTAAGGCTTCACTAGTCGACTACTAGTCTTATTAGTCGACTACTAAGGGGTGAAAATGATATAAATGAAATATTTTGAGACTCATTAATTAAACTCTAATGGTTAACATAGGAGATTTTTATTATTAACCATGCATTAAGTATGTGTTAGTGTGTTCTAATCACTATGTGTGTGGATGTGTTGTGAGTGATCCAGACTTGTACAATAATTCTAAGTAAAAAATATATAAATTTTACATTGTATATATTTAATCACTTCTTCTTTACTTCTTGTTGCTTTGAGCTCACCTTGCACTTTTGTTCACATATCTTGAGCTTATTTGATGTTGATATCTGTATTGATATGTTTGTGCATAATAATACACATAGTGAATAAATTTTTATCATCAAAACTATATCTTAGGGACATGATATCCAGCATTCTCCTTCTTTTTGATGATGATAAATAATTTATGCACATGTAAGTATATTACCAAACTATAGACTGCCTAGGAGAAGAACTAGTCGACCAATACTGGCTGTATTCAACTACTAATGCTCACCAACTCAAAAAAATAATGAATTTTGAGAATTTTTTGAAAGAAAATTAAGGAGAAGATGATGCCCTAACCTAAATGATGGTGATCTGAAGAGGGGGAGTGTTTTTGCGGTTTTGGGAGAGTAAAAACCTGTGAGGGTAAATAAGTCAGGGTAGTTTTCTTAATTTGCAAATCAATGGCCAAGATTATATCAAAATTTCAAGTGTATGGTTGAGATTTGACCTAAATAGAATTTGATGTATGGCTATGATTCATCAGGTTAAAAAATGAATGATTGAGATCAATTTTACTTAAGTTTAACAGGTATTGGGTTTTTGGTTTCGTGGGTAAATGATCCAATATGCTAAAAAAAACTGTAAATGTGAAATTTCTAGTATATGTAGTCGACTATTCTACCATGTAATCGACTACTCTGCAGTTGACAAAGTTCTGTAAATTTATGAAGAACTCAGATTAGTCGACTACCCCTCCTATTAGTTGACTACTAAGAAAATAACAGAATGTGATATATGCAATGCTTGTGCATGTAGTCGACTACTAACCTAATTAGTCGACTATCAAGGATGTGTATGCATATGTATTGATTTTAAAAATTAATTTAAATCTTCAATTGAACATATACCTAATTCCCTTCTTAACTTAACATAAAGTTCTTCTTTTAATGGTTTTGTTAGTATCTGCAATTTGTTTATTAGTAGATATAAATTCTAATGAAATATCACCTTTAAGCATATGATCATATAAGAAATGATGTCTAATATCAATATGTTTTGTACGTAAATGTTGAATATGATTTTTAGATAAATTAATAGCACTAGAATTGTCACACATTATGATAGATGTGGAACAAACTATACCATAATCAGATAATGTTTGTTTCATCCATAGAACTTGTACACATGTAAAACTTGGAGCAATATATTTTGCTTCAGTTGTTGATAATGATATTGAATTTTACTTTTTACTAAACCAAGATACAAGTGATGTTGGACTCTTTGTTTTGATGATGTTTAACAAATAATTTACTACTAATGTTGTTTATCTAGTGTTTGTACATTCTTATGTATTGTAGACAAACAACGTAGTTGGAGGATGGATGGAATAGCGCTTCAACGACGATATCAAATGGAGGTTGGCAGAATTGTGGAGTGAAGCCTTGCTATTCAAAGTTAAAGATCAAATTCAAGCTTCATCCGCGAGATTACCAAGTCAAGCTTATTGAAGATCAAGATCATTGCTTGGGTAATTTAGTTTAGGAATTTATATTATGTGTGTTAGTACTTTAAGCTCAATCATATACACACATACACGTTTTGGTTTTGTATATATACAGTTATATATATACATATATGTTTTTGGTTTAATAATTTTCGAGTTTATATATGAAACAAATGAATAGACTTGGAAAATACTATTTTGTTTCATGTTTATATGCCTATATATGATTTCATCTTTAACAAGCTTATATTTAATGAAATCATATTTAGTGTTTTGAATATATTGCATAGAATATGCAATTTTATGAAAATATTATATTTCTAGGTTATAGATTTCATAACAACATGTTATATCATTTATCAAGTCTATACAATCATTTCATAAGGTTTCAAAATGTTGTTTAAGTCAAAATATCAATTTTCAGGTTTTCATGTTTTTGAACTATTTTGCAAAATGATGATTTTTCACAAATGGAAAATGTAATTTGGAAAATTCTTTTTGTAACATGTTTGTTTTCATGTTTATATATACTTCCCAAAGTTTCATAATTTTTGGACTTCATTTGTTATTTTTAACAATTTTCCAAAAGTCAAAAATTTCTTTTAAAATCAGGTTTTGAGTATGTCAGTTTTCGGTCGACCGAACCAGTCGACCGAACCTGAGTTCTCGTGCTCACTGTGCGACAGAGAGTCTGTCGGTCGACCGGTCCGGTCGACCGAAAGCTCAAATCGGTCGACCGACAGAATTTCCGGTCGACCGACGATGGTCCAGAACGTTTTCTTCGTGTTTTTGCTCTCATCGGTCGACCGACGCCATGCCCTCATACCTCTAAGGTAACTCAAGAAATGTTTTAAACAAGTTTAAAGAGTTTTAAACAAGGGTTTAAGTGAGTTTTAGTGTTTGTTTGGTTTGAAGATTATTTTCACAAGTGGAGGAGATCATCTTCTTGTTTGGGCTTCATATCTCCATCTCTCCATCTTGATCTAGAGAAGTTTTCCTAAACTCAAGTCTAGCTTTTATTTATAATTATTTGTTGATTATCATTTCTATTAAAGCTAGTTTTATATTGAGTTTAGTTTGATTTGATTTACTCTTTGTTTGCACACACAACCATTGAGCTTATTGTATTTGCATACATTATATAATTGGGTTGTGGGATAGTGTGACATTGAGTTGAGCCTAATTGAGTTCTCACCTTGTTAGAGAGAACAATCATTTACTGTATTTGTGCTTAATTGTGAGATCACTTTGTAATACACTTGTACACCGAGTGAGGAGTGTGTGGTGAGAGTCGGGGATCGTCCCAAGAGGAGTGGCGTCGGTTGACGTGCCTAGGGAGAGGTTGTAACCGAGCACTTGAGGGAGACACGGCTAGGTCCAACACTTAGTGGGTGTAGAGTGTGATTGCAAGAGTGTAAGTTGTAGAGTTTTCGGTTAGCTAGAAAACCGAGTGTGTAGAAGAAGTTCCGGCTTCCAAACCGGATTGTGTTAGTGGATTTCTCCCCAGGAGTGGGGAGTAAAGACGTAGGACGGAAGGTCCGAACTCCGTGATCATATTGCTTGTTTGAGTTTGTCTTTGGCGTAGTTGTTTTTGCATTTATCTTATATCGCCAATTGTGCATTACTCATCCTTTTTATGATGCACTATCTAGTTTATATTGTTTACCCTTGTGTTAGTTTATATATCCTTGCATATATATTTTGCTATATATCTCTTTGCTAGGATATATCATAATGTATATTGCTTATCCTAGCTCATATATATTATTGCATTTCATACTTGCTAGGATAACTTGTTAATTAGTTTTAATTGGCATTTAATCGGATTAGATTAGTATAAGACCCTAATCACCCCCCTCTAGGGTCTAACAATTGGTATCAGAGCTTGGTGCTCTTTGATTTAAGGTCTAACCGCCTTGAGTTAAAGATCCAAGTTATCTTATTTGTGCTAATCTAGTTATGATTACATTTGTCTTGCTTGCATATATTCACATATATATCATGAATATAAATGTATTTCGTTTAGGCTATGAATCAAATGTTGCTCCTAAATTCATTAATTTTCCCTATGCACAATGAGCTTCTAGATTTAAACTATTTGTGCAATCTAGAAATAGTGACTTATGGGAAGTTATTGATTGTGCTTACATTGTGCCCACATTGGAGAAATCCAAGTGGAGCGATCATGATAATAAAATATTTACAATGAACAAGTGTTTGTTAGAATTTTTGCTTAATGCTTTTGACTCATCCTTTTCTAACAAATTTGTTTATTTTGATAGTGCTTACAAACTTTGGAAATTTATTGAAGCACATCAAGGGGATTTGGAGGCAATCCGACAAGCTTTGGAGGATTCTTCTTCAAGTTCATGTGGAGCATCATGCACTCGGCCACAAGAGGATAACTCTTGTGTAGTAAGCGATTCCGATTCCGATAATAATTTATCTATTGATGAACTCGCTTGTGCATATGAAAGATTATCTCATGCCTATACAAAATTACAAAATAACTTTATTGATCTTAAAAGCAAGCATGTAGAATTAAAATCCGATCATGAGTTGCTAGTGTCCAAATTTGATGTCATTGAACAAGAAAATACTATGCTTAAAGAAAACAATGACTTATTAAATTTGGAAAATAAAAAATTGACCTCATCCTTGTCTAGCTTATCTCATGCTAAAGATAATGCCTTTTTAGAAGTAGAAAGCTTTAGAAATAAAATTGATAATCATACATGTACTTCTATTTCCAATGCTTGTATGCCTAAAAATGAGTTGGATCATGTTAAAGAACGCATATCATTTTTAGATTCAACCCTTAAAACATGCATTGTAGATAATAAGAAACTTATGGACTTGGGTGCAAAGTCTCGTACTACAACTTCTAAACCCGTACACTTTGTACACTTGTATAACAAAGCTCATAAATGTTCTATTTGCGGTCGTAAAGGCCATTTAGCTAAGTTTTGCTATGATGCACATAAATCCTCCAAGACTAATGTTTCTTGTGCATCTCATAAGGCTTCTTCATCACATGCACATGCACATGCACACTCTCATAAAGTTCATCATATGCATGCTCATGTGTATTCATGTGATCTTTGTGGTCGTTTTGATCATTTGGCCAAATATTGTTTTGATTTGAAAAATAAATCTCATTTGCTAAATATTTCTAGTAGACCACTTGTTTATAAATGTAATGTTTGTGGTAAACATGGCCACCTAGGAAAGTTTTATTTTGATAATGTTTCACATTTGCAAAAAGCTTCCAATAATCTACCCTTATTTGCAAATGTCCCACGTGCACCTTTTAATGGTCAACATAAGCAAATGGTTCCTTTCCATTGTACATATTGCAAACGGAATTGTCATTTGAGTGATTATTGCTATGACCAATCACGTGCACCATATATGCCCAAGAGGGTTCATAACCCTAGGGATTTGAGCTTCATTGATAGGGGTTATGTCCCTAAATCCTTTGGTACCAAGAGTTCTTGGGTACCAAAACAAATTTGATATTTAAACCAAGAATTTTAGTGTTTTTATTTTTCTTTTCTTGGTTTTGAAAATTATGCTTTGAATTTTTTGTATATGAAAACAATTTTTTAAATTCTTTTGTTTTCATGGTTATTAGTTTTGTTTTGATGAGAGGTTTATATTTATATAACCCCCCAGATTTATTGGGTGTTTATTCCTAAATCATGTTTACCGGATACTAGAATGATTATATGTGTTGTTACTAGCTCAAGAGCTAGATATAATTGCCTCTCTTGAAATTATTTTATCAAAGATTTTTTTTGAATTGTTGCTTTGAATTCATTATATTTCACTTATATGATGATATTTATGTGTTTGTGCTTATGGATCATCTATTCGTGCCTTATAATGTATTCCATATGTGGTTTGATCAAATCCTACAAAGAAAATTTTCTTGATTGATCAAACATCGTTTTTGGATTTAAACTTTGATTTATGATTTCTTTTGGTTGATTTGTTTTCATTTGAAAACTTTTTGCATGATTCTCAGGTTTCTCTTCTTTTGATTTCATAAATCTACCTATACAAATGGTTTTTATGTTCTTCGATATGAGACACTATTTTTCACCTTGATATATTTATATATGTTCTCATATTGTCTTTTTGTATGTGAGTGGTGTTTAGCATATTTTTCATTTATGCTTGCTCACATATGTTTGCCATGATATTCATTTCATATATTCCATATGGCATTTATGTGTTATACTCACCCATGCATATTGTTAGGGGGAGCTTTCGCTCTCTTATTCTTTTTATCCCCTTTTTGATGTTGTCAAAGGGGGAGAAATATTGTGAGTATAGTCTTTCTTGTTTATATGCATGATATATTATACTTTGTATATTCATTTCCTTTCATGCATATATCTTTTTTGTAAATTGATTGTCATCATCAAAAATGGGGAGATTGTTAGCCTCTTTGTTTTGATGATGTTTAACAAACAATTTACTACTAATGTTGTTTATCTAGTGTTTGTACATTCTTATGTATTATAGACAAACAACGTAGTTAGAGGATGGATGGAATAGCGCTTCAACGACGATATCAAATGGAGGTTGGCAGAATTGTGGAGTGAAGCCTTGCTATTCAAAGTTAAAGATCAAATTCAAGCTTCATCCGCGAGATTACCAAGTCAAGCTTATTGAAGATCAAGATCATTGCTTGGGTAATTTAGTTTAGGAATTTATATTATGTGTGTTAGTACTTTAAGCTCAATCATATACACACATACACGTTTTGGTATTGTATATATACAGTTATATATATACATATATGTTTTTGGTTTAATAATTTTCGAGTTTATATATGAAACAAATGAATAGAATTGGAAAATACTATTTTGTTTCATGTTTGCATACTTACATGCATATATATGATTTCATCAATATCAGTTTTATTTAGTTCAATGAAATCATGTTTTAGTGCATTATATGTGTATTTTGAAAAAATATTGTATTTCTAGGTTATAGACTTCATAACAACATGTTATATCGTTTATCAAGTCTATACAATCATTTCATAAGGTTTCAAAATGTTGTTTAAGTCAAAATATCAAAATATCAATTTTCAGGTTTTCATGTTTTTGAACTATTTTGCAAAATGATGATTTTTCAAAAATGGAAAATGTAATTTGGAAAATTCTTTTTGTAACATGTTTGTTTTCATGTTTATATACACTTCCCAAAGTTTCATAATTTTTGGACTTCATTTGTTATTTTTAATAATTTTCCAAAAGTCAAAAATTCCTTTTAAAATCAGGTTTTGAGTATGTCAGTTTTCGGTCGACCGAACCAGTCGGAGTTGAGAGAGGGTATAAGTACCCCATTGCCTTCAACTCTCAAACTAACCAAGAGGGTTTTTAATCAAGTTTAATAAAGTTTTTAACAAGGGTTTTAGTTTGGTTTAAGTGTGTTTAAAAAGCTTTTAAGCAAATTGAGAGTTTGTTTTTGTGATTCAATTCTACAAGAGCTTGAGGAGATCATCTATTGGTGTTTGGGCATCCAACTCTTCTCCCTCCACTCTTGATATATTGAGAAGTTTTCTAAACTCTATTTCTAGCTTTTTTATATATTTGATTATCATTGTTATTAAGCTAGAACTACATTGAGTTTAGTTTTGATTTATATCTCTTTGTTCACACACAACCTTTTGAGCTTATTGTATTTACATTCATAGTATAATTTGGGGTTGTGGGTTTGTGACTAAGAGTTGTGCTTAATTGAGTTCTCACCTTGTTTTGAGAACAATCATTTGTCATATTTGTGCTTATTGTGAGAATCACTTTGTAATACACTTGTACACCGAGTGAGGAGTGTGTGGTGAGAGTCGGGGATCGTCCCAAGAGGAGTGGCGTCGGTTGACGTGCCTAGGGAGAGGTTGTAACCGAGCACTTGAGGGAGACACGGCTAGGTCCAATACTTAGTGGGTGTAGAGTGTGATTGCAAGAGTGTGGGTTGTAGAGTTTTCGGTTAGCTAGAAAACCGAGTGTGTAGAAGAAGTTCCGGCTTCCAAACCGGATTGTGTTAGTGGATTTCTCCCCGGGAGTGGGGAGCGGAGACGTAGGACGGAAGGTCCGAACTCCGTGATCATATTGCTTGTTTGAGTTTGTCTTTGGCGTAGTTGTTTTTGTATTTATCTTATATCACCAATTGTGCATTACTCATCCTTTTTATGATCCACTATCTAGTTTATATTGTTTACCCTTGTGTTAGTTTATATATCTTTGCATATATATTTTGCTATATATCTCTTTGCTAGGATATATCATATTGTATATTGCTTATCCTAGCTCATATATATTATTGCATTTTATACTTGCTAGGATAACTTGTTAATTAGTTTTAATTGGCATTTAATCAGATTAGATTAGCATAAGACCCTAATCACCCCCCCTCTAGGGTCTAACAAGTGAATGTCCTAAGAAATGACACGTACCACTTGTACTGAATTTCAAATGTGTTTTTAACATCCATTTGATATAGTTTAAAATCCATAAAACATGAAAATGCAAGTGAAAATCTTATAGATTCTAAACGAGTAACCAGTGCATAGGTTTCATCATAATCAATACCTTCTTCCTAATTATAACCTTGTGCAACCAATCTGGCTTTGTTTCTAATAACTTATCCATATTCATCCAATTTATTTTTAAATATCTATTTGGTTCCTATAATGGATTTATCTTGAGGTCTAGGTACAAGATCCCAAACATTATGATTTGTAAATTGGTTGAGTTCCTCTTGCATAACAATTATCCAAAAATCATCTTTACATGCTTCTTTTATATTTTTAGGTTCTATTATTAAAACAAATACATGTATAAATAAGTTTAATTGTGATCTAGTTTGTACACCATGAGAAATATCACCTATGATCAAATCACGTGGATGATTTCCAACATCTACATATGCTTTAGGTAAAACATTAGTATCATTAGGATTGTCTTCAATAATAGGAGGTGGTTGATTAATAAAATAATCATCATCATGATTATTATTATTAATATTATAATTAGAATTAGATTCATCAAAAGAAACATGCAAGGATTCTTCTATTGTCAAAGTCTTTTTAGTATAAATTCTATAAGCTTTACCATGCATAGAAAAACCTACAAAAATACCTTCATCTGATTTAGAATCAAACTTGCCTAATTTTTCTTTTGTATTTAATATATAGCATTTACAACCAAATACTTTAAAATATGGAACTTTAGGAATGCGATTGTAAAATAATTTAAAACTTGTTTTATTTAAAATAGGTCTTAATAAAATTTTATTTTGAACATAACATGTAGTATTTATTACTTCTGCCTAAAAATTCTTAGGTAGATTAGACTCAACTAACATTGTCTAGTATATTCTTATAAAATTCTATTTTTTACTTTCAACAACTCTATTTTGTTGTGGAGTGTGAAAAAATAAAAATTTATGTGAAATACCATTTTTATTATAAAAATCTAAAAATAATTTATTTTCAAATTCACCACCATTATCAATTCTAATAGTGACAATAGTAGTGGATTTTTGATTTTGTATCTTTTTACAAAAAGTAGAAAACTCATTAAATGCATCTTTTTTATGTTTTAAAAACATAACCCATGTAAATCTTGAATAATCATCAACAATGACAAATGCATATCCACTTCCATTTAAAGATGCAATTATAGAAGGACCAAATAGATCCATATGTAATATTTCTAATGGTCTACTTGTAGAAATAACACCTTTAGATCTAAAAGTTAATTTATACATTTTTTCTTGTTTACATGTGTCACAAAAATGATTTTTCTTATTTACAATTTTAGGTAAACTATTTACCAAATTATTTTTAGAAATACGTAAAATATTTTTCAAATTAATATGCCCACATCTTCTATGCCATAATAATGAATCATCTAAAGATGAAACTAAGCAATGATCATTTGAATAAAAATTCATGGATAAAACATATATATCTTTCTATCTAAAACCATTAAACAAGATATTTGTTAAACCATGATCATATATAAGACATAAATCTTTTTCAAATATGATTTTAAAATTCTTATCACATAGTTGACTTATACTTAGAAGATTAATTTTAAACTATCTACTAATAAAACATTATCTATTAGAGGTTTGTCAATGTTAACTACTGTTCTAATACCTATTAATTGACCTTTGTTTTTGTCTCCAAATGTAACTATGCCTCCCTTTCGATGTTGAATTGAAGACAACATTTGAGAGTTTCCGATCATGTGTTTGGAACATCCACTATCTAATATCCACTTTTCTTTTTGAGCTACCTGAAAAATAGACTTTTAAGCATTGTTACCCTTTTATGTTGAGTCCATTGGATTAGCACTTAGGACACTAAATCCACATGGAATTTGGTTTTCCTTTGTTAACATAAATATAATTATTTGAATTGAATATGTTTTTCTTAAAATTTAAAATATAAGTATTTCTTTCATGCATACTAACAATAGTTTAGGCACCCAAATGAATATAGATAAAGCATGATTATTTTTAGCATGAATATTCCTTGTTAATGATGCATGGAATTTTCTACCATTGTTATTCCTAGAAGATGGTGCATGATTTGTACTAGAAACATTTTCATACTTCTTTTGAACATATCCTAAACCAAATTTTTGACTAGACGACTTTTAAAAAGATAACAAATTATTCAAGTCTTCTTTTCCTTTATTAAACTTATTTACATTTAAGAATAACTTTTCATAATTAAGTTTAAGTGAAGTCATACTCTTGTCTAAATCTAAAATTTTATTTTTCATAACATTACATTCAAATTTAAGATAGACATTATTTTTAGTTAATAACCTATTTTTAGAAAATAATTTGTCATTTTGTTCCTTTAATTCTTCAATTTGTGAAGAATTTGAGAAAACTAATTCTAAGTTCAATCTATCATTTTTATTTTTTAATATCTTATAATTAGCATTTAAATCCTTTCTAAGTTCAATCTATCATTTTTATTTTTTAATATCTTATAATTAGCATTTAAATCCTTAAACTTAATATAAAGTTCATATCATTTTTATTTTTTAATATCTTATAATTAGCATTTAAATCCTTAAACTTAATATAAAGTTCATTAAAGGCATCTAATAGTTCTTCATTATCTAAAGAATCATTTACTTCATCTTGTGCCATGAAGCACATGTAAGCGAATTCTTCTCTTTCTTCTTCTTTGTCAGAAGAGGATGAATCGTCGCTATCATCCAAGTCACCGTCATAGCCTTCTTCTTATTCTTCTTGAAGTTGTTATAGTTGTTAGAATTTGTGGACTTTGACTTTGACTTGAGTAGCGGACAATCCTTCTTTATGTGACCTGATTTATTACAATTAAAACACAAAGAAGAGTCATTAGTATTCTTAAATTTATTTGATTTGAACTTATCTTTCTTAAGAAATCATTTGAATTTCTTAGTAATCATTACAATATCCTCATCATCTTAGTCAGATTCATCGTTGTCGGAGAATGCATTGATCTTCTTCTTCTTCTTTGGTTCGTCATCCTTCTTTCTATCTTCAATTTGAACTTTATACACCATCAAATTTCCAGTAAGATTTTTTACAGTGAGAGTTGATAGATCGTTGGCTTCTTCAATTGATGTAGTCTTCTTCTCCTGTTCTTGAGTTAATGCTCTTAGGATTTTTCTTACTAGCTCAACTTGAGTATATTCTTTGCCAAGTCCAATCAAGGAGTTAGTAATAATTGTAAACCTTGTAAACATCTCCGTGATAGTTTTATTCTCTTTCATCTTAAATAGTTCAAACCTGTGAATAAGAACAAATATTTTTATTTCTTTAACTTTGTTAGTTCCTTCATGTGTTACCTCAAGAGTGTGCCAAATTTTATGTGCTGATGTATGAGGTAGACACTCGATTGAATTCGTTCTTCTCCAAGGAAAAAAAATAGTGCATTCATCACCTTAGAGTCCAGATTTACATTTTTCCTTTGAATAACCATCCATTTAGTGTAAGGAGTGGTAGGCTTTTTAAATTCTATCTCTATAATGTTCCATAGTTCATAGCCAAGAGATTGGAGGTAGATCTTCATCTGACACTTCCAATAGTTATAGTTTGTGCCCTCAAAGAGAGGTGGTCGCTGTGTGGAATGTCCCTCTTTACATTATGATGTATTTGTTGTACTTGATGATGCCATCCTTCACTTTGCTCTGATACCAAGTATAGGATCTGATCTAATACACACTAAAAATACTAGAGGAAAGGTGAATAGTATTCTTTTAAAAATTATACAAAGTAGATTATAAATTACAAGAAAGATAGCAACAATCACAGAAAATCACAATCACAAACACGAGCTTTTATACTGGTTCGACCTCCCCGGTGTACATCCAGTCCCCAAGCAAATCCCGCTTGAGAGTTCCACTATGATTTTGAAAAACTATTTCAAAATCAAAAAGCAAAACTAACCAATTTGCAAGACCAGACAAATTGTACACAATCTCTTCACCTAGAGATCACATCTCTCACATCCGAGAGAACACTTTCCTTGAAGGAAGAACACAATTTCTTTAAGGCTTGAATGTGTAGTGATGTGTAGCAGTGGCTTTATGTCACGCCCCAGTACCAAAATAAAATATTTTAGGACGTGACTCGGCCGGCAATGCAACCATTCGGTCACATTCACGCCTCTGAATTATCCTGTATACAGATACATTGCCTACAAGAACTACTACATAGAGCATGTAACTAAGATAACCAAGGGAAATTGATAGATAAAGAAATCAGAACAAGACAAAGTTCTCTTACATGTCCTCAACTTCCAAAATAGGAAAGAGGATCGATACATTATAGTCTGAAATGCCAAAGTTTATTACATGACAAGTCTCATAACGATGTAACTACCTAATACAAGGGAA
The DNA here is from genome assembly GCF_001876935.1 of Asparagus officinalis. Classification (NCBI taxonomy): domain Eukaryota; kingdom Viridiplantae; phylum Streptophyta; class Magnoliopsida; order Asparagales; family Asparagaceae; genus Asparagus; species Asparagus officinalis. Next base: position 24,738,844 of record NC_033799.1, on the reverse strand, counting down.
GTAGAGAATTGATATAACAACAAGTGATCACTGTTGCTGAGCCTGATAACTGTTATTATAAGAAAACTCCACCAAGTGTAAGTGATCTTCCCAAGAGCCCTTGAAATCCAGCATGCATGTAAAATGAGGAAATTGTGCTCGTGTAAGTGTATGTGACAAGTATAAATAAAAATATGAAATCTAAATTCGAGGTGAAATAAGAAAAATACTCATCATAAATATCAAACAAAGTCTACCACAAGGCACATAAATATATTATTTTAATTTATATGTTATTTGAATTAGAGGAGAATGATATCATGTATATAAATCGGCTTTCCCGTAAAACATCCCGGGAATACGGCGACAAGTATTGTATTGACCATTGGCCTTATCATTTATCAAATCAGTATGTACAGGCCTTATCATTTCATATCAGTATGCACATGAACCACTTATATACACTTTATATTCTCCATCCAATTCCCCTTTATAAACCCCATGATTGTCAGTTTAATTTAATTGGCTGTGCATGAAATGTTGTGCACTAACCACAGAGTTACTATGGAACGACTTCTGTAAAACTATGAAAAATAACCGTGAACCAAGAACATGTCCAATCAAGAATGTGTGCACCGTCTAGTCAATGCTATAATAATAATAATAAGAATAACCAAGGAAATCTCATATCAGGGTATAGATATCGAGAGTATAGCCATGCTATGAAAGCACGCTTATAAATCATATTTTTAACAGGAGTCGTCTTCATGCACAGTCTCTCCTATTTGATAACAACTAGGTGATTAAGTAACAATTTTTCATAAAGTCATTCATGTCAACCACAATATCAGACAAATGAGTTGAATTGGTTCTATCAGATTTGTTTGGGTTCAATCGGATCTGGTTCAGAATTCGTTTCTGGTCTGGTTCAAATTCAATTCTAGTTTGGTTCAGTGTCGGTTCTGGTCTGATTCATAACTGGTTCGGGTCTGGTATGCAGACTGTAGGGGTTCTGGTTTAGGTCAGTCTGGGTTCGGGTCTAGTCTGAACTTAAGTTCGGGTTCGGTTTAAACTGGTTCGGGTTCAAGTTCAGACCGAACTAAAAATATATATTTTTGTAAAAGTGAAGCTTATGGGATTCGAACTCATAACCAATGGCTTAGGATCCAAGTCTTGTGACCACTAAGCTAAGCACATACATGTGAAGTTTATTGTTGCAGAAGTACATATAATAGTTAAGTTCTGATTTCTAGACCAACAAATTTATTAGAAGGAGGGGTTTGGAAAATAACCCGAAAATACATAATTTTCTAAACTTGACCAAAATGAATAATAAAAATATTATCCGAATTTTGAAAATTTATTCATTTTCTTGTTAGAAAAATATCATTATCTAAAATAAAAATGCTTACATAAATTTTGGCATACAAACTTAACCCACAATAATTATGTAACATGGAAACTAATATTGACAAAAATTTTAAAGAGGAAATTTTTCTTGCATAATAATAATAAGAACAAATTCTTAGAGAACTCAAGAATAATAGAATACTATGAAATTAGAACATAAACGAAAATATTCAACAAGAAGCAAGACAAAAATGCTTGCCTAATTGCCGAGCTAAGTCTCTCAATCCCAAAAGCCAGCAAAAAATAAAATCCCTACTCCTCCTCCTTTCTCTCTATATTTTTTTTTCTCTCTTCGTGAGAATGAATGATTGACAGTGTAGGAAAATATCACATGAGAGTTGCTCCGTAGACAGAGGATTTATAGGCCTTAGTCATTTATAGATGGGCCGGCGGGGATGGGTCACGGGTTCTAATTGCATCCCTTTGTCAAAGTTTCACTGCCAAACATTATTATTATTATTTTGTTTGTTTGTTGTTGGATTTTTGACTGGTGGGATGATGAATTTATTATACCGACCATGTGATTGATAAGGACTTGCAGACAAATTAGACTAATGAGCTTGATTTCGGGAGAGTTAGGCGGAAAGGAGTGTCTACTTTAGATCAATAGTAGCATGGGTTAAGACAAACATTTAGTTTATCGTGTTGCATTTAAGACTTTAAAGGAGCTTTTAGGAAAGTCGGTATGAGGTAGACAACAAACAGAAGTTTAAAAATAATAATAATCTATAAATGCAAAACTTATGGGAGAAATGCATACGTTGTTCGAACTTGTTTAAACTTGTATTCATAGAGGTCAGGTGTCTTTCTATAAGGTGGTGGGCCTTGGGCCTTGTCATGATCCCTTTGAATTCCCCACCACATATCAACTCAGTGGGTCATCAAGGTGGAGCCAAGGCCCTTCTCAAAAAAAAAAAACTAGCTCCCTTTACATAACTATTATTCATAAAAAGATCTTACCAAAGTTGATGATATTTTAGGGTATTACACTTTAGGAACTTTTTAAACTCTAAAAAAGCCTTAATACCTTGTATATGGGATGAAGATCAAAGGCTATTTCAGAATTCACTTTTCTCAATACTTAGGCAGAAAAAATATGAATTTTAGAACTCTTGAGAATGCATAAATGTTAAAGCTTATGGATAGGGATGATGCTTAGCAATTTCTGAACATAGAACATATTCATAGCCCTTAAAAAGACAAGTTTTTAATCCAATTACACGGATAAAAACGGCTATAAACAGTCACAAATTCAAACTTTAAATATCAGAAAAATTGTCTCTTTAGTCGACTATAACTCTTAGTAGTCGACTACTTTGAGTTCAAATAGACTCTGTGAAATCAAGATTTTTCTTAGTAGTCGACTACTTTGGTCATTAGTCGACTACTCTATAAAAACAAAAAGTCTGAAATTCTGGAATGACTCTTAATAGCCGACTATAATACTTAGTAGTCGACTACACTATAATTTTACAGAAAGCTGGAAATTTGTCTAAGTCTTTATTAGTCGTCTACTATCATTATTAGTCGATTACATTGTAAAATAACAGAAACTTATATTCTTGACTAAGGCTTCAGTAGTCGACTACTAGTCTTATTAGTCGAGTACTAAGGGATAAAAATAATATGAATGAAATATTTTGAGACTCATTAATTAACTATAAACTCTAATAGTTAACATATGGGATTTTTATTATTAACCACACACTAAGCATGTGTTAGTGTATTCTAATCACTATGTGTGTGCATATGTTGTGAGTGATCAAGGCTTGTACAATAATTCTAAGTAAAGAAAATGTGAAATTTACATTGTATATATTTAAGCACTTCTTCTTTACTTCTTATTGCCTTGAGCTCATCATACACTTTTGTTCATATATCTTGAGCTTATTTGATGTTGACATCTGCATTGATATGTTAAGACACAATAATACACTTAGTGAATAAATTGTTATCATCAAAATTATAACTTGGGGACATGATATCGAACATATTCAACATCATAGCGACAAAAATCCCTACCTTTCATGTATGGATGACTTTATCTCGATTCCTAATTAGAGATACACCTACACCTAACACGTGTTGCTGGTTAGTCTTTTTTTATAAAAATGACAAAAGCCTATGTATTCAATATCATAGCAGCTTGTTATTAATAAAACCAGAATCCATACCTCACACGCATAAGGGACTTTATCTCGATCCCTAATTAGAGATAAGCCTACGCCTAACACGCATTATCGATTAGTCTTTTTTCATGAAAATGATAAAAGCCTACGTATTCAATATCGTAGCAGATTGTTATTAATAACACCAGAATCCATTCCTCACACGCATAGAGGACTTTATCTTGATGCCTAATTAGGGTAAGTCTACACCTAACACACATTGTTGAATATCATAACTCCATGATATTATTTTGATGATAACAATTTATACAATGCGTATTATACAAATGCACTAACTTTTATATGTAGATTTCAATATCAAAATATGAACAAGTGCAAGTTGAGTTCAAGGCATTATGAAGTGAAGAAGATGAATAACATATGAGATAATGTATTTTACATTTTCTTTACTTAGAATTATTGTACAAGCCTTGATCACTCACACACACACACACACATAAATATTAGAACACACTAACACATGTTTAGTGTGTTGGTTAACTATGAAAATCCCCTATTTTAACCATTAGAGTTATAGTTAATTATTGAGTATTAAAAGATTTAATTCACATTTTTTTACTCTTAATAGTCGACTAATTAAAATAGTAGTCGACTACTCATGTATATGACTTAAATATAAGTTTCTGTCAATTTACTAGTCGACTAATTAAAATAGTAGTCGACTACTCATGTATATGACTTAAATATAAGTTTCTGTCAATTTACAGTATAGTCGACTAATTTGGATAATAGTCGACTACTTAAGCTTATGACAAAAATATAAGTTTCTGTTATTTTACAGTATAGTCGACTAATTGACATTATTGTCGACTACTGAAGACAAAATTCATTTTTTAAGTTTCTGTCTAATTACAGTATAGTCGACTAATGAACTTTATAGTCGACTACTGTTACAGTATAGTCGACTAATGAACTTTATAGTCGACTACTGAGAAATTTTCTGAATTCACAGAGTCTGTTTAAACTCAGTGTAGGAAATTTTCTGAATTCACAGAGTCTGTTTAAACTCAGTGTAGTCGACTATTATGTCCTGTAGTCGACTAGAGATATAGTTTTTCCATAATTTAAACTTTGAATTTATGAGTGTTTATAGCCATTTTTAAACGTTTTTAAAGTTCAAATAATTATCTTTTCAAGGGTTATAAATAGGTTATTTGTTCAGAAAAAATGCAGAGACTTACATACTCATAATCTTTGATCTTTGTGCATTTTTCAAGTAAAAAATATTCAGATTTTGAGAAAAAAAAAGTTTCTAAAATTGCCTTTGAACATCATTCAAATACTTATTGTTTAGGTAATTTATAGAAGTTAGAATCATTCCTAAACCACTACTACACTACACTTTAAATCAAGGCTTATAGGAATTGAAATTGTTGCTTCAAAAGTTCTCTCAATTTGTGAGAGGTGTTAATCTCTTAGTTTAGAGATTGGTGTGCAAATTGGCAAGGTGTTTGTTAATTGGTATTACAATTTACAGGGACTTGCAAATTGGTCAGGTTTATTTTTGATTTTGTAAGTTTATTCAAAATCATAGTGAAAACTCTCAAGCGGGATTTGCTTGGGGACTGGATGTACACCGGATTGGTGGAACCAGTATAAAACTTTGTGTTTGTATTTATGAATTTCTGAGATTGCTATTTTTCTTTGTAATTTATAATCTACTTTGCATAAATTTTAAAAGAACACTATTCACCCCCCTCCTCTAGTGTTCTAGTGTATCTATTTCATATCCTACATTTGGTATCAGAGCAAGGTGAAAGATGGCATCGACAAATACTTCACAATTCAAAGAAGGTCACTCTACAAATCGTCCACCAATGTTCGATGGTTTGAAATACAACTATTGAAAGTGTCGAATGAAGATTTACCTTCAATCAATTGGCTACGAACTTTGGAACATTGTGGAAACAAAATATGAGAAGCCAACAACTCCATTTTCAGAATGGACTACTTTGAAAAGAAATAATGCAAATTTGGATTCAAAAGTAATGAATGCATTATTTTGTGCACTTGACAAGAATGAGTTCAATAGGGTGTCAATGATCATATCTGCATACAATATTTCGCATACACTTGAGGTAACTCATGAATGTACAAATAAAGTTAAAGAATCTAAAATTTCTATTCTTGTGCACATATTTGAATTGTTCAAGATGAAGGAAAATGAGACTATTGGAGAAATGTTCACAAGAATCACCGACATCACAAATTCTCTCATTGTTCTTGGAAAAACATATACATAAGTGGAGATGATAAGAAAAATACTTCGATCACTTACTCCACAATGGGAAAAGAAAGTTACCACAATCGAAGAAGCCAATGATTTGTCAACTCTTACGGTTGAAAATATTATCGGAAATCTTATGGCATATGAAGTTCAAATTAAAGATAGAAAGAATGATGAAGAAACAAAGAATAAGAAAGTACTTGCATTCAATACTATTTCCGATAAAGAAAATTCAGATGATGATGATGAAGAAATGAGCATGTTTGCAAGAAAATTTTGAAAATTTATAAAACGAGGTAATTTTAAATCTAAGAGTTCAATTTCAAATAACCCTCTTTGTTTTAAGTGTAATAAACTAGGTCATATGAAGAAAGATTATCCAATGTTGAAGAATAAGCAAAAATCAAGTTATTTTAACAACTTCAACAACATTCAAAATAATAAGAAAAGAAAAGCAATGGCAATCACTTGGGATGATAGTGATGAATCATCTTCAGATAAAGAAATTGAAGAAAAGGAAAGTGCTCACATGTGTTTTATGGCACAAGATGAAGTAAGTGACAATGAAGAACTTTTAGATGCTTTTAATGAATTATATGAAACTTTTGTGAGATTAAAGACTTCACATAATTTCCTTAAAGGTGAAAATAAAAGATTACTTGAAGAAAATTTTGATTTAAATTCCTCTACTATTTCTAATTCTTAAGTAATTGAATTGAAAGAAGAAAATTATTCTTTGCTTAAAGAAAATGAATGTTTATCTAATGAGAATATTTATTTAAAATCAGAATGTAATGATTTAAAAATTCGCATTAATAGTTTAGATAAAGATATTTCTTCTTTTAAATCAAAATATGAAGATATATGTTTGAATGTAAGCAAATTCAATAAAGGTAAAGAAAATCTTAATAATATACTTTCTTTTCAAAAAGAATCACAAAAGACAAAAGGATTAGAGTTTCAATTTAATAAAAATAAACCGAAGAAAATAATTTTTGTAAAACATTCTTGTGATTTGTATGAATATAGAAATAAAAATTTGTGTAAAAAGAAATTAAAATTCTTTTCTATTTGGGTTCCAAAAGAATTAACTTCTTTACATAAAATTTTTTATATTTCTGATTTTATTAAAAATATTTGTTTATCAACTAACTATTTAGGCAAATCAAACTCTTCATGGGTTTGGTTTCCTAAAGGCTAATTTAAAGGACCCAACATAGTATGGGTACCAAAACTGTAAATGTTTATTATTTCAGGTACACAAGAAAGATAGGTGGATTTTGGATAGTGGTTGCTCCAAACATATGACTGGAAACATATAATTATTGTCATCTTTTGAAAACAAGGATGGTGTACCGTTACTTTTGGAGATAACAGCAAAGGAAAAGTCATCGGTATTAGATCTGTCGGTGATCCAAACAAACCTATTATTGATAATGTTTTATTAGTTGATGGTCTTAAACATAATTTACTTAGTATTAGTCAACTTTGTGATAAAGGTTTTAAAATTGTTTTTGAAAAAGAATCTTGCTTAATTTATAATATTGATTTAATTACTATTATTTTTAAAGGCCATAGAAAGAATAACATATATGTTTTATCCATGAAAAATATTTCAAATGAACATTGTCTTATTGCATCATCTAATGATTCTATTTTATAGCATAAACGTTTTGAACATGTTAATTTTAAACACATTTCTAAGATTTTTAAGAATGATTCAGTAAATGGTTTACCTAAAATTTCTTTTAAAAACAATTTTTGTGATGCATGTCAACAAGGAAAAATGCATAAATCTTCTTTTAAATCTAAGAATAAAATATGTACAAGTAGACCTTTAGAATTAATTCACATAGATCTTTTTGGTCATTCTAGAGTAGCATCTTTAAATGAAAGTAGATATGCATTTGTCTTGTTGATGATTATTCTAGATTCATATGGGTAATTTTTCTTAAACATAAAAATGATGCTTTTAATGAGTTTTCTATATTTTGCAAAAGAATTCAAAATAAAAAATCGACTTCTATTATCTCTATATGTAGTAATCATGGAGGTGAATTTGAAAATGAATTATTTACAAACTTTTGTGATAAACATGGTATATCACATACTTTTTCTTTTCCTCGAGCTACTCTACAAAATGGAGTTGTAGAAAGGAAAAATAGAATTTTACAAGAATGTGTTAGAACCATGTTGTGTGATAGTAATTTACCAAAATATTTTTGGGCAAAAGCTGTATCAACAGCTTGTTATGTATTAAACAGAGTTTTATTAATACCTATTTTAAAGAAAACCTCTTATGAATTATTTTATAACAAGATTCCTAAAGTATCTTACTTTAAAGTTTTTGGTTGTAAATGTTTTATTTTAAACACAAAGGATAACTTAGATTAATTTGATTCTAAATCTGATGAAGGAATTTTTGTTGAATATTCTAATCATAGTAAAGCATATAGAATATATAACAAAAGAACCCTAGTTATTGAAGAGTCTTTACATGTTTCATTTGCTGAAAATTTTTCTAAACCACCCATTATTTTAAATAATATTTTAAATAATGATGATAGAATTGATACTATTCATGATACTCCAATGTTAGATATTAAAAAAGATGATAATTTACAAAATGATTTACCTAAAGATTTTGTAGAAGTTAAAAATCATCCACATGATTTAGTTATTGGAAATATTTTTGATAAAGTAACTACTAGATCTCATTTTAATTTGATTGCTCATACTGGTTTTATTTCAACTATTGAACCTAAAAATATAAAAGAAGCCTTACTTGATGATTTTTGGATAATTACAATGCAAGACGAACTAAATCAATTTACTAGAAACTGTTAAACCCTAGAGGGGGGGGGTGATTAGGGTCTTATGCTAATCTAATCCGATTTTATGGCAATTAAAATATATTAACAAGTTATCCTAGCAAGTATGAAATACAACAAGATATATGAGCTAGGATAAGCAATATGAACAATGTGATATATCCTATATGATGAAATATATATGCAAGGATATATAAACTAACACAAGATGATATATCCTACCAATAGATATACAATATGATGTATGCAAGGATATGTCAACTAACACAAGGGTAAACAATATAAACAATACAGTGGATGAAAGAAATGAGCAATGCACAATTGGCGATATAGGATAAATGCAAAAACAAATACGCCAAAGACAAACTCAAACAAGCAATATGATCACGTAGTTCGGACATTCCGTCCTACATCTCCGCTCCCCACTCCCGGGAAGAAATCCACTATCACGACCGGGTTTTCTACGTTCACCCGAATAACGTTTACATCTCACAGTGTCGGTTTTCAATGCTCACCGAACAACGTTCACTCCTCACAATCGGTTTTCTAGTTCACCGAAAACTTCACAACACACTCGGTTTACCGAAAACCTAACAATCTCACAATGTAACAAATATAAATTGTTCTCTAATATGGATGAGAACACAATAAAAGCTCACACTCAATGCTACAACTCTCACAACCCTAATATATTATGAATGCAAATACAATAAGCTCAAAGTGGGTGTGTGTAACAATGAGTGAAATCAAATCTAAACTCAATATAAAACTAGCTTTAATAGAAATGATAATTGACAAATAACAAATGAAAGCTAGAGTAGAGTTTAGAAAACTTCTCAATGGAAGACAAGATGGAGAGATGGAGATTGGAGCCCAAACAAGAAGATGATCTCCTCCACTTGTGAAAACTTCTTCACAAACAAAACAAACCCTTAAACACACTTAAACCCTTGTTTAAAACTTGTTTAAAAACTTCTTGGGTTAGTTGGAAAAGAACAGAAATAGGGTATTTATACCCACTTGAAATCTCAGCCAAAACTCCCAAAACAAAAGACCAAAAACCCCAGCCAACTGTAACAAAAACTAGCCGTTGGAAACAATCAGACTGAGCGGCGGTCGACCGGAAATTCTCGCGGTTGAATGCGATCCAGGACTGAAACAGAGAATGAATCAGAACTTTCGACCGGACCGGTCGACCGACAGACTCTCTGTCGCCCAGTGATGAAAGATCAAATGATCGGTCGACCGGTGCGGTCGACCGAAAACTGACACAGCAGAAAAACAGGTTTTAGAGCTGATTTTAAAACCCTGTTTAAAAATATCAAATAAATTCCAAAAAATGTAAAACTTTGGGGAATGATTGGAAACAGTCAGACTGAGCGGCGTTTCGAAAAGGGACTTCCCAAATGAAAAATATCATTATTTTACAAAATAGTCCAAAACATGAAAATATGAGATACTTGAATTTTGATATTTTGACATAAACCAACTTTTAAAACTTTGTGAAATGTTTTTATAGACTTAGTAAAACATGTATAAACTGATATTGAAGTCTATAAACTAATAAGATAATATTTTCACAAAATTGCATATTCTATGCAATGTTATCAAAAACACAATAGAAAAATATGAAATATATAATTTCATATATATAACCATAAAAACTCAAAACACATGTATGTATATATATAACTATATATATGCATAGAAACCAAAACTTCTGTATATGTATATAACTATATATATATATACGAAGAAACCAATAAATGTGTGTGTATATGATATTTAGCTTATAGTATCTAACACACATAATATAACATCTAAACTAAAGTTACCCAAGCAATGATCTTGATCTTCATTGTAGCTTAACTTGGTACAAGTTGCAGATGAAGCTTGAACTTGATCTTTAACTTGAATTGTATGTTGCTTCACTCCACAACTCCGCCAACCTCCATTTGATATCGTCATTGAAACGCTATTCTATCCATCCTCCAACTACGTTATTTTCCTAGAATAAATACGAAAACACAAACACTAGACAAACAACATTAGTTGTAAATTGTTTGTTAAACATCATCAAAACAAGAAGGCCAACAGAAACAATGTTTGGGATCTTATACCAAGACCTCAAAATAAATCTATTATTGGAACAAAATAGATTTTTAGAAACAAATTAGATGAATATAGTCAAGTTGTTAGAAACAAAGCTAGATTAGTTGCTTAAGGTTATAATCAAGAAGAAGGAATTGATTATGATGAAACTTATGCACATGTTGCTCGTTTAGAATCAATTAGAAATTTACTTGTATTTGCATACTTTATAAATTTTAAATTATTTCAAATGGATGTTAAAAATACTTTTCTAATGGTTTTATAAAAGAAGAAGTTTTTGTAGAACAACCTCCAGGTTTTAAACATGAAAGTTTTCCAAATCATGTTTTTAAACTTAAGAAAACTTTATATGATCTTAAACAAGCACCTCGTGCTTGGTATGATAGATTAAATAAGTTTCTTTTAACTTCAGGTTTTAAAATTGGAAAAGTTGATTCAACATTATTTATTAAGAAAATAAATAAAGATATTTTACTAATCCAAATATATGTAGATGATATTATTTTTGGTTCTACTAACAACAATCTTTGTCAAGAGTTTGCTAATACTATGTAGGATGAATTTGAAATGAGTCGCATGGGTGAACTGAATTTATTCCTTGGACTTCAAATTAAACAATTGAAAGAAGGAATATTCATCAATCAAAGCAAGTATGTAAAAGATTTACTCAAACGCTTTGGAATGGAAAATACAACAAGCAAACCAATACCATTGAGTACTACTACATCACTTGACAAAGATGAAAATGGTAAGAATGTTGATCAAAAGCTTTATCGAGGTATGATTGGATCACTTCTTTACATTACTGCAAGTAGACCCGATATTATGTTTAGTGTATGTTTATGTGCTAGATTTTAATCTAATCCTAAAGAATCACATCTTAAAGCAGTGAAAAGAATTTTTAGATATCTTAAAGATACTACAAATTATGGATTGTTTTATCTAAAACATAGCACTTTGATTTAATTTCATATAGTGATGCTGATTTTGCTGGATGTAAATCCGATAAAAAAAGTACAAGTGGAACATGTCATTTCTTAGAACATTCACTTGTATCTTGGTTTAGTAAAAAGCAAAATTTAGTATCATTATCAACGACTAAAGCTGAATATATTGTTGCAAGTCTTGCATGTGCTTAAATTTTATGGATGAAACAAACATTATCTGATTATGAAATAAATAGTCTCATATCATCCATAATGTGTGACAATTCTAGTGCAATTAATTTATCTAAAAATCATATTCAACATTCACGTACAAAACATATTGATATTAGACATCATTTCTTACGTGATCATGTGCTTAAAGGTGACATTTAAATAGAATTTATACCTACTGATAAACAAATAGCAGATATATTAACAAAACCCTTAAAAGAAGAAATTTATGTTAAATTAAGAAGGGAATTAGGTATATGTTCAATTGAAGATTTAAATTAAAATTTTAAAACAAACACATAAGCATACATACCCTTAATAGTCGACTAATTTGACCTATAGTCGACTACATGCACAAGCATTGCATATAAGGTTTTCTGTAAATTATAGTGTAGTCGACTAATTTCACTTATAGTCGACTACTCTGAGTTAAAATCTAAAAATCAACTTTCTGTCGATTACAATGTAGTCGACTACTTTTCTTACTAGTCAACTACTAATACTGATTTCACAGTTTTAAAGTTTATTGGATTTTTTTTATCAAACCCAAAACCCAAAACCCAATACCCATTTTATTTAAGTAGAATGCATCTCAACCATAGATTTTCAACTCTATCAATCCTAGCCACATATCTAAGATAAAATCTTCACCTTTCATTTATTTTACAATTCAATCTGGACCATACAATGCAATTCTTTTAAAAAATAAAAGATAAAAACCTAAAAACTACCCACTAACCTATCCTAAAACCGATTCTTCTTCTTCCTCTATTCAGAACCTATTGATTCCAAGTTAGGACTTCATCTTCCTTCTCAAAAATTTCATCAAGTTCATCATTTTCTGAAGTCTATCAGGCTCTGTAGTCGACTACACCAAGTAATAGTCGACTAATCTTGGGTTTCAACAGTCTGTGGTAAATTTCTCAACTTGATCTTCGTATCTTCTAATATTTTTCTGTTTTATCATGTCTAGAGCTAAGAAAGCTAAGCAAGTTCATACTAATGTTAATGATGAAATCATCATATACTTAAAAAGTCCTGATTTACTTAAAGAATTTAACAAAATATCCACTTTTGAAGTTCTTCCAGGATGATTTGTGAAATTTGATTATTTTATTCCCTGAAACTTTGGATCATATTTTGATAATGTGGGATTGCTTGAATTATTCTCTGCTGAAAATAAAAAACCCACATATCCTTTTCTTGTTCAATTGTTCTATACTAATATAGAACATGTTGGAACTATTGGTGGTACTAAAAAACTTAAAACACTTGTTAAAGGAATAGAAATTGAATTGACTACAAAGTCAATTGGAAAAATTTTCAATATTCCTTTTCAAGGAGTCTCTCTTAGGTCAATTAGGATGAATAATTCAGATCTTTTATCTAATCATATATTTCTTCCTGGTTATAGTAAACCTTTAAATAATTCACACAAACTTCGTCCAATTCCTAGGTTCATTGTACGAATCTTAGCGTATAACTTGTTTCCAAAAACTGGGAGTTTCTATTTCATTTCCCTAGATTAAGCAAAAGCTCTATATGCTATAATGGGAAATATCCAAGTTAATTGGGCTAAAGTTTACTTTGACAATCTTCTGACAATACCAAGAGGATTTCTTCCTTATGGTGCCTTTTTAACAAAAGTCTTTGACAAATTTTATGTGGATCTTCAATCTGAAAATTCTGTTGTCCGTTCCATTGAATTCTTTAATTCCAATGCCCTAACTAGGATGAAGTTAACAAATTTTGAAATTCAAGAACAAAATCCTCAAGATGAACCTCATCCTCATCAAGAAGAAATTCCATAAGATATTCCATAATCTTCAACTCAAACAGGAACTTCTTCTACTCAACCACCACCACCATTTCCTTCAGAACCTTCATATTTTTTTAGATGTGCAATACAACACACTATCTGCTCGTATTCTTGAAATTGAAGCTGGTCAAAGAGCTCTATATTCTCAGAATTCCTATATCATTAGTAATCAAGAAGAGCTAATCAAGAAGTTTGATGACTTGGATACAAAGCTTAGCGCATACTTTCAAGGACATCAATCTCCTCCAGCACCTTATAAGTTTATGCATGCATCATATTAGATTTGGATGTTTTAGTGTTTAGTTTCAAAATAATTATGTTCTTTTGTTAGTTATCTATGTTTAAGTATCAAAAACTATATAGTTGTGGGTTGTTATTAAGACATATGTAATATGTTATGTTGCTACAATGTCAAGTATGTTGATTGTGTGTTTATATTACTATGATATTGTTTGGATAGTTAATATATGTGCTATATATATTTTAAACAGATCATGGTGATGAACATTGTGGAACTTTGGCCTTTATGGCAAATCTTTACCTACCTATTTGGATGGGTAAAGTTATGGATTATGTTCATAATCTGAATGATTTGTTTGAAGTATTAGCTCATGTTGAAGAAATAATGTCATGTTTAGCATAAATGTTTATCTCTTTTTGTTGATAACAAAGGGGGAGAAATTGTTATCTATATTAAATTTATGTAATGTTATAGACTCTAATTTGCATATATGCAGGGGGAGTAAGTATGTTTATTTCATAATGTTTAAACTTGGTTATAAAATACATACATATGGATAAATTATTTGTTATCATCAAAAAGGGGGAGAATGTTGAATATCAAATCTTCATGATATTATTTTGATGATAACAATTTATACAATGTGTGTTATACAAATGCATTAACTTTTATATGCAGATTTCAATATCAAAATATGAACAAGTGCAAGTTGAGTTCAAGGCATTATGAAGTGAAGAAGATGAAGAACATATGAGATAATATATTTTACATTTTCTTTACTTAGAATTATTGTACAAGCCTTGATCACTCACACACACACACACACATAAATACACACTAACATAGGCTTAGTGTGTTGGTTAACTATAGAAATCCCCTATGTTAACCATTAGAGTTATAGTTAATTATTGAATATTAAAACATTTAATTCATATTTTTTTACTCTTAGTAGTCGACTAATTATAAGTTTCTATCAATTTACAGTATAGTCGACTAATTTGGATAATAGTCGACTACTTAAGCTTATGACAGAAATATAAGTTTCTGTTATTTTATAGTATAGTCGACTAATTGACATTATAGTCGACTACTTAAGGCAAAATTTATTTTTTAAGTTTCTGTCTAATTACAATATAGTCGACTAATGAACTTTATAGTCGACTACTAAGAAATTTTCTGAATTCACAGAGTTTGTTTAAACTCAGTGTAGTCAACTATTATGTCCTGTAGTCGACTACAGATACAGTTTTTTAGAATTTAAAGTTTGAATTTATGACTGTTTATAGCCATTTTTAAACATTTTTAAAGTTCAAATAATTGTTAAAGTTTGAATTTATGACTGTTTATAGCCATTTTTAAACATTTTTAAAGTTCAAATAATTGTCTTTTCAAGGGCTATAAATAGGTTATTTGTTCAGAAAAAATACAGAGACTTACATACCCATAAGCTTTGATCTTTGTGCATTTTTTCAAGTGAAAAATATTCAGATTTTAAGAAAAAGAAAAGTTTTTGAAATTGCCTTTGAACATCATTCAAATACTTATTGTTGAGGCAATTTACAGAAGTTAGAATCATTCCTAAGCCACTACTACACTACACAACAAATCAAGGCTTATAGGAATTGAAATTGTTGCTTCAAAAGTTATCTCGATTTGTGAGAGGTGTTAATCTCTTAGTTTAGAGATTGGTGTGCAAATTTATAAGGTGTTTGTCAATTGGTGTTACAATTTGCAGGGACTTACAAATTGGTCAGGTTTACTTTTGATTTTGTAAGTTTATTTAAAATTATAGTGAAAACTCTCAAGTGGGATTTGCTGGGGGACTGGATGTACACCGGATTGGTGAAACCAGTATAAAACTTTGTGTTTGTGTTTATGAATTTCTGAGATTGCCATTTTTTTGTAATTTATAATCTACTTTGCATAAATTTTAAAAGAACACTAATCACCCCCCTCTAGTGTTCTAGTGTATCTATTTCAGATCCTACACACATTGCCGGTTAGTCTTTCCCGTAAAAATGACAAAGTCTATGTAGTCGATACCATAGCACCAAGTTTAAAAGAGTTTATTGTTTTAGCACAACTTTACATATGGAACAGACTTAGATAATTCACATGCTAGCCCGATTCAGATGGTAGTCGGTAAAGGCACATCAAATCCGTTGATGGCTGAGGGTTTGCCAAAAATCCTATAATAAGCAGCTCACGACAACAGATTCACTCTCAAACTTTTATGGAGTCTGCGGTGGTAGTCAAAGCCTTGGTAACCTCCTCCTCCATAACACTACTTTAATAGTCACTGATGCATCAGCTTCATCAGTTGGTCTCGTGACTCGAGCACCTAGGGTAGCTATAGAGATAGTAGCTGTATCAGCACCAACGGCTAGTCCTACAATCAAAACTCGTAAAAAAGCTCAACCTGTCGAGCCTCCGATGTTTTCTCAGCTTGCTCTTCCCACACTCTACTGAGTATATGAGTATAAACTGTATCTCGTTGAACCTCTAACAGGTATACGAGGTTAAACTGATTCCCGACACTCCGATGAGTATATGAGTATAAACTACATCTACTTGAACCTCCGATAGGTATATGAGGTTAAACTGATTCTAGAAATTCTGATGAGTATACGAGTATAAAATAATTCTCCATGCTCTAATGCCTTAAGAGCTTAAACCATATAGACTCTAGTTAACTATGAGTATAAACTCTGTTCACGCCGCAACGGAGGTCAACGTCGGTCAACGCGTCAACAATTTTGTCAAAATAAGGCTCAGTATAATTCTCAGTTCCAAATCACCCTAGGGAGTTCAATTGCAATTCAGATACAAACTCCCAATCAAGATGGTCAGTTCAACATTGATTCAATGATGCAAGATAATTTAGAAATCAACACACTGATTTTTAGTTCAAGATTTCGACAATAGTCGGACAATAAACGCAGCACCGGAAGAATTTCAAACTATTCGACAAAATTACTGAATAGGATGAAAGTTGACGAAGTCAAAGAATTAAAGGCTGGGTCTATCTTATTCAAAATATTCTAAACTCCTCTATAAAAGAATGAGGCTAACATACTTTAGAGGGGGTATCTGTAGGCATAAAAAATTACCTATTGATTGCAAAGAAGCTCAAAACTGACGAAAACACTAATCTCTCAAACCGAAGGGAATTTAGTAAAACAGATGGTAGAAAACCAAACGTCAGTGTGTTTGGTTGGCCCCGTCTTGTTGAGATAGGTGATTTTAATATATAATTCATCTAATTCTGACATACGATTTGAAAGATATGACCCGTTCTTCGCAGCATGTTCTAAAGTCTGCCTGAAAATTGAACCTCGCATGAACTATTAGACCAAGCCTATAGGTTCCCGGAACATAGCTCGAGACAAAGAGAAGGTGATGAACATCATCATCCGAGCTAATGAAGATTTTCTGATGCTAAAAGGAAGCAAAGAAATGCGTGAAATGATGGAATAAAGAAGCGACAGGATGATAATATGGCAAAATGACGAGCTCAGGGTGTCTCGGGTTTCGAGACACCTCAAGGTGTCTCTGAGACACCTCTGGTTGTCTCGCACGCCGAGAAGCCGATGACGTAGTTTTCGATGTTTTCTTTGAGTTTCGTACTATCCATTGGCTTCCTAACTACCTTAGGGTTATCCTTAAATATGGAAGAGCTATTTCTAACTGAAGATATGTTCAAATCATAGATTTCTATCCACAAACACGACGTTCAAGCCCTATAAATAGCCCACTTCGTGAAATTGTGAAGGATACTGATGAGATCTGAGCTCTTAGGTGAGTTGTTGACGTATTCCAAAGCAGAGCCACAAATTTTAGAGAGAGGGAGGCGAGATCTTGGTGAATTCCTACGCATAAAGAGAGGATTTTGAGAGATCTACAAGCTTTTTACTTATTTCCTTGATATCAGACCTTGTTTTGATCTTGAGAAGAGTAGTAATCTTACTTTGTTGAGGTTATTCACTTCTGTTCTAAGTCTTCTTGATTGAAACAAAGAACACCGAGCCTCTTTCAGATCAATCCGGATTGGTTATTCAACGGTCCACAGATCAAAGCGTCCTCGGCACAGACGAAGATCTCACGCAAGCAACGACAGATAAACAATCTCTACGTGTGTTTCTAGGAAGTCTCGTGTGTATTTCTTTTGTATAGAGAAGTCTTATAAAAAGATTAAATCTCATGAATCTATTATAATCGATAAACAACTTGTAATGGATTCTACAATAAAATTTATTTCCAACGCAAACATGCTGATGACCATAGTGGGAGCTAACCACTGCTAGAAATACGACAATTACCGACGAATATATAGTGACGGAAGTTTCCGTCGCTATAAGTTAACATATAGCGACGGAACTGTCTGTTGCTATATATCCGTCGGTAATTTTGTTTTGCCGACGGATTATTTAGTAATGGCGACAGAAAATATCCTTCGCCATTACTTTAGCGACAGAATATATCCGTCAGTAAAATACCGACATTAATAGTTCTTTTAGCGACGGCTTTTCCATCGCTAAAAGTTTATTTTCTGAAACATTTTTAGGGCGCGGGATTGCCCAAAAAATTTGGGCAAACCCGCGCCCAGAGATAAACCCCTGTCAGATCCCTCCCTCTCCCCCACCCCTTTTCTCTCTCTCTCTCTCCTCTCCTCTCTCTCTCTCTCTCTCTCTCTCTCTCTCTCTGGTTACTCTCTCTTCTCCCCGTTCTCTTCTCTCCGACACTCACCATTGACCCACCAACCATCACGCCATCACCGTCGACACCACCATCACCGCCATCGCTGCGCCCACCACTGCCACCGCTGCACCCTCCATCGCGCCGCTACGCCCCACCACGCCCTCAGGTGCCATTCTCCCCTCATTCAATCGCTCTTTTAAATCTCCCTATTCATCTCTCAGGCTCCTTGCTCTCTTCCTCTCTCTCGTCGGCCAACGCGTGGCGACACTGGTTGTCGGCATCGATCGACGGGAGAGGGACAGAGAGAAGAAGATCGAGGGATGAAGGGGGAGAGAAAAATTGAATTTTTTATTTTTTTAATTATATTTTGAATTATAATTAGAATTTAATTTTTGTAAAACAAATAAATTATGAAAAATAACCCAAACCCTAATAAAAAACCAAAACCCTAATAAATAAATTGAGTGTGATTTATGGTTAGACGAGGGTTAGGGTTAGGCTTAAGGTTGGGTGAGGGTGACAGTGAGGGTTAGGGTTAGGGTTAGGGTTAGGATTAGGGGAGGGTGAGGATTAGGCGAGGGTTAGGGTTAGTGTTAAGGTTAGGGTTAGGGGAGGGTGGGGGTAGGGGTAAGGGTTAGGGTTAGGGTTAGGTGAGGGTCATGTGGGGGTAAGGGTGGGGGTGAGGGTGGGGGTTAGGGGAGGGTGAGGGTTAGGTGAGGGTTAAGGTTAATTAGGTGAGGGTGGGCGTAGGGGTGGGGGTTAGGGTTAGGGGAGGGTGACGGTTAGGGTTAGGTGATGGTGGGGGTGAGGTTAGGGGTTAGGATTAGGGTTAGGGTGAAGGTGAAGATGAGGGTTAGGGTTACAGTGAAGGTGAGTGTGAGGTTGAGGTGTTAGCGTAACTATTATATCGCTAATTACATAGAAACTGCACACACTATGCACTCATATTTTCGAGCCGTAGAATTCCCCGTCTAATAAATACTATATATAATCTCTTTATTTACTTGTCACATATGTGTACGGGATGGTTGGCGGATACGAGACCATCGTGTTCGGTCCAACAACCTTTTCGTACTCGTATGTGACTGGGGGCTTATATATAAACATTTATTGGATCTGTTCAGTATGGATGGGTTAGGTATGTAAACATGACATGTATCTGTATTTACGTGTGTTCTTGTGTACTTTCTTTTCGTTAGAGTTTCGGCGGTGCTTACTCCTTGTTCTCCGTGTACTATAGTGTACTCGAAGAACAGCGGTTAGGTGCTGCCAAAATTTTGACGAAATAAAAGTACACTTGAACACACGTAAATACATATACACGCTACGTTTACATACCTAATGGGATAGAAGCCTTCCTCTGACAGCCGGTCACACATGCTTGTCCTAACTTAAAATGATATATGTAGGGATATGCTCACTTCCATTAATTTTTAAATTCTAGATGCGGACAATTCCTGACAAATCGTTCATGAGCATACCACGTGATCGAAGGCATCTAGACACCCGATACAACTCTGGGATAGAAGCTTCCTTAGCTTACTCTGACACCAACCCTCTACGGTCACTCAGCGGGTTAATTTTTTGTCCTTGCAAGAATTGTAGGAATGGTAAAATGCTCACTAGGAGTGATGTAAGTTTTCATCTGTCAATCAATGGATTTGATAGCTCTTATGTATTTTGGAGTCATCACGGTGAAGGCGTCCCGGTGATGCAATTAGAGGAAGAGTTTACTGATGTCGACAATCCGACAATTGACACAACTGATATGGTGGAAGATATTCTTACCGTGCCGTCTTCGAGTGATGTTAACACTACTGATATATTTCAAGATGTAGACCGATTGATGAGACTTGTTGAAGAAAACGAGTCATCGTTATACGAGGGGTGCAACGAGTTCACAAGGCTTTCTTTTATGCCGAGGCTTCTTCATATCCAAACACTCAGTGGGATGGCTATTACACATTTCGAGATGTTATTAGACTTGCTCAGGAAAGTCATTCCAAGCGGTGAGAAGAGCATCCCCACAACTTATTATGAAGCTCACAAGATTGTTGATACGCTGGGGCTTGATTACAAGAAGATAGACGCCTGTCCTAATGACTACATCTTGTACAATAAAGGTAATGAAGGTCTAGAGGAATGTCTGACGTGTCATGTATCACGCTGGAAAGAACATATAGGCACATCTGAAGGCATATCATCCAATAAGCAGAGCAGAATCCCTACGAAGGTTCTTCGATATTTTCCAATTATTCCTAGGCTACAGAGGTTTTATATGTCTGTCGAGCTGGCTGAGAATATGCGATGGCATTCGACCGACCGCAAAGAGGATGGAAAATTGAGACATCCTGCTGACGGTGAGGCATGGAAGCACATCGATTGTATATACCCTGACTTTGGTAAGGAGTCTCAAAATATTAGGCTGGGGCTTGCTAGCGACGGATTTAATCCGTTTGGAGTAATGAGCTCTGCTTGGTCTACATGGCCAGTGTTGCCGACACCGTACAACCTGCCACCGTCAATGTGCATGAAGCAGCCATACAAGATACTGTCACTCTTGATCCCTGGAATATATTCTCCTAGAAATGACATTGATGTTTTCCTCTAACCATTAATTAACGCCTTGAAGCTTCTCTGGGAAGAAGGCGTTAGCACTTATGATGCTTATGGTAAGGAGGCTTTCCGTATGCGTGCAATGGTTATGTGGACAATTAATGACTTCCCAGCATATGCTAACTTGTCTAGATGGTCGACGAAGGGTCAGATTGTTTGTCCGGTTTGCATGTCAGATTATAAGGGAAAGTTCCTGAAATACAGCCGTAAGTTCTGTTATTAGCAACACAGAAGATGGTTGCCTACAGGTCACAAGTTCAGAAAGTTAGTAGGAAAGTTCAACGATAATCCAGAAAACAGACCGGCACCACCAAGGCTGACCTGGGAAGAAATATTTGAGCTTCTACATCCTTTACCTAGAAAAATATTTGGAAAGAAAAGATTCAACAAAGAAATACCTAGAAAAATATTTGGAAAGAAAAGATTCAACAAAGAAAATCTATTTGGGGTTAGGAGAAAAATATTGAAGAAAAATTGGAAGGGAAAGGGAAAGGTTCAACAAAGAAAATCTATTTGGGGTTAGGAGAAAAATATTGAAGAAAAATTGGAAGGGAAAGGGAAAGGGTAAGCAATTACTCAAAGGCAATTCGAAAGGAAATAAGCCTCGCAATGTCCAATCGCATGGGCGTGTCTAAGGGTACTGAACTTCCGCATGGATGGTCAAAATTCAGCATATTTTATCAATTACCATATTGGAGAAGTTTAAAAATACATCACAACTGTGATGTCATGCACATCGAGAAGAACATATGCGAGAATCTCTTGAACACTTTGTTGCAGGATGGGAAAAAAAATCAAACGATGACTTAAGGGCACGTTGAGATCTAGCAGAATTGAACATCCATCCCGAACTGCAATCTATAGATAAGGGTGACGGAAAGTTTGAACTCCCAACCTCCCGTGTCACACTGTCGAAGGATGAGGTCCACAATATGTGTTTATTTCTAAAGTCCGTGAAGACACCAAATGGTTATGCTTCAAACATTTCAGCAAATGTACATATTGAGGATAGGAAAATTTTGGGACTCAAAACACATGACCATCATATTCTATTGCATCAACTTCTACCGGTTGCGTTACGACATGCTGAGAAGGAACTCGCGGTGGTGGTAATAGAATTCTGCGGTTTCTTCAAGCAGTTGTTCTCCAAGGTGATTGATGTCAGGGAGTTTGAAGAATTAGAGGGATGTGTAGCCAATACACTGTGTAAAATGGAAATTCTATTTCCACCCTCGTTCTTTACGGTCATGGTGCATCTCACAATACATTTAGCATATGAAGACCGCATCACAGGACCAGTTCAATATCGCTGGATGTATCCTGTGGAGAGGTATTTATTATTATAATGCTCAATTAATATTTGTCAAATTATGTTACTCAGTTTTATTTTGTCACAAATCATGAAACTATATGCTTGTAGGTATTTGGGTTGAAACATTTGATGCATAACCGTGCACGTCATGAAGGATCTATAGCAGAGAATTACATAAGTAATGAGAGTTTGAATTTCATCTCTCGTTACTTGCGGGGTGTGGAGACAAGGCTCAACTGTCCCCAACGAATAATTGACGGAACATTCTATAATGATCGCGGGGTGGACACTAGATTCCCCATAATAGAGCTAGATCAAGCCCACACATATATCCTGAGCAATGATACTACATTTAACATATACGCGGCGTAAGTATTTAACTGTTTGAATCAGATCATATCACATCACAATAACTATCTCTATTTAACTGTTATAAATGATTTTATTCTAGGCTTCACATCTGATATGTCCAGATTATTATTAAATGCAGAACAAAAAATAAAAGAGTTATGGACACACACTCTAGACAATTCCCTACATGGCTGAAGGGTGAAGTAAGATCTATTTATATTTCTGATTCGTATATCAAATATACGTGCCTGCTAACAGATATTTAAACTATTTGTTTCTTTTCTTAAAGGTTGACCGACGGATTACGAATGGGGTTAACCTGTTTGAGAAAATATGTTTATATACCAGAGGTCCTTCTAATGTGGTTAAGCGTTATGGAGGCTACTGTATCAACGGCTTTAGATTTAACACCATCGGTTTCGAAGAGAGACGACAAACACAAAATAGCGGTGTGTTCTGCTCCTTCTCGCAACTGTCATACGCTAGTTCAAAAGATCTAAATCCGATACAAGGTGAAATCTTTTGCTACAGTCAGGTAGAAGAGATCGTGGAGATTTTCTATGGGATTAATAATGAAGTCAGACATGTGATGTTTAATGTTCGTTGGTGTTAGCTGAAAAAGACGAAGGATGACTATGGTTACACACTCGTTAATCTTAACAAGGAAATATATCAGACTGAAAAGTACATGTTAGCTGCTCATGCCAAACAGTGCTTTTATGTCAAAGATATAATGAAAAATGACGAATGGGTTGTCCTTAAGAATCCACCTAGATCCTACATTCATGAAGCCGTGTCTGACGAAGATCACGAAGAGGTTATCTTAGCCGACAAAACAGTTGCTAAGTTTTCCTTGACACAAAATAATAATCTGGTGGATGGAATTAAACTAGCGCGCCCTAATGTACCTACGATTATATGTGAGCCAAGGCATAAAGTTAAAAAACGAGTCCACGGCAGAGTCGATAAAACTATAAGGACAGTCCTTTTGTCGGCACGCACACGGTCGCAGGCTAACCGCACACGGTCACAGAGTAGAGCCTCAACATCATCATAATAATATAATACTTGGTTATGATTTTGTAGGCTGTCTAAAAATCACAATAGATAGCCGATCCCCCATCAAATACCGATGATGGAGGTTATAATCTGACGACTTCCAGATGGTTACGATTTGAAGATTTTCACGTAGATCGATGAAGGTTACAATCTGACGACCTTCACGACAACCGATGAAAGCTCTAATCAACAGCTTTCACAATCAACATCGGGAGTTACAATTTAATGACTCACATATTTTCAAGGAGCCAAGATGAAGATTATAAGATGGTGATCTTTGCAACGCTCTAGCAAAAGAGACTACAAATCGACGGTCTCTTCAAATTTAGACGCGGAGCTCACCTATGCGTCCTAGATGCAAAACACATAGCTCGTGGCCGCATTCCAAACTCCCAGAACAAAACGCGGAGGTCCTCCCCGTGTGTCAGGAACAAAACACTGGAGTCGGACCTGCATTGCAACATCAAAATGCGGGGGTCAGACCTGTGTTTTTTGTGTTTGACTGATTCAAACAGAACCTATACGGTTTTAAAACCGTATCTCCACTTAATGGGGTCGGTTACACCTCATTATGGAGAGATTTTATGGGGATTGCACCCCTTAAACTCTTAAATAGTTCCAAAACTATTTCCCATGATTTGGGGGCGGTTACACCCCACTTAGGAGTGATTTAAGGGGCGGTTACACCCTCTTCATCCCCTATAAATAAGAAGAAACTCAACTGAGTTAAGGGTTGGAACTTCTTGGCTCGGATTGACCTTGGAGCTTGGCATCAAAGAGAGGATCTTTAAAGCATTCTCGGATCTGGAGATCGACCACTGGAGCTTTCTTCTGGCCTTGGCTTACTAACCAATTTTCGGTTCAAATCAACTCTTTTACAGAGTTCTTCTAAACTCATTCAGAGTTCTAAAACTTGCTTTGCAAGTTCTTCACAGCTTCAAACCGTGAGGAGAAGACATCGTTCTAGTGAAGCAAAACGTCAGATCGTTAACGGAGAGCAAACTCGACGTGAGCATTTGAGGGAGGCACTCCATCGCCACCATAAAGAACCCAGAATTAAACAAAGGGGAGAATCCAGATTAATTCTCCTCTCTTTTGTAATCAGGAAATCCAATTGTAATTGAAGACAAAGGAATACAAATCAAAATTTTCTTTCATTTCTTTTACTACAAATTTTTTTACCAAATAGATTTAAAAAGAACATTCATGTATCAGTTTGACTGGTTATCATGTATCAGTTTGTGTCATGTATTATAGTATTGCCTTTATATTATCCGTTTGACTGGTTATCATGTATCAATTTGTGTCATGTATTATAATATTGCCTTTATATTATCTGTTTGACTGGTTATCATATATCAGTTTGTGTCATGTATTATAGTACTACCTTTATATTATCTGTTTGACTGGTTATCATGTATCAGTTTGTGTCATGTATTATAGTTTTGTTAGATACTCATTATGTTTTCAAAGTATAGATGACAAAAGGATTATGTAAGAGAGCGCTTGAGAGACTTTTTAGTAGACATTCTGGAAGCGAGGCACATGGCTCTACGTCAAGTATTTTTATTTATTTATTATATCTGTACATTTCTATAAACTATTAATATGAGCCTAACATTATTTTTTAACATTTCCTACACAGGACGCAGAGATGCTACACATGAATCACCACCACAAGACACAGGATGAGGAGATGCTGCACCTGATGCGGAGACACTCGTTGATCCTACCTAGCATGCGGAGATGCCACCGTCGCCTCCTCCGCATGCAGATGCATTGGAGGAGCGTCGATATGAGCTATATAGCGCAGCTATAGAAGCTGCGCCACTACCACCGGATTCTATTACAGATCAATGAGCCCACGGCTCGGCTAAGGTGAAGGGGGATTGGGATGCTTATCATGCTTTGCGACCTATCGCAGAGCATAGGTACGAACAGGCAAGGCGTAGATGCGTCAAATTGAAAGGTGTGTATAGATTTTTTTAGTTTATCTGTTAATATTTTAATTTGTATTATCGATATTGATTGATTTATATTTCACCTGAATTTCATTTTTTCGTAGGTACCGAGCGACCTACTAGGCGCGACCGCGGTGGTACCAAGATACAGAACCTCATCCTAGATATTCACCGGAGGGCCGTGATCCGATGGGAGAACGACGTGCCTGTCGGGCCATTTGCTAACGCTTTCAACAATTTCCTTGCCACTTTAGCTAGGAGACATTATTTCTTCAACATATTTTTGACGTGGAAGTCGTAGCGGATTGATGCGCTGGTGGCTTGTTAGAGATATATACGTGTGAGTTATTTATTTTAATTCTCATAATTATTAGTCATTTTATTATTTTGTTTAACACACTGATTTGTATCTCTTTTTTTATTATACGCTGAAGTAATTTTTCTTTCTTGACGATTACGCTTGTGCCTGGACTTACTGCTTCATGCAAATCAATCTATCGTTCAAGAGGTGTGTTTGGGTGGAAAACTGATTTCATTGATGAGTCCATTACAGCTTCAAACACTTACAATAAACTCAAACAACAAATATAGCCTTTTTATAAGACTTTAAATCAAAAGTTATAATTTTCTCTCAAACTACACACAATAGAAGTTTATCGCCTATTGCTTGTGCAGGATCGTTGCCGGTGCCGGGGTTTATCCGTGGACCGCCTACGGATCAGATCCGGTGAGCAGAAGTTTGGATAATTAATGCTTTCGCTTCACGAAGGAAGTGATTGCAGTAGCGGCGATTTTGACTAAGCAAAATCACGGCTCTTCTCGGGATTTAAGACTAAGCTTAAATCCGGAGGAGGGTGGAATAAGTCTCAGATCTCTCGAACTCTTGCTTTGTTGAAGAACTCCGCCAAGATCTGCTAACTCTCTGAAATTCGTGCTCCAATCTTCAATTTGACAGCACTTCGTCCTCTTGATTTCCAGATCTTTCAAAAATGAACACTAGGGCTCTTATTTATAGGCTTGGTTGGTGGTTTTCTTGGATCAAAACGAGGGATTCCCTCTATCTTCAGTTAGCAACTGTCTAACAACAATATCAGAGCAGTTGGAACCTCAAATCCCGAAAGAATCCATAAAAGAACCAAAACAACTAATTCTGGCCGATTCACCGAAGTGGCTCGGCCTTGGCCGAGCCACCAAATGGTGGTTTGAACTTGGCCGAGCCACCATTGGTGGTTTGACATTGGCCGAGCCACCATTTGGTGGTTTGACAATGGCCGAGCCACCATTTGGTGGTTTGACATTGATCGGGCCACTTGGTGAATCTTCTCTTTTTGAATGCTGACGTTTATCGCCTCCTCTTCGTCTCGAGCCGTATACGGGAGCTTATAGGCATTTTTAGAGGCCTACAGATACCCCCTCCAAAGTGTTTCAGCCTCATTCCTTTATAGAAGAGTCTGAAATACTTTGAACGTGATAGGCCTACACCTTCAGTCGGTATTAAAGGACCTATAACCAATTTCGGTTCTTGACTTCTTCACATTTCAGTCTGTTCAGTGTTTTATCGAACAGTTAAAATGCTTCCGGTGCTGCATTTATTGTCTGACCGTTGCCGAAGTCTCGAATCGGAACTTGGTGAGTTAATTTTGGCTCGTCTCGCTGAGTTGACTTTTGGATTAACTATCTGCATCGCAACACGTTGACCGGCGTTGACCTAGGGCTACGCGTTGATCCGTGTTGACCTTAGGGTTTCGAATCGATCGGCGTTGACTCTCATCGCAACGCATTGACCGGCGTTGACCTAGGGCTACGCGTTGATCCGACGTTGACCTTAGGGTTTCGAATCGATCAGCATTGACTCTCATCGCAACGCGTTGATCGGCGTTGACCTAGGGCTACGCGTTGATCCGCGTTGACCTGAGGGTTTCGAATCGCTCGGTGTTGACTCTCATCGCAACGCATTGACCGGCGTTGACCTAGGGCTACGCGTTGATCCGGCGTTGACCTTAGGGTTTCGAATCGATCAGCGTTGACTCTCATCGCAACGCGTTGACCGGCGTTGACCTAGGGCTACGCGTTGATCCGACGTTGACCTTAGGGTTTCGAATTAACGTGAGGAGAACCAGTTTATACTCGTGTACTCCTGGGAGTTTCGGGAATTAGTTTAACCTCGTGTGCCCGTCGGAGGTTGACGGGTTATCCTTAAGAATATTATACATAATATTTTCCAGGAACTTCCCGTCAATTGTGAGAAATAGTTTAGACTCGTATTCTCATTGGAGTATAATATACGGGCCTCGAATATATCGAAACATATCCGAAAAGTGGTTCGAAATGCATATGAATCACCCCCGGACCCTTCCACATGCGCGAACCCACATTTCGCGGTTCACACGCATGCGAATCAACAAGCTGGGATTGGCCTGGCCTAATTCAAATTGATTTGAGTTGGTTTGAATTGATTTGAAGTTCGGTTTAGACCCATCCGGTTCAGACCGGTCCGGTTCAAACCGGTTCAAGCTCTTAAAATCCCCTCAAAGACCGATTCTCCTCTTTCTCTCTTTTCTTTCTGTTATGTTTCGGTTCCAAAACAGAAAACCCCCCCTTTCAACTTCGGTTTGAGCTCTCCTTCTCCAAGACGTCTTCTTCCCCAAGAGTTCCATCATCTTCTTCTTCAAGCTCTCATCCTCTCCAAAGCTTCAAGGTCTCAAAGCTTTCATCTTCCTCCTTCCAAGCTCTCATCCTCTCCAAAGCTTCAAGCAAGGAAAGTTGGGTTTGGAGGATCTTCATCAACAACAAAGCCTCCTCTTCAAAGATTCTTCAAGCTTTGGTAAGATCTTCTTTCCCTCATAACTTTAATTTGATTTCCCCTCTTTTGAATTCTTCAAAATCCAAAACCCTAGTTTGTTAATTTGGGGGAAATCCGAAATTAGGTTTGATTGTTGTTCGAATTTTCTTGATTGATTGTGTTCATAGCTTGATAATTTCAACTCTAACTCTTTAATCTTGGAAGAAAACCGAATTTGGGTATGGAATTTGAGAAATTGGCCAAAATTTTTTTACTGTTCATGGCCGAAAAATCTTGTTGAGTTCTTGGGATTGATGGTTGGCCGACTGATTTTTTGTTGAACCTGTTTATAGCCAAAACATCCAGGTTGACATCGGTGGTATGCATGGCCGAATTCTTGGTTTGTTTGAACCCGTAACTGTACATGGCCGAGAAAATCTTACTGTTCATGGTTGTGAAATCTTGACCGAACCTGTACATGGCTGAAAATTTGTGACGATACTGATTTCTCGAGTTGATGCTCTTGAACTCGTGCCTCGTCGAGGTCGAATTTTGACTCTTGGTTAATTGTTGATGATTGCGTCCAAACTTGTATGTGTATTTGAGTGGAGCCTAAACTTGCACATGGCCGAATTTCTGTCTTCAATTGTGAGCATGGCTTGATCACTGTATATGGCTGAAAATTCTGTTGAGGTCTTCGAGCTTTTCATGGCCGAATTCTTATGTG
Organism: Asparagus officinalis; assembly: GCF_001876935.1. Classification (NCBI taxonomy): domain Eukaryota; kingdom Viridiplantae; phylum Streptophyta; class Magnoliopsida; order Asparagales; family Asparagaceae; genus Asparagus; species Asparagus officinalis. The sequence continues at coordinate 24,709,373 of NC_033799.1, read as the reverse complement.
CTTGAACTTTATATATAATTCGAACTCGTATATAATTAAACTCATGTATATGATTGAACTCGAACTTGTATATAGCCAAGCTCGTGTTGTCGAATTCATATGTAACTGAACTCGTGCATGTGATTTGAATTCGAATTTGTATGTGGTCGAAATAACTTGAATGGGGGATGTCGTATAGGTTTAATCGGACCTTCAACTAGAAAATTCTATGTTATAGAATTTCAATCGAAGATTCACAATTTCCCTTTTTAACATTATACTTCCCAAATCTCTGAATGATTGAATTGTTGGTTCTCGTTGCAGGTTAGCTATGGTGACGAGGAAGTCACGTACTGCGAGGGGTCGTTCTGCTACCCAGTCACCCGAGCCCGAACCTTTCAGTTGCACTGGTATAACATTATCATTTCCCTTATTTACGACTTTAATATTAACATTGCATCTTGCATCCCTGTTTGTTCTCCTGGGTGAGGCAATTGCGAAGAGCCGTTACCCTCCTTCGTGAGTGTTGCCGCTTCACACTTAAAATTAACTTAGGGCGATTTCACCGGTATAGAGCCGTCATTCTCCTTCGTGGGCGTGGCCGCTTCATATCCGTGTTTGACTTCACCGGTATAGAGCCGTCATTCTCCTTCGTGGGCGTGGCCGCTTCATATCCGTGTTTCGCTTGACCAAAACACACTTAAAATTAATTTAGGGCGACTCCACCGGTATAGAGCCGTCATTCTCCTTCGTGGGCGTGGCCGCTTCATATCCGTGTTTCGCTTGATCAAAACACACTTAAAATTAATTTAGGGCGACTTCACCGGTATAGAGCCGTCATTCTCCTTCGTGGGCGTGGCCGCTTCATATCCATGTTTCGCTTGATCAAACACACTTAAAATTAATTTAGGGCGACTTCACCGGTATAGAGCCGTCATTCTCCTTCGTGGGCGTGGCCGCTCCATATCCGTGTTTTGCTTGGTCAAAGCATGCCTAAATTAACAAGCACCTTTTCTTCTTCTTTTTTTCTTTTTTTTGAAACCCACATGGATTTGTTATGCATGATATCCCCATTTTGTTCTCCTTAGTGAGGCAATCGGGAAGAGCTGCCATTCTCCTTCGTGGGCGTGGCCGCTTTACAGTCGTGTTTTGCTTGGTCAAAACACGCCTAAATTAACTTGGGGCGATTTTACATTGTATCGCATCGCGCGAGGTAAGGTATGTTGTCGCGTTGTGCGATAGCGTACTTTGTCTCGCGCGCGCATGATACCATTAAAATCGTCTCACCAACTACATGATCGTGACTCTATACTTTGTCTCGCGCGCGCATGATACCATTAAAATCGTCTCACCAACTACATGATCGTGACTCTATCTCGCCGCTCCGTGAGATGAGTTCAAAGCCTGCCTAAATGACCATAAAACTTTATAATTACATTTTGTGAATGCACATTATTTGTTTTAGTTGACTTCCCTTCAAGGGCGATTAACACTAGCGCGGTGGAAGGTTGGTCCGGTGAGGCTTATGCTTCTGCCAACGACCCTATGCTCATTCCGGCTATTCCCCAATTTGCTTCGGACGCATCTGAAGAACTTCCCCAGCTAATACGCAAAGGGAATCGACAAACTCCTCCACAGTGGGACCTCTTTCCGTTAATTCAGGCCAGTCTTTGATCACAGGTTAGCCTTAATAGAGAAGATCGGATCGCCACACTTGGCATAAGCTATTGCTGACGATTTGGACCGGCTAGAGCGCGAATTCCAATGGTTACAAGAGTTGAAGACCGTAATCTTGTTTACAGGTCTGGCGCGACACTCGAGTCTTTGTTGGACTTGAGATTCAAAAACAACAAAGTCACGTGGATCAAATGGAGGTCGTTCTAGCTGAGAAACAAACATCTTTGTGTCAACTCGAATCCTCTATTACATCGGGTGAAGCTAAGGTAGAGCGACTCAAAGAGGAGCTCAAGGCAGAAGAGGAGGCCCTGGGAATCTTGGGGATGGCGAAAGATGATTTGGAGCGTTCCCGGGTTGTGATATCCGGGAAATTAGAGCTCTCGAGACAGAGGTTAACCGAGATCAAAGAAGAGGCTGCGAAGACATTATCCCTCACCGAGGAGTCTTTCAAGGTTGAATTGCAGCGTGAGCTTGAGCGAAATTATACAGAAGAACTGACGAAACTTGAACAGCAAATCCGTAGTCACAAACTTCACGTAGATTGATTGTAACTCTTGTACCTGCAAACTTGATTTTTATGAATAGAAGACATTTTTTTTGTTCATTATATTTTTTATTATTATTATGATATCTTACTCCGTCTAGAATAACCAATCATAATACTCACAGGATTTTTGGCAAACCCCCAGCCATCAACGGGTTTGATGAGTCTTTACCGATTACCGTTTGAATCGGGCTAGCATGCAGATTGTTTTAGTCCGTTCCGCATGTAACGTTGTGCTAAGAAAATTACTTCTCTTAGACTTGATGCTATGACTTTGAATACATAGACTTAACCGTTTCTTATGGGGAAAAGGTACCCAGCATCGCGTATTAGACGACGACTTATCCCTTCTTAGGCTTCGGGATAAAATTCCCCAGGTTTAGACTCTGGTGTCTTTTTCAATCGGTGAAAGACTAAACCAGCAATGTGTGTTAGACATAGACTTTGGGATTTTTGGCGAATCCCCAGCCTTCAACGGGTTTGACGTGCCTTTACCGATTATCGTTTGAATCGGGCTAGCATGTGAATTATTAAAACCCGTCTCACATGTAACGTTGTGCTAAGGGAATCACTTCTCTTAGACTTAATGCTATGATTTTGAATACATAGACTTCCCCATTTCTTACAGGACTATGGTACCCGGCAACGCGTATTAGACGTTGACTCATCCCTACTTAGGATTCGGGATAAAAGTCCCCAGAATTATACTCTGGTGTCTTTTTCAATCGGTGAAAGACTAAACCGGCAACGCGTGTTAGGCGTAGGCTTATCTCTATTTAGGAGTTGAGATAAAATTCCCTGTGCACAAAGTGCACGGATTGGAAGTTGGGAATTGTGTCTTTTCTCAGAGTAAAGACGGACTGGAAAATGGAAGAGAAAGAATTTTATATTCTATTTCCCTGCACTGAAGATGAAGAATTTTATATTCTATCTCCAGTTGGAAAGGAAACTCAATGTGGAATCTCCATCCCCAGAATCCGAAAAGATGAAACTAAGAGTGGGATCTTCACTCCGAGAATCGGAAAGATTCAAACGACCCTAACTTTTATAGGATTGGTCGTTTGATCCAAAAAGAGTCCCTCATTTATTGAGGAGAAAGTCCAATTTCGACCCTAACTTTTATAGGTTTGGTGGAAAAAAGAACAAATGCAAACTTTCGTTTATCGAAAAGGGATTACTCGGTCTTAGTCCTAACTATCCGTAGGTTTGACTAAGTGAGATTGGGAACAATCCTAACTTTTATAGGTTTGATTGTTCGAATTGAAAGTGGACCTCTCGTTCATGGAAGGAATCGAGAGAGGAATTTGGCTTTGGCCCTAACTTTTATAGGTTTGACCTGAAAGCAAAGAGAGTGGAATACAGGTAGCAATGAGAATGCCAACTCGTACTATCACTCATTGGAGGACTTCAATGCTAGGTGATTAGGACCTAACATGTTGAGTTCGAGAACTGCCAATGACTGGCGGATAGAAATTTTAGTGGACCCACCGTCAATTGATTTGATCAATGGATAGCTTTGCGAGGAAGGATTAATCTGTCAAAGGATTGAATCTCGTCTCACAAAATAACTCATGAGAGTTAGAAAATTTGATAACAATAAAAGGAAACATTCTGACATTCAGAGTTTAAATGTGGATCTCTTATTTATCACTTTTACAGTGATTGGGTTATCCCTAAGAATACCACATATTGTATTCTTCCGTGAACTTCCTGATACATTGGTTATCCTGTGTCTACTAAGTGTAGTATTTTTTCAGGAACTTGCCGTTTATCGGCATCATAAGCCGGTCGCCTTCCTTGGTAATAAGGCGATATGCGCCACTCGAATAGACTGTCTCTACTACGAACGGTCCTTCCCATTTGGGTTCAATTGAGAATCACCAAAAATTTCGAGATACTCGACTCTAGCTCTGTGGCGAGATTGGTTCAATAAGCAATATCTTATTTCCAATCCCTTTTTATTGATAACAGGTTATCCTTAAGAATATAACGTATAATATTCTCCAGGAACTTCCCGTTGGATACGAAGGAAACAGTTTATACTCATATACCTGTTAGAGTTTTGAAAGAAGCAGTTTATACTCGTATACTTTTCAGAGTGTTATGGTCGCTCTCATTCGGTTTGTTCTACCATTGAGACGTCGACTTCAACTAAGGCCTGTATTGTATTTTTGAGAGTGATACAAGTCTTGGTGGGATGATGGACCCACCTGTGGTACTCACAATATTTTGGGTCTGAACTGCCGTTAGCTTCCTCCTGATTTTTAATGGGTGGGGGCTTGATTTTTTCATTTTTAGGAGGTATTTGAGGATAGCTGGGACATCATCATCCTTGAAAGAGTATCGTTGCATCTGAAGCGACTGTTGTGGTGATCGCTCTCGTGGTTGTCGTTGTGATGTTTGATCAGCAGCGAACCTAGGTACGAACTCTAGTTGGCTTCCCTCAACTCTCTTTCTTTTGGGATAGCGTCTAGTCGAGGTGGTGACAAACTCGATTTCCCTCTGTTTTTCGTCTTCATCTTCATTTCTCTTTGAATGATGTCGAGAAGAAGGAATTATGTCACCCTCAGTGTCATTGAAGGGTGTGGTCGTACCACCCCCAGTGTTATCGAGGGGTGAATCAGTCTTGATGACCATATTCAGATTCGGACCATTGTTACTTGTCCTGTTTGGAATAGGCGTGACTGGTATAGTGTAACAACTAGACCCCACCTGATGACCGGATTTAGGAAATTGATATTTTTGAGCATGCAACTCTCTTATCTGTTGCATGGCCAACTCCATCTTAGCCTCAAATTCTTCTTTCTGCTTGATTAATGCTTCTTGAACAATTTGGGTGAGCTGGTCAGGAGTGATCGTGAACGCTTCTCTAGTGTTTTTAGAAAGACGTGATAACTCGTGTAGAGTTACTTTCACTGGGATGTTAGCCAATTGGGTCATAACATCGAAGTGGTATGAAGTGTTTGAATTTCCCGGTTTATCTCTTCCATTTGGCCGATTGAAATGAGACTGCCTCAGGCTTTGAACATCTTGGTGCAGGGTCTCCTGCTGGGTCTTCTCAGCAGGTGCGGGGGGAGTTGTAATCACCCCAACCTCAGCTAGTCGATCAGAGGCACTTGGATATCTGAACCGATACTCGTTCCCATTTTTGATGGCGAGGACTGGTTCTCCGGTGGTTACAAAAGTTTCATGTTCATTGTCGGAAAATGAGAAAACAGGAATTGCTTCGTCGTCTACTTCTGGAATAGCAGAGGCTCCGTAACAGGATTTTCCCTTGCCTTTTGATTTCTTTTTGGATGACGATCCGACCCACTGTTCATCTTTGACCAGATCGGGATGAACCCAAAGAATTTTGCCATTTAGGGCTGTGTGTGGCACAAGTCCTTTCTGGCGTTGTTTGTGAGGATCGTCGTTGACGGTCTTCACTGTCGTGTTTATCACAGGCTCAGGCTGAAACCAGTTCAACGGAACGGATCCGAAGCTAATTAACAACGCATTCGCACCCACTTTCTTCTCTTTAGGCTGCTTCATGGTAATAACCTCTACATCGATCAAGTCTTGGATCTTATCCTTGAGGGCGTAGCATGACTTAGTAGGGTGGTGAACCACTCTGTGAAATGCGCAATACTTTGGGTCATTGACCCTCTTAGCGTCTTCCTGATCTTGGATCGGAGGTAACTTGATCTTGTTTTTCTTTCTCTATAAGGTATTTAAAAATACCGGGAACTTCATCTTCCTTGAATGAGTAGATCTTCGGGAATTTCGGTTCCGAAGTCTTCTATTTCTGAGGCTGTTGTTGCCATCGTGACTGCTGAGACGCCTTCTGCTGCTGTTGCTGCGGTTGCGCTTCCACTTCGAATGTTTGGTTCGCATCCACTGCATTCACTTGCGCTTTCCCTTTACCCTTAAGAACAAAATTCTGTTGCGGGGCTGATGCCGCCGTTTGACCTCTTTCGGCCTTTTTCCTCTTGAGGAAACGTTCGGCTCTTTCCCCTCGGACCTTCAAATCTTTCCAGGTCTTGGATGGTGCCATTCCCATGGCTTCGAGAGTATCCAATTAGAGGTTGTTGTGACAAGTATCCAGGATGAAATCCTCACTGATCGGATCCCTACAATTCATGGCTTTGTTCCGGAATCGTTTAATGAAATTCTCCACCAACTCTCCGTCCTTTTGCTTCTCATCAAATAATGTTCCGATCAAGACCTCAGTGTCGTCGTCGAAGAAATTTGTGAGAAACATGTCCTCCATGTCATCCCAACTGCTAATGCTTCCTGGTTTGAGGCGGCGATACCAATCGAAGGCTGCTCCGCGGAGAGTGCCGACGAATGACCGTACCATCAAAGGTTCATTTCCGGAGATTATAAATGCTGAGTGGGGGAGCCCTTCCCATCGAACAGTGTGAAGTTGATTAAGTTGAACTTCGCCGGATACGGGATTGACTCCCACTCTCTTGGATATGGGCACGGTATTCCGGACCTTTTCACTTCCTGAGCATTCATCAACGCATTGATTTTGCTCTCCAAATCTCTCATTTTCTTATCCTCACTCGTATCTGTCTTTGAGTGATTTCGGGGAGAAGTAACGTGGTCCTCCTTCGTATTGTTATCATCCGAGGGACCATCCCCATTATTGTTGACGGGAGGGGTGTTCATGTTGGCATTATCCTCTTCCCGCTCGTTATCATCTTGGTTCAGATTATTGCAACGGCTAGACTCTCCTTGATGAGTTATCAATGTCGCGATTTGCTGGTCATGCATCTCCCTCATTCGCTGCATAGCCATTTCCATTTCATATTTAAAACTGTCTTTTTGCTTGGTTAAAGCGTCCTCAAGAATCTTAGCCACTTGCTCGGCGCTAATCATGAGTGATTCGTAGGGTTGCCCTACACTTGATGCGGTGTCATCGGAAGCCATCGCTGAGCAAGCATCCGAGCAAGCATCCGAGCAAGCATCAGAGGTTTCATCATCCGAAGGCAGTCCCTTCTGCATTCTTTGGTAATCCCTTCGTCTACTGGTCCCCGATCGCAATCGAGTTATACGCTGGGACACTGCGGCAAACTGATCCGGACTAAAGTGTCGCGTTGACTTCCCTCTTATACGCTGGGACACTGCGGCAAACTGATCCGGACTAAAGTGTCGCGTTGACTTCCCTCTCCCGGTCATGTTAACAGATACTTTCGGAAATTCATCATCTTGGAGAGTAGCTCTCTTCTTTCGGAAACGTCTTGGTCTAGATTCGGACGTTTTGGTAGAGATTCTTTCAAACACTGAAACTCTCTCCGGGGTGGTCTTGGAACAGCAACATTCTGACAACACTGCCTTGATGATTTTGGCACATGGACAGTGAGAATCTGTGTCCCGGGCACTCATTTTCCTGGATTTGTTCGCACCCCCAGCTTGATAGTACAACTCGTCAGTTTGATAACTAGAGCAACCTATCGTGTGTTGGCACGACTTCCCAGGTATAACGTCTTCGTCTGACGAGTACGTTTCCTTCTTGAATATATCCCTCGTCTCCAGAACGCTTATGTGGATGCACTGGCAGCACTAGCAGTATCACTTGCGCAACCTCCCAAAACTGAGTTGTTAGTCACAGTGAGGACGCATCAACTCTGCATACCCATATACGATATGGATACTGAAGAGGAAGACGATGGAAACATAAACGCCAAAGAGGTGAATTCAACTCAAATTGGGTCTGAGTCCCGATTTCAGGAGTCGCATGTCTGAGGCGACGTTTTTGTGAATGTCGACCCTCAACAGGCTCCTGGATTTCAACATGCAATCCAATGCAGTCATTTGCAGGACTTTTCTCGTTATACACTCTCCTCCACTGCTTAGGATGACGACCTCCAGCCTGACAATGTGCTCGAGATTCATTCAATCGGCCTAAGCGCTCTTTGACCGGAGCTTTGCCTCGATCATTGGGTGAAGGGCCAAGGCGATCTTTCACTGTTATTTTAAAGCGAGACAAATCCACGCTGTCGTGGATCTCCACCGGAGATGTGGAACTTGTCGGTACAATAATAAAGGCCGTCGGAAACTCGGACGGGACTGTAGGGAGTAAATCAGGTACGGAACGGACCGAACCAGTCCGAGTTTTCGTCGGAAACTCGGACGGGACTGTAGGGAGTAAATCAGGTACGGAACGGACCGAACCAGTCCGAGTTTTTCTCAAACCACCATTTGGTGGTTTGACTTTGGCCGAGCCACCATTTGGTGGTTTGAACTTGGCCGAGCCACCATTTGGTGGTTTGAACTTGGCCGAGCCACCATTTGGTGGTTTGACTTCGGCCGAGCCACCATTTGGTGGTTTGAATTTTTCGATGCCTTCGGGCACCGTTTGGGTTGTTCTTGATGTCGGTTTGGACTTTGGCTTCCAGACTCAGCGTGATCTTGGTGGCTTCTTGATCACTTCTTCTTGTTCCAAATTCTGCGCTTCTTGCATCAAAGCTCGCGCATGCGAGAGTAATGCGTGACGTTTCTGGATCCTTTCTTCAAGAGTTGAGCGCGTCCTTTTGACGCGGATCCATTCATTCGTGGTTGAGTTGGAGGAGTTAGCCATACGTTGTTGCGACGTTTGGCGCCTCCTGAACTTCAGATCCGCTTCATAGCGGATTCCATCAATCGGTTCTAAGGCCTTGGCCATTTGGCGTGCAAGGCGTTGTCGCCGTCTCTGTCGTGCCCTCTTTGATAGAACGGGCACATCATCAGTAGTCAACTCCTCGCACAAGGAGTTCAGATTTGCGGCATCGGCCTTGTCGGGTGTCGGCGAGGCGTTGCAAGCCACGATTAAAGCAGTGGCGGGGAGATCTTCTTGGGTCTTCAAATCCGAAGACCAGCGAACCTTCCTGGACTTGCGAGGAGAGGTAGATCTGGAGGGGGAGGACAAGTACTCCTCATACTTCTGCTGGTCGAACTCAAACTCGACCTCTTCTTCAACCGGGATGAGAATCCGAGGTTGCGACACATCAGCCTTTGCAGAAAGGCTGTCGGCTCCCACTGTGGTCGCCAGCGTGTGTGGGTGGAAAACTGATTTCATTGATGAGTCCATTACAGCTTCAAACACTTACAATAAACTCAAACAACAAAATATAGCCTTTTTATAAGACTTTAAATCAAAAGTTACAATTTTCTCTCAAACTACACACAATAGAAGTTTATCGCCTATTGCTTGTGCGGGATCGTTGCCGGTGTCGGGGTTTATCCGTGGACCGCCTACGGATCAGATCCGGTGAGCAGAAGTTTGGATAATTAATGCTTTCGCTTCACGAAGGAAGTGATTGCAGTAGCGACGATTTTGACTAAGCAAAATCACGGCTCTTCTCGGGATTTAAGACTAAGCTTAAATCCGGAGGAGGGTGGAATAAGTCTCAGATCTCTTGAACTCATGCTTTGTTGAAGAACTCCGCCAAGATCTGCTAACTCTCTGAAATTCGTGCTCCAATCTCCAATTTGACAGCACTTCGTCCTCTTGATTTCCAGATCTTTCAAAAATGAACACTAGAGCTCTTATTTATAGGCTTGGTTGGTGGTTTTCTTGGATCAAAACGAGGGATTCCCTCTATCTTCAGTTAGCAACTGTCTAACAACAATATCAGAGCAGTTGGAACCTCAAATCCCGAAAGAATCCATAAAAGAACCGAAAAAACTTGGCCGAGCCACCAAATGGTGGTTTGAACTTGGCCGAGCCACCATTTGGTGGTTTGACATTGGCCGAGCCACTATTTGGTGGTTTGAACTTGGTCGAGCCACCATTTGGTGGTTTGAACTTGGCCGAGCCACCAAATGGTGGTTTGAACTTGGCCGAGCCACCATTTGGTGGTTTGACATTGGCCGAGCCACCAAATGGTAGTTTGACATTGGCCGAGCCACCATTTGGTGGTTTGACATTTGCCGAGCCACCATTTGGTGGTTTGACATTGATCGGGCCACTTGATGAATCTTCTTTTTTTGAATGCTGACGTTTATCGCCTCCTCTTCGTCTCGAGCCGTATACGGGAGCTTATAGGCATTTTTGGACGCCTACAAGGTGGCAGTTTGAGCTGAAGAGAAAATATTTTATTCAAAGAACAGGAGATTGTGAGCGCTATTAGCATCTTGACGAGCGCGTAGATGGAGTAGATTTTTTTGTACTTTGCGATTACTAGGACACGACCGAAATTCAGGTATTATTAAAGTATATATTTTCGTTTATTGTTTGAATTTTTATATTGTATCTGTTTAACATTGTTTTGCAGGGTCAAGCTGAAACAGCAAGGAGGAATCCCAATGCGCCCCGCAGTTACGAGTATCACGGGGGCTCCAGGTCCTTCAGCCAGCATTATCATCAATTAGCGCTTGAGGTATATAACATATTAGCTCTTAGGTTATCAATTTGAATATAATTTATGTGTTATAAATTAATGATATATTTGAATAAAATAGGGAAGGGGAGATCTCGGGCATTTTGTAGATCGTATTAAAAATTCATGGAGCCCAAATTACGCCGATGAAGAGAAGAAAGCACAGAACCAGGATCTGGTTGTAAGTAGCAGTTCATTTGTATATTTAATTTTTATAACAATGCATTATTAATATGTCGACTTGACCATGTTGTATTGGTATATCGCAGGAGAAATTACATGCTAAGGTGCATGAGCAATTATCACAGACTTAGGTCAATTCTAACACTCTGACCCGACTAAGTAGAGAGGAGGAGGATAGCATCATCGAGACGATCATTGGACCGAGTAGGAAGAACAGATACCGGTGGAGAGGATCCGAGCATCGGCCGCACGAGTCCAGTAGCACCTATGAGTCTGCAGCACAACCAGGATGCAATTCTTCTCAAGACCCGACTATGGAGCAGCTGGTGAAAGTAATGGAAGATTGGCAGTCGCATCATGAGTCAGAGCTACTCCAGATGGCGGAGGAAGAATGGAGGCACCGGGAGCAGAGGGAGCTGGAATTCGCCCAGTTTATATCGACTCTGCCTTCTGATTATCAAGAGGCATATAGGAGACGGTTTATAGCGGATCAGGTAATATATATATATATTTCATTTTTTAATTAAATGAATTAAATATAAAATTCTTACTTAGTTTTGAGTATGCCATGTGACTAAATGATATCACACACACACACACATACCGATGCACACTGATACAAACTGTTACACACAAACTATAACTCTCTCCGAAACACAAAACAAAAAATATACACTTAATGTTTTTATGTGATGGTGGTGTTGATGGTGCGTGCATGCGTAGCGATGGTTGTATTGGTTAGTGAGTTGGTTAGTTGGTTGTTGTTTTGTTTTCTTGTGGTGCGTTCGTGCGTAGGGTCGTTGGTTATGTTATTGGTTGGTGGGTGTTTTCGTCGTGGTGGTGGTGGTGGTGGTGATGATGATGGAGGGGGAGGGGGTGGGGGGTAGGAGTTTGGTTGGTTGGTGGGTGGGGTTGGGGGATTGTTATTGTGGTGGTGGTGGTGTTGTTATTGTTGTGTTGTGGTGTTGCATGTGTTGTATTGTCGTGGTCGTTATGTGCGTGCTTGATGTTGGGTTTGGTCGTGGTGGGGGAGGGGGAAGTGTGGGGATTGGGTTGAGCTGGGTACTCGTGCGTGCGTGTGTGCGTGTTGGTGGAGATAGGTACGGGTGCGTGCGTGTGTGCGGGTGAGGTTAGAGTGTGTGCGTGCGTTGTTAAAAACATGTGCGTGCTTGCGTATAATACATAAAAATATGCCATGATACTCTCTCCGAAACATATAACATATAAAAATATGCCATGATACTCTATTATTGCTATACTTGCATGTCATGCCATGTTGTTTTATAATTTGTTACTGCAAAATTCAGTTTTTGATGATGTACATATTGCTCTATAACTCTTGTTAACGTTTTATTTATATTTTTAGGCTGGGACTTCTCGACAAGGTGGAGCTAATAATGAGGATGATGATGATCAGGACTGATTTGATTTGTTTTAACATTGAAAACAATGGGTGTGCTGTATAAATAACATTTATAATGTTGGGATATTTATTATATTTTTAGTGAAATATGTATTATATATGCGTGAGAATGAAATATGTGTTATATGTGCTTGTGCTGTGTAAATTTATTGTACATGTTTTTATTGTGAAATATATTGTACAGTGATTTTAAATTTCCAAAAAAAATTAAAAAAAATTCTGCTGATTTTTAGCGATGGATTATCCGTCGCTGAAAAGGCTTTTGGCGACGGAAAATGGATACGGCAAACAGAAACTGACACTCACTTTTGGCGATGGATTTTCCGTCGCTAAAAGTTTTGCCGTCGCTAAAAGATATAGCGACGGAAGTTGTCGTCGTAAAAAAATCCAACATAAACGACAGATTTACCGTCGCTAAATATCCGTCGTTGAAATTTAGCGACGGAAATGTCGTCGCTAAAACTTGCTTTACCTACCCTTGTTTTAGTTACGTAATTTTGGCGACGGAACTTTTATTTTTCCGTCGCTAAAACTTTTAGCGACGGATTTCTGACTTTTGGCGACAGATTTGTCCGTCGCCAAAAGTCCAGTATGCAGTAGTGAATAGTCTCTCGCTGCCGAGACTATCGTGTCGCAACCAAAGATTAAGGTCCTGATTGATTCAGCGATCGAGTACAAGTTCGACGAAGTCAAGTTCTAGGAACATTTCTCCTCGTCTTCATCAAAATCCTCCTCTCCTTACAAGTACAAAAATATCTCGTCTTTGAAGGAGGCGTATTCAACGATGAAGGCTACAAGTGACTCTGCTTGCTACAACTCCTCTCCAGTCAAGGAGTTGTTCACCAAAGTACACAAACTCTGACGAAGAGGGATCGTTAGAGGCGACACAAATGCTAAGCTCGTCAAATCTCCAAGGCCTTGGAACAAGTTTATGGGGTTCGTTACTATACGGACTTGGAATCCAGGAAGCATCAAATAATCCAGCCGCCTCAACGGTAATTTTCTGTCACTTCCTCCAAACCATCGATGGAAGAATGAGTTCTCATCAAAAGAGTCTGCTCAACTCTCAAGGAGAACATCCAAAAGAACCACACATGTGTCATATGCACGTGTGTCCTTGTGCGAAAAGCACAAGAATTGAAGAAGAAAGAGGTGGCCAAAGAGTAGCCAAAGTACCACCAAGTCTGGATTCCAAAATTCAAACTCATGTGAAAATCAACTCGGAAGATGGCTAAAGCATTGTTTGATGGCCAGGATACATCAGAGTGTCTCATTCGCCACATTCTAAAGTGTCTCGCAGGCCGAGACATAATGAAGTGTCTCACCCAAACATACTCTCCCGTAGTCGTTTCTCCGCTTCTGTCAGCCTTTGTTCCTACTCCGGTCTCTTCCGTACCTCCGGTAAAGCCTCACGAAAATGTTAACCTATCAAAATTCAAGGTTACGATGATGGATCGCATTGGTTCTTCACACGAAGATCGAAACAAAGCTCTGATAAACAAAACAGAGTAGTTCTACAGACTGGGGGTCGTACGCGTCCTCCCGTCAAGCCATCTATTGCTCAAAGGTATCCCGCCATGTCCAAAAAAACCGGGACACCTCATTGTACATGTTCATGTACTGTGCATAATAGAATTCATGTCACCTCTCGCCTAGGGGATCGTGTTGAAGCCTAGGAGTCCATTAAGATTCCACACTCGCAATGTGGTGGTTCTAAAGGTGCGACTCCTAGTGGTTCTAAACGTGCGACTCCTAATGTAATGTCACACCAATGATCTATAGGATGCTCCAGTCATCATGCTGACGAGTTGTGCCATCAAACTGGGGGTGCGAACAAATCTCAAAACAGGATTGTCTGAAAAATAAGCTCTCATTGTCCATGCGAGAAACTTATCAGGGTGGTATTATCAAAATATAGCTACCCTAGGATCATTTCACAAAGGGTCTCGGTATTCAAGAAAATTGCAACTAAAGCATCAAAGCTCAGATAAAAATGCTTCCACGAGAGAAAATCCGCCGTCCAGCGTGATGAATTTCCTGAAGTCCCCATCAACATGTCTGACAAAGAAAAGTTTGTGATTGCTTCAAATAACTCTAATCCTGACTTTTCTTCTCTTTGGGAAAAAAATTGATCTAAGAATAGCCCAACGAATGTTTCAGCATCAATTGGGAGCCACCAGAATTAGCGAAGGACTGTCTTCGGATGATGAACTTTTTGATACTTGCTCCACAATCGCCTCTGATGATACTATATCTAGCATGGAGGAAACCAGGGAGGCATTCACGATAACTCCTAATCTTGTAGTTCAGACCCTTCAAGAAGCTCTAGCCAAACAACAAGAAGAGCTTAGAGCCAAAGTGAAAACTGATACGAGTTGCCATACGAGCACCCTTTGGTTGCGGAATTACCAAAAGGTGGATTGAGAAGAAGAGAACTAAAACACAAGCACAATTCAGTATATGGCAAAGGAAAATACCTTCTCTAGATTATGAGTATGAAAAGATTACAATCCTTCTCTCACAATCTCACTAGAATTGAGAACAAACTCTCAATTCTCACTAAACCCTAATACAATAATTAGAATATCTCTTAATTACCTCTCTGATTGTTTAGAAACCCTAAAACAATCATTTATATAGGTGTACAAATGTGGATGGTAATTTGGTAAATAACCAGACCCAAAACCAATAGGAATTCATGTGAACAGAAACCCAAACGAACCAGGAAACCATCGATGAGTTGACTCATGACTGAGATGTGAACAGAAACCCAAACGAACCAGGAAACCATCGATGAGTTGACTCATGACTGAGATGAGTCGACTCGTCAGAAACTAGACAAAACTCTAAATCTAGCGATGAGTCGACTCATGACAGTCATGAGTTGACTCAACCTAATGAGTCGACTCATGACTGTTATAAGTCGACTCACAAGCTGAAAATTAGATACTTTGATTATTCTGCTCGTCGTCTCGTTCCATGCTTCCTCCTGCAATACCTTATACTGTTTGACACCTCTATTCTCATGTTATCATGAGAATCATCTATCTTCAAGCTCCCATGAGGATCATTAAGTTCCGAAGAGAAGATACACCCGTATCATGGGTCCCCTCTTTAAGAACTTGAAGTCTCATTCAAGTTAGAACTTTTGCTGAGGAAACTCTTGAGCTCCTTCATCTTTTCTGCACCACCTGGCCTTGCTAGGAATCCAGTCTTGACGTCCGATCGGAAATAACTCATCCTTCCCGCGTCTCGTCATAGTCACCGTTCGCTCTAAGTTGTAATCTTTTGTTGATGGCTTTTTTGGAAGTCTAATGCACAGCGAGACACACTTCTTGCTTGCATTCACTAATCTCTTTGCTCGCGTCACCGTCCCCAATCTTGTCTCATTCGGAAGAGATGCCGAACAAAATATGAACTTTTCACCATCCTTAGTGAAGGTGTACTTCTGAGCCCGTCTCTCGTAGATCGCATATCTATCCCATAAGTACGGATTGCCCAGTATAATCTGACAAACATCCAATGGAACGACGTCACACGTGACCTCGTTAATATACGACTCGTGGAGCGCAAATAAGACTGTGCATTGATCAACTACACTTAATTTCTCCTTCTTCTGAATCCACCCCAATGGATAGGGCTTCGGATGCTTGACCATCTTCAGACCCAGCTTCTGAACTAGTGCCTCGGATATTAAATTCTTCTTGTTGCCCGAATCAATAATGGTATCAACCAAATTGGTCTTCACTTGCAACTTAAGAACAAAGAGCTGCTCCCTCGGGTCGTCGTCCTCTTTCGTGGCCTGTTTTCCCACCATAAGGTTGAGATTGCTGTTGGGCTCTATCATCTCCGGGACTTCTTTCGGACCTTGAGCTATCATGTATGCCTTTTTCTCCTCCTTCTTCTTCAACCCTCTTGGCTTGAGATGATGATACTTCTCCCAGCACCGATCAGCTATGTGCCCTGTCTTCTCGCAGTGACTACAAATCAGCCCTATCTTCCCTGGATCACCCTTCTTCTTCTCCTCTTTAGATTGAGAATCACTAGACTCGCCTCCCGTCTGTTTGGAGTCTTCCTTAGCCTCGTTGCCATTCTTTTGCTTACCCTCGATGGCAATTGCCTTCACGCTCGCCTCTGCAATTGATTCTACCGTGAATAACCTCATCTCCTTTCGGATGTGATCGCTCAATCCCGCCATATACTTCATAAACACAGAATATTCTTCTGTCACAATGTTGAGGACAATCGCCTGCTGCTGGAACTCCGTGGTGTATTCTTGAATGGTTTGATTGACCCTTTGGCGCAAGCCGTACCACTTGTACCAACGTTCTTCAAGGAACCCCACTGGGTAGAACTGCTTCCTCAGAAACTCCTTGAACTTGTTCCACGACACCGCCTTCTTCTCCTGCTTGCAGTAGGATTTCCACCACGTTAACGCGTGCCCTAAAAGCTTCAAAGTCGCGAACACAATCTTCTCTTTCGACGTATAGCCATAAAGAGTAAAATACGTCTCCATCCGCTCGATCCAGTCATCAAGCCTCTCGACGTCAACACTCCCATCATAAATAGGAATCTCCACCTTGAAGTGAACCTTCAGATTCTGATAAGAATTCTTACCCCCTTGATGCAATGCAGTCTTAGCTGTCTCCTCCTCATTGTCGGAATCTGAATCTACCCTCTCCACATCGAACTCAACAATTTTCTTCGAAGAAGATTCACCTTGTTTGCCACCTCCATGGATAAGACTAACGAGTTGTGTGAGAGTCGAACCTATCGTCTCTATCTGCTTCTCCAATGCATCAATCCTCGCTGAATTGTCTCCTTCATACATCTTCTCCTTCCTTAAATCTTAGACTCCTTCCAATGAAATAAGGATCTCGCCAAGCTCCTTGTATTGCGATCGAGTCAGGACCATACACAGGATGCCCCCTTCGTAGGATCTGATCGCTCTGATACCAACTTGATACGAGTTGCCGTGTGAGCACCCTTTGGTCACGGAATTACCAAAAGGTGGGTTGAGAAGAAGAGAACTAAAACACAAGCAATATTCAGTATATGACGAAGGAAAATACCCTCTCTAGATTATGAGTATGAAAAAATTATAATCTCTCTCTCACAATCTCACTAGAATCGAGAACAAACTCTCAATTCTCACTAAACCCTAATACAATGTTTAGAATCTCTCTTAATTACCTCTCTGATTGTTTAGAAACCCTAAAACAATCCTTTATATAGGTGTACAAACATGGATGGTAACTTGGTAAATAACCAGACCCAAAACTAACAGGAATTCGTGTGAACAGAAACCCAAACGAACCAAGAAACTATCGATGAGTCGACTTATGACTGAGATGAGTCGACTTGTCAGAAACTGGACAAAACTCAAATTCCAGCAATGCGTCGACTCATAACAGTCATAAGTCGACTCAACCTGATGAGTCGACTCATGACTGTTGTGAGTCGACTCACAGGCTGAAAACTGGATACTTCGATTTTTCTGCTCGTCGTCTCGTTCCACGCTTCCTCCTGCGTTCCCTTGTACTGTTTGACACCTCTATTCTCATGCTATCATGAGAATCATCTATCCTCAAGCTCCCATGAGGATCACTAAGTTCTGAAAAGAAGATACACCTGTATTAGTAAAAACAGAGATGGAGTTGGTCATATAACAAATGAGAGAGTTGCAGGCTCAAAGACTTCGACCACCAGAGTCTAGTCAGCGGGCTGAGTCTAGTCGTCGTACTACACCTGTCACACCCGTTCAAAATGGTGCAAACGACAGTGATTCAGAAGTGGATAAAGTCATCAAGGTTGATGCACCCCCTCGATAACACTAGGGGTAGTTCAATTTCACCCCTCAATGAAACTAGGGGTGGCCCAATTGCTTTTCCTCAACATCGCTCGAAGAGAGATGTGGGTGAGGACAAGAAGATGAGACGACTCAAGAGTAAGGTCAATGCCTTAATGTCCTCTCAAGAAGTGAAGAATATAGGCATTCCATGCCCGTGTCAAAGGGAATGGGATGCAATTCCGTACCCATCGAAGTTCAATTTGATTAACTTCATGCTACTTGACTGAAGAGGCTCGTCAACCCAACACTTGGTTTATTTAAAATTCCATTTGGGTATAATCTCTCAGAATAAACCGTTAATGATTCGGTCATTTGTAGGCACCCTTCACGGGGCCACCTTCAATTGGTATCGACGTTTCAAGCCAAGAAGCATTAACTGTTGGGACGACATGGAGAATCTATTCCTCAGTTACTTCTTCGATGATGACACTAAAGTGTCGATCGAAACTCTTCTAGATGAGAAGCAAAAGGATGGGGAGACATTTGATAATTTTATCAAACACTTCCGTAACCATGCGATGAACTGCCAGGATCCGGTCATAGAGGAATTCATACTCCAGACCTGTCATAACAATCTTTCCTTGGATGTGTAAGAGGTCATGGGAGTTGTACCTTAAACTACGTGGAAAGAGTTAAAACTACACGGTGAACTGGTCGAATGATTTTTCAAAATAAAGAAGGCTGGGAGAAGCTAATCGACGGTTAAGCCACCTACAATTGATCCTAGATCCCAGTAGGAGTATTCTTTCGAAGATGATGAAGCATCTTTGAGTACCTCCTCACCAACAACAAAATCAAGCTACCATCGATTAATCTTGAGGAAGCAAATAAGATCTTGGATCTAAAGTATTGTGCGTATCACAGGAGGATCCATCATCTAACCAAGTCTTGTTTTACTCTGAAGAACAACATTCAAGTCTTGGTTGATATCGGCATCATAACGACAAAACAAGCCAAATAAGAATGGCGAAGACTCCGATGAGTATACGAGTATAAACTGCTTCTCCCAGACTCCGATGAGTATACAAGTATAAACTACTTCTCACTGACTCTTATGATTATACGAGTATAAACTACTTCTCCCAAACTCTGATGAGTATACGAGTATAAACTGCTACTCCCAGACTCTGATGAGTACACGAGTAAAAACTACTTCTTCATGTTCCTCGGACAGGTATACGAGGTTAAACTGTTTCCCTTATTTCAACAACGAGAAGTTCTTAGAGAATATTACTCTTAATATTCTTAAGGATAACCCAACAATTTGATAGAACATAATTGGATTCAGATTCACTAAAGAGCTAGGGGTGGAATACCTCAGTGCATTCCAATGGGAAATTCCTGGAGAATACTACACATGGTATTCTTAAGGATAACCCAAAACCAATTGATTATTCAAGGTTAAAACCAATCATTAGAGTAATTATTTCATAATCATAATAAAAATGATTAAGAACCTCCAACTGTGGCTATTTAATCATTTACAAGATGATTAAAACTCCCCACTATGACTTTCGGAGCACTCTTTCATTGAGATGAGATTCAAAGACTGCATATGGTCAATCTTTGTAGGGTGCTCTTATACCAAGAGTCTGATCTGTGGTAGTATACACTAAACACTAGAGAGAAGTGATTAGTGTTATCTAATAAGTTTGCCAGATGAGTTATAAATTGTAGTAATAATAAACAACAATCATAGAAATTTAACAATTACAAACACAAGGATATATACTGGTTCCACCACCCCGATATACATCCAGTCCCTAAGCAAATCACGCTTTAGATTTCCACTATGATTTTGAAACCAAGTACAAAATCAAACCAAACCAGACCAATTTACAAGACCATGCAAATTGCAACACAAATTGATAAGTCCATGCAAATTACAACCAATCTCTAAACCAAGAGATTTTCTCTCATATCCAAGAGAAACCTTCTTTGAAGAAATATCACAAATTCTTATAAGTCTTGAAGTGTTAGTGAAGTATAGCAGTGGCTTAGGAACCTTTTAACTCTATGAATATTGCCTAAACAATTTGTATGAATGACGAAGATCAATGGCTATTTCAGAAACTCTCTTTTATGGAAACTTAGACTGAAATTCTAAAAACAAGAGAGTGAACTTGCACAAAAATTGAATCTTATGGGTATATACATTGGTGGTAAATCCTAAACTTTAATACCTATTTATAGCCTATGAAAGGACACAAATTTAAACTCAATTAACGTTCAAAAACAGCTATAAAACAGTCTCTAATTCAAATTCTAAAAAACTAGAAAACTGTATATGTAGTCGACTACAAGGAATAGTAGTCGACTACACTGAGCCTCTGTGAAGTCATATAACTACTTAGTAGTTGACTACTTTTGTCAATGGTTGACTACACTATAATTTCACAGATTCTAGAATTCTGTCTAATAGCCGACTACAATGTGTATTAGTCGACTACACTATAAAATCACAAAATCTGGAATTTTGTCTAAGGCTTAATTAGTCGACTACTATTTGTATTAGTTGACTATATTATAAAATGATAGACTCTGATACTTTGGCCAAGGCTTGTGTAGTCGTCTAGTCGACTACTAAGGGGTAAATATGAGATATATGAAGTATTTTGAGACTCATTCTTTATCTATAAACTCTAATGGTTAACATAGGGGATTTCTATAGTTAACCACACACTAAGCATGTGTTACTGTATTCTAATACTATGTATGTGTATGTGTTGTGAGTGATCAAGGCTTGTATATAAGATCTAAGCAAATAAAAATGTAAAAATTATATTTTTACATTTACTCATATCTTCTTCTTTGCTTCATGTTGCCTTAAACTCATCTTGTGTCTTGTGTATCTCTTTAAATATCATTGTTGATTTTGCTCTGATAGTACAAAACATACATTAGCACATAATACACACAACATATAAAATTTGTTATCATCAAAACAAACATATCTTGGGGTCAAGATATCCAACATTCTCCCCCTTTTTTGATGATGACAAATATATTGTGTTAGAAAATATATATAAAAAATATTTAATCCCCCTACATCAAATCATTAGTTAAACTCTTTTACTCCCCTTGCATCAAAGCATTAGTAATAATAATAATTTTTTATATATCTCACCCTTTGTTATTAGCAAAAATAATATAGGCATATATTGTACTCTTTTGCCTTTTGAGTACCTAAAATATAAACAATTTTCTTGTGGTACCCACTTTTATTTTGGTCCGAAAGGATTAGCCTTTGGAGATCCAAATCCACTTGGAATTTGGATTCCATTTATTAACATAAATATAATCCTTTGAATTGCAAACATCATGCATATAGGAAGAAACATAAGCATTCCTATCATGAGTATTTAAATTCTTAGGAATACATATTTATTTATATTGATGAACATTATTATTCCTTAAAAATGAAGAGTATTGATTTTTCTTAGAATAAGAAACATGATTCTTCAAAACATAATTATTAGAATTACATATGTTTTTCTTAAAATCTGAAATATAAATATCTCTTTCATGCAAGCAAGTAACTTTAGGCACCCAAATAAACATTGATTTTTTATGCAAAGATACTTTACGAGATGATGCATAATGTGTTCTAGTAATATATTCATTCTTCTTATGAACATATCTTAATCCAAACTTTTGATTAGAAGACTTTTGAAAAGATAATAAACTCAGTCAAGTCTTTTTTCCCTTTGTTAAACTTGTTTACATTTAAAAATAACTCTTCATATTTGAGTTTAAATGAAATCATTTCTTTATCTAAATTTGAAACACGAGTTTTCATGATATTATATTTAGATTTGAGATAAATATTATTATCAATCAATAATCTATTTTCATCAAATTACTTATCATTTAGTTCATTCAATTCTTTAACTTGTGAAGAATTTGAAGAGACTAATTCTAAGTTAAAACTTTTATTTTTTACTTTTCAAAATCTTATAATTAGAATTCAAATCCTTAAATCTAATATAAAGTTTATTGAATGCTTCTAATAACTCTTCATTATCTAAAGATTCACTTACTTCATTTTCTTGTGCCATGAAGCACATGTGAGCTATTGTTCTTCTTCTTCTTCAGAAGAGGATGCATCATTGTCATCCCATGTCACTGCTAAAGCGTTCTTCTTCTTCTTCTTCTTCTTTTTTAAAGTTGTTGAAGTTTATAGACTTTGACTTTGACTTTAGAAGAGGACAATCCTTTTTTATGTGTCCTGGCTTGTTACATCCATAACATATAATATTATCCTTAGTATCTTTAACCTTTTTATACTTACTTTGTATAAGGAACTTTTTGAATTTCCTTGAAAGTGTGTCAATGTCTTCATCATCTTTATCTGATTCTTCATTGTCAGAAGATGCATTGAAAGCAAGTAATTTCTTCTCTGGCCGTTCTCTCCTTTCTATCTTTAAGTTGTACTTCATATGCTATTAGATTTCCAACGAGATCTTCTAGAGTGAGTGTTGAGAGATCATTGGCTTCTTCAATTGTTGTTGTCTTCTTCTCCTATTCCGGTGTGAGTGCATGAAGTACTTTTCTCACCATCTCCAATTGTGTATATTCGTTTCCAAGAGCAATTAAAGAGTTGGTGATGTCGGTGAATCTTGTTATCATTTCAGAGATCGTCTCATGTTCCTTTATTTTGAATAATTCAAACCTGTGCACAAAAACAAAGATTTTAGATTCTTTAACTTTATTTGTACATTCGTGAGTTACCTCTAATGTATGCCAAATTTGATGTGCTAATGTAGAGGTAGACACTTGATTGAATTTGTTCTTTTCCAGGTCACAAAACAGTGCATTCATTGCCTTGGAGTCTAGATTCATATTTTTCCTTTATGCAAGTGTCCTTTCAGTGTATGGAGTGGTTGTCTTTGTGAATTCAGTCTCAACAATGTTCCAAAGATTGTAGCCAAGTGATTGGAGGTAGATCTTCATCCGGCATTTCCAGTAGTTATAATTTGATCCATCGAATAATGGTGGTCGTTGCGTGGAGTGGCCCTCTTTGAATTATGATGTATTTGTTGTTGCCATCTCTCACATTGCTCTGATACCAAGTATAGGGTGCTCTTATACCAAAAGTAGGATCTGCGGAAGCATATACTAAATACTAGAAGGTGGTGATTAGTATTATTTAATAACTTTGCAAGATGAGTTATAAATTGCAATAACAATGAACAACAATCACAGAAATTTAACAATCACAAACACAAGGATATATAATGGTTCCACCACCCCAGTGTACATCCAGTCCCAAAGCAAATTCCGCTTGGGATTTCCACTATGATTTGGAAACCAAGTACAAAATCAAACCAAACTTGACCAATTTGCAAGATGATGCAAATTGCAAAACAAATTGACAAGATCATGCCAATTAAAACCAATCTCTAAATCAAGAGATCTTCTCTCACATCTGAGAGAAACATTCTTTGAAGAAATATCACAAATTCCTATAAGCCTTAAAGTGTTAGTGAAGTACAGTAGTGGCTTAAGAACCTTTTAACTCTCTAAATATTGCTTAAACAATTTGTATGTATTATGAAGATCAATGGCTATTTCAGATACTCTCTTTTATGGAAACTTAGACTGAAATTCTAAAAACAAGAGAGTAAATTTGCGCAAAAATTAAATCTTATGGGTATATACATTGGTGGAAAATTGTAAACTTTAATACCTATTTATAGCCTCTGAAAAGACACAAGTTAAACTCAATTAACATCCAAAAACGGCTATAAAACAGTCAATAATTCAAATTCTGAAAAACTGGAAAATTGTATCTGTAGTCGACTACAAGGATTAGTAGTTGACTACACTATGTCTAAACAGACTATGTGAAGTCATATAACTGCTTAGTAGTTGACTACTTTTATCAATGGTCGACTACACTATAATGTCACAGATTCTGAAATTCTGTCTAAGGCTTAATTAGTCGACTACTATTTATAATAGCCGACTATACTATAAAATGACAGAATCTGATATTTTGACCAGGGCTTGAGTAGTCGACTATTATTGTTATTGGTCGACTACTAAGGGGTAAATATGAGATATATGAAGTATTGGCTTGAGTAGTCGACTATTATTGTTATTGGTCGACTACTAAGGGGTAAATATGAGATATATGAAGTATTTTGAGACTCATTCTTTATCCGACTACTAAGGGGTAAATATGAGATATATGAAGTATTTTGAGACTCATTCTTTATCTATAAACTCTAACGGTTGACATATGGGATTTTTATAGTTAACCACACACTAAGCATGTGTTAGTGTGTTCTAATACAATGTGTGTGTATGTGTTGTGAGTGATCAATGATTGTACATAAGATCTAAGCAAAGAAAAAATTACATTTTGATATTTACGCATATCTTCTTCTTTGCTTCATGTTGCCTTGAACTCATCTTGTGTCTTGAGTATCTCTTTGAATATCATTTTTGATTTTGCTCTGATACTGTAAAACATTCGTTAGCACATAATACACACAACATATAATATTTGCTATCATCAAAACAAACATATATTGGTTAAGATATCCAACATTCTCCCCCTTTTTGATGATGACAAATATATTGTGTTAGAAAATATATACAAAAAATATTTAATCCCCTACATCAAAGCATTAGTTAAACTCTTTTACTCCGCTTGCATCAAAGCATTAGTAAAATAATAAATTTTTTATATATTTCCAAGTGTAGGGTGCTATTATACAAAGAGTAGGATCTGAGGAAGCAAATACTAAACACTAGAGAGCGATGATTAGTGTTATTTAATACGTTTGCAAGATGAGTTATTAATTTCAATAACAATGAATAACAATCATAGAAATCTAACAATCACAAACAGAAGGATATATACTGGTTCCACCACTCTGGTGTACATCCAGTCCCTAAACAATTCCCGCTTAAGATTTTTACTATGATTTTGAAACCAAGTACAAAATCAAACCAAATCTGACCAATTTGCAAGACCATGCAAATTGCAATACCAATTGACAAGATCATGCCAATTGCAACCAATCTCTAAATCAAGAGATCTTCTCTCACATCCGAGAGAAACATTCTTTGAAGAAATATCACAAATTCCTATAAGCCTTGAAGTGTTAGTGAAGTGCATTAGTGGCTTAGGAACATTTAACTCTTTGAATATTACCTAAACAATTTGTATGTATGATGAAGATCAATGGCTATTTCAGAAACTCTCTTTTATGAAAACTTAGACTAAAATTCTGAAAATAAGAGGGTGAATTTGCACAAAAATTAAATCTTATGGGTACATACGTTGGTGGCAAATTCTAAACTTTAATACCTATTTATAGCCTGTGAAAAGACACAAATTTAAACTCAACATCCAAAAACGGCTATAAAACAATCACTAATTCAAATTCTGAAAAACTAGAAAACTATATTTGTAGTCGACTACAAGGATTAGTAGTCGACTACACTGAGTCTAAACAGACTATGTGAAGTCATATAACTACTTAGTAGTTGACTACTTTTGTCAATGGTTGACTACACTATAATTTCACAGATTCTAGAATTCTGTCTAATAGCCGACTACAATGTGTATTAGTCGACTACACTATAAAATCACAGAATCTAAAATTCTGTCTAAGACTTAATTAGTCGACTACTATTTGTATTAGTCGACTATACTATAAAACGACAGAATCTGATATTTTGACCAAGGCTTGAGTAGTCGACTACTATTGTTATTGGTCGACTACTAAGGGGTAAATATGAGATATATGAAGTATTTTGAGACTCATTCTTTATCTATAAACTCTAATAGTTAACATAAGGATTTCTATCATTAACCACACACTAAGCATGTATTAGTGTGTTCTAATACTATGTGTGTGTATGTGTTGATCAAGGCTTGTACATAAGATCTAAGCAAAAAAATGTAAAAATTACATTGACATTTACGCATATCTTCTTCTGTGCTTCATGGTTCCTTGAACTCATCTTATGTATTAAATATATATTTGAATATCATTGTTGATTTTTCTCTAATACTATAAAACATACGTTTGCACATAATACACACAACATGTAATATTTATTATCATCAAAACAAACATATCTTATGGTCAAGTTATACAACAATATTTCCTCACGAAATTCCCAGGGTGTAATTGTGGAGTGCTTAATGATTCACGGTCCTCCACCACAAAATACCTCACTAATCAAATTAATTAATGGTGGGTCCACCAAATTTTTTTACGGTTAAATTCATTCAAACTTCTACTGTGTCTAAGCCTTTAACACTCCCACTGTTAAAGTCCTGACATGCCATCTAAAATTTCAATCTGCTGATCCATAGAGATTATCAAACCCCTTCGTGTTAAGTCCTAGCCACTTGACACCAAAATATCCCTACTGAGTGATTTGTATGAGTCTACACTCCTACTGTTATTTGTACCTCAAACTCCTATTTAGTCAAACATTTAAACAGTTAGAGCCAAAGCCAAAATCCCCTCTCGATTCCTTCCATGAACGAGAGGTCCTCTTTTAAATTGAACGATCAAATCTTTAAATAGTTAGGGTCATCTCAACTCCCATTTGATCAAACCTTTAAGTAGTTAGGACCAAAAAAAAAAAAAAAATCAGCAAACGAGAGTCTTCCACCCACATCAGGTGATCAAACCTTCCTACAGTTAGGATCGTTTCAAAATTCTCGCTTGGTCAAACTTTTAAACAGTTAGGGACGAAGTAAGAATTTCATCTTGATAAATGAGAAATCCACCATCAGATAGGGTAATCAAACATTCTGACAGTTAGGATTATCTAAATCTTTTAGAGTGGAGATCCCACTCTTAGTTTTACCTTTCAGATTCTCGAGGTGGAGATTTCACTTTGAGTTTTCTCTGACACAGGAGATAGAATATAAAATTCTTCCTCTTCGGCACTAGGTTCGTCTTCACCCTAAGAGAAGACACAATCTTTCAATACCAAAATCCATGCCTTACACACATGGGAGACTTTATCTCGATCCCTAACTAGAGATAAGTCTGTATCTAACACATGCTGTTGGGTGGTCCGTTCCCGTAAAAATGACCAAGTCTATGTATTCAATATCGTAGCGACAAAAATCCATACCTTTCATGCATGGGGGACTTTATCTCGATCACGAATTAGAGATAAGCATACGCCTAACACGCGTTGTCGGTTAGTCTTTTTTTCGTAAAAATAACAAAAGCCTACGTATTCAATATCGTAGCAGGTTGTGATTAATAACATCAGAATCCATGCCTCACACATATGGAGGATTTTATCTTGATCCTTAATTAGAGATAAGCCTACGCCTAACACGCATTGTCGGTTAGTCTTTTTTTATAAAAATAATAAAAACCTACGTATTCAATATCATAGTAGGTTGTTATTAATAACACCAGAATCCATACCTCACATACATGGAGGACTTTATCTTCATCTTTAATTAGAGATAAGTCTACACCTAACACTTTTTGCTGGTTAGTATTTCCTATAAAAATGGCAAAGTCTATGTATTCGATATCATTGCACCAAGTCAAAAAGAGTTTAATCTTTTAGCATAACATTACATGTGGTACGGACTTACACAATTCACATGCTAGCATGATTCAAATAGTAGTCGGTAAAGGTACATCAAATCTGTTAATGACTGAGGGTTTGCCAAAAATTCTATAATAAGCAGCTCGCGACAACGGATTCTCTCTTAAACTTTTATGGAGTCTACGGTGGTAGTCAAAGCCTTGGTAACCTCCTCCTCCATAACACTACTTTAATAGTCACTGACGCAACAGCTTCATTAGTTAGTCTCGTGACTTGAGCACCTGGGGTAGCTTCAGAGATAGTAGTTGTATTAGCACCAACGACTAGTCCTACAATCAAATCTCGTACAAAGAGCTCAACCTGACAAGACTCCGATATATTCTCAGCTTGTTCTTCCTACACTATGATGAGTATATGAGTATAAACTGCATCTCCTTAAACCTCCAATGGGTATACGAGGTTAAACTGATTCCCGACACTCCGAAGAGTATATAAGTATAAACTACGTCTCCTTGAACCTCTAACGGTTATATCAGGTTAAATTGATTCCCAAAACTCCAATGAGTATACGAGTATAATCTAGTTCTTTATGCTCTAATGCCTTAATAGCTTAAACTATATAGACTCTAGTTAACATAAGAGTATAAACTGTGTTCACATCGCAACGGAGGTCAACGCCGGTCAATGCGTCAATAATTTCATCAAAATAAGGTTCAGGATAATTCTTAGTTCCAAATTATCCCCGAGAATTCAATCTCAATTCAGATACAAACTCCCAATGAAGACGATCAGTTCAACATCGATTCAATGATGCGATCTAATTCAAAAATCAACACACTAGTTTTCAGTTCAAGATTTCAACAACGGTCAGACGGTAAACGCAGCACCAGAAGAATTTCAGACTATTAGACAAAAGTACTGAATAGGATGAAAGCTGAAAAAGTCAATGAATTTAAGGCTGAGTCTATCTTATCCAAAGTATTACAAACTCCTTTATAAAAGAATGAGGCTAAAATACTTTGGAGGGGGTATTTGTAGGCATAAAAAATTACCTATAGATTGCAAATAAGTTCAAAGATGATGAAAACACTAATATCTCTCAAACCAAAGGGAGTTTAGTGAAATAGATGGAAGCAAACCAAAATTCAGTGGGTTTGGTTAGCCCCATAATATCGAGATAGGTGATTTTTATATATAATTCGTCTAATTCTGACTTAAAGTTTGAAAGTTCTGACCCGTTCTTTGCAGCATGTTCTGAAGTCTGTCTGAACTGATTGAACCTTGCTTGAACTATTTGACCAAGCCTATAGGTTCCTGAAACATAGCTTCAGATAGAGAGAAGGTGATAAACATCATCATCTAAGTCAAAGAAGATTATTTGATGCCAAAAGGAAGCAAAAGAACGTGCAAAACGACGGAATAAAGAAGCGACGGGACGACAAAACGACAAAACGGCGAGCTCAGGGTGTCTTGAACTCTAAGACACCTCTGAGTGTCTCAGGTTCTGAGACACCTTGAGGTGTCTCGGAAGTGCGAGACACCTCAGGGTGTCTCGCATGCCGAGAAGCCGATGGTGCAGTTTTCAAAGTTTTCTTCGAGTTTCGTGCTATCCATTACCTTTCTAACTGCCTTGGGGTTATCCTTAAATATGGAAGAGCCATTTCTAACTGAAGATATATTCAAATCATAGATTCCTATCCACAAACACGGCATTCAAGCCCTATAAATAGCCCACTTCATGCAATTTTGAAGGGTACTGACGAGATCTGAGCTCTTAGGCGAGTTGTTGATGTATTCCAAAGCAAAGCCACGAATTTTAGAGAGAGGGAGGCGAGATCTTGGCTAATTCTTGCACATAAAGAGAGGATTTCAAGAGATCTGCAAGCTTTTTACCCATTCCCTTAAGATCAGACCTTGTTATGATCTTGAGAAGAGTAGTAATCTCACTTTGTTGAGGTTATTCACTTCTGTTCTAAGTTTTCTCGATTGAAACAAAGAACACCGAGCCTTCTTTCAGATCAACCCGGATCTGTTATTTGGTGGTCCACAAATCAAAGCGTCCCCAGCACAGACAAAGATCTCACGCAAGTAGCAATCACTAAATGATCTTTGCGTGTGTTTCTAGGAAGTCTCATGTTCTTTTGTGTAGAGAAGTCTTATAACAATGCTAAATCTCATGAATCTATTGTAATCAATAAACGACTTGTAATGGATTCCACAATTAAATCAATTTCTGACGCAAACACGTTAATTTTAGTGAATGCCTGCTAAGATAAAGAGCATAACTATTAAGTCTTATTGTTGTTTGTTATTATTGGGCACTTGATGTTAAGTTTAAACTTTAATTATTTAGGTTTAATGTTGGTTTTTAATTTAAATAAATGGATATTTAAAGAGCATAACTAGTAAGTTTTAATTGTAGATGTTAAATATATGCAATTTCTATTAAGTTTACGATATAACAGATAAGTTTATAAGTGGATGTTAATACCATTTAGTAGTTGTTAACCTTAAGTATTTTATTAAAGTATCGTAGGAAAAGGTTGGAGCTACTAAAAAAATTAGGCATACCATTAGTTTTAGTGCTTATTAAGTCTCTATGAATGTATTTAAACTAAGGATGAAGTGGTTGCATTTTGATGCATAAACAAATGATGGGAGAGTAGGGTATGAGGGCTAGTTAGTTGAAAAAGTAATTATAACTTGTTTATGTTTTATGTGACATATTTTTGTGTGTTTTATGGTATATGCTACGTTTAGTTGACCAATCTGAACATTTGATAGGAACAGATTATATTTCTGTGGGCAATTTTTGGTTATAGTTAATAGGTACAGATTATAGTTAAGGTATATGTGATACTTAATAGGAACAATTAACTATTAACATGTACTTGTTATAGTTAACAAGTACACGTGATACTTAATAGGAACCGATTATATTAATAGTATAGGTTATAGTTAATATGTACTTGTGACACCTAACAGGAATGGGTTATAATGAACAGGGTATATGTGATACTTAACAAGAACCTGTTATAAGTAATAGGTACATGATATATTTAATATGTACTTGCGATAGTAGGAAGTGATTATAATTGTCCAATAAAATTGTTACATAGTTCAAAAAATCTCCTCCCCGATCTCACTTCTCTAAACCTCAACAAAAATAATTTATTAGACTAAGATTCAAAGTTTTTCATTAGACTCAGATTCATACTTTTTCATAGGAGGACTGTCAAGTCATTAAGGATATTGATGTGCTCATTACTAGAGATCTAGCAGTGGTGAACTTCAGAAGGCTGCTCGATCATTTGCTAGCAGCAGTGGAGGGGAGTTGGTTGCAGTTGAGAGAGTACTCTTTTGACTCATAAACATCAATTAGGGATGTGATATTACTATAGGACCAAGGATGACTAAGGGTTAATAGCTTTTTGATGGTGGTTGGCATGACAAAGGAGAAGGAGATCATCATGACGGCGGAGGAGAATTAGGACTGGTTTGAGGGCATAAGATAGCTATGGTTTGAGGGCATGAATGTGTTTAATATGAAGATGAAATTAGTGATAGGGATTTGAAGAAATGAAATGGGTTAGGTGAGGGGAGTGGGAGGGGGGAGTTAAGAGGGTTAAGTTGGGGAGGGGGAAAGAGAGGAAATATCTTTGAGGAGAGTTGAGTGAGGATGAGAGAAGAAAAGGGTTTAGTTGGGGGAGGGGGAAAGAGAGGAGAGTTGAGTGAGGATGAAAGAGGGGGAGGATAATGTAGGAAGGGGAAAGAGAGAGGAAAGATCTAATTTTA
>NC_033799.1:24545587-24678017 GCF_001876935.1 Asparagus officinalis | reverse complement strand
TGTTGAGAGAGGGGGAGAGAAATGGTGATTGTCGAGGGATATTTTTATATTTATCTTTCATTACTGATTTGGTAGTGTATAAAGATTTGAAATACAAAATGATAACTATCTTTGAGTCCCTCTTCATCGAGTTCGATCAAACGAAGTACGAAGAATACTTGTCTTCGACTTCCTCTTGTGGCAAAACATCACGCAAGCACCGAAAGGTTATGCGTGTAAGTCGGCCTAAGAAAATCGAGAATTCTACCCAAGGAAGCGCTGGGGGTTCTATTCCCCCCAAGGCTGTTGAGACCAACCAAGAGGCCGAGAACAAGTGCCAAGTTCCCAATTCAGGTTAACTACGTCAATCAGGCGAGCCCACCTCCTCAGGCGGGCTTTGCTCCGTTAGCAAATTTCTCAAATTTGATGAACTGTCCAAACCTAGCATACTCAACAATTTAGGTGAAGTTCCTAATTCTGGCAAACTTCAAAAATCTGGCAAACTCTGTAGTTCGAGCGGGCTTCATAAAACAAGCAGACTTCATCAAGCTCGCCAGACAGCCAAAGCTCACTTGCAATTTAAAATAGGCGGACTTCACCAAGATCACCTGATGTCCTAAGTTCGCCAGACGGTGGAACTTTGCCAACAAACCAGAGCTCACCTAACGGCCCAACTTCACCCGCAAGCTGACCTTTGCCAGAGAGGCAAAGCTATAGCTCGCCCAACAGGCAAACCTCGGCAGGCCGAACCTCGCCAACACATGCGAGCTGGCCAACAGATGCAAGGTTGTCGACCACGCGAACCTCGCCTAAATGAACTGGAGTTTGAACTTCGCCAATAGGCCCAAGCTCACCTATCTAGGCAAGGTCGTCTGAATTCAATGCTTAGGAAATTTCCCAAGTGTTACCTTTTGGACTCACCTGAGTCTCCTTCATTTGAGTGCCAGCAGTCGTCTGAGGCTCAGGCTTGCCTTGAACCTCGCCTGAACGACCAGTCGGCCAGACCTCGCCAGCACTCGACTAAAGGTCGCCCAAATGTTCGAGCTCGCCTGCAGTCGGCTAGAGCTCACCCATATTCTAGACCTCGCCTGTCTCGGCAAGGTCGGTTGGATCCGACACTTAGGGAATTTTCCGGGTGTCCTCATTCTGACTCCTTTGAGTCTCCTGTATGTGATTGTGCACTTGGTCCTTCAGACGCTGGGGGTTGCCACCACCAACCCGTAGGGAATCTCAGTGACCATCTGATTCGCAAACGCACTCTTCATGAGACAAACCCTCAGTGCCATTGCGAGAGACTCATCTAGGCAGTACTTGTGGATTGCCGATGTTCCGAGGAGCCAAAGTCATTAGTGTTCGGGAGGCTTTCTCAACAGTCTCCTAAGCCGAGACCTCTCCTCCAGAGATGCAATCGTCAGAGGAGACGAGCTTCCGATGATCTAGAGCTCCCCGCTACAACTATCAATGTGACGGGAAAATCCAAGGCCATTGAGCGTGAAGGTATCCACCAACGCACTCGTGCCCAAATGGGGGTAGCCATTCCTTTTGACTACACATGCTTAGTACCCGTCTCTGACGACGATGATGATGATTGCTTGGCAGTGGCAACGTCACAGGCTTCAAGCTCTATTCAGGATGAAAGTACGGAAGTGCACATGACCAACACCCCTGATGAGATATCTAGGAGACTCGACGAGCAACAAGCAACCATCAATTCCCTGAAGGAGATTTTGGAACAGCTTCTGAACGAGAAGAAGAAGAAGAAGAGAGAGAGGACTTCGCGTGCTTCACATAAATCCTCGAAGCACAAATAGCGGATGCCTACTCCATCTCACTCCTCATCCGAGTCATCTGGAAGAGCATCATAGAGCGTCATCTTTGGGTCATAATCCAAGGGACAAAAGGGTTGACGAATTCCAAAGTCAACTCGACGTCTTAAAGCTCCTGAAGCATATGGACAAGCTTAGGTTGTCAGACCGTATCTAATCAAATGAGATACAGTCTCATACCCGGCGAAGTTTCAGCCACTAGACCTCCTGCAGTCCGATGACAAGGGTTCTCCTACCCAGCACATTTACTATTTCTAGGCGCAAACTGGACACATAGTGGGGAATGATCCCATTATGACCCGACTGTTCATTGGCACCCTCAAAGGGATCGCTTTTGAATGGTTTCGCAGATTAGATCCTAAATCCATCACCTGTTAGAAGGACATGGAAAATCTCTTCATGGCCAGATTCTTCGACGATGACAAAGAAGTATCTGTGACCACCCTACTAACTTCAAAGCAGGGAAAGACAGAGTCTGTAAGAAGCTTTGTCAAGAGGTTCAGGAACCAATCGCTGCATACACGTGATCAGGTTTCTGAGGCCACCCTCATTGAGATGTGCCGGAACAATCTCTCCATCGACACCCTATCTAATATGGGCGCAGTCGTAGCTTGCTCGTGGAAAGACTTAATCCGCCAAGGAGAACAAGTCGAGAGCATGCTCAAGCGTATGGATATTGAAGAGCCACGTGGATTTGAAGGAGATAATGACCAAAGCAATTTCACTTTGGTAGTGGAAACCACTTCCCCTCTCGATGCCTTCCAAGAATGAGAGGTCCACTTTCTGGACGATCAATCCTTCTCACAGTCCGGTGCATCCCAAATCTTCCACTTGGTCAAACCTTCCTACTGTTAGGGCCAAAGCTAAATTCCCTCGCCGATCCTTTCTAATAAGACGGTGGGTCCCCGGAACTATCAAGTTAACTGCCACCTCTGATAGCCATTTCTCCATCAGTTTCGTTCAACTGGACGATGGATCTGGTAAGACTATCAAGTTAACCATTACCTCTGATAGTCTCCTCCAAATTTCTTCTGTCGATCCTCTCCAATAGGACAATGGGACCACTCCCACTTTCATGTTAACAGTCATTTCTGACAAATCAACTTACCAGTCCTCTTCAATAGGATGGTAAGTCCATAGAGTTACTTAAATCGCAACAAACTCCCACTGTCATGTTAACACTACACCTCTGACAGAATCAACTTTCCAATCCTCTTTTATAGGATGGTAGGTCCTCAAAGTCGTTCCGATCGCGACATTCCCTATCATGTTAGCATCACACATCTGACCAGAATCTACTTACTTACTCTCTTCAATGGAGCGGTAGGTTCACAAAGTCGCTCCAATCGCGGTAATTCCTATCAGGTTAATGATCACCTCTGATAGCCGACATCGTCATTCCTGCAAATGACGTGGTCTGATCAGTCGTCGTACTCATATGTCCCTGAACGACCTAATCCTTTCCGAGCATTCTAATATTCTTAGAACAATCAATGGGTAGTGGCCTACCATGCGATGGCTCCTATAACAATCAATCGTCACACTCATACGTCCCTGAACGATTTGATTTCCCCAGCATTGTCTTTCCTGCAAAAGGCGTTGCTATTTGATAATGGCCTACCAGGTGATGTACCTTTATCCAAATTGTGGCCTACCATACGATGTGCTGCTAAATCAGGGTTCGTCTTTGTCCTAAGAGAAGACAAATTCAGGTTCGTCTTTGCCCCAAGAGAAGACAAATCAGGGTTCGTCTTCGCCCCAAGAGAAGAAAAATCAGGGTTCGTATTCGCCCCAAGAGAAGACAAATCAGGGTTCATCTTCGCCCCAAGAGAAGACAAATCAAAACTCCAATAGGTATACGAGTATAAACTGTTTCTCAAACCTCCAACTGGTATACGAGGCTAAACTGTTCCCTTACTTTCAACCGGTACACGAGGCTAAACTGCTCCCTTTACTCCGACAAGTATACGAGTATAAACTGCTGCTCCTTACCTCCAACTGGTATACGAGGCTAAACTGTTCCCTTTCCTCTAACCGGTGCACGAGGCAAAACTACTCATTTCCTCCAACCGGTGCGTGAGGCTAAACTGCTCCCTTACCTCCAACCGGTACACGAGGCTAAACTGCTACCTTTACTCTGACAAGTATACAAGTATAAACTGCTGCTTCTTTCCTCCAACCGGTGCATGAGGCTAAACTGCTCCCTATACTCCCACTAGTGCAAAGGTCTAAATTGCTCCTTTCCTCCAACCGGTGCATGAGGCTAAACTGCTCCCTATCCTCCAACCGGTGCATGAGGCTAAACTGCTCCTTTCCTCTAATCGGTGCATGAGGCTAAACTGTTCCCTATCCTACAACTAATGCACAAGGCTAAACTGCTCCTTTCCTCCAACCGGTGCACGAGGCTAAACTGCTCCCTATCCTCCAACCGGTGCATGAGGCTAAACTGCTCCCTATCCTCCAACCGGTGCACGAGGTTAAACTGTCCCCTTATACTCCCACTGGTGCAAGAGTCTAAACTACTTTTTTCCTCCAACCAGTGCATGAGGCTAAACTGCTCCCTATACTCCCACTGGTGCAAGAGTCTAAACTGCTCCTTTCCTCCAACCGATTCATGAGGCTAAACTGTTCCCTATCCTCCAACCAGTGCACGAGACTAAACTGATCCTTTCCTCTAACCGGTGCATGAGGTGAAACTACCCCAATCCTCCAACCGGTGCATGAGGCTAAGCTGCTCCTTTCCTCTGACTGGTACACGAGGTTAAACTGCTCCTTACGTCCAAACACCTCAAATGGCTAAGGATAGAGGAGAAATCTTAGTATTGAGCCTAAGAGAAGCTTCTCAAAAACCTAGCATGCTAAGGGCAAGAGCATGGCTAGTCCAACTCAAACGACAGTTGGTAAAGATAAATCAAGTCCGTTGATAGCTGAGGGTTTGCTAAAAATCCTAATCTTGTCGAGTTCGATTGGAAGGTGCCTCGCTCCATTTGAGCAGTGATCACTTTACAAGTCTTCATATCCATAATGTTCTAGACCCCATGTAACCTGATTCAGGTATGAAAACTTTGGAGGGAGTTCTGTAGGCAATAAAAATTATCTTTATCCCTATCAGAGAAGTTCAGAACAAGACTGCTAAAGCCTCATCCGAAAGAGCAAAAAGAGGGAAAACGCTGATATCTCTCAAACCGTAAGGAATTTAAAAAAACGGAGGTGGTAAACACCCTTTGAAGGATTGGTTGGCCCCATCTCGTCGAGATAATCGATTTTCATATATAATTTGTCAAATTCTGACTTACGGTTTGAAAGTTATGGCCTTTTCTTCGAAGCATGTTCAGTAGCTCGCCTAAAGGCTGAAGCTCTCCTGTAAAGGCTGAAGCTCGCCTGCAAGGAAGTCTGTCTGCAAGGATAGAGCTCGTCTAACAGCATTGAAGCTCGCCTGAATGAGATTCGCCTACAAAGCTCGCCTGCACAGCTTCGCCTGCACAGCCTCGCCTGCACATTAAACCAAGCTCTCCTGTAAAGGCTGAAGCTCGCCTGTAAGAAAGTCCGTCTGTAAGGATAGTGCTCGCCTAACAGCATTGAAGCTCGCCTGAATGAGATTCGCCTACACAGCTCACCTGCATAGCCTCGACTGCACATTGAACCAAGCTCGCCTGAAGGTTTAAAGCTCGCCTGAAGACTGAAACTCGCCTGCTTGACCCATGCTCGCCTGAAGGCCTAGCTCGTCCGATAGCTCGAAGCTCGCCTGTTTGGCCGACTTGCCAGCATGAAGGTTGGAGCTCGCCTGAAGGCCAAGCTCGCCTGACAGCCTGCACCTCGCCTGCGCAGACTAAGCTCACCTAACAACTAGAAAACCGCCAGCATTGTCAGCTGCCCACTTGGAGTATGGTAACAGTCACGTTAGTAGTCAAATCCCACGAAACCCGCCAGCATTGTCAGCTGCCCACTTGGAGTATGGTAACAGTCACGTTAGTAGTCAAATCCCACGAATCAAGGGAGAAAGCATGACGCTCCTCACCTAGCAAGAATAGGGCGGCTGACAGGATCCCCTAAGTGGTCACATCCTACAGCTAGGGCGGCTAGCTCCCCCACCCCTACTAGTGGTCAAATCCCACAAATCAAGGGGTGACCCATGCCATCCCTTGTCTATTTAAAGCCACATTCAGCCAACGTGAAAAAGGTTAATTGGCTGCTGCTTGCTTGGTTGGCTAATCTTCCAAAGGTTGAACCTTGACTCATTTGCTAAAGAGTCCCTCATTTGAAGAGACTCGTCTGAACTCTCAGACTTGAGGCTCTTAGGCTCTTTGCAAGCTCTTGCATGGTAGCCCTCTCCAAGCAGTCAGTCGACAAGCACAAGCCCCGTGTTTGGCCTCGGGTATAGTCAAACTCGATCAGCACAAGCTTCTACTGTGTATTGAAGCTTGCCCACAACTTCAATCGGATCGTTCAAGGGAAGCAACCTCGGTGCAAGAACCGAGGGAGGCGTCCTATCGCTACCAAAGTCCCCACGTTAAACAAGGAGGGTATTCCCTCCGCTTCTGTTGTAAATTTTGATTCATTAGTTTGTAATAAGCTATTCTTATAAATACAAACGAAATCCATATTTCGGGAGATCAAAATTTACACCTACAGAAGATGGCGACCACAGTGGGAGTAACCATTCGTTCAGATGAATTGGTGGTGGCGTAGTTCGATGAAGTTGTAGAAGGGACTATCGTTGAGTCCCTCTTCATCGAGTTCAATTAAACGAAGTGCGAAGAATACTTGTCTTCGACTTTCTCTTGTGGCAAAACATCATGCAAGCACCGAAAGGTTATGCGTGTAAGTCGGCCCAAGAAAATCATAAGTTCTACCCAAGGAAGCGCTGGAGGTTCTATTCCCCCCAAGGCTGTTGAGACCAACCAAGAGGCTGAGAACAAGTGCCAAGTTCCCAATTCAGTTTAACTATGTAAATCATGCGAGCCCACCTACTCAGGCAGGCTTCGTTCCGTTAGCAAATTTCTCAAATTTGGTGAACTGCCCAAACCTGGCGTACTCAAAAATTTAGGCGAAGTTCCTAATTCTGGCGAACTTCACAAATTTGGGAAACTCTACAGTTCGAGCGGGCTTCATAAAACAAGCAGACTTCATCATACTCGCTTGACAGCCCGAGCTCGCCTGCAATTTAAAATAGGCGGACTTCACCAAGATTGCCTAACGGCCCAAGTTCGCCAGACGGCGGAACTTTGCCAACAAACCAGAGCTCGCCTAACGACCAACTTCGCCCGCAAGCTGACCTTCGCCAGAAAGGCAAAGCTGTAGCTCGCCTAATAGGCAAACCTCGGCAGGCCGAACCTCGCCAACACATGCGAGCTGGCCAACAGATGCAAGGTTGTCGACCACGCGAACCTCGCCTGAATGAACTGGAGTTTGAACTTCGCCAACAGGCCCAAGCTCACCTATCTAGGCAAGGTCGCCTGAATTCAATGCTTAGGAAATTTCCCAAGTGTTACCTTTTGGACTCACCTGAGTCTCCTTCATTTGAGTGCCAGCAGTCGTCTGAGGCTTAGGCTTGCCTTGAACCTCGCCTGAACGACCAGTCGGCCAGACCTCGCCAGCACTCGACTAAAGGTCGCCCAAATGTTCGAGCTCGCCTGCAGTCGGCTAGAGCTCACCCATATTCTAGACCTCGCCTGTCTCGGCAAGGTCGGTTGGATCCGACACTTAGGGAATTTTCCGGGTGTCCTCATTCTGACTCCTTTGAGTCTCCTGTATGTGATTGTGCACTTGGTCCTTTTGACGCTGGGGGTTGCCACCACCAACCCGTACGGGATCTCAGTGACCATCTGATTCGCAAACGCACTCTTCATGAGACAAACCTTCAGTGCCATTGCGAGAGACTCATCTAGGCAGTACTTGCGGATTGCCGATGTTCCGAGGAGCCAAAGTCATTAGTGTTCGGGAGGCTTTCTTAACAGTCTCCTAAGCCGAGACCTCTCCTCCAGAGATGCAATCGTCAGAGGAGACGAGCTTCTGATGATCTAGAGCTCCCCGCTGCAACTATCAATGTGACGGGAAAATCCAAGGCCATTGAGCGTGAAGGTATCCACCAACGCACTCGTGCCCAAATGGGGGTAGCCATTCCTTTTGACTACACATGCTTAGTACCCGTCTCTGATGACGATGATGATGATTGCTTGGCAGTGGCAACGTCACAGGCTTCAAGCTCTATTCAGGGTGAAAGTACGGAAGTGCACATGACCAACACCCCTGATGAGATATCTAGGAGACTCGACGAGCAACAAGCAACCATCAATTCCCTGAAGGAGATGTTAGAACAGCTTCTGAGCGAGAAGAAGAAGAAGAGAGAGAGGACTTCGCGGGCTTCACATAAATTCTCGAAGCACAAAGAGCGGATGCTGACTCCATCTCCTAGAAGAGCGTCATCTTTGGGTCATAATCCAAGGGACAAAAGGCTCGACGAATTCCAAAGTCAACTCGACGCCTTGAAGCTCCTGAAGCATATGGACATGCTGGGGGTTGTCAGACTGTATCCAATCGAATGGGATACAGTCTCATACCCGGCGAAGTTTCAGCCACTAGACCTCTTACAGTCCGATGGCATGGGTTCTCCTACCCAGCACATTTACTATTTTCAGGCGCAAACTGGACACATAGTGGGGAATGATCCCATTATGAACCGACTGTTCATTGGCACATTCAAAGGGATCGCTTTTGAATGGTTCCGCAGATTAGAGCATGGATCCATCACCTACTGGAAGAACATGCAAAAGCTCTTCATGGCCAGATTCTTCGACGATGACAAAGAAGTATCTGTGACCACCCTACTAACTTCAAAGCAGGGAAAGACAGAGTCTGTAAGGAGCTTTGTCAAGAGGTTCAGGAACCAATCGCTGCATACACGTGATCAGGTTTCTGAGGCCATCCTCATTGAGATGTGCCGGAACAATCTCTCCATCGACACCCTATCTAATATGGGCGCAGTCATAGCTTGCTCGTGGAAAGACTTAATCCGCCAAGGAGAACAAGTCGAGAGCATGATCAAGCGTATGGATGATGAAGAGCCACGTGGATTTGAAGGAGATGATGACCAAAGCAATTTCACTTTGGTAGTGGAAACCACTTCCCCTCTCGATGCCTTCCAAGAATGAGAGGTCCACTTTCTGGACGATCAATCCTTCTCACAGTCCGGTGCATACCAAATCTTCCACTTGGTCAAACTTTCCTACTGCTAGGGCCAAAGCTAAATTCCCTCGCCGATCCTTTCTAATAAGGCGGTGGGTCCCCGGAACTATCAAGTTAACTGCCACCTCTGATAGCCATTTCTCCATCAGTTTCGTTCAACTGGACGATGGATCTGGTAAGACTATCAAGTTAACCATTACCTCTGATAGTCTCCTCCAAATTTCTTCCGTCGATCCTCTCTAATAGGACAATAGGACCACTCCCACTGTCATGTTAACAGTCACCTCTGACAAATCAACTTACCAGTCCTCTTCAATAGGATGGTAAGTCCATAGAGTTACTTAAATCACAACAAACTCCCACTGTCATGTTAACACTACACCTCTGACAGAATCAACTTACCAATCCTCTTTAATAGGATCGTAGGTCCTCAAAGTCGTTCCGATCGCGACATTCCCTATCATGTTAGCATCACACATCTGACCAGAATCTACTTACCGACTCTCTTCAATAGAGCGGTAGGTCCACAAAGTCGCTCCAATCATGGCAATTCCTATCAGGTTAACGATCACCTCTGATAGCCGACACCGTCATTCCTACAAATGACATTATCCGATCAGTCGTCGTACTCATACGTCCCTGAACGACCTGATCCTTTCCGAGCGTTCTAATATCCTTACAACAATCGATGGGTAGTGGCCTACCATGTGATGGCTCCTATAACAATCAATCGTCACACTCATACGTCCCTGAATGATTTGATTCCCCCAGCATCATCTTTCCTGCAAAAGGCGTTGCTATTTGATAATGGCCTACCAAGTGATGTACCTTTATCCAAATAGTGGCCTACCATGCGATGTGCTGCTAAATCAGGGTTCGTCTTTGCGCTAAGAGAAGACAAATCCGGGTTCGTCTTTGCCCCAAGAGAAGACAAATCAGGGTTCATCTTTGCCCCAATAGAAGACAAGCTTCTCCTCAAGACTCCAATGGGTATACGAGTATAAACTGTTTCTCAAACCTCCAACTGGTATACGAGGCTAAACTGTTCCCTTACCTCCAACTGGTGCACGAGGCTAAACTGCTCCCTTTACTCCGACAAGTATACGAGTATAAACTGCTGCTCCTTACCTCCAATTGGTATACGAGGCTAAACTGTTCCCTTTCCTCCAACCGGTGCAAGATGCGAAACTGCTCAT
The DNA here is from genome assembly GCF_001876935.1 of Asparagus officinalis. Taxonomy (NCBI): domain Eukaryota; kingdom Viridiplantae; phylum Streptophyta; class Magnoliopsida; order Asparagales; family Asparagaceae; genus Asparagus; species Asparagus officinalis. The sequence continues at coordinate 24,667,831 of NC_033799.1, read as the reverse complement.
TTCCTCCAACTGGTGCGCGAGGCTAAATTGCTCCCTTACCTCCAACCGGTGCATAAGGCTAAACTGCTACCTTTACTCTGACAAGTATACGAGTATAAACTGGTGCTCCTTTCCTCCAACCGGTGCATGGTGCTAAACTGCTCCCTATACTCCCACTGGTGCAAGAGTCTAAATTTCTCCTTTCCTCCAACCGGTGCATGAGGGTAAACTGCTCCCTATCCTCTAACCGGTACACGAGGCTAAACTGCTCCTTTCCTCCAACCGGTGCATGAGGCTAAACTGTTCCCTATCCTACAACCGGTGCACGAGGCTAAACTACTCATTTCCTCCAACCGGTGCACGAGGCTAAACTGCTCCCTATCCTCCAACCAGTGCAGGAGGCTAAACTGCTCCCTATCTTCCAACCGGTGCACGAAGTTAAACTGCCCCCTTATACTCCTACTGGTGCAAGAGTCTAAACTTCTCCTTTCCTCCAACAGGTGCATGAGGCTAAACTTCTCCCTATACTCCCACTGGTGCAAGAGTCTAAACTGCTCCTTTCGTCCAACCGGTGCATGAGGCTAAACTGCTCCCTATCCTCTAACCGGTGCCCGAGGCTAAACTGCTGCTTTCCTCCACCCGATGCACGAGGTGAAACTGCCCTTATCCTCCAACCAGTGCATGTGGCTAAAAACTGCTCCTTTCCTCCGACTGGTACACGAGGTTAAACTGCTCCCTACGTCTAAACGCCTCAAATGGCTAAGGATAGAGGAGAAATCTTAGCATTGAGCCTAAGAGAAGCATCTCAACAACCTATCATGCTAAGGGCAAGAGCATGGCTAGTCCAACTTAAAAGGCAGTTGGTAAAGAAAAATCAAGCCCGTTGATAGCTAAGGGTTTGCTAAAAATCCTATTCCCGCCGAGTTCGATTGGAAGGTGCCTCACTCCATTTGAGCAGTGATCACTTTACAAGTCTTCATATCCAAAGTGTTCCAGACCCCATGCGGCCTGATTCAGGTTTGAAAACTTTGGAGGGGCAATAAAAATTATCTTTATCCCTATCAGAGAAGTTCAGAACAAGACTGCTAAAGCCTCATCCGAAAGAGCAAAAGGAGGGAAAATGCTGATATCTCTCAAACCGTAAGGAATTTAGAAAAATGGAGGTGGCAAACCCCCTTTGGAGGATTGGGTGGCCCCATCTCGTCGAGATAGTCGATTTTCATATGTAATTCGTCAAATTCCGACTTACGGTTTGAAAGTTATGGCCTATTCTTCGAAGCATGTTCAGTAGCTCGCCTAAAGGCTGAAGCTCGCCTGTAAAGGCTGAAGCTCTCCTGCAAGAAAGTCCGCTGCAAGGATAGAGCTTGTCTAACAGCATTGAAGCTCGCCTGAATGAGATTCGCCTGCACAGCTCGCATGCACAGCTTCGCCTGCACATTAAACCAAGCTCTCCTGTAAAGACTGAAGCTCACCTACAAGAAAGTCCGTCTGCAAGGATAGAGCTCGCCTTACAGCATTGAAGCTCGCCTGAATGAGATTCGCTTGCACAGCTCGCTTGCACAGCTTCGCCTGCACAGCCTCGCCTGCACATTGAACCAAGCTCGCTTGAAGGCTTAAAGCTCGCTTGAAGACTGAAACTCGCCTGCTTGACCTAGGCTCGCCTGAAGGCCTAGCTCGTCCGATAACTCGAAGCTTGCCTGTTTGGCCGACTCGCCAGCACGAAGGTTAGAGCTCGCTTGAAGGCCAAGCTTGCCTGACAGCCTACACCTCACCTGCGCGGACTAAGCTCGCCTAACAACTAGAAACCCGCCAGCATTGTTAGCTGCCCACTTAGAGTATGGTAAAAGTCACGTCAGTAGTCAAATCCCACGAATCAAGGGAGAAAGCATGACGCTCCTCACCTAGCAAGAATAGGGCGGCTGACTGGACCCTCTAAGTGATCACATCCCACAGCTAGGGCGGCTGGCTCCCTCACCCCTACTAGTGGTCAAATCCCACAAATCAAGGGGTGACCCATGCCATCCCTTACCTATTTAAAGCCACTTTCAGCCAACGTGAAAAAGGTTGATTGGTTGTTGTTTGCTTGGCTGGCTAATCTTCCAAAGGTTGAACTTGGCTCATTTGCTAAAGGCTCCCTCATTTGAAGAGACTCGTCTGAACTCTCAAACTTGAGGCTCTTAGGCTCTTTGCAAGCTCTTGCATGGTAGCCCTCTCCAAGCAGTCAGTCGAAAAGCACAAGCCTCGTGTTTGGCCTCAGGTATAATCGAACTCGATCAGCACAAGCTTCTACTGCATACTGAAGCTTGCCTGCAACTTCGATCGGATCGTCCAAGGGAAGCAAACTCGGCGCGAGAACCGAGGGAGGCATCCTATCGCTACCAAAGTCCCCACATTAAACAAGGAGGGCATTCCCTCCGCTTCTGTTATAAATTTCGATTCATTAGTTTGTAATAAGCTATTCTTATAAATAAAAACGAAATCCCTATTTCAGGAGATCAAAATTTACACCTACGGTTACCTCTTGGAGATCTTGGTAACCCTGTGATAAAATTCATTGTAATTTTCTCCCACTTCTATATTGGTATGTCGAGATTTTGAATTAATCTGGCACGTCTCTAATGCTCTACTTTTACTTGCTGACATATTTCACACTCTGAAACATATTTGCTAGTATCTCTCTTCATATTATTCCACCAGTATATCTCCTTCAAATCTTTGTACATTTTGGTTCCACCAGGATGCATTGTATATCCCGAACGATGAGCCTCCGTCAAAATCTTCTTCTTCAATTTGAATTATTCGGAACACAGAGTTGATTTCTAAACCTAAGGGAGCCATCACCGCATATAACAAAATCTGGTTGTTTACCATCTTCCACTCATTTTCGAATGGCTTTCAAATCCAAGTCATCTTTTTGGGTAACCTTAATCTCATCAACCAGAGTAGGTTGTACCTGCATGTTATTTAATTCGGTCGATAGTTGTTGACATCGGATCTCAATTCTTAACTGATCCAAATCTTCTAATATATGCCTTTGTCGAGTAATGAGACAAGCTATATTACTCTTTTGACTAAGGGCGTCAACAACTACATTTGTTTTCCCTAGGTGATAATTAATACTAACATCATAATCTTTAAGTAGCTCTAACCATCTCAACTACATTTGTTTTCCCTAGGTGATAATTAATACTAACATCATAATCTTTAAGTAGCTCTAACCATCTCCTATGCCTCATGTTCAACTCCTTTTAAATTAATACTAACATCATAATCTTTAAGTAGCTCTAACCATCTCCTATGCCTCATGTTCAACTCCTTTTAAGTAAAAATATATTTTAAACTCTTGTGATTGGTGTAAATATCACACTGCACTCCATAAAGATAATGTCTCCAAATTTTCAAGGAAAAAATAACAGTCGCCAACTCTAAATCATGTGATGGATAATTTTGCTCATAAGGTTTCAATTGTCGAGAACCATAAGCTACCACTTTTCCATTTTACATGAGCACACATCCCAAACCTTTATGAGAGGCATCACTATACAAAGTGAAATCTTCTCCTATAATTAGTATAGTGAGAATTGGTGCAGATACTAGTATGTTCTTTAACTCTTGAAAACTCATTTTGCTTCCTTTAGACCAAACAAATATGACTCCCTGTTGAGTCAAACAGGTCAAAAGTGAGGCAATACGAGAAAATCCTTCTACAAACCTCCGATAATAACCCGCCATGCTAAGAAAGCTGCGGATTTCATGAACATTTGTTAGTCATTTCCAATTCACAACTGCTTTAATTTTTGTTGGATCTACTGAGACTCCATCCTTCAAAATAACATGTCCTAGAAAAGACACATTATCTAACCAAAACTCGCACTTCTTAAATTTTACATAGAGTTTTTCCTTTCTCAAAAGACCAAGCACACGTCATAGATGTTCCTCATGCTCCTTCTGGTTCTTCGAATATATCAAGATATCATCTATAAATATCACATCAAAATGAGCTAAGAAGGACTTGAAGACCCTATTCATGAGATCCATGCAAAATGTAGGTGCATTCATTAACCCGAATGGTAACACAAGAAATTCATAATGACCATAACGGATACGAAATGCAGTCTTTGGAATATCTTCATCCTTAATCTTAAATTAATGATAGCCCAATCATAGATCAATCTTGGAAAACACCTGAGCTCCTTGTAATTGGTCGAACAAATTGTCAATTCTTGGTAAGGGATATTTATTCCGTATAGTCACCTTATTAAGCTCTCGATAATCAATACATAACTGCAAGCTACCATCTTTCTTCTTCACAAATAACACTGGTCCGCCCCAAGGTGAAACACTGGGTCTAATAAATCCTTTATCCAGAAGTTCTTGCAACTACACCTTAAGTTCCTTTAGCTCTGTTGGAGCCATTCTATAAGGGGCCTTTGAGATCGGACTTGTCTCTAGAACTAATTCAATAGTTTAGCTCTGTTGGAGCCATTCTATAAGGGGCCTTTGAGATCGGACTTGTCTCTAGAACTAATTCAATAGAAAATTCTATTTCCCTATCAGGTGAAAGGGGCCTTTGAGATCGGACTTGTCTCTAGAACTAATTCAATAGAAAATTCTATTTCCCTATCAGGTGACATTCCAGGGAGATCTTTTGGAAAGAAATCGGGAAATTTACGCACGATAGGAATATGATGCGGACTAACTTCTTTTTGGCTTAAGACTTGCATTGATGCTAGAAAACCAATGCACCCGCTTCTCAACATGGGATGAGCTTGAAGGGCTGATATAATGTGCATAGGTTTTTGCACATTACTATCCTCAAAGAAAAACTCTGATTAATCGGGAATTCTAAACACCACTCTTTTCTCTCGACATAGAATAGATACATGATTTCTAGATAACTAATCCATTCCTAGAATGATGTCATAATAATGCATATTAAGGATGAGCAGTTCCGCTGGAAGCTTCATATCCACTATTTTTATCTTAAATTTGTAATACTTATTAGATATTATTATGCTATCTCCTGGTGTGCTAACATACATTTCATGCTCTAGTGTATGACATTGCAACCCTTGCTTTCTAACAAATTGTTCAGCAATAAAAGAATGCGAAGCTCCAGAATCAAATAGAACTCGAGCAAAAATAGAAAATATAGGTATAGTACCTAACACCAAATCATTATTTGCCAGACCCTCTTGCTCGGTTAGAGAGTAAACTCGAGCCTTCACTTGAGGACGCTGATCACATTGAGATGTCTTATGACCTGGAGTTTTTTCAACTTAGGGCAATCTGCAATCTTGTTATCCTTTTGGGCACACCTCAGACAAGCACCTGTAACTCTCCAGCAATTATTCGCTTCATGATTAGGCTTGTCACATATAGTGCATCTCATCAACTTCTGGTTCATAGTCTGCTTTCCTTTTGAATCCACATTTTGTCTGTTGTTTTGCCAGTTCTTGTTGTGACCTCCACATCCATCCGATCTGAACCTGTTCTTCATATCATCATTCTTGCGATCATCAATCGAAAAAATTTCTTGTCATTTCTTTTTCAATCACTAAAGCTTTCTTCAATACCGCTGCATAACTGGAGAGTTCAAATGAGCTCACTTGAAATCTTATCTTGGGTTGAAGACCGTCCTCAAAACGACGTGCTCTATCTTCTTCAGTTGTAACAAACTAGGGTGCAAACTTGGATAGATAAGTAAATTCCTCCTCATATTTAGCCATAGTCTTATCATTTTGCTTCAGCTCATGGAATTCCTTCTCTTCTGCTAGCGAACAGTCTTTGGAAATTATTTCTCATAGAAGACTTTCTTAATTTCTTCCCAAGATATTTGGTCAGCACCATCTCCTAGAATCCTCTGCTGCATTTTCCACCAGCCATATGCACGTCCTTTAAACATATATTGCATAAGCCACTTTTTCTCCATCGAGACACTTCATATAAGTAAAGACTTTCTACATCACCGTGATCCAGTCTTTAGCTACCATATGATCTACATTTCCTTCGAAGGTAGGTGGTTACAACCTCTTAAACTCTACCATACTGCTTCGCAATTGAGGATGATCATTGTCTCGAGAATTTTGCTGTTTGTTAAGTTATTGCTACTGATTTTGTATCACAGTAGTGAGATTTTGCATCATATGCATCATAGTATTTGCATCCATTTGATTTTCTCTAGAACCAAATCTACGTACACTTCTACAACCAAACATTTGCCCCAAAGTCTGGTGCAAATCAATTTCTTGAGTTGAAGTAGTGTTCGTGTTGTTCCTAGCCATCTAGTTATAAAGCAAACAAATAATATATCAATAATCCAGTTGAAGTAGTGTTCGTGTTGTTCCTAGCCATCTAGTTATAAAGCAAACAAATAATATATCAATAATCCCTAAAAGCAATTCTAAAATTTATTTGTTATAAAGCAAACAAATAATATATCAATAATCCCTAAAAGCAATTCTAAAATTTATTTCTAAATGCTACTGTCTATAGATTTATAAGCCTAGAACTTCTAAACCTAGGTTTTGATCCCACAACTTGTCACTCCCCCAAATTGCACAACTTATTTTGAGATACGTGACAATGAAAATATGTGCACAAAATACATGTTAAGCCTACGGTGCACTTACATAATACAATAAACTTCATTTAAAAAAAAATTATTGGCAAATAGAGAAGTCTCAGAGCAAAGCTACATTATAATAAGTTCACTCTAATGAGTCAAAAGACTCTTATTACATATGCATAGTAGCAAGATTTGTATAACTTTAACTTTCATCATCAAACACCCTAAATGTTCATTCTCATATTCCAAAGCTCTGAGATATAGATAGAGCTATATAGTTTTTATCTGAAAAGATTGAAAAACAATGGGGTGAGTTTACACTCAGTGAGCAGAAAACTTATCATTAGCGGATCAGACAAGTTTAAGAATTTATCAATACTAAAATTTAAATAAGTTATCGTCAAAAAAGACGATTAAGAAACACATAATATTTTGAATAAGAGGAATTTCAAAGAATAGATGTGATATTTCATAAAAGAAAATTCACAAATTATGAAATAATACGAATGAACACTAAATACTTTTAAAATCATAATTATCCATCTAAATTCACACTTGCAAAACTTCCTCAGTTGTCACACTAAGGAATTATAGCCTAGTAGCATGGGAATGCGTATCAAATTACTATAAGTCAAACCGGGGACAGAATGTACCTAACACTAGCATAGGTTGCTCGAGGGCCACTTCACTTTTGCCAAAAGGCCACTTTATCACTGGTCGGTACATTCATACCATATGGTAGGCTTCAACAAATTACTTCAGTCCATAGCGGACTTTTGAGGATTTTTAATATTAAAACACTTTTCTTTTTTGCTCAAAGTATCACTCACAATTTCCACTTGTACGTAAAGCAATATAAAAACTTAAACACTTTTGCAAACTTTTCTCATATCAATTTCATGAAAATAGAATATTCATGAATTTAAAAAAATAAATACTTTTTTTTGTTAAATAGAACTCTTCAAATAATGCATTTGAACAGTAAATTTGAAATGATATATTTTCAAAAAATCTCATATACTAAACAATATTTATCTTGTAAAAGATTAATAGCTATCACAATCAAATTTGTTAACAATTACTATAAATGAATAGAATAACATGTCTGATCCCTAATTTCTCTACACAAAAATAAAATTATTATTTAAATAATATATAATAGAAAATAACCAATGATAAGAAATCTACTCACATCAAAAGATTTGACAATGATTTAGAGAACCGTAGTCTAAGAACCTACTCCTCGATCAAACCTATAATCACACAAGATGCATAAAAACTAAAGATTCTATACTCAAACTATTTTGGATATAAAACTAATATTTTTAGTTTCCAACTAATATTTTTAGTTTCTAACTAATATTTTTAGTTTCTAGGGGGGTTTCTAAAATTTATTTCTATTCTTTTTAAATAGAACTTGGGCCTAACAGCAACGTTTCTAGTTTAATGGGTCAAAATGAGAATCTTTTCATTAATTAGGTTTTGTACAAAATCACCTTTCCAAAGATTTTGTACTCAAACCTAATTTCTGTAATTCTAGGGGTCTAGCAATAATTTTCCTTTTCTTCTTCCTCTTATTTTCCTTTTTTTTACGGCTTATGAACCCAAATGGGTTTTCTTGGGTTCGGCGGTCATAGAGGACACCACCGATGAAACCGACGACCGTGGATGACCGGAGTTCTTCTGATGTCGCCGGAGATAGCATCGATGGCCGGAAAAAGGTTATTATTTATCTATTCTATTTATGTTTCTAACCAAAACAAAAATAACTAACCTCTTAGAAGCTAGCATTCGTCCTCTTCCTTCTCTGATTCTTCCAGAACACTTTCTTTCTCTTTTTGTTTGTGTGCATGAAGGCAAGGGATTCTGCCATCTTATATAGGATTTCCAATGACTCTTGAGATTTGTAACTGCTTTCATATTACCTCCAAACAACATTTATTCCTAATTAAAGAAACTGAAAGGCCCACTAGTGATCCTGATACATAATTTAACTTGGAAGACCTTTGATTTTCCTCTTTTTATTAATTGAGAAAAGAAATGGCTCTCTACAGGATAAGCTAAGAAGATGCTAAGAAGGCGAAATAGACTAATCTACATTTCTTAATCAAGGCATCATGAATGCCGCCATAACACAAAGATATGTAGTGAAATAATAACAATAACAAGCAAAACAGTAAACAATGCAAATCACAGAAAATAATCGCAGCCATAACACATACAATATTATAGTGGTTCAGATAATTAAATAATCCTGCATCCACTCTTGCTTCTCGCGAAGAGGCATCTTAACAATGTGAGAGTTCTCTAAATTACACACCTGATTCAAGAGACTTATAAGTCCGAAAACTTAGTTTCTCCTAAACTAGTCATCTAACCTAATTCTTCATAGTGAGTAATCCTAGCCCTAGCTAGTAATTAATCAATTCCTCAACTAATACCGACTTAGAGTAAGCCGTAAATTATCAATTCACATCGGCTTGTGTGCATCGTAAAAACAAGTTTAATGTAAGGAAGTAAATATCAATTAAGCATAACTAGAAAGGTATTACAGTTCTTAGATTATACAAGTGTAATAAATTGATATTAATCCCTCTGTTATATAATCCATTCAAATAAGTTACTGGGGTTTTTCAATATTAGTCCCTTAAATCTATAGTGTTTTGCTACTAGTTCTCTAAATCATTAAAATTTGTTATTAGTCTCCCAAATCTCAATATCATACTGATATTAATCCCTTTCTCATATAATCCGTTCAAATAACATTGTTTAGTTCCAAATTATTTACAAAGTCTTTGTTTGTAGTAAGAACGTGAGGATAATGTCCAGTGGAGTCGCGTCAAAAACATCAAGGAAAGATACTGAAATTAAAAAAAAATCAAGGAGAGGTGCATGTAACATTCATGGATTTTGGGTTTAATATTTAATACGGGTCAAACCCGTTTTCATGAAACCTATTCATAATGGGTTTGGGTTTTTAAAACCCACTAGAAAGATAAACTCAATAAATTCCCCGCCACTATTCCACATGCAATTCTGAAGTTTGGGTGACGATTTTAGTTTTGTAATCAAACATATTTTAGGTTTGAATTTGATTGGTTATCGTTAACTAATGAAAAGCTTACTTGTTGTTTAGTTTTGTTGTACCCATTAATGACGTATTCGTGAAAGAAAGTAATACATTCTCCCACATGTGAAATGTAAATTATTCTATTTCTTTCAAGGAAGTATATAGTAAGAAAATTTCATAATTTAAAATCATTCAGAAACTAGCACTCAATTCTTGTTTTATTAATTTATTTTTTCCCATTCCTCGAAACATTTTGTGATCGGAGTGTGAAAGCATCTAATACGTATCTTTTGTTAAGCAAGTATCTGATACATATCATCAAATATGATATTTAAAATGTATTGTCTATGATATAATATTTGCATCTCTAACGATGATTTAAGGCTCATTTACATCAAAATATATCATTTCTTGCTATAATTTTGTTATTGCTAATTACTGTGAAGTCCCAAGGCAAATTAACATCATAATCACCATCAAGATAGTTCCTTATGCAAAAGGTTAAAACACTCTGTACCTTGGTTTTTAAGCTTGAACAAACGTATCTTAAGAATCCTTTTTTTATTTCAAATGACAACAGGAGATTTGGATACAAAGCATCTCGTGCAGATACGTAAAATCTATGAGAAGCTCATATTAGCGCATTCATCCCTGACCTCATCAAACAACTGTGTGCTGATATATCTCTCTCCTCCACTTGAAAACATCGTAACAATCATCTTGCCTTTGTTTTCAACTCTCTTCGCAACCTGTCAAACAATAGAAGTAGGAACTGTTAATGTGATCATGTAAACAACATTGATAGCGTTGACTATAAAATTATAGCCCTCAATCCTTATAACAACTTTGAAGGTTATGCATTCAAAGAGACTTTAAGCTCAAGTCATACAGGACATTAAAGGTGGAGTTTAAGAAAATAGTATTTATACGTAAAATAGTTCAGATTATAATCCATGGAAATAGTATTTATACGTAAAATAGTTAAGAAAATAGTATTTATACGTAAAATAGTATTTAAACGTAATTTCTGTATTACCCTTTTCGGGTAACTATAGAAAGAGTAGATTAGACTTTTTTTAATCTCTCTGTTAACACAGTTTATAAGGAAAAAATAAAAAAGGTAGAGCATATATAACCTTTAAGCATGCAGTTAAGTTTGCTCCTGAGGATATGCCTACAAGCAAACCTTCTTCTCTTGCAATCCTTCTTGCATGAACCATTACTTCCTCTGTGGTTACTGTTATGATCTCATCAACATGCGACATATCCACATTCTTTGGAATGATACCCGGCCCTATCCCTTGGATATTGTGAGGACCCGGTTGACCCCCTGTATAAAATTATCAAAATCCATGGTTATGGTTTTAGTAAGGAGCTTTGCTACAGGGACCCAAAATATGCGACCAATAAAGGGGACAAGTGAGGTGTCCCCCTCCTATTGGATAATGAGTTGGTTATCATTAATGATGGCCAACTTATTATCTAATAGGAGGGGAACACCTCACTTGTCTCCTTTATTGGTCTCATATTTTGGGTCCTTAAAGAATTTTTCTTTAGTAAGTCATAAGCTAAGAACTTATGCCTATGGTTCCTTTGTTACGTATTTAATGAGTATATCAGTGGAAAATAAATTGAAGTGTCCTGAGTCCAGATCACATTTACTGTAGAATCCTCTATAGAAGTTTGTACCAAATTGAAACTACTACTTTTCTCTGATTCCAAAATCAAAATTACCTGAAAGGACTGCACTTTCTGCAGGTTCAACGCAAATTATTTTGATATCGGGATTTTTCATTTTGAGATATTTTCCTACACCGGTCAATGTACCTCCTGATCCAGTACCACATACAAAGATGTCTACCTTTCCCGCCGTGTCATTCCAAATCTCTGGTCCTGAAATTCGATGCAATAGGTTACGATTAGAACTCTCGACAATTTATTATAATCTTTATCAGAGTGATCATTATAAGAGAGAGAAATAGCTAGACAGAAAAAATTTCTTCAATGGAAATTAATTTTACTTGAAAGATAACCAAACTTGAGTTACTTATGTAAGCATGTTATGACAAACTGGATAAAGGATACTGATGCCCAACTGTCAGAGATAAATATTATTAATGAAGTATTCAGGAGATTAGATAGTGAATAATCTGAATAAACACAACGTAACGTAAAGAAGCATCAACAGAGTCACTAAATATTACATTATGTACTCAACATCCAAATTTGGGTTTTGTAACATGTCGATAAAGTCACTTCTTCTGGTACGATGGATGCTGTCAAAGTCCATTCGACTACCACAAACTTCAAAGCTATCATATTCCTACAGATTCTTAGTACTTTTCGTGGACTAAAACTTGAGCTTTTTTTACATGGCCATACCTTTTCCTAATATGCTTCAAGTACAAGCCTGGTGAAATTTGAACCTGGATTATTCTGTTACTAAAACCCTTCCAGTACGCCAAATTTGGAAGTTGCACTAAAAACTTCGGTCATAATTATATTTACAGCATTAGTCTGCCTACTTGCTTGACTAGCAAAATGGCATGTTCTAATTCTCTTCAGGAATGAAAAATTGCGATGAACTAATTGAAATATATCACTAAGAATTAGCAAAGTTGCATAAAAGTACCGGTGCCTGTAAAATGTGCATCAGGATTTGCTGGATTGGTAAACTGATCAAGAACATAAACATTTGGATCATTCTCTTTCAGCTGCTCAATTCTTTCAACCATTCCCTGAAATCCATGTTTAGGATCTACGAAAACACCAAGCAATAGAATCTATAATTAGTTAAATGGTATTATGAATCGAAAAAGGAAAAGAGACTATCTGAATATAATTGCAACATATAAATAAAAGAAAGAACAAGAAAACCACAATATGAACTTTCTCCTCTCCAAAAGTCTACTCCACCATATCAAAACTCCAAAATATGGATCAAAACAAGACATCACAGGTTCAACTTCCCTTTCTTATGAACAAATTAAACCTGAGGTTTTTTATGCAATGTTATTTTTTTAAGTCTGCTTTAAAATACACACCCGTTCAGCTATGAACATGGATTGCTCTGATACCATCTCCACTTACTTATAATCAAAAGTAACTTTCAACAATGATATGTATTACCAGAACAAGTAGGAAGTACAGTAATCAAGTAATTCTTTTGCATAAATTGTGAACGTGGGGCCACATGAGGAGATAAGGCAGTGGGGAAACCCGTGAACAGCGAATGTGGGCGCCACAAGCATGAGTCTTTTGGGCCTGGAATTTTTTTCCACGTGTTGTACAACCGCATCCGTTTATCAGCCTATAAATAGGAACATAGTCTGTTCCTAGGTTAGTGTGCAAATGAAAAGAGGGGACGTGCAGAGAAGAAAACCGCAGATCTTTTTTTGGCTGATGCAAGGGGAGAAAGCATAGGAGAAAAAGGGTATTGGCAACAGTCCTTTTGGGGGAGATATTTGTGTGAGATTTGAGAGCTTGTTTGAGGGTTTAATTTGTGAGATTATAAACCCTATTTGTATTCTCTCTCTAATAGTAGATCTCCCTCCTCGTTGCCCCATGAACATAGGCAATTTGTCGAACCACGTAAATTTCGTTTGTTTCACTGTTTGTGTGGTTTGTAATAGCTTATTTAGGTTCCCTCGACAAGTCAATCATAGAACTGATGAGAGGAAGAGCTGATATCCCACTTTGTTAAGATATTTTGTTTTTGATTCTTGTTTTCTTGGTGAAACAGGAATTCCTATTGTGATCTTACTCTCTTGTTGGGCCGAGGTGCTGCCGAAATTTCTGATTCGCACAACAAGTGGTATCAGAGCTCAGATTTTAGATCTAGGGTTTTAGAATTAGGTGGAGGAAAATTCTTGTGTGAATCTTGGTTCTCTGGGTTCTAGGTTTCGGTGGAGATAGCATTAGGAGTTGCCGTTGGAGATTTTGCTATCCTCGTGTGGACAGATGATCTATTTAGAATCTGATCTAGAGTTTTGTTGGGTAATTCTTAATTTCTATGAAAGTTTAATTCATTCTCTACAATTTGGAGTTAGTTTGCAATGGGAGAAGAAGGTGAAAGCAGCGAGACGATGGAGATCATAGTTCAAGTTGGTTTTCAAAACACCAAAATTAGTATGGTAAAGTATGACAGTAAAATTAACTTTGGTTTGTAGATGAGCGATGTACAACATGCGCTCAATGTTCAGAACTTGGAGGAGACCATCATGGTCCATGAGAGACTACCAATATATGAAGAGGTGATATGAGAAAAGATGAATAGGAACGCTTGTGGGATGATCAGGTCATGCTTGGAACAGGAACTAAAGTATGATGTGATTGAGATGACATCTGTAATGAAGATGTGAGAAATTCTTAACAATAAGTACCTTACAAAGAGTGTTGAGAATCGGTTGCACTTGCTGCGTAGGTTATTCAGATTCCAGATGTCCAGAGGCACCTCGCTTGCGACTTATGTGAACAACTATACGAAGTTGTTGTCGGTCTTGGAGAATGTTGATAAGAAGATTTCGGATGAGGACAAGGCTATCATATTATTGGGCCCCTTACCGGACGAGGAATATGACACTTTTGTGCTCACTTTGTTAAACGGGAGAACTTCTATCAGCTATAGTGAAGTTACTAATACATTGACAAATTATAATTTGATGAGGAAGGACAATGAGACTTCTCGTGTTAGTACTTCAGGTGAGACCTTGTCGACGAGAGGTAGAAGCCCATATCTGAAAGGTGGTAATAGAGGGGGGTCAAAGTCAAGAAGCTGCCACCAATTAGCAAAGAACAATGTGCATTCTGTAAGGAGCAGGGATATTGGAAGAGAGACTACCGGATGCTCAAGGAGAAGGAGAATGACAAGAAAAGGGGCTCGAAAGATAATGAGGTGAATATTACGAAAGGCAATGATTCTGATGATTCGAGCTTTTCTCTACTGATTACTCCAGAGGTGAACCACTTGGATGCATCAGATTGGATGCTTGATTCCGGTGCTACCTATCATGTGACCCCTAGGCGAGATTGGTTTGCATCTTTTGAGAAGCTCGATGGAGGAGTTGTAGTCATGGAAAATGATCAGTCCTATGACATTTGTAGGATAGGTACTGTGAGGATTCGGATGCACGATGGAATAGTTCGTGAATTGAAGAAGGTGAGATTTGTTCCCTAGCTGAAGAAGAATCTTATTTCTGTTGGAGCTTTGGAGGCAAAAGGATTCAAAGTGACCTTTAAGAATACTGCAGAAAATGTTACTAAGGGATCTATAGTGGTGATGAAGGGAGTCCGCAGTCAAAACTTGTATTATCTGAAGTGGAGCATCGAGATTGGCTAGGTAGCTTCAGCTATTTTAGAGGCGGACATGAGTAGACTTTGACATTACAGATTAGGACACATAGGTGAGAAGTTACTACAGGCACTATGCAAGAAGGGACTATTTAAAGGAGCCAAGAGTGGGAAGATTAAGTTCTATGAGTATTGTGTTCTTGGCAAAAAGACGAAGGTGAAGTTCGGGACTACCATGCATCAGACGAGGGGTATTCTGGACTATGTGCACACAGACCATTGGGGTCCTACCAAGACTGCATTACTTGGTGGTCGACATTGGTTCGTCACGTTCGTTGATGACTATTCTGGTCCTACCAAGACTGCATTACTTGGTGGTCGACATTGGTTCGTCACGTTCGTTGATGACTATTCTAGGCGATGTTGGGTGTACACCATGTGGTCGACATTGGTTCGTCACGTTCGTTGATGACTATTCTAGGCGATGTTGGGTGTACACCATGGCAAATAAGAGTGAAGTCCTAGATATATTCGTGGAGTGGAAAAAGATGTTGGAACTACAGGCTGGGAGAAAGATCAAGACGTTGCGATTCGATAACAGCGACGAGTACATATCAGACCCCTTTCTGCAGCTATGTCGAGATGAGGGCATAGAGAGGCACTTTACGGTTATTCATACATCGTAGCAGAATGGGGTGGCAGAGAGGTTAAATTGGTCTTTGCTGGAGAAGATCCGATGTTTGTTGGCGCATAGTGGTTTAGAGAAGATCCTTTGGACTGAGGCACTTTCATATGCGAGCCACCTCATTAATAGGTTGCCTTCATCTGTGATCAAAGGGAAGATCCATATGGAGTTATGGTTGGGAGTGCTAGCACGAGATTATGACCAGCTCAAGGTATTTGGGTGCCCTACATTTTATCATGTGAGAACAGATAAGTTGGAACCTCGATCTAGGAAGACCATATTTGTAGGATTCAAGTGTGGTGTCAAAGGATACAAGCTATGGGATCCAGTTGATAGGAAGATTGTGCTGAGTAAACACGCCACATTCGATGAGGCTTCTATCTTGAAGCTTCCCATTTCTCATCAAGTGGAGAGAGACCCGACAGAGGAGATATCATAGGTGGTGGAGATCGATACAGTTCCACATTGTCCAGATAGTACAATATCCATTAAGGTGTCAACTAAGGTGATGCCAGGCGAGCACATCGACTTCGAGGAGGATACGGGTACAGCTCAAGTACAAGATTCTATTATGGTTCGGAGACAGATGAGAGACATACGGATACCGGTATGGTATGCCGACAAAGTTACGTATGTACTTCTGATAGAGAGTATCGATGAGATGGTACCTACTACATTCAGAGAGGCCGAGCATAGTTCGGAGGCTGATTCATGGTAGGTAGCTATGCTGGAGGAGATGAAGTCTCTTCACAAGAATGATATGTGGGAGCTTGTTGAGCTTCCAAATGGGCGGAAGGTAATTGGTTGTAAGTGGGTATACACAATGAAATGAGGGCATTGAGGGCACTCCAATGAGGTTCAAAGCTATATTAGTTGCGAAGGGCCATGCACAAGAGGAAGGTATTGACTATAATGAGGTTTAGTCACCGGTTGTAAAGCACTCTTCGATTCGGATTTTGCTAGCTTTGGTGGCATAGTATGGTTTGGATTTAGATCAGTTAGATGTAAAGATAACATTTCTTCATGGTGATCTTGATGAAGAAATATATATGACTCAGCCATTGGGATTCCGAGCTGCAGGGAAGAAAAAATTGGTTCGCATATTGAAAAAATCGCTATACGGTTTGAAACAGTCTCCTCGACAGTGATATAGACGATTCGATGGTTTTATGATTAGTCATTTGTACACTCGAAGCCAGTTTGATCCTTGCGTATATTTTCGCAAGTTAAAAGGAAGTGCGTATATCAATTTTTTACTTTATGTTGATGACATGTTGGTTGCCTTTATTTCTACATATGCTATAGATGAGTTAAAGGCACAACTTTCAAAGGAGTTTGAGATGAAGGGTTTGGGTAAGGCAAAATGTATTTTAGGAATGGAGATTGGCAGAGACAAGAAGAATGGCAGAATTTGTTTGACACATGTGGCTTATTTGAAGAAGGTTCTATAACGATTTCATGTTAGCATGGATACGAAGCTACTTAGTGTACCATTGGGAGCCTATTTAAAGCTTTTAACTGATCTTTCATTGAAGACAGTTGAAGATTGAGAGTTGATGTTGAAGACTCCATATATGAGAGCGGTTGGGAACTTGATGTACGTGATGGATACGAAGCACATTAATGTTCGCTATTACTTCGTTCGGGATGTTCTTGAAGATGACGATGTGGAGATTGTGAAAGTCCACATGAAGGATAATCCGATGGATATGCTCACTAAGGTGGTTCCGAACAACAAGTTTGGTCATTGTGGAAACATGTTGCACATTCGTGATTATTGAGGCCGTTGGCGGCCATTCAGGTGAATTACGTGAGGCTTGATTCCTTGGGCAAAAGGATACATAAGCAGTCTTTACGATGTAGCGAGTTTAGATTAGTTGATTTTGATGAGGCTGAGATTGTTTGTAGTCTCGTTCGGGTTCCCAACTTGTTGTGGATTGAGTCCGTTATTGTGAATTAACTTCATAACGTACTGAACACAACAAGTGAGACATTTGGATGCTTTGGTGTCGGCTCAGTTTTGGGAAAACTTCACCGAGGTAGAGAATTATGAATGTGGGGCCACATGAGGAGATAAAGCAGTGGGGAAAACCGTGAACAACGAATGTGGGGGCCACAAGCACGAGTCTTTTGGGTGTGGAATTTTTTTCCGCGTGTTGTACAACCTCATCCATTTATTAGCCTATAAATAGGAACATGGTCTGTTCATAGGTTAGTGTGCAAGTGAAAAGAGGGGACGTGTAGAGGAGAAAACCGCAGATCTTTTTTCGGCTATTTCAAGGGGAGAAAGCAGAGGAGAAAAAGGGTATTGGCGGTTGTCCTTTTGAGGAAGATATTTGTGTGAGATTTGAGAGCTTGTTTGAGGGTTTAATTTGTGTGATTGTAAACCCTATTTGTATTCTCTCTCTCTCTAATAGTAGATCTCCCCCCTCCTTGCCCCGTGGACGAAGGCAATTTGCCGAACTACGTAAAATTCGTTTGTCTCGCTGTTTGTATAGTTTGTAATAGCTTATTTAGGTCTGCTCGACTAGTCAGTCCTAGAAATAATGAGAGGAAGAGCTGATATCCCACTTTGTTGAGATATTTTGTTTTTGGTTCTTTTTTCCTTGGTAAAACGGGAATTCCTATTGTGATCTTACTCTCTTATTGTGCCGAGGTGTTGTCAAGTTGCTGCCGAAATTTCCGCTTCGCACAACATAAATTTGCACAATATAATCCAAATTCTCCTTTTAAAATGGTAATGATACAAAACTCTCCTAAATTTTGTGGTGTTTGCGCAAAACTCTTCGCTGCATGAATTGTAGAAAATCACCACGAACTTGATTCACTTGAATCCTCTGACCGATGGAAAATAGTTTAAGTTGTCATGTGCAAAATTATCGAGAGAGTTTTTTAGATTAGTATTAATAAATAAATAAGAATAGTTTAAAAGTCAACCTGTCTATGACAATTTCAAATAGTTCTGTTGGATTTTGTATAATTTTATAAGTTTTAGCTGGTTCTGTGTAGAACAACTGAAAGTCTTGGGGCTATGAAATTTAGCTTGAACAACAACAAAAAAGTGTGGAAAGAGAGCCAATAAAGTTCATTATAATAAGAAATTCTTCCTCACCAGTTATGTAAACTTCGGCGCCCAAATATTTCAATAGCATCCTTTTATCAAGTGAATAATAAGCAGGCATGACTCCAATGAACTTGTAACCTTTTCTTGCAGCTACGTAAGCCAAAGCAATCCCTAAATTTCCACCTGTGCCTTCAACTAATATCGTGATCCCAGGTTTAATCAGACCCTTCTCCTCAGCATCCTCCATCATTCTACAGAAAAAGAAAATATATGTAATTAATGTGAGAAAATATTTTATTACATTGCTTATAGTAACTTAGAGTAGAAGAATCACTTGATAGATTGCATGAAATCATCACACCAATGCTCTTCTCATTATTTGAGTAACCAAGAAATTTATTAACTAGAGAAAATAAATGCAGAGTATACATAAAGAAGAGAGAAAAGTACAGTAGGATGAGCTAAGAAGATGCTAAGAAGACGAAAAAGACTAATCTACATTTCTTAATCAAGGCATCATGAATGCCGCTCTACGATGGTCATCTACTTGGATGTTGAGGAATGTTGTCATACTAGATGAAAATGATCATACAATCAAGCTATGGGGAACGTTAGCACCTCTGAGTTAATTCTTAAATGATCATATCGAAGTAGCATGCTAGGAAAGAACAATCTGACTGATTAAGGAGATGTAATAAATTATCTGATGCCACGAGTCCCAAAATGCTGCATTCACTGATGATAGCGGATTGGAGCAATATTCAACGAGAATAGGGTTCCAAATATAGTAAGTGTAAGAGCAATGGAGGAAGATCACTGTGACACTGTCCGTCGACCTAATTTTGTTGCCGTTCTCATCATTGCATACTTGTGATAAAGCTTTTGTGACTGAATAACTTAATTGGAGATGCATGGTTTGATCAGATTCAACACAAAGAAATGTACTAGATATCTACCTTCAGTGACTTTTCGTTAGATTTTTGTTCAAAAAAACACTGGTCGGGGAAGTTACCAAATGTTACCAATTGCTGCTTGAGGACTTAAGTTTTTGGGTAAAACGATTGCTGACATTCATAAACAAACAAGCCAAATAAGAGGCAATCAGTAAATCAAAAAGCTTCATTGCGTAAATAGGAAACGACATGCAAGTACAGAGAGCCAAATTGGCATGGACTTTCACTAAGGACATTGTTACTTGTGTATGTTCTTTGCGTCATTTAGCTCAAAAGGCATCATCACTTCCTTCATTCCTAATTGTATACAGTAAGAACATACTTCCTTTTATGATCTACTGTGGGATAAATAGGGTAGGTTTCACAAAGCACCACTGAATTTTGGGCATTTTGCACAGCCACTGAGCTTTCCAGACTTTAAATATACACCTATGGACTATTAGAAAGTCTCATAGACAATGTTACTTGGTAGAGTAGTTTGAATTATGGTAAATAATGATTATTGATGAAAATTTTTAATGAACAATATTCATGTAGGAGAACAAGATAAAACAATCAGCTCACATTTTTAAATTTTCTACTTTGCAAGTCAATGCTATTTATCAGATCTTCCAATAGTTCGGAGAGGTTTAGCATGGGATTTTCTCTTATTTATAAAGTTCTCATGTTTTTGTACAAAAGTTCAGGGGAGTTTGTCAAGGTTCTGAATGTAATCTGTTATGGTATTTTCAAATGCCAAAGTGCAGCCCTTTGCCAACAACGTGTTGTGCTGACGGCGGCGTCGAGGAACCAAAACAAACGCCGATGCAAGAAGGCCAAAAACAACCAAATATCAATGCACAAACCAAACACCAATTTTAACGTGGTTCGGCAATTGCCTACGTCCACGGGGCAAGAAGGGGGAGGGTTTCCACTAATAGAGAAGGAGAGTACAAATTGAGATTACAAATCGCTCAAACGAACCAACTAATCTCACCAACAAATCTCTCAACCTCTCAACCAATAACCCTAACAAATAGCTCAGAAAGATCTCTCTTTTTGTGCTCAAAATCCCCCAAAACGCTCCTACAAAACCCTCAAATCGTATTGGTATTTATACCAAAACAGAAACCCAAACAGACTGCAAATAGGAACCTGAACTTTCCAAAAAACCCGTCGTAAGTCGACTTATCAGTCTGCAAAAGTCGACTTGGCAGAGCGAAAAACGACAACTGGAGAAGAGATCATAAGTCGACTTATCAGACCTGATAAGTCAACTTGCCAGAGCCCAAAATCAACAATCCAGAGCAGATCGTAAGTCGACTTACGACACAAACATAAGTCGACTTACCATAAGTCGACTTATGCCTGTGCATGAGTCGACTTATGACCAAAAAACTGCTTTTTCCAAGTTCTCCTCCACAATTCTCCACCTCGGCGAAGTTTTCCCAAAACTGAGCCGACACCAACCAAACAAATGCCTCACGTGTTGAGACCCAAATGGGAGTGCGAACACTCACCCCAAATGACGATATTGCTCACCAAATCGGCTGCATCATAAAGACTGCCTACGTATCCTCTTGCCCAAGGAATCAAGCCTTCACGTAGTTCACCCAAACGGCCTCCAAAGGCCCTCAAACAAATAGAAAAGTATGCAACTCTTCCCTAATATCGTCGACGGATCTGCAACTGATAGCGGCCCCAAACTGATACAAATCAAACACCTCCATATGAGGTGAACCAATGGCCGTATCCAAATCATGTCCACCAGCTGCAACCGAATCCAAAACCAATCCATCATCTGCATCCGAAATCAAATGATTCCCAACCTGTGTCACCTCAGCTGGAATCCCAAATGACGCAGTATGATCTGGAGTACGTGGAGTAATCTCCACCCAACGTGGAGTTGCATCACTCTCCACCTGCTGCGATATCTAAACGACCTGATCAACACTCTCCACCTGCTGAGAGTCAAAAGTGACATACCTGCTCAGAACAAAATCAGAAGCTCCCAAACGATAATCAACTGAGCCTCCGAACCCCAAACGCGCAATCGGATCAAATCTCACATCCTTAATGTGACCAAATGCCGGGTATCCAAATATCCAATGCAACCCAAAATCTGAATCAGCTCTACCAGATCCAATAACTCCTAATGCAGTAGTCGGCGACCTGTGACTAAGATGACCCAAATATGTCGAAGCTCCAGAACCAATGCTCGACAACCAACGCTGATCCTCCTCCAGAAAGGAACGACCCATCGAAACTGTCATCTCATCTCGTCGTCCCAAAGTCTCCACACCAATGAAGTGTCTCCTACTGCCGTGAGCTCGGCACAAACGCAAGAAAGGACCCCTACCAAAGCTGAAACAACGAGTTACCTTTCTGCCAATACACTTCTTCCAACTGTTGTTGACTTCTAGGACTTTACACCAACGAGAACTGGTCGCGACCCAATAATGCCTAGATCAATCATCAACTGCGGAAACCAAGATACGATTACCTCCCAATGATGCCTCCTTGGAAGGCCCCCAAATGCCTGACTGAACACCTCCTAAAAGACCCCTCGCTCGATGGATAGGAGTGCCAAACTCCACCACGGTCTTGCTCATCCCAATGTGCTCACAGGACTTCAATCTGCAGGTCAAAGCACTCCTCAACAACCCATGTTACCAATCATATACCCCAGCACCAAACAATGCCACAGTCTAGCCGAATCTGATGAAGTCGTCATTTCCCTATCAATCACCGTGCTTCCGTGCAAATAATACAAATTTCTTCTTCTGACGCCCTTCATCACAATCATGGACCCAAATGTAACCTTCAAGCGTGCATCCGCCAAGGTCACCCTATAGCCTGCTGCCTCCAAAGCTCCAAGTGAAATGATGTTCTTCTTCAACTTAGGAATGAACCTCACTCCAACCAACTCCCGAATCACCCCGTCACTCATCCTGATCCGAACGGTACCGATACCACCAATAGAGCATTTGTGATCATTCCCCATGAGCACAAAATCCCCTCTTTCTAACTCCTAAAAGCTGGAGAACCAATCCCTCCTAGGGCAAATATGGTATGTAGCCCCCGAATCCAACATCCACTCTATAGAGTAGGCAACACAAACTGACGGCAGTGCAGATAACGAGTAGCCCGAAGAATCCGAATCTGAATCGTTGCCATTTGCCTTGACAACATTCGCCTCTGAAGCTTGAATAGCTTTTCCCTTATTCTTCCCGGCTCGATCAACTAACTTTGGGCATTCGGCTTTCCAATGTCCATCCTCTTTGCAAAAGGCACACTGATTCTTACGAACTCCAAGATGTGCCCCTCTAGACTGCGACCTCCCACTACGGTTTGGACCCTTTGCTCTTGCGACCAACGCCCCCGCTACCGGCTCAAACGAAGTCTCCTTATCCTTCTTTCGAAGCTGATAATTCACAAGTGCAGCGGTGACCTCACTATACGAAAGAGATGCCTTCCCATTAATAAGAGTAAGAACGAAGGTCTCATATTCCTCGTCAGGCAAGGAACTCAATAGCAACAACGCCTTGTCCTCATCTTCAATCTTAACATCCACATTCGCCAAATCCGCAAGAAGCTTCGTGTAGTGGTTCATGTGATCACCAATGGAGGTTCCTTTCTTCAACTGGAAGCGGTAAAGCCTCCTCTTCAAATGCAAGCGATTCTCCACACTCTTGGTCAAATACTTGCTCTCAAGGATCTCCCAAATCTTCTTTGCAGAAGTCTCATTGATCACATCATACTTTAGATCTTGAGTGAGACAAGACCTAATCACACCACACGCCGTTCGATTCATCTTTTTCCAAACCTTCTCATCAATGTTGTCCGGTTTCCCGTCCAACTCCAACGTATCTTCCAAATTTTGCGCGTTGAGCGCATCCATGACTTCGCATCGCCAAAGTCCAAAATTGTTTGTGCCATTGAACTTTTCCACATCAATCTTCATTGAGTGGATATTCAAGCTTTGGACGGTCTTCACGCCGGAAGTACTGCCCACAACTCCTTCTTTCTCGGCCATAATCCTCAAGGCACCACCAAACCAATGCGGAAACAAACGAGAAATAGATCCAAACTGAAAAAGACGAGATTTTTACCAAAAAGATCTCACCTTTATCACAAAACGAAGCCCTAGATGAACTTCCAAAGCGATCTACTCCTCCAAATAGCCCAAGCGTAGCCCGAGCTCTGATACCACTAGTTGTGCTGATGGCGGCGCCGAGGAACCAAAACAAACACCGATCTAAGAAGGCCAAAAACAACCAAATATCAATGCACAAACCAAACACCAATTTTAACGTGGTTCGGCAATTGCCTACGTCCACGGGGCAAGAAGGGGGAGGGTTTCCACTAATAGAGAAGGAGAGTACAAATTGAGATTACAAATCGCTCAAACGAACCAACTAATCTCACCAACAAATCTCTCAACCTCTCAACCAATAACCCTAACAAATAGCTCAGAAAGATCTCTCTTTTCTGTGCTCCAAAATCCCCAAATATGCTCCTACAAAACCCTCAAATCGTATTGGTATTTATACCAAAACAGAAACCCAAACAGACTGCAAATAGGAACCTGAACTTTCCAAAAAACCCGTCATAAGTCGACTTATCAGTCTGCATAAGTCGACTTGGCAGAGCGAAAAACAACAACTGGAGAACAGATCGTAAGTCGACTTATCAGACCTGATAAGTCGACTTGGCAGAGCAAAAAACCAACAATCCAGAGCAGAACGTAAGTCGACTCATGCACCAACATAAGTCGACTTACCATAAGTCGACTTATGCCTGTGCATGAGTCGACTTATGACACAATGCCCTCTTTGTTTTGTGTGGGGACTTTAGGGTGCTATAGGATGCTTCGCTCGATGCTCGTGTCGAGTCTGCTTCCCTTGGACCGTTCGATCGAGGTTGCTGGAGAGCTTCAGTTCGTAGTAGAAGCTCGAATCGATGGAGTTCGGGTATGCTTAGTTCGCCGGCGATCGGAGCTCGGAACTAGACAGTGGTGCTGCAATGCAAAGATTATGCAGAGAGCTTGGTCTCAACTCTTTTCTCTAAGTTTGCGACCTCTCCTCCAGTGTGCTGGAAGGGGCTTTTAAATGGAAGAAGGACAGCTTGACTACTCCTTGAATTATGGGATGTGACCAGGAGAGTACAAATTGAGATTACAAATCGCTCAAACGAACCAACTAATCTCACCAACAAATCTCTCAATCTCTCAACCAATAACCCTAACAAATAGCTCAGAAAGATCTCTCTTTTTCTGTGCTCCAAAACCCCAAAACTCTCCTCACAAAACCCTCAAATCGTATTGGTATTTATACCAAAACAGAAACCCAAACAGACTGCAAATAGGAACCTGAACTTTCCAAAAAACCCGTCATAAGTCGACTTATCAGTCTGCATAAGTCGACTTGGCAGAGCGAAAAACAGCAACTGGAGAAGAGATCATAAGTCGACTTATCAGACCTGATAAGTCGACTTGGCAGAGCAAAAAACCAACAATCCAGAGCAGAACGTAAGTCGACTCATGCACCAACATAAGTCGACTTACCATAAGTCGACTTATGCCTGTGCATGAGTCGACTTATGACCAAAAATCTGCTTTTTCCAATTCTTCTCCACAATTCTCCACCTCGGCGAAGTTTTCCCAAAACTGAGCCGACACCAACCAAACAAATGCCTCACATGCTGAGACCCAAATGAGAGTGTGAACACTCACCCCAAATGTCGATGTCGCTCACCAAATCGGCTGCATCAAAATGACTGCCTACGTATCCTTTGCCCAAGGAATCAAGCCTTCACGTAGTTCACCCAAACGGCCTCCAAAGGCCCTCAATCAAATAGAAAAGTCTGCAACTCTTCTCCAATATCACCAAACGATCTGCAACTGATAGTATTCCCAATGACCCCAAATTGAGACAAATCAAACACCTCCACCTGAGGTAAACCAATGGCCATATCCAAACTATATCTACCAGCTGCAACTGAATCCAAAACCAATCCATCATCTGCATCCAAAACCAAATGATCTCCAACCTGTGTCACCTTAGCTGGAATCCCAAATGACGCAGTATGATCTGGAGTATGTGGAGTAATCTCCACCCAACGTGGAGTAGCATCACTCTCCACCTGCTGCGATATCCAAATGACCTGATCAACACTCTCCACCTGCCGAGAGTCAAAAGTGACATACCTGCTCAGAACAAAATCAGAAGCTCCCAAACGATAATCAACTGAGCCTCCGAACCCCAAACGCGCAATCGGATCCAATCTCACATCCACGATGTGACCAAATGCTGGGTATCCAAATATCCGACGCGACCCAAAATCTGAAGCAGCTCCACCAGATCTAATAACTCCTAAAGCAGCAGTCGGCGACCTATGCATAAGATGACCCAAATATGTCGAAGCCCGCACACCAATGCCAATGCTCGACATCAAACGCCGATCCTCCTCCAGAAAGGAACGACCCATCGAAACTGTCATCTCATCTCGTCGCCCCAAAGTCTCCACACCAATGAAGTGTCTCCTATTGCCGTGAGCTCGGCACCAACGCAAGAAAGGACCCCTACCAAAGCTGAAACAATGAGTTACCTTTCTGCCAATACACTTCTTCCAATTGTTGTTGACTTCTAGGACTTTACACCAACGGGAACTGGTCGCGACCCAATAATGCCTAGAACAATCACCAACTGTGGAAACCAAGATACGATTACCTCCCAATGATGCCTCCTTGGAAGGCCCCCAAATGCCTGACTGAACACCTCCAAAAAGACCCCTCGCTCGATGGATAGAAGTGCCAAACTCCACCACGGTCTCGCTCATCCTAATGTGCTCACAGGACTTCAATCTGCAGGTCATAGCACTCCTCAACAACCAATGCACGGTATTACCAATCATATACCCCAGCACCAAACAATGCCACAGTCTAGCCGAATCTGATGAAGTCGTCATTTCCCTATCAATCACCGTGCTTCCGTGCAAATAATACAAATTTCTTCTTCTGACGCCCTTCATCACAATCATGGACCCAAATGTAACCTTCAAGCGTGCATCCGCCAAGGTCACCCTATAGCCAGCTGCCTCCAAAGCTCCAAGTGAAATGATGTTCTTCTTCAACTGAGGAACGAACCTCACTCCAACCAACTCCCGAATCACCCCGTCACTCATCCTGATCCGAACAGTACCAATACCACCAATAGAGCATTTGTGATCATTCCCCATGAGCACGAAATCCCCTCTTTCCAACTCCTGAAAGCTGGAGAACCAATCCCTCCTAGGGCAAATGTGGTATGTAGCACCCGAATCCAATATCCACTCTGTAGAGTAGGCAACACAAACTGACGGCAGTGCAGATAACGAGTAGCCCGAAGAATCCGAATCTGAATCGTTGCCACTAGCCTTGACAACATTCGCCTCTGAAGCTTGAATAGCTTTTCCCTTATTCTTCCCGGCTCGATCAACTAACTTTGGGCAATCGGCTTTCCAATGTCCATCTTCTTTGCAAAAGGCACATTGATTCTTACGAACTCCAAGATGTGCCCCTCTAGACTGCGACCTCCCACTACGGTTTGGACCCTTTGCTCTTGCGACCAACGCCCCCGCTACCGGCTCAAACGAAGTCTCCTTATCCTTCTTTCGAAGCTGATAATTCACAAGTGCAGCGGTGACCTCACTATACGAAAGAGATGCCTTCCCATTAATAAGAGTAAGAACGAAGGTCTCATATTCCTCGTCAGGCAAGGAACTCAATAGCAACAACGCCTTGTCCTCATCTTCAATCTTAACATCCACATTCGCCAAATCCGCAAGAAGCTTCGTGTAGTGGTTCATGTGATCACCAATGGAGGTTCCTTTCTTCAACTGGAAGCGGTAAAGCCTCCTCTTCAAATGCAAGCGATTCTCCACACTCTTGGTCAAATACTTGCTCTCAAGGATCTCCCAAATCTTCTTTGCAGAAGTCTCATTGATCACATCATACTTTAGATCTTGAGTGAGACAAGACCTAATCACACCACACGCCGTTCGATTCATCTTTTTCCAAACCTTCTCATCAATGTTGTCCGGTTTCCCGTCCAACTCCAACGTATCTTCCAAATTTTGCGCGTTGAGCGCATCCATGACTTCGCATCGCCAAAGTCCAAAATTGTTTGTGCCATTGAACTTTTCCACATCAATCTTCATTGAGTGGATATTCAAGCTTTGGACGGTCTTCACGCCGGAAGTACTGCCCACAACTCCTTCTTTCTCGGCCATAATCCTCAAGGCACCACCAAACCAATGCGGAAACAAACGAGAAATAGATCCAAACTGAAAAAGACGAGATTTTTACAAAAAAAGATCCCACCTTTATCACCAAACGAAGCCCTAGATGAACTTCCAAAGCGATCTACTCCTCCAAATAGCCCAAGCGTTGCCCGTGCTCTGATACCACTTGTTGTGACTGATGCTTTGAGAAACCAAACCAACGAACGCCGAGAGAAAGACCAAACAAAACACAAACACCAAGGTTTTACGTGGTTCGGCAAATTGCCTACGTCCACGGGGCAAGAAGGGGGTGGGTTTTCACTAATAGAGAAGGAGAGTACAAATTGAGATTACAAATCGCTCAAACGAACCAACTAATCTCACCAACAAATCTCTCAATCTCTCAACCAATAACCCTAACAAATAGCTCAGAAAGATCTCTCTTTTTCTGTGCTCCAAAACCCCAAAACTCTCCTCACAAAACCCTCAAATCGTATTGGTATTT
Source organism: Asparagus officinalis (assembly GCF_001876935.1). NCBI lineage: Eukaryota > Viridiplantae > Streptophyta > Magnoliopsida > Asparagales > Asparagaceae > Asparagus > Asparagus officinalis. Next base: position 24,639,477 of record NC_033799.1, on the reverse strand, counting down.
ATACCAAAACAGAAACCCAAACAGACTGCAAATAGGAACCTGAACTTTCCAAAAAACCCGTCATAAGTCGACTTATCAGTCTGCATAAGTCGACTTGGCAGAGCGAAAAACAGCAACTGGAGAAGAGATCATAAGTCGACTTATCAGACCTGATAAGTCGACTTGGCAGAGCAAAAAACCAACAATCCAGAGCAGAACGTAAGTCGACTCATGCACCAACATAAGTCGACTTACCATAAGTCGACTTATGCCTGTGCATGAGTCGACTTATGACCAAAAATCTGCTTTTTCCAATTCTTCTCCACAATTCTCCACCTCGGCGAAGTTTTCCCAAAACTGAGCCGACACCAACCAAACAAATGCCTCACATGCTGAGACCCAAATGAGAGTGTGAACACTCACCCCAAATGTCGATGTCGCTCACCAAATCGGCTGCATCAAAATGACTGCCTACGTATCCTTTGCCCAAGGAATCAAGCCTTCACGTAGTTCACCCAAACGGCCTCCAAAGGCCCTCAATCAAATAGAAAAGTCTGCAACTCTTCTCCAATATCACCAAACGATCTGCAACTGATAGTATTCCCAATGACCCCAAATTGAGACAAATCAAACACCTCCACCTGAGGTAAACCAATGGCCATATCCAAACTATATCTACCAGCTGCAACTGAATCCAAAACCAATCCATCATCTGCATCCAAAACCAAATGATCTCCAACCTGTGTCACCTTAGCTGGAATCCCAAATGACGCAGTATGATCTGGAGTATGTGGAGTAATCTCCACCCAACGTGGAGTAGCATCACTCTCCACCTGCTGCGATATCCAAATGACCTGATCAACACTCTCCACCTGCCGAGAGTCAAAAGTGACATACCTGCTCAGAACAAAATCAGAAGCTCCCAAACGATAATCAACTGAGCCTCCGAACCCCAAACGCGCAATCGGATCCAATCTCACATCCACGATGTGACCAAATGCTGGGTATCCAAATATCCGACGCGACCCAAAATCTGAAGCAGCTCCACCAGATCTAATAACTCCTAAAGCAGCAGTCGGCGACCTATGCATAAGATGACCCAAATATGTCGAAGCCCGCACACCAATGCCAATGCTCGACATCAAACGCCGATCCTCCTCCAGAAAGGAACGACCCATCGAAACTGTCATCTCATCTCGTCGCCCCAAAGTCTCCACACCAATGAAGTGTCTCCTATTGCCGTGAGCTCGGCACCAACGCAAGAAAGGACCCCTACCAAAGCTGAAACAATGAGTTACCTTTCTGCCAATACACTTCTTCCAATTGTTGTTGACTTCTAGGACTTTACACCAACGGGAACTGGTCGCGACCCAATAATGCCTAGAACAATCACCAACTGTGGAAACCAAGATACGATTACCTCCCAATGATGCCTCCTTGGAAGGCCCCCAAATGCCTGACTGAACACCTCCAAAAAGACCCCTCGCTCGATGGATAGAAGTGCCAAACTCCACCACGGTCTCGCTCATCCTAATGTGCTCACAGGACTTCAATCTGCAGGTCATAGCACTCCTCAACAACCAATGCACGGTATTACCAATCATATACCCCAGCACCAAACAATGCCACAGTCTAGCCGAATCTGATGAAGTCGTCATTTCCCTATCAATCACCGTGCTTCCGTGCAAATAATACAAATTTCTTCTTCTGACGCCCTTCATCACAATCATGGACCCAAATGTAACCTTCAAGCGTGCATCCGCCAAGGTCACCCTATAGCCAGCTGCCTCCAAAGCTCCAAGTGAAATGATGTTCTTCTTCAACTGAGGAACGAACCTCACTCCAACCAACTCCCGAATCACCCCGTCACTCATCCTGATCCGAACAGTACCAATACCACCAATAGAGCATTTGTGATCATTCCCCATGAGCACGAAATCCCCTCTTTCCAACTCCTGAAAGCTGGAGAACCAATCCCTCCTAGGGCAAATGTGGTATGTAGCACCCGAATCCAATATCCACTCTGTAGAGTAGGCAACACAAACTGACGGCAGTGCAGATAACGAGTAGCCCGAAGAATCCGAATCTGAATCGTTGCCACTAGCCTTGACAACATTCGCCTCTGAAGCTTGAATAGCTTTTCCCTTATTCTTCCCGGCTCGATCAACTAACTTTGGGCAATCGGCTTTCCAATGTCCATCTTCTTTGCAAAAGGCACATTGATTCTTACGAACTCCAAGATGTGCCCCTCTAGACTGCGACCTCCCACTACGGTTTGGACCCTTTGCTCTTGCGACCAACGCCCCCGCTACCGGCTCAAACGAAGTCTCCTTATCCTTCTTTCGAAGCTGATAATTCACAAGTGCAGCGGTGACCTCACTATACGAAAGAGATGCCTTCCCATTAATAAGAGTAAGAACGAAGGTCTCATATTCCTCGTCAGGCAAGGAACTCAATAGCAACAACGCCTTGTCCTCATCTTCAATCTTAACATCCACATTCGCCAAATCCGCAAGAAGCTTCGTGTAGTGGTTCATGTGATCACCAATGGAGGTTCCTTTCTTCAACTGGAAGCGGTAAAGCCTCCTCTTCAAATGCAAGCGATTCTCCACACTCTTGGTCAAATACTTGCTCTCAAGGATCTCCCAAATCTTCTTTGCAGAAGTCTCATTGATCACATCATACTTTAGATCTTGAGTGAGACAAGACCTAATCACACCACACGCCGTTCGATTCATCTTTTTCCAAACCTTCTCATCAATGTTGTCCGGTTTCCCGTCCAACTCCAACGTATCTTCCAAATTTTGCGCGTTGAGCGCATCCATGACTTCGCATCGCCAAAGTCCAAAATTGTTTGTGCCATTGAACTTTTCCACATCAATCTTCATTGAGTGGATATTCAAGCTTTGGACGGTCTTCACGCCGGAAGTACTGCCCACAACTCCTTCTTTCTCGGCCATAATCCTCAAGGCACCACCAAACCAATGCGGAAACAAACGAGAAATAGATCCAAACTGAAAAAGACGAGATTTTTACAAAAAAAGATCCCACCTTTATCACCAAACGAAGCCCTAGATGAACTTCCAAAGCGATCTACTCCTCCAAATAGCCCAAGCGTTGCCCGTGCTCTGATACCACTTGTTGTGACTGATGCTTTGAGAAACCAAACCAACGAACGCCGAGAGAAAGACCAAACAAAACACAAACACCAAGGTTTTACGTGGTTCGGCAAATTGCCTACGTCCACGGGGCAAGAAGGGGGTGGGTTTTCACTAATAGAGAAGGAGAGTACAAATTGAGATTACAAATCGCTCAAACGAACCAACTAATCTCACCAACAAATCTCTCAATCTCTCAACCAATAACCCTAACAAATAGCTCAGAAAGATCTCTCTTTTTCTGTGCTCCAAAACCCCAAAACTCTCCTCACAAAACCCTCAAATCGTATTGGTATTTATACCAAAACAGAAACCCAAACAGACTGCAAATAGGAACCTGAACTTTCCAAAAAACCCGTCATAAGTCGACTTATCAGTCTGCATAAGTCGACTTGGCAGAGCGAAAAACAGCAACTGGAGAAGAGATCATAAGTCGACTTATCAGACCTGATAAGTCGACTTGGCAGAGCAAAAAACCAACAATCCAGAGCAGAACGTAAGTCGACTCATGCACCAACATAAGTCGACTTACCATAAGTCGACTTATGCCTGTGCATGAGTCGACTTATGACCAAAAATCTGCTTTTTCCAATTCTTCTCCACAATTCTCCACCTCGGCGAAGTTTTCCCAAAACTGAGCCGACACCAACCAAACAAATGCCTCACATGCTGAGACCCAAATGAGAGTGTGAACACTCACCCCAAATGTCGATGTCGCTCACCAAATCGGCTGCATCAAAATGACTGCCTACGTATCCTTTGCCCAAGGAATCAAGCCTTCACGTAGTTCACCCAAACGGCCTCCAAAGGCCCTCAATCAAATAGAAAAGTCTGCAACTCTTCTCCAATATCACCAAACGATCTGCAACTGATAGTATTCCCAATGACCCCAAATTGAGACAAATCAAACACCTCCACCTGAGGTAAACCAATGGCCATATCCAAACTATATCTACCAGCTGCAACTGAATCCAAAACCAATCCATCATCTGCATCCAAAACCAAATGATCTCCAACCTGTGTCACCTTAGCTGGAATCCCAAATGACGCAGTATGATCTGGAGTATGTGGAGTAATCTCCACCCAACGTGGAGTAGCATCACTCTCCACCTGCTGCGATATCCAAATGACCTGATCAACACTCTCCACCTGCCGAGAGTCAAAAGTGACATACCTGCTCAGAACAAAATCAGAAGCTCCCAAACGATAATCAACTGAGCCTCCGAACCCCAAACGCGCAATCGGATCCAATCTCACATCCACGATGTGACCAAATGCTGGGTATCCAAATATCCGACGCGACCCAAAATCTGAAGCAGCTCCACCAGATCTAATAACTCCTAAAGCAGCAGTCGGCGACCTATGCATAAGATGACCCAAATATGTCGAAGCCCGCACACCAATGCCAATGCTCGACATCAAACGCCGATCCTCCTCCAGAAAGGAACGACCCATCGAAACTGTCATCTCATCTCGTCGCCCCAAAGTCTCCACACCAATGAAGTGTCTCCTATTGCCGTGAGCTCGGCACCAACGCAAGAAAGGACCCCTACCAAAGCTGAAACAATGAGTTACCTTTCTGCCAATACACTTCTTCCAATTGTTGTTGACTTCTAGGACTTTACACCAACGGGAACTGGTCGCGACCCAATAATGCCTAGAACAATCACCAACTGTGGAAACCAAGATACGATTACCTCCCAATGATGCCTCCTTGGAAGGCCCCCAAATGCCTGACTGAACACCTCCAAAAAGACCCCTCGCTCGATGGATAGAAGTGCCAAACTCCACCACGGTCTCGCTCATCCTAATGTGCTCACAGGACTTCAATCTGCAGGTCATAGCACTCCTCAACAACCAATGCACGGTATTACCAATCATATACCCCAGCACCAAACAATGCCACAGTCTAGCCGAATCTGATGAAGTCGTCATTTCCCTATCAATCACCGTGCTTCCGTGCAAATAATACAAATTTCTTCTTCTGACGCCCTTCATCACAATCATGGACCCAAATGTAACCTTCAAGCGTGCATCCGCCAAGGTCACCCTATAGCCAGCTGCCTCCAAAGCTCCAAGTGAAATGATGTTCTTCTTCAACTGAGGAACGAACCTCACTCCAACCAACTCCCGAATCACCCCGTCACTCATCCTGATCCGAACAGTACCAATACCACCAATAGAGCATTTGTGATCATTCCCCATGAGCACGAAATCCCCTCTTTCCAACTCCTGAAAGCTGGAGAACCAATCCCTCCTAGGGCAAATGTGGTATGTAGCACCCGAATCCAATATCCACTCTGTAGAGTAGGCAACACAAACTGACGGCAGTGCAGATAACGAGTAGCCCGAAGAATCCGAATCTGAATCGTTGCCACTAGCCTTGACAACATTCGCCTCTGAAGCTTGAATAGCTTTTCCCTTATTCTTCCCGGCTCGATCAACTAACTTTGGGCAATCGGCTTTCCAATGTCCATCTTCTTTGCAAAAGGCACATTGATTCTTACGAACTCCAAGATGTGCCCCTCTAGACTGCGACCTCCCACTACGGTTTGGACCCTTTGCTCTTGCGACCAACGCCCCCGCTACCGGCTCAAACGAAGTCTCCTTATCCTTCTTTCGAAGCTGATAATTCACAAGTGCAGCGGTGACCTCACTATACGAAAGAGATGCCTTCCCATTAATAAGAGTAAGAACGAAGGTCTCATATTCCTCGTCAGGCAAGGAACTCAATAGCAACAACGCCTTGTCCTCATCTTCAATCTTAACATCCACATTCGCCAAATCCGCAAGAAGCTTCGTGTAGTGGTTCATGTGATCACCAATGGAGGTTCCTTTCTTCAACTGGAAGCGGTAAAGCCTCCTCTTCAAATGCAAGCGATTCTCCACACTCTTGGTCAAATACTTGCTCTCAAGGATCTCCCAAATCTTCTTTGCAGAAGTCTCATTGATCACATCATACTTTAGATCTTGAGTGAGACAAGACCTAATCACACCACACGCCGTTCGATTCATCTTTTTCCAAACCTTCTCATCAATGTTGTCCGGTTTCCCGTCCAACTCCAACGTATCTTCCAAATTTTGCGCGTTGAGCGCATCCATGACTTCGCATCGCCAAAGTCCAAAATTGTTTGTGCCATTGAACTTTTCCACATCAATCTTCATTGAGTGGATATTCAAGCTTTGGACGGTCTTCACGCCGGAAGTACTGCCCACAACTCCTTCTTTCTCGGCCATAATCCTCAAGGCACCACCAAACCAATGCGGAAACAAACGAGAAATAGATCCAAACTGAAAAAGACGAGATTTTTACAAAAAAAGATCCCACCTTTATCACCAAACGAAGCCCTAGATGAACTTCCAAAGCGATCTACTCCTCCAAATAGCCCAAGCGTTGCCCGTGCTCTGATACCACTTGTTGTGACTGATGCTTTGAGAAACCAAACCAACGAACGCCGAGAGAAAGACCAAACAAAACACAAACACCAAGGTTTTACGTGGTTCGGCAAATTGCCTACGTCCACGGGGCAAGAAGGGGGTGGGTTTTCACTAATAGAGAAGGAGAGTACAAATTGAGATTACAAATCGCTCAAACGAACCAACTAATCTCACCAACAAATCTCTCAATCTCTCAACCAATAACCCTAACAAATAGCTCAGAAAGATCTCTCTTTTTCTGTGCTCCAAAACCCCAAAACTCTCCTCACAAAACCCTCAAATCGTATTGGTATTTATACCAAAACAGAAACCCAAACAGACTGCAAATAGGAACCTGAACTTTCCAAAAAACCCGTCATAAGTCGACTTATCAGTCTGCATAAGTCGACTTGGCAGAGCGAAAAACAGCAACTGGAGAAGAGATCATAAGTCGACTTATCAGACCTGATAAGTCGACTTGGCAGAGCAAAAAACCAACAATCCAGAGCAGAACGTAAGTCGACTCATGCACCAACATAAGTCGACTTACCATAAGTCGACTTATGCCTGTGCATGAGTCGACTTATGACCAAAAATCTGCTTTTTCCAATTCTTCTCCACAATTCTCCACCTCGGCGAAGTTTTCCCAAAACTGAGCCGACACCAACCAAACAAATGCCTCACATGCTGAGACCCAAATGAGAGTGTGAACACTCACCCCAAATGTCGATGTCGCTCACCAAATCGGCTGCATCAAAATGACTGCCTACGTATCCTTTGCCCAAGGAATCAAGCCTTCACGTAGTTCACCCAAACGGCCTCCAAAGGCCCTCAATCAAATAGAAAAGTCTGCAACTCTTCTCCAATATCACCAAACGATCTGCAACTGATAGTATTCCCAATGACCCCAAATTGAGACAAATCAAACACCTCCACCTGAGGTAAACCAATGGCCATATCCAAACTATATCTACCAGCTGCAACTGAATCCAAAACCAATCCATCATCTGCATCCAAAACCAAATGATCTCCAACCTGTGTCACCTTAGCTGGAATCCCAAATGACGCAGTATGATCTGGAGTATGTGGAGTAATCTCCACCCAACGTGGAGTAGCATCACTCTCCACCTGCTGCGATATCCAAATGACCTGATCAACACTCTCCACCTGCCGAGAGTCAAAAGTGACATACCTGCTCAGAACAAAATCAGAAGCTCCCAAACGATAATCAACTGAGCCTCCGAACCCCAAACGCGCAATCGGATCCAATCTCACATCCACGATGTGACCAAATGCTGGGTATCCAAATATCCGACGCGACCCAAAATCTGAAGCAGCTCCACCAGATCTAATAACTCCTAAAGCAGCAGTCGGCGACCTATGCATAAGATGACCCAAATATGTCGAAGCCCGCACACCAATGCCAATGCTCGACATCAAACGCCGATCCTCCTCCAGAAAGGAACGACCCATCGAAACTGTCATCTCATCTCGTCGCCCCAAAGTCTCCACACCAATGAAGTGTCTCCTATTGCCGTGAGCTCGGCACCAACGCAAGAAAGGACCCCTACCAAAGCTGAAACAATGAGTTACCTTTCTGCCAATACACTTCTTCCAATTGTTGTTGACTTCTAGGACTTTACACCAACGGGAACTGGTCGCGACCCAATAATGCCTAGAACAATCACCAACTGTGGAAACCAAGATACGATTACCTCCCAATGATGCCTCCTTGGAAGGCCCCCAAATGCCTGACTGAACACCTCCAAAAAGACCCCTCGCTCGATGGATAGAAGTGCCAAACTCCACCACGGTCTCGCTCATCCTAATGTGCTCACAGGACTTCAATCTGCAGGTCATAGCACTCCTCAACAACCAATGCACGGTATTACCAATCATATACCCCAGCACCAAACAATGCCACAGTCTAGCCGAATCTGATGAAGTCGTCATTTCCCTATCAATCACCGTGCTTCCGTGCAAATAATACAAATTTCTTCTTCTGACGCCCTTCATCACAATCATGGACCCAAATGTAACCTTCAAGCGTGCATCCGCCAAGGTCACCCTATAGCCAGCTGCCTCCAAAGCTCCAAGTGAAATGATGTTCTTCTTCAACTGAGGAACGAACCTCACTCCAACCAACTCCCGAATCACCCCGTCACTCATCCTGATCCGAACAGTACCAATACCACCAATAGAGCATTTGTGATCATTCCCCATGAGCACGAAATCCCCTCTTTCCAACTCCTGAAAGCTGGAGAACCAATCCCTCCTAGGGCAAATGTGGTATGTAGCACCCGAATCCAATATCCACTCTGTAGAGTAGGCAACACAAACTGACGGCAGTGCAGATAACGAGTAGCCCGAAGAATCCGAATCTGAATCGTTGCCACTAGCCTTGACAACATTCGCCTCTGAAGCTTGAATAGCTTTTCCCTTATTCTTCCCGGCTCGATCAACTAACTTTGGGCAATCGGCTTTCCAATGTCCATCTTCTTTGCAAAAGGCACATTGATTCTTACGAACTCCAAGATGTGCCCCTCTAGACTGCGACCTCCCACTACGGTTTGGACCCTTTGCTCTTGCGACCAACGCCCCCGCTACCGGCTCAAACGAAGTCTCCTTATCCTTCTTTCGAAGCTGATAATTCACAAGTGCAGCGGTGACCTCACTATACGAAAGAGATGCCTTCCCATTAATAAGAGTAAGAACGAAGGTCTCATATTCCTCGTCAGGCAAGGAACTCAATAGCAACAACGCCTTGTCCTCATCTTCAATCTTAACATCCACATTCGCCAAATCCGCAAGAAGCTTCGTGTAGTGGTTCATGTGATCACCAATGGAGGTTCCTTTCTTCAACTGGAAGCGGTAAAGCCTCCTCTTCAAATGCAAGCGATTCTCCACACTCTTGGTCAAATACTTGCTCTCAAGGATCTCCCAAATCTTCTTTGCAGAAGTCTCATTGATCACATCATACTTTAGATCTTGAGTGAGACAAGACCTAATCACACCACACGCCGTTCGATTCATCTTTTTCCAAACCTTCTCATCAATGTTGTCCGGTTTCCCGTCCAACTCCAACGTATCTTCCAAATTTTGCGCGTTGAGCGCATCCATGACTTCGCATCGCCAAAGTCCAAAATTGTTTGTGCCATTGAACTTTTCCACATCAATCTTCATTGAGTGGATATTCAAGCTTTGGACGGTCTTCACGCCGGAAGTACTGCCCACAACTCCTTCTTTCTCGGCCATAATCCTCAAGGCACCACCAAACCAATGCGGAAACAAACGAGAAATAGATCCAAACTGAAAAAGACGAGATTTTTACAAAAAAAGATCCCACCTTTATCACCAAACGAAGCCCTAGATGAACTTCCAAAGCGATCTACTCCTCCAAATAGCCCAAGCGTTGCCCGTGCTCTGATACCACTTGTTGTGACTGATGCTTTGAGAAACCAAACCAACGAACGCCGAGAGAAAGACCAAACAAAACACAAACACCAAGGTTTTACGTGGTTCGGCAAATTGCCTACGTCCACGGGGCAAGAAGGGGGTGGGTTTTCACTAATAGAGAAGGAGAGTACAAATTGAGATTACAAATCGCTCAAACGAACCAACTAATCTCACCAACAAATCTCTCAATCTCTCAACCAATAACCCTAACAAATAGCTCAGAAAGATCTCTCTTTTTCTGTGCTCCAAAACCCCAAAACTCTCCTCACAAAACCCTCAAATCGTATTGGTATTTATACCAAAACAGAAACCCAAACAGACTGCAAATAGGAACCTGAACTTTCCAAAAAACCCGTCATAAGTCGACTTATCAGTCTGCATAAGTCGACTTGGCAGAGCGAAAAACAGCAACTGGAGAAGAGATCATAAGTCGACTTATCAGACCTGATAAGTCGACTTGGCAGAGCAAAAAACCAACAATCCAGAGCAGAACGTAAGTCGACTCATGCACCAACATAAGTCGACTTACCATAAGTCGACTTATGCCTGTGCATGAGTCGACTTATGACCAAAAATCTGCTTTTTCCAATTCTTCTCCACAATTCTCCACCTCGGCGAAGTTTTCCCAAAACTGAGCCGACACCAACCAAACAAATGCCTCACATGCTGAGACCCAAATGAGAGTGTGAACACTCACCCCAAATGTCGATGTCGCTCACCAAATCGGCTGCATCAAAATGACTGCCTACGTATCCTTTGCCCAAGGAATCAAGCCTTCACGTAGTTCACCCAAACGGCCTCCAAAGGCCCTCAATCAAATAGAAAAGTCTGCAACTCTTCTCCAATATCACCAAACGATCTGCAACTGATAGTATTCCCAATGACCCCAAATTGAGACAAATCAAACACCTCCACCTGAGGTAAACCAATGGCCATATCCAAACTATATCTACCAGCTGCAACTGAATCCAAAACCAATCCATCATCTGCATCCAAAACCAAATGATCTCCAACCTGTGTCACCTTAGCTGGAATCCCAAATGACGCAGTATGATCTGGAGTATGTGGAGTAATCTCCACCCAACGTGGAGTAGCATCACTCTCCACCTGCTGCGATATCCAAATGACCTGATCAACACTCTCCACCTGCCGAGAGTCAAAAGTGACATACCTGCTCAGAACAAAATCAGAAGCTCCCAAACGATAATCAACTGAGCCTCCGAACCCCAAACGCGCAATCGGATCCAATCTCACATCCACGATGTGACCAAATGCTGGGTATCCAAATATCCGACGCGACCCAAAATCTGAAGCAGCTCCACCAGATCTAATAACTCCTAAAGCAGCAGTCGGCGACCTATGCATAAGATGACCCAAATATGTCGAAGCCCGCACACCAATGCCAATGCTCGACATCAAACGCCGATCCTCCTCCAGAAAGGAACGACCCATCGAAACTGTCATCTCATCTCGTCGCCCCAAAGTCTCCACACCAATGAAGTGTCTCCTATTGCCGTGAGCTCGGCACCAACGCAAGAAAGGACCCCTACCAAAGCTGAAACAATGAGTTACCTTTCTGCCAATACACTTCTTCCAATTGTTGTTGACTTCTAGGACTTTACACCAACGGGAACTGGTCGCGACCCAATAATGCCTAGAACAATCACCAACTGTGGAAACCAAGATACGATTACCTCCCAATGATGCCTCCTTGGAAGGCCCCCAAATGCCTGACTGAACACCTCCAAAAAGACCCCTCGCTCGATGGATAGAAGTGCCAAACTCCACCACGGTCTCGCTCATCCTAATGTGCTCACAGGACTTCAATCTGCAGGTCATAGCACTCCTCAACAACCAATGCACGGTATTACCAATCATATACCCCAGCACCAAACAATGCCACAGTCTAGCCGAATCTGATGAAGTCGTCATTTCCCTATCAATCACCGTGCTTCCGTGCAAATAATACAAATTTCTTCTTCTGACGCCCTTCATCACAATCATGGACCCAAATGTAACCTTCAAGCGTGCATCCGCCAAGGTCACCCTATAGCCAGCTGCCTCCAAAGCTCCAAGTGAAATGATGTTCTTCTTCAACTGAGGAACGAACCTCACTCCAACCAACTCCCGAATCACCCCGTCACTCATCCTGATCCGAACAGTACCAATACCACCAATAGAGCATTTGTGATCATTCCCCATGAGCACGAAATCCCCTCTTTCCAACTCCTGAAAGCTGGAGAACCAATCCCTCCTAGGGCAAATGTGGTATGTAGCACCCGAATCCAATATCCACTCTGTAGAGTAGGCAACACAAACTGACGGCAGTGCAGATAACGAGTAGCCCGAAGAATCCGAATCTGAATCGTTGCCACTAGCCTTGACAACATTCGCCTCTGAAGCTTGAATAGCTTTTCCCTTATTCTTCCCGGCTCGATCAACTAACTTTGGGCAATCGGCTTTCCAATGTCCATCTTCTTTGCAAAAGGCACATTGATTCTTACGAACTCCAAGATGTGCCCCTCTAGACTGCGACCTCCCACTACGGTTTGGACCCTTTGCTCTTGCGACCAACGCCCCCGCTACCGGCTCAAACGAAGTCTCCTTATCCTTCTTTCGAAGCTGATAATTCACAAGTGCAGCGGTGACCTCACTATACGAAAGAGATGCCTTCCCATTAATAAGAGTAAGAACGAAGGTCTCATATTCCTCGTCAGGCAAGGAACTCAATAGCAACAACGCCTTGTCCTCATCTTCAATCTTAACATCCACATTCGCCAAATCCGCAAGAAGCTTCGTGTAGTGGTTCATGTGATCACCAATGGAGGTTCCTTTCTTCAACTGGAAGCGGTAAAGCCTCCTCTTCAAATGCAAGCGATTCTCCACACTCTTGGTCAAATACTTGCTCTCAAGGATCTCCCAAATCTTCTTTGCAGAAGTCTCATTGATCACATCATACTTTAGATCTTGAGTGAGACAAGACCTAATCACACCACACGCCGTTCGATTCATCTTTTTCCAAACCTTCTCATCAATGTTGTCCGGTTTCCCGTCCAACTCCAACGTATCTTCCAAATTTTGCGCGTTGAGCGCATCCATGACTTCGCATCGCCAAAGTCCAAAATTGTTTGTGCCATTGAACTTTTCCACATCAATCTTCATTGAGTGGATATTCAAGCTTTGGACGGTCTTCACGCCGGAAGTACTGCCCACAACTCCTTCTTTCTCGGCCATAATCCTCAAGGCACCACCAAACCAATGCGGAAACAAACGAGAAATAGATCCAAACTGAAAAAGACGAGATTTTTACAAAAAAAGATCCCACCTTTATCACCAAACGAAGCCCTAGATGAACTTCCAAAGCGATCTACTCCTCCAAATAGCCCAAGCGTTGCCCGTGCTCTGATACCACTTGTTGTGACTGATGCTTTGAGAAACCAAACCAACGAACGCCGAGAGAAAGACCAAACAAAACACAAACACCAAGGTTTTACGTGGTTCGGCAAATTGCCTACGTCCACGGGGCAAGAAGGGGGTGGGTTTTCACTAATAGAGAAGGAGAGTACAAATTGAGATTACAAATCGCTCAAACGAACCAACTAATCTCACCAACAAATCTCTCAATCTCTCAACCAATAACCCTAACAAATAGCTCAGAAAGATCTCTCTTTTTCTGTGCTCCAAAACCCCAAAACTCTCCTCACAAAACCCTCAAATCGTATTGGTATTTATACCAAAACAGAAACCCAAACAGACTGCAAATAGGAACCTGAACTTTCCAAAAAACCCGTCATAAGTCGACTTATCAGTCTGCATAAGTCGACTTGGCAGAGCGAAAAACAGCAACTGGAGAAGAGATCATAAGTCGACTTATCAGACCTGATAAGTCGACTTGGCAGAGCAAAAAACCAACAATCCAGAGCAGAACGTAAGTCGACTCATGCACCAACATAAGTCGACTTACCATAAGTCGACTTATGCCTGTGCATGAGTCGACTTATGACCAAAAATCTGCTTTTTCCAATTCTTCTCCACAATTCTCCACCTCGGCGAAGTTTTCCCAAAACTGAGCCGACACCAACCAAACAAATGCCTCACATGCTGAGACCCAAATGAGAGTGTGAACACTCACCCCAAATGTCGATGTCGCTCACCAAATCGGCTGCATCAAAATGACTGCCTACGTATCCTTTGCCCAAGGAATCAAGCCTTCACGTAGTTCACCCAAACGGCCTCCAAAGGCCCTCAATCAAATAGAAAAGTCTGCAACTCTTCTCCAATATCACCAAACGATCTGCAACTGATAGTATTCCCAATGACCCCAAATTGAGACAAATCAAACACCTCCACCTGAGGTAAACCAATGGCCATATCCAAACTATATCTACCAGCTGCAACTGAATCCAAAACCAATCCATCATCTGCATCCAAAACCAAATGATCTCCAACCTGTGTCACCTTAGCTGGAATCCCAAATGACGCAGTATGATCTGGAGTATGTGGAGTAATCTCCACCCAACGTGGAGTAGCATCACTCTCCACCTGCTGCGATATCCAAATGACCTGATCAACACTCTCCACCTGCCGAGAGTCAAAAGTGACATACCTGCTCAGAACAAAATCAGAAGCTCCCAAACGATAATCAACTGAGCCTCCGAACCCCAAACGCGCAATCGGATCCAATCTCACATCCACGATGTGACCAAATGCTGGGTATCCAAATATCCGACGCGACCCAAAATCTGAAGCAGCTCCACCAGATCTAATAACTCCTAAAGCAGCAGTCGGCGACCTATGCATAAGATGACCCAAATATGTCGAAGCCCGCACACCAATGCCAATGCTCGACATCAAACGCCGATCCTCCTCCAGAAAGGAACGACCCATCGAAACTGTCATCTCATCTCGTCGCCCCAAAGTCTCCACACCAATGAAGTGTCTCCTATTGCCGTGAGCTCGGCACCAACGCAAGAAAGGACCCCTACCAAAGCTGAAACAATGAGTTACCTTTCTGCCAATACACTTCTTCCAATTGTTGTTGACTTCTAGGACTTTACACCAACGGGAACTGGTCGCGACCCAATAATGCCTAGAACAATCACCAACTGTGGAAACCAAGATACGATTACCTCCCAATGATGCCTCCTTGGAAGGCCCCCAAATGCCTGACTGAACACCTCCAAAAAGACCCCTCGCTCGATGGATAGAAGTGCCAAACTCCACCACGGTCTCGCTCATCCTAATGTGCTCACAGGACTTCAATCTGCAGGTCATAGCACTCCTCAACAACCAATGCACGGTATTACCAATCATATACCCCAGCACCAAACAATGCCACAGTCTAGCCGAATCTGATGAAGTCGTCATTTCCCTATCAATCACCGTGCTTCCGTGCAAATAATACAAATTTCTTCTTCTGACGCCCTTCATCACAATCATGGACCCAAATGTAACCTTCAAGCGTGCATCCGCCAAGGTCACCCTATAGCCAGCTGCCTCCAAAGCTCCAAGTGAAATGATGTTCTTCTTCAACTGAGGAACGAACCTCACTCCAACCAACTCCCGAATCACCCCGTCACTCATCCTGATCCGAACAGTACCAATACCACCAATAGAGCATTTGTGATCATTCCCCATGAGCACGAAATCCCCTCTTTCCAACTCCTGAAAGCTGGAGAACCAATCCCTCCTAGGGCAAATGTGGTATGTAGCACCCGAATCCAATATCCACTCTGTAGAGTAGGCAACACAAACTGACGGCAGTGCAGATAACGAGTAGCCCGAAGAATCCGAATCTGAATCGTTGCCACTAGCCTTGACAACATTCGCCTCTGAAGCTTGAATAGCTTTTCCCTTATTCTTCCCGGCTCGATCAACTAACTTTGGGCAATCGGCTTTCCAATGTCCATCTTCTTTGCAAAAGGCACATTGATTCTTACGAACTCCAAGATGTGCCCCTCTAGACTGCGACCTCCCACTACGGTTTGGACCCTTTGCTCTTGCGACCAACGCCCCCGCTACCGGCTCAAACGAAGTCTCCTTATCCTTCTTTCGAAGCTGATAATTCACAAGTGCAGCGGTGACCTCACTATACGAAAGAGATGCCTTCCCATTAATAAGAGTAAGAACGAAGGTCTCATATTCCTCGTCAGGCAAGGAACTCAATAGCAACAACGCCTTGTCCTCATCTTCAATCTTAACATCCACATTCGCCAAATCCGCAAGAAGCTTCGTGTAGTGGTTCATGTGATCACCAATGGAGGTTCCTTTCTTCAACTGGAAGCGGTAAAGCCTCCTCTTCAAATGCAAGCGATTCTCCACACTCTTGGTCAAATACTTGCTCTCAAGGATCTCCCAAATCTTCTTTGCAGAAGTCTCATTGATCACATCATACTTTAGATCTTGAGTGAGACAAGACCTAATCACACCACACGCCGTTCGATTCATCTTTTTCCAAACCTTCTCATCAATGTTGTCCGGTTTCCCGTCCAACTCCAACGTATCTTCCAAATTTTACGCGTTGAGCGCATCCATGACTTCGCATCGCCAAAGTCCAAAATTGTTTGTGCCATTGAACTTTTCCACGTTAATCTTCATCGAGTGGATATTCAAGCTTTGGACGGTCTTCACGCTGAAAGTACTGCCCACAACTCCTTCTTTCTCGGCCATAATCCTCAAAGCACCACCAAACCAATGCGGAAACAAAAATAGCTCAGAAAGATCTCTCTTTTTGTGCTCAAAATCCCCCAAAACGCTCCTACAAAACCCTCAAATTGTATTGGTATTTATACCAAAACAGAAACCCAAACAGACTTCAAATAAGAACCTGAACTTTCCAAAAAACCCGTCGTAAGTCGACTTATCAGTCTGCATAAGTCGACTTGGCAGAGCGAAAAACGACAACTGGAGAAGAGATCATTGTATGGTGTAAATTTGATTTCCCGAAAACAGGGAGTGTTCGTTTGTATTAATAAGAAAGCTTATTACAAACTAATAATCAAATGGTTACAACAGAAGCAGAGGGAATGCCCTCTTTGTTTTGTGTGGGGACTTTAGGGTGCTATAGGATGCTTCGCTCGATGCTCGTGTCGAGTCTGCTTCCCTTGGACCGTTCGATCGAGGTTGCTGGAGAGCTTCAGTTCGTAGTAGAAGCTCGAATCGATGGAGTTCGGGTATGCTTAGTTCGCCGGCGATCGGAGCTCGGAACTAGACAGTGGTGCTGCAATGCAAAGATTATGCAGAGAGCTTGGTCTCAACTCTTTTTCTCCAAGTTTTGCGACCTCTCCTCCAGTGTGGTGGAAGGGGCTTTTAAATGGAAGAGGGACAGCTTGACTCATCCTTGAATCATGGGATGTGACCATATACTCTTCGGAGACGTCTAGCTGCTCCTCGATACCATGAATGGTCATTCGAGGGATTGTGCTTTATGTCCTGTCACCTAAAATGGGAAGGCTCATCCTTGTATATGAGGCAACGGCCGTCTGCTATCCGAGTGGACTTGACCAGCATTAATGAACCGCATTTATGAGTTCGCAGATCGATGAAGTGTCTGTCCGATCACTCGTACTGTGCGTGACCGCCCGGCGTGCTTTGAGCACGGTGCTTTCTCCTTTCCGGTCAGGAGAGGCGGCGAAGTAGGTGCACAGTACTCGAGTGGGTCTAACCAACTTACCGAGTGCCAGCGGATCCAGCTCTTGACCCAGACAGCTGAGGTGAGTCGCATTTATGAATGCTCAGGTTGACTCGACACCTATCCAGGCCTTCGTACTGTGGGCGGCCGCTTAACGGTCTGGGGGGACCGTGCCTTCTCCCTTCGGGTCGAGAGAGATGGGATGGCCCATCCCAGCACGTGGGGTAGCGGATACCCAGCTGTACTAGTGGCCTTGAGGTTTGCAGGCGGATTCGTCTTTGGACTCGGGCGGGCGAGTCGAGTAAGAGGCGAACTTCCGCTATCCTAATTGATTTTAACTCGTGCTGGCGAGCCGATCATTTAGGCGAACCTAGCATCGAGTACATTTGACGCCTACATGGTTTAGGCCTGCGCTAGAGGACCGAGCGTGTGATTTCTCCTCGCAGGCGAATTTCCTGTAAGCCCATAGAGGTATTTTTTACCGTCTACAATCATAAGTCGACTTATCAGACCTGATAAGTCGACTTGCCAGAGCCCAAAATCAATAATCTAGAGCAGATCGTAAGTCGACTTACGACACAAACATAAGTCGACTTACCATAAGTCGACTTATGCCTGTGCATGAGTCGACTTATGACCAAAAAACTACTTTTTCCAAGTTCTCCTCCACACAACGGACATGTGTACTTCTACATGCAATGGTCCAATCAAATTGACGGTCAAAACTACCAAGGATCTTGACTTAGCTGACCCCCCGATTCGACATCCCCTTGTGTTGGCCTTCTTGTTTTGATGATGATTTACAAATAATTTACATCTAATATTGTTTGTCTAGTATTTGTGTTTTATATTTATTTTAGGCAAACAATATGTTGGAGGATGGATGGAATTAAGCTTCAACGAATATATCCAATGGAAGTTGGCGGAACAGTGATGAAGCATTGCAATTCAAGTTGAATATCTAAGTTCAAGCTTCATCCGCAAGTGTACCGAAATAGAGCTTCGTTGAAGATCACAAGCTTGGGTATAATTAGTTTAGGGTTTTTATTATGTGTGTTAGTACTTTAAGCTCAATCATATACACACATATACGTTTTGGTTTTGTATATATTTAGTTATATATATATACATATATGTTTTGGTTTGATAGTTTTCAAGTTTTAATATGAAACAATTGAATATAATTGGAAAACATATTTTTGTTTCATACTTACAAACATATATATTTTTTCATCAATATCAATTTTATTTAGTTCAATGAAATCATATTTACTTTTGAAATGTTTGCAAAATATGCAATTTTGTGAAAATATTATTTTCTTGGTTTATGAACTTAATAACAATCATATACATCTTTTATTAAGTCTATATAATTATTTTGTAATATTTCAAAACATGGTTAACCTAAAATGTCAAAACTCATATTTTTTATTTGGGACTATTTTGCAAAATGATGATATTTTGGACTATTTTGAAAATTAATGAAATTTTTTATTTGGGAGGTCCTTTTGAAAACTAGTTGTTGTAGCATGTTTATTATCATGTCTACAATTATTTTCTAAAGTTTTATAATTTTTAGAATTTATTTGATATTTTTAAATAAGGTTTTAAAATCAGAAAATAACTTTCAAAACCTGAATATTTCTTATGTTTGTCTGCGGTCGACCACCACGGTTGACCGCCTTGAGTCCAGAGACTCAGATTGGTTTTTGATGGCTCGCGATCGACCGTGCCAGAAAGTTTCACAATCGACCGCCACGGTCGACCGGCTGATGTCCAGAGCTAAAGTTCTGTTTCTGACCTGATCGCGGTCGACCGCACGTTTCCCACGATCGATCGCCGATCTGTCATTCAGCTTCTAACGGCTAGTTTTCAGAGCTGTTTTTTGGGTTGGTTTTTTGGTCTTTTCTTGGCTTTCTCTTGGCTTTGGGTTTCATATAAATATCCCATTATACCTCAGTTCTCAAAAAAAACATCCAAGAAATGTTTTAAACAAGTTTTAAAAGAGTTTAAGTTGGTTTTAAGTTTGTTTACGGGTTTGTTTTGTGAAAACAATTTCACAAGAGCTTGATGAAGATCATCCATTGGTGTTTGAGCATCCAACTCTTTTCCCTCCACTCTTGATCTATTGAGAAGTTTTCTAAACTCTATTTCTAGCTCTTTTATATATTTGATTATCATTGTTATTAAGTTAGAACTATATTGAGTTTAGTTTTGATTTATATCTCTTTGTTCACACACAACCTATTAAGCTTATTGTATTTATATTCATAGTATAATTTGGGGTTGTGGGTTTGTGACTAAGAGTTATGCCTAATTGAGTTCTCGCCTTATTTAGAGAACATTCATTTGTTGTATTGAGCGTTAATTGTGAGGTTCACTTTGTATTACACTAGTACACCGAGAGGAGTGTGTGGTGAGAGACTAGGTCGCTTCCAAGAGAAGTGAGGTCGGTAGTAAATCCTAGAGAGGTGGTAATTCTGAGCAATTGAGGAAGGACATGGGCTAGAGACCAACACTTAGAGGGTGTGGAGTGTAGTTACATTGTGAGATTATGAACGTTGATCGGTGAGCATTGAAAACCGATATTGTATGGTGTAAACATTATTCGGGTGAGCGTAGAAAACCCAGTTGTGATAGTGGATTTTTTCCTAGGAGTGGGGAGCGGAGACGTAGGACAGAAGGTCCGAACTCCATGATCATATTATGTTTGCATTGTTTATATTGCCCTATCACATTTGTTTCTTTAGTTTAGATTGTTTATTTCACCCTTGTATTAGTTTATATTTCCTTACATATAATTCACTATATATCTCTTTGCTAGGATATATCCCTTTGCTCATATTGCTTATTCTTGCTCATAATTGGTTGTATATTATACTTGCAAGAATATATTTGTTAATTAGTTTTAATTGACATAAAACCAGATTAGATTAGCATAAGACCCTAATCACCCCCCCTCTAGGGTCTAACAATTGGTATCAAAGCTTAGTGCTCTTTGATTTAAGGTCTAATCGCCTTGAGTTAAAGATCCAAGTTATCTTTTTGTGCTAATCTAATTTTTAATTTTTGTATCTTGCTTGCATATATACATTATGGATATGAACGATGCACCTAGTTTAGGTTATACCATTAATGTTGCTCCTCATTTGGATATTTTTCCCTATGCTCAATGGTGTGTTAGATTCAAACTTTTTGTTCGATCTAGACCCTTCGATTTATGAGAAATTATAGATGATGCTTATATTATGCCCATTTCAGAGAAATCCAAATGGAACAAAAATAATCATCGTATGTTTACAATGAACAAGATTTTGTTAGAATTTTTATATAATGCGTTCAATTCATCTTTTTCTAACAAGCTTGATTCTTTTGATAGTGCTTACACATTGTGGAAACTTATAGAAGCACATCAAGGGAATTTAGAGGCAATCTGACAAGCTTTGGAGGATTCCGCTTCTAGTTCATGTGGAGCTTCATTTTCATGCACACGGCCACTAGGCGATAGCCCTAGTGAGATTTACGAGTTCGAATCCATAATGATTTATCTAGTGATGAACTTGCTTGTGCTAGTGAAAAGTTATTGCATGCCTATAACAAATTGTATAAAGATTTTATTGATTTAAAAAGCAAGCAAGATAATTTAGAATCCGATCATGATGAGCTAGTGTCAAAATTGGATGTCATTACAAAAGAAAATATCATGGTTAAAGAAAACAATGACATGTTAATTTTGGAAAATAAAAAATTTGTTGGCCTTCTTGTTTTGATGATGATTTAACAAACAATTTATATCTAATGTTGTTTGTCTAGTGTTTGCTTCTTGTTTTGATGATGATTTAACAAACAATTTATATCTAATGTTGTTTGTCTAGTGTTTGTGTTTTCGTATTTATTCTAGACAAAGTTGTTTGTCTAGTGTTTGTGTTTTCGTATTTATTCTAGACAAACAACGAGTTAGAGGATGGATGAAATCGAGCATTCACGATCATATCAATGGAGGTTGGCGGAATTGTGGAGTGAAGCTTATGCATTCAAGTCAAGATCTAAGTTCAAGCTTCTTCCACAATGTTTACCAAGAAGAGCTTCATTGAAGATCACAAGCTTTGGTAAATTAGTTTAGGTGTTATATTATATGTGTTAGTACCTTAAGCTCAATATAATATACACATACATATTTATTGGTTTCCATGTATATATATAGTTATATATATACATATATGTTTTGGTTTATTAGTTTTCAAGTTTTACTATGAAACAATTGAATACAATTGGAAAAGATATTTTTTTCATACTTATATGCATTTATATGATTTCATCAATATCAATTTTATTTAGTTCCATGAAATCATGTTTTAGTGTATTACATGTGTATTTTAATAAAATACTATATTCATTGTTTATAGACTTCATAACAATAGTTTACATCTTCTATTAAGTCTATAAAATAATTTTGTATTGTTTCAAAATATGATTTAGCCAAAATGTCAAAATTCATATGTTTACATTTTCATGTTTTGGACTATTTTACAAAATGATGATATTTTTATTTAGGAGGTCATTTTTAAAAACCAATTTTTGTAGCATGTTTATTATCATGCCTACAATCATTTTCCAAAGTTTCATAATTTTTGGAATTTATTTGATATTTTTAAACATGGTTTTAAAATAAGCATTTCACTTTCAAACCTGAAATATTTTGTATCAGTTGGCGGTCGACCATCACGGTCGACCGCGCCTATGTTTTTCTCTGAGTGGGCAGCAAAAACTTTCATGGTCGACCGTGGCGGTCGACCGTCAAGCTGAAAATTCCCACGGTCGACCGTCACGGTCGACTGTTGAACTCTTTGGAAGTTTTCTCTTCTTTGATGTCCTTCGCGATCGACCCCCAAGGTCGACCGTCGCACTGTCAAATCTGCTCCAACGGCTAGTTTCTAGAGCCGTTGTTGAGCTGGTTTTTTGGTCTTTTCTTGGCTTTCTCTTGCCTTTGGGGTTTCATATAAATACCCCCTTATACCTCAGTTTTCAAAAGCAAACCAAGAAGTTTTTAAAACAAAAGTTTAATAAGGGTTTAAGCTTGGTTAGTTTGTTTTAAGTTTGGGGTTTTACAAAGAGGAGCTTACATCAGTTGTTGAAGAGTTCATTTTTAATATTTCATCATCCTCTCTTTGTGTTTATAGAAAAGTTTTCTAACTCTTTTCTCTAGCAATTTTATTATTGATTTTCATATTCTTATTATTGCTAGTTTGCTATTTGAGTTAGATTTTATTTCACTCATTGTTTACACACACCCACTTGAGCTTATTATATTTGCATACATAGTATATTTGGGTTGGTGAGTGTTGTAACATTGAGAGTGAGCCATATTTAAGAACAATCATTTGTTATTTTGTGAGATTGTAAAGTTTTCGGTGAGCTAGAAAACCAAGTGTGAGAAGTGTAGACGTTGATCGGTGAACGTTGAAAACTGATATTGTGAGTGTTTGTGAATGTTAATCGGTGAGTATTGAAAACCAACATTGTGAGATGTAAATATTATTCGGGTGAGCGTAGGAAACCCGGTTGTGATAGTAGATTTCTCCCTGGGAGTGGGGAGCGGAGACGTAGGACGGAAGGTCCGAACTCCGTGATCATTTGAGTGTGTTTGAGTTTGTCATTGGTGTTCGCGGGAAAAATCGCCTTCATTGAATTCATTGTCATCTTGAATAACAACTTTTTGAGTTACAAAAGATCCGGTCTTTTTTAGATCCGGTTACAACGAAATCAAAGAAAAAGAAAAAATTACAACTTTCCTTTTACAACTTTCCTTTTGAACGAATCGCAAGATCCTGTTTTGCGGTCTCTTGCTTGTGTGGGTTCTTTGCCGACGCCGGGGTTAATCCGTGGACCACCGCGCGATCTAGATCCGGTCGGATCTACATGATTTGACGGGTATTATTCCACAAAGGGAATAATAGCCGGGGAGGATTAGTTAACCAAGGAAATAATCGTCCAAATCTCGGGATCAAAGGCCAAGCTTTGATCCGGAGTGTAGTTTCGTGTAGATCTCAGATCTGAACTTTACCTCTTTCAAACTCCTGCCTTTTATGACGTAGATGCTCGCCGAGAATTAGATCTGAATCTTCAAGTCCTCAAGTCTTCAAAACTCCAAGCTCGATCTTCAATTCGGCAGAGTATCGTCTCTCAAAGTTCCAACCTTTTCAAATGAACCACCTTTGGCCTATTTATAGGCACCCAGATCTGTGCCTAGGCACGGTTGATTTGTCTGGACTCGATTTGTTGACCTGATTTGGCAGTCGATCCGAATCCTGATTTGGCAGTAAGTCCACTTCTGTGTTCGAGTCCGAAACCAATCTTGATTCGATCGTGATTCGTCCGAGTCCGCTCTTGTTTGAATGACTCGTTGATTCCCCGAACTGTTGGCTTGATTCCACGCTCGAATGGATGTATTCCGTTGCTTGCGTGCGGTTCGTCAACCTCGTCGCCTCGTTAGTTCGTCGGTTTGTGCCGAGCTATGCTAAGTGACCTATAAGCAATTTTATATGCCTACAGATACCCCCTCCAAAGTATTTCAGCCTCGTTCTTTTATAGAAGAGTCTGGAATACTTTGGATATGATTGTCCCAATCTTCAGTCGGTATAACGGGACTTTGGAATGACTTCTGTTCTTGATTCCTTCAATCTTCCAGGCTATTCGGTACTTTGTCGAATGTCTGTAAGAGTTCCGGTGCTGCATTTATTGTCTGATCGTTGTTGGAATTTTAAACTTGAAGTCGATTCCTGATTTCCTAATCTTTAGCTGACCATCGATTGTTGGCGTTGAGTTTTTATTTGCGACGCGTTGTCCGGCGTAGTGTTGTTGAGTTATCCTTAAGAATATTTATGAAAAATATTCTCCAGGAACTTCTCAACCAAAAATAGGGAATAGTTTATACTCGTATACCTTATTGGAGTATTTTCTGTGCTCAAATGAGCTGAACCAGCTTGATAATGAGCCAAAAAAGGCAGTAATTCGGCTCAAAAAATCTTCTGATTTTTCCGAACATGTGGGAGAGGCAAGAATAATTCAAGGACTGAATCCTCTGACGATTTGAAGTTGTTTTGATGCTCGATTCAGCTTCAATTTGGATTCTGGTTCAAACCAGGTCTGGTCCGGTTTAACTTGGTCTGGTCTGGTTCAATTTGGTCCTGGTTCAACATTATAAAAGAGGGTTTTTTACCCCTTACTAGGGCCGGCCCCCTTCTCTCTTTCTTTTTCACTTTTCTCTTCCCTCGAGCATCCGTTCTCCCTCAAAACTTCATAGTTGCGTTAGATCTAGTCTTCCTTTGGATCTTTGACTGAGAAATTTCTCCAAAGCTCCATATTTAGAATTCCTCTCAGGCCCCTCGAGCACGTGGTCTGAGCCTCTTTCAAGCTTTGATTTTTGTCGGATCTTCGAGCTTTCCCTCAGGTAAATCCTCCATAATTTTGGCATGTTTAATTTAGTACATGAATTTATGAGGTTGCATATGAGGGTTAGGATTATGATTTGGCACCTCGAGCTCCTCTTTCAGGGGTTAGAATTGCAATAAAAAGAGGAATCTTTTTTTTTTGACCTGATCCCTTAATTTATTTTGCAGATTACCATGTCTCGTATTGCGAGGGGTCAATCCTCTACCGCGTCGGCTGATGGCGCGCCTCCCTCTTATGCCGGTGAGCTATTTTTTTGGAAATTTACAAATTAGTCCATTTTTTCTTGGAAATTTGCAAATTGGTCCTTTTCACCCCATTTTGTTCTCCTTGGCGAGGCAATCGGGAAGAGCCTTGATTCTCCTTGGCGAGGATCGACGCCCTATCTTATGAACGCACAACGTGGCCAAATCGTCTCACCCTTTATAAGGCAACGACTCTATCTTACCCATTCGTAAGATGAGTTCAATTTCCTTTTATAACTGGAATTAACAAACGTTTCATTGCTTGTTTTCAGTTGAGCATCCTTCCGGAGCATCTTCATCTCATGCGGTGAACGGACGTCGTGGGGATGTTTTATCTTCAGTTTCCACCAGGCAGGCTATCGGTCCACTTCCTCGGTTGAGTCCCAAAATCATCCTAATATCCGACGATGAAGGGGAAGGGGATCCCATTGCTGCAATTATGTCTGACCAAGAATCTGTCTTCCTGGTCTCTGAATCCTTGCATGACATCCTCCAAAAAGTAGAAAAGGTTATACAACAAACGGTCACCGACATTAGTTCTGGATGGGGAAGAGATTATGATTTGCTCCCTTTCATAACAGATAGTCTTAAAGACATTGAGCGTGTAGGTGGCATCCGGCTAGCTGGACGATGTGAGATCAGATTGACCTGCTTAGAGGAACTCATATATCTTTTGGAAGAGCTAGTAGACTTCGACTCGCATGATGAGGCCACGCCGCTCATGATCGATGCTCAGACTCAGATGGTGCGAGAGCGTAAAGCCCGAGCGAGATGCATATCAGAGCAAGAAGTCATCGTTGCAAACTTGTACGAACGTCAACGTCGTCTGCAGAGTAAGATGGATGCTTATAATGACATTGCTGATAGGACGGGGGTCAGGACCGTCCAAGGGGAGAGGACTCTAAAAGATTTTGAGCTCGAGAGCGCCAGGGTTCAAAATGTTTATAGAGGAGAGCTGGAGGTTCTTCACGCGTTACGCCGAGAAGACGTAACTGCCGATGCTGCCGCCATTCTTGCTCATACCAAGCTTCAGAAGGAAGAAGAGGAGAGGGTTCAAGTGGAACACGCCGAGAAACTTGCCGCTGTTAAGGCTAAGATTGCTTCCTTCAGCTTGTTAGATCTGATCTGAGATGTCTCCTTGTATCTGTACTTTTATTTGCTGAATGTTTTGACTTTTGATCTTTTTAGTGGAACTGATTTCTTTTATCTTTATTTTTATTATGATTCCTCATTCCGTTTGAAATGATTGACCATAATACTTTTAGGATTTTTGGCAAACCCTCAGCCATCAATGGATTTGATTAGCCTTTACCGACTACCGTTTGAGTCGGGCTAGCATGCAGATTGTCTAAATCCGTTCCGCATGTCACGTTGCGCTAAGAGAGTAAATTCTCTGAGACTTTCGTGCTATGATGTTGAATACATAGACTTCGCCATTGTTACGGGAATAGGCTACCCGGCGACACTTGTTAGATGTTGACTTTAGGATTTTTGGCTAACCCCAGCCTTTAACGGGTTTGATTAGCCTTTACCGACTACCGTTTGAGTCGGGCTAGCATGCGGATTATCTAAATCCGTTCCGCATGTGACGTTGTGCTAAAAGAATGAACTCCCTTAGACTTGATGCTACAACTTCGAATATGTAGACTTCGCCATTGTTATGGGAATAGGCTACCCAGCAACGTGTTTTAGACGCTGACTTATCCCTACTTAGGCTTCGGGATAAAATTCCCCAGAATCGAACTCTGGTGTCTTTTTCTTCGGAGAAAGACTAAACCGGCGACGCGTGTTAGGCGTCGGCATATCCTTTCTTAGGATTCAGGATGAAATTCCCCATGCGTGTAAGGCATGGATTCTGGTGTTATTAATAACAACCTGTCACAATGTTGAATATGCGGACGGGTGTTCTTTTTAACGGTTAAGAACTAACCGGCAGCGCGGGTTAAGCGCAGACTTATCCTTGCTTAGGTTTCAGGATAGAATACCCCAGAATCGAATTCTGGTGTCTTTTTCTACGGAAAGAGACTAAACCGGCAGCGCGTGTTAGGCGCAGACTTATCTCTGCTTAGGATTCGGGATAAACTTCCTAGGATGAATCCTAAATTGATAAATTTTGGAAAAGATTAATGCGGGAAAGGAAGAATTTTATATTCTATTTCCCGGTCCTCTTTTAGGGTGAAGGCGAACCCGGAAAACAAGGAAGGAAGAATTTTATATTCTATTCCCTGATTCTGGAAAGGAAGAATTTTATATTCTATTTCCAGCGAAGAAGAAACTAGAAGTGGGATCTCCACTCCGAGAATCTGGAAAATCTAGATAAACCTACCTTTTATAGGATTGGTTATAAACTTTCAACTTCGGTCATAGCCATGAGAGGGCTTACCCAAGGAGAAGAAGAAGAAGGGAGTTCTTTCATTTATAGAAAGGGAACTCCGAAATGAAAGTGGACATCTTGTTCATGGAAAGAGTCAAGAGGGCCAGAAAGACATTTTTAGTGGACCCACTGTCAATTGAAATTGATCAGTGAGGGATTTTGGTGGTGAAAAAGATTTTGGGTTATCCTCTAGAATATTAAATGTAATATTCTTCAAGGAACTTCCCGGTAAATGGGTTATCCTGAACATACTAGGGATAGTATTTTTTCAGGAACTTCCCATTTATTGGCATTAATTGCCTGGCGCCCTCTGGAGTAATTAGGCGATATGCGCCGTTTGAGTAGACTATGTCTATCACAAACGGGCCTTCCCATTTGGGTTCGAATTTACCTTTCTTCTTGGAGGTGAGAATTATTGGTCGGCGAGCAGCGAGGACCAGATCTCCTTCCTTGAAGCTTCTCTGTCGGACTCTTTTGTTAAAAGCCCTTGACATCCTGGCTTGGTAAAACTCGATGTGTTGTTGAGCCTCCAAACGCTTTTCATCCAGCCTCTCGAGCTCTTCGAGACGCTTCTGATGTTGTTCCTCCGTCGTCATCTCCGTTGCGAGGGCGATCCGAAGGGACGGAATCTGAATTTCCAGCGGTAGCACAGCATCCGTATACCAACGAATATGGGATGGCCCCTGTAGGTGTGCGTATGGTGGTGCGATAAGCCCAGAGTGCTTCACCGAGTTTATCGTCCCAGTCTCGTTTATTGGCCTTCACGAGCTTTGACATGATCTTGATGATCGTCTTGTTGAAAGCCTCATCTAGTTCGTTTGCGGCGGGATAATAAGTTGTCGACGAGACATCTTCAATCTTGAATTTGTCACAAAACCTGATGAAGGCGTTGCTTATGAACTGTGGACCGTTGTCGTGAATGATCCGTCTTGGCACGCCGTGTCGGTAGATGACATGATGCTTGATGAAATTAATGACGTTGTTCGTCTTCACTTCTCTAAGCGGAATCGCTTCAGCCCACTTTGAGAAATAATCTGTGATCGCGAGGATGAACCGATCACCTTTGACTGAAACAATGTCCATACCCCATGTCTCGAACGGCCATGACGTGGTTGACGTGTGCAACTGCTCTGGCAGTTGATGCATATAATTCGCATGTATCTGACAAGCGTGGCACTCTCGTGCGTGTTCGATTGCATCTCGAACCATCGTTGGCCAGAAATATCCCATTCTCCTGATACGATCATATAGTTTGGGACCGGGCTGATGCGCGCCACATTCTCCTTCGTGCGCTTCATTAAGAACTTCTTATGCTTCTTTGTTCGAAAGGCATCGGAGTAATAAACCATCGTACCCCCTACGGTATAACGTATGGGTCTCGGCAGGGTCTCGGCATTATAGAAGAATCTTGGTGCTCTTCGGTGAATTGATTCCCTTTCTCTTACGTCTTCTGGCAGAATACCATACTGGACGTAGTCAATGATGGGAAAACGCCAATCTCGGGACTCAGACCCAATTTGAGTTGAATTCACCTCTTTGGCGTTCACGTTTCTATCCTCTTCTTCTTCAATCTCCATATCGTATATGGGTATGCAGAGTTGATGCGTCAGTTCTGCCATTTTGATGGTCTCTTGGTGGTATGGGATCAGGTCTTGGTTCCTGACTTCATACTCTCCCCGGACTTGGTTGACTATCAATTGAGAATCCCCAAAAGCTTCGAGATATTCGACCCCCAGCTCCTTGGCGAAACTGAGTCCAATGAGAAGCGCGTTGTACTCGGCTACATTATTGGAGCACGAACTAGTCAATGAATAAGCCCGAGGCATCACATGCTTCCCCGGGGAAATTAAGACAACTCCAACTCCGGAGGAAACTGTAGAACCTCCCGGGGTTATTACCCTATTAACTGACCTTGAAGCACCATCGAAATATAATTGACCGCTTCGCATCCATATACTAACGAGTACGGAGTAGCTCCCGTAGGAGTGCGTATGGTGGTGCGATAAGCCCAGAGTGCCTCCCCAAGTTTATCGTCCCAGTCTCGTTTGTTGGTCTTCACGAGCTTAGACAGGATTTTAATGATCGTCTTATTGAAAGCTTCAGCTAATCCGTTTGCAGCTGGATAATACACTGTTGATGATACATCCTCGATCTTGAAGCACCATCGAAATATAGTTGCCATATTTGTTGATGCGACGATGTAGTATTAACCTCGTGGGTTTCATCCGGCAAGTCATCATATACTTCCGCCGTATCTGTGGTCGGGCTTGCCGCCAAAAGATCACAAATTGCTTGTCCCTTGACCGACTTCTGCTGTTTGAAGTGCAAATCGTACTGGGATAGGAGGAGGGCCCATTTTGCCAAACGCCAGTTCATCGAACCCGGTTGTGTCATAAATACTCGCACGGGATTAACGCCGGAGATTACGTAAATCGTCTGTCCCACTAAGTAATGCCGCATCTTTTGCACTGCGAATACCAATGCGAGACATTCTTTCTCGATCATCGGATATCGGGACTCAGCGCCCACCAAAGTCCGACTTAAATAATAAACTGCCTGTTCGTGACCATTGTCATCATCTTGTGCTAACAAAGCACTGATCGAATGGTTCATCGCCTTGATGTAAATCAAGAACGGTTTACCTGATTTTGGTGCAACGAGAACAGGAGGATTTGTTAGATATGTTTTAATATCTTCAAATGCTTTTTGACAGGCGTCGTCCCAGATGAATGACACCCCTTTCTTGTTTAGCTTAGAAAAAGGTTGGCATTTCCCAGAAAGATTTGAGATGAACCTCCGGATATAAGCTAAACGCCCCTGCAATCCTCTAAGCTCTCTCAGATTCCTTGGAGGTTGCAGTTCGTGTATCGCCTTTACTTTATCGGGGTCGATGTGTATACCTTTAGTGGTAACGACGAATCCAAGGAATTTTCCGCTGGACATTCCAAGGAAGGATTTAGTAGGGTTCATCTTCAACTGGTGGCTCCGCATGAGATCGAACATCGTCTTCAGGTCCTTGATGTGATCCCCTTTGCTGCGGCTTTTTACAACCAAGTCATCAACATAGCATTCGACTGTTTTCCGGAGGTGCTCTTGGAAAATCTTAGTCATCGCCCGCTGGTATGTGGCACCGGCATTCTTCAGGCCGAAAGGCATCACTGTATAGCAGAAGACACCGAGAGGTGTTCTAAACGCCGTATGCTTCTCATCCTCCGGATGCATCTTGATTTGGTTATATCCCGAAAAGCCGTCCATGAAGGACATCCTCTCAAATCCGCATGTATTGTCGATGATGACGTCCGTGATTGGGAGAGGAAAATCATCTTTTGGGCATGCTTCATTCAGATTCCTGAAGTCGATGCAAATCCTGATTTTGCCATTTTTCTTCATGACGGGAACGATGTTGGCTAACCAGTCTGGATGTTGTTCCTCTCGGATAAATCCTGATTCGATCAACTTCTTAACCTCTGCCTCAATGGCTTCCATAATCTGCGGACGAAACCGTCTTTGCTGTTGTTTGACAGGTTTGGCATCCGGCTTGATGTCGAGGTGATGCATTGCCACATTAGGATCAAGCCCTGGCATATCTTCGTAGTTCCAGGCGAAGACGTCGATATATTCCCTGATGAGGGCGATTAGTTCCTCTTTCTCATCTGGGGGAAGACTACCGCTGATGAATATGGGTTTTGGATTGGCCTCATCGCCCATATTAATTTGGACTACTTCATCTTCGGTTGGTGGTTCTCTCTGTTCGAACCTGTCACCGTACTGCATACTTAGGTGATGTACCCACGGGTCTTCCCACGTTGGCATTTGATCATCATCCTCCAGCGTGGATGGATCTGCTGTAGTCATGTTTGACATTAAGGTTTTGAACATTTCTCCCAGACTTGTATCAGAGTCCCACTCTGAAGCATCGGGAGAGTATCCATTCTTAGGCTTGTTAGCAATTTGATCAATGATCTGCCAACTACATTCCTCATCTGATGAAACATAACCTAAGCCTCGTCCATATTTATAATAATCCTCAGGCTTCCCTTTCGGTACATATACTGCTTTGGCTGGATTACGAGGACCTCGATCGAAGTATAGACCTTCTCCGAGTGTGAAATCATATCCCTGTTTTTCCATGAGCTTGCGCGCTTCCGAGCTATACCTAGATAAATGCCGACCAGGTTTGTCATCATTCTCATTTTCCCTTAAGAAATGATCTGGTAATGGAGAGATTTTTCCTTTACCGTAAATCACTTCTTTTGCGCCTCCTATTTTGGTCGGGATGACCAGGGTTGTTCCGAAAGAATGCTGGAGGCGTTCCTTTGTTACATAGGACGACCGAAGCGGCATATACAAATCAGGATTATCATACAATTCTGTTATCACATCATCAAGAGACAGGGAGTACTCTAAATCGTTATTTATTTCATTATTGGCAAGTTGCCAGTTACAACTGCCCTCTGACGTTTGATCATCGTCAAGGTTGATTACAAAGGGTACAATGTCATTTAGAACATAATCTCCATTGTAATCAAATCCGGCTTCGGTATCAGCTTCTCCTCCGCTGTCCGTGCCTTGGGCCGATGATTCAGTATCGGATTCGTTACCATAAAGGAGAGAATCAGTGAAATAATTCTCATACCCTTTGAATGGTTGCTTATCCGCGACCACCGTCCTAACCTTATTATCAGTGTCGACATACTTTAAACACTGATGGAGTGTGGAGGGAATTATAACATTACTATGGATCCAAGGCCGACCCAATAGTAAGTTATATGACGTCTCAGCATCAATCACATAACATGTGACTTCTGTCTTCAAATCTCCCATTTGACACTTTATCCGGATTTTACCTAAAGGTCTTGACCCGCTGGTATTGAACCCGTAGATAACAGTGCCTGTGGACGCCAACTTGCTAACTGGAATACCAAGGAAGTGCATCAAGCGAAGCGGCATAATACTCACAGCAGAACCCGGATCCACTTGGATTCAGTTGACTTTGCTGGAGCCGATGTATCCGATGAAATATAGCGGTCGATCGTGGTTCGAATTCTTCGTCTGCATGTCCTCTTTGGTGAAGGTAATGCAGGGAAGGTTTTTAGTCGCTATGTTGCACTGTTGACTCAGCGGTTCTGGCTGTTCAGGCACCGGCTTGATTTGAGTCAGAAACACCTCTGAATTGGCCAACGCTTCTTGCAAAGCCTCCCTAGTTTCCTTGGACAGCCGCAGCAATTCATACAGCGTTATCCGTGCTGGAATATTGGCTAGTTGAGCCATTATATCGAAGACTTGCGGAGTCTTCGAGCTTTCCGTTTTGTCTTTTCCAATCGGGCGAATGAAACGAGACTGCTTCGGATTCTGCACCTCCTGGGGATTCTTCTCTTTCGGCTTATGTAGGACTTGTAATCACCCCCATCTCCGTGAGAGTTTTGGCTGGTCCCCGTTTATTCACCCCCTGCTCACTAGGTGGTGGATAGTTGTAGTGATACTCATTTCCGCTTCGGGTCGCAAAAACTTCTTGTTCTTCTTCAGAGAGCGGGAAAGCTATGATTCTTTCGTCATCTTCTCCTGGGATAGCAGAGACTCCGCAGCAAGACTTTCCTTTCCCTTTGGACTTCTTCTTGGATGACGACCCGGCCCATTGTTCATCTTCAATCAGGTCGGGGTGAACCCAGAGGATTTCGCCGTTTGGAGCTGTATGTGCCACAAGTCCTTTTTGGCGCTGTCTATGCGGGTCATCGTTTACTGTCTTCATTCCCACTTTGGTGATGCGTTTTGGTTCAAACCACGCTGTGGGCACTGATCCAAAGCTGATTGAAACCGCGTTTGCTCCAACATTCTTGGACGGCTTTGGGGTTATGACGCCTACATCAATTAGCGCCTGGATCTTGTCCTTGAGATAGTAGCACGATTTAGTAGGGTGATGGACCGCTCTGTGGTACGCGCAATACCTCGGATCCGTCACTTTGTTAGCCCCTTCTTGATCCACAATCGCTGGCAGCTGAATTTTGTTGTTCTCCAACAGGTACTTAAAGATGCCGGGAACTTCGTCATCTTTGAAGGAGTACACTTTGGGAAACCTCGGCTCTGAAGATTTCAGCTTCTGAGGCGTGACTGCGATTGTTGTGGCGCTCGTTGCTGCTGCCGCTGTTGTTGTTGCTGAGGTTGCAATTGAAAGGTTTGATTAGCATCAACTGCATTAGCATGTGCCTTACCTTTCCCCCGTGGGACGAAATTTTGTTGCGGAGCATTATTCGCCTGTTGGCCTCTTTCCACCTTCTTTCTTCTGATGAATCGCTCGGCCTGCTCTCCTCGGACCTTCAGATCCTTCCATGTCTTAGACGGTGCTGTCCCCATTGCTTCCAACACGTCCAGGGCGAGGTTGTTGTGGCAAGTCTGGAGGATGAATTCCTCGGTGATCGGGTCCCGACAGTTCATCGCCTTGTTCCGGAACCTCTTGACGAAGGTGTCCACCAATTCTCCGTCTTTCTGCTTCTCGTCCAGCAACGATCCGATGGATATCTCTGTGTCGTCGTCGAAAAAGTTGGCGAGGAACTTGGTCTCCATGTCGTCCCAGCTGTTCACACTACCTGGCTTGAGGCGGCGATACCAATCGAAGGCGGCTCCGCGAAGAGTGCCAACGAATGACCGCACCATCAGAGGCTCATTGCCGGAGATAACTCCCAGGTGCGATTCGAAATAAATCAAATGTTGAGTGGGGAAACCCATCCCATTAAATGGCGTGAAGTTGATTAAGTTGAACTTCGCCGGATATGGGATTGATTCCCACTCTCTTGGGTATGGACAAGGGATGCCCGTTTTTTGGTCTCTTGAGCGGAAATCAACGTATTGATTTTGCTCTCGAGGTTTTTAATTTTCAGGCTTTCACCTGTGTCTTCGTTAGCATTTTCGTTACCACCCCCTGCGTTGACGGGAGGATTATTGGCATTATGAGCTTCATTTGTATCCTCATCTTCCTGATGAACTTGGTTACGACGACTTGGTTCGCCTTGCTGGTTCGTCAGTGCATGGATCTGTTGGTCATGCATCTCTCTCATGTTCTGCATGGCCATCTGCATTTCGAACTTGAAGGTTTCCTGCTGCTTAGCTAAAGCGTCTTCAAGCATTTTGGCCACTTGCTCCGCACTTATCATAAACGCCTCGCGGGGCTGTCCCTCGCTGGACACTGTATTATCTGATGCGACCGCGGAGCCGGCATCAGATTCTTCATCTTCTGAGGGGAGCCTTGTTCGAACCCTACCGTAGGTTGCCCGCTTGATGGTTCCGGACTGTAGACGGGTTCTAGGCCGGGATGCTTTCCAAATTGACTCGAGATTATCTCGTGCCGATGTCCCTCTGCTGGTCATGTTAGTGGTGACTCTCGGAAATTCTCCTTCTTCAACCACCGTTCTTCTTCGTTGGGAACGCCTAGGCCTTGTCTTCGGCGTTTCGGTACTGAGCCTTTTGAAAACCAAAACTCGTTCGGGGACCGCCTTGATGCAGCTGCATTCAGACAATACTGCCCGAATGAGTTTGGAACAGGGGCACTGAGTTTCCTGTTTTTGGGGACTCCTTTTCCTGGTTTTATTCGTACCCCCAGCACGATAGTACAACTCGTCTGCTTGACGATCGGAGTAACCTATTGTGTGTTGGCACGACTTCTCAGGTATAACGCTATCGCCATCAGACGATAACGTTTCCTTCTGAGGGGGAATTACTTTCTTAGGGTTTTCGAAAGTTACACGCCTCGAAACATGCCTTTTTGGGCGTGAGTTCTCGGCGGGCTCCTGGACTTCAATGCGCAAGTTGGTGCGCGTAGCTGTCCTCGTCTCTTTGTCATGTTGGAGGTGACTGCGACCCCCAGCATGTTGCGTCATTCGGGGCTTCTTCATCGGGCTCAAACGATCTTGGACGGGAGCTTTGCCTCTCTCGTCGGGAATCGGACCGAGGCGCTCCAAGACTGGCTTCTTCCTTTGGGACAATTCTGCATGATCTCCCGGAGAAGCTATTGGGATTACCGGCGACTTTGGTTGGTTCACCTGAGATTGAACTTTGGTTGGAGGCTGCTTCGGCCTCCACACTTGGCGGGTTGATGGCGGCTTCTTGGCCACTCTTCCTTTCTTCAACTCCTCAGCCTTCTGTACGAGGATCCTTGCTTGTGCAAGCAATGCGCGGTGTTTGTGAATCCGCTCTTCGAGTGCCGAACGGTTCCGTTTGATCCGGATCCATTCGTTAGTCGGCGGCTTGGAGGAACCGCCATTCTTCAATTGTTGAGGCTGTTTGCCTCTCCTATTCTTCAGATCCACGTTGTAGCGGACCCCGTCCGTGGACTCCATCGCTTTGGCGAATTGCCGCGCAAGGCGTTGACGTCGCCTCTGGCGGGCTCTCTTCGAGAGAGTCACAACGCCTTCAACGGTAGAAGCGTTGACGAGAACAGGTTTGACCTCGTTGGAGGTCGGTGGAACTTCACCTGACGCAACTTTGGCGTCAGCCGGGGTGAGAGCTTCGTTGGCGTTCTGAACTTCTTCAAGCCACGAGCCTTCTTGCTCCTGAGGAGAACTTCTTGGACTTTGCGGGGTGGAGGTAGACTCCGGACGTAGGACTGAAAGGTACTTCCTCGAACTGTGCTGGTCGAAATTCATACTGCTACCTCGCTCCTCGACCGAGATTTGAGCTCCGCGGCTGAGCGACGTGATGATCTGCGGCAGGCGAGATCGGTGCTGCGCCCACTGTGGTCGCCAGATTGTTCCAGGGTCGAGAAAATCGGCGCTTCATTGATTCATTGTCATGCGTTGAATAACAACTTTTTGAGTTAGCAAAAGATCCGGTCTTTATTTAGATGCCGGTTACAAAACGAAATCAAAGAAAAAGCAAAAATTAACACTTCGCTTTTACAGCTTTGCCTTTTGAACGATCGGCAAGAAGTCCTGTTTTGCGGTCTCTTGCGTGCTTGTGTGGGTTCTTTTGCCGACCCGGGGTTGAATCGCGTGGCCACCGCGAGCGATCTAGATGGCCGGTCGGATCTACGACGATTTGACGGGTATTGATTCTGCGCAAAAGGGAATAAATAGCCGGGGAGGATTAGTTCACGCATAGGAAATAAATCGTCCAATGCTCGGGATAAAGGCGCAAGCTTTGATCGGAGTGTAGTTTCGTGTTAAGGATCTCAGATCTGAAATCTTTATCGTCTCTCGAACTCCTGCCTTTTTGTGACGGTGGACGCTCGCCGGAGAATCAGATGCTGAAATGCTTCAAGTCGGCTCAGTCTTCAAACTCCAAGCTCGATGCTTCCAATTCGCAGAGTTTCGGACTCTCCAAAGTTTCGCAACCTTTTGAAATGAACAACCCATGGCGCTCTTATAGCACGACGCAGATGCTTGCCCAGGAACAGATGCTGGGTGAGGTGGCTGCGCGCACAATTGGCCGGCCACCCGCTAGGTGGGCTGCAGGTCAATGCGGAGCCAGCCTGGGGTGGCTTCGGCACCGAGCCAACCGCTCAGGGGTGGGTCGCCACCGATGCGCACCGTCCGGGTTGGCTGCGGCTTGGGCCGAGCACGCTGGAAGTGGCTCGGTTTCGGGCCGAGCCGGCCTCAGGGTGTTTGGGTTTTGTGATTTTGTCCGTTGTATCCGTTTTTGTCCGTGATTCGGTTGTGTGGTTGATTTGTCTAGACTCGATTTGTTGACCTGATTTGGCAGTCGATCCGAATCCTGATTTGGCAGTAAGTCCACTTCTGAGTTCGAGTCCGAAACCGATCTTGATTCGATCGTGATTCGTCCGAGTCCGCTCTTGTTTGAATGACTCGTTGATTCCCCGAACTGTTGGCTTGATTCCACGCTCCAATGGATGTATTCCGTTGCTTGCGTGCGGTTCGTTAACCTCGTCGCCTCGTTGGTTCGTCGGTTTGTGCCGAGCTATGCTAAGGGACCTATAAGCAATTTTATATGCCTACAATTGGCGCATTTACTTATGCATTTATCTTATATCACCAATTGCCTATAATTTGCCCTATCACATTTGTAGTTTGTTTATTTTTACCCTTGTGTTAGTTTACATATCCTTGCTCATATATTTGTAATATCTCATTGCAAGGATATATTCATTTGTTCATATTGCTTATCCTATCTCATATATCTTGTTGTATTTCATACTTGCTAGGATAACTTATTAATTGCTTATCCTATCTCATATATCTTGTTGTATTTCATACTTGCTAGGATAACTTATTAATTAGTTTTAATTGGTATAAAATCGATTTCATACTTGCTAGGATAACTTATTAATTAGTTTTAATTGGTATAAAATCAGATTAGATTAGCATAAGACCCTAATCACCCCCCCTCTAGGGTCTAACAAAATTAATCACATCTATAACTAGCTTATCTCATGAAAAAGATAATGCGACATTAGAAGTAGAGAATAAAAAAATTGATACTGCTTCCTTTATAAATGACTATATATGTTCTACTTCTAATAAAAATGTATATGTGCCAAATGATGAGTTGAATGTTATTAAAAAATTGTATTTCATCTTTAGACTCAACTCTTAAAACATGCATTATTAATAATAAGAAACTTATGGACTTACGTGCAAAGTATCGTATTAATTCTTTCAAATCCAACACTCACTATGCACATATTTATAGCAAAATTTACAAATGCTTAATTTGTGATCGTAAAGGCCACATTGCTAACTTTTGCTATGATGCATAAAAACCTACAATAAATAATCATAATTGTGCATCCCATCAAATTTCGTCATCATCACATGTACACACACATACACCTATTGCTCATCATAAGCATGCTCTTGTGTATAGATGTGATATTTGTGGTCGTTTTGGTCATTTGGCCAAATATTGTTTTGATTTGAAAAGAAAATCTATTTTGCCAAATGTTTCTAGTAGACCACATGTTTATAAATATGATGTTTATGGTAGATTTGGCAACTTAGGAAAGTTTTGTTTTGATAATGTTTCATATTTGCAAAAAGCTTCAAATAAATTATTTTTGTTTGCAAATGTTTCCCGTGCACGAGCTAATGGTCCACAAAAACAAATGGATCTCTTTCATTGCACAAATTATAATCAGAAGGGTCATTTGAGTGATTATTGCTTTGACCGTGTTAGTACACCACATGTGCCCAAACGGGTTCATAGCCCAAGGGCTTTGAGCTTAAATGATAGGAGTCATGTCCCTAAACCGTTTGGTACCAAGAATACTTGGGTACCAAAACAAATTTGATTTTAAACCAAGAATTTTAGTGTTTTTATTTTTCTTTTTTCTTGGTTTTGAAAATGTGCTTTGAAAACTTTTAATATGAAAACATTTTTTTGATCAATTCCTTTGTTTTCATGATTATTAGTTTCGATTTTGATGAGAGGTTTTTGTTTATATAACCCCCAGGATTATTAGGTGTTTATTCTCAAATCTTGTTTACCGGGTGCTAAAATACTTATATGGGTTGATATAAGCTCAAGACCTTAATATGGTTACCTCTCTTATTATTTATGAAAATCAATGATGATTTGGTTTTATACTTTTAAAGATTTTTTTCCCGTACTTCATGATTCTTGTATGTTAATTTTGAACTATGAAAATTTTGCTTTGATTTGTTGCTTTGAATTCATTATATAGCACAAATAGATGATTCAAATTTCAAATAAACTTTATAATGCATTTTATGAGTGGTTTGATCAAGTTCTTTACAAAGGAAATCTCCTTTATTGATCAAACATTATTTTTGGGCTTAAATCTTGATTTATAATTTCATTTGATTGATTTGTTTTTATTTGAAAACTTTTTCCATGATTTTCATGTTTTTTTCTTTTGATTTTATAAATCTATTTTTATACATGATTTTTATGTTTATGTTTTGAGACACATTATTTCAATGGTACATCCATATGTGTTCTCGTTATCTTATAGTATGTGAGTGATATTTAGCATATTTATTTATGCTTGCTCACATATGATTGCCTTAGCCTTCATTTCATACATTCATATGTATGATAATTATACTTTGTATATTCATTTCCTTTTATGCATATATCTTTTTTGTAAATTGTTTGTCATCATTAAAAAGGAGGAGATTGTTGATCTTCTTATTTTGATGATGATTTACAAATAATTTACATATAATATTGTTTGTCTAGTGTTTGTGTTTTATATTTATTCTAGGCAAACAATATGTTGGAGGATGGATGGAATTAAGCTTCAACGAATATATCCAATGGAGGTTGGCGGAATAGCTGTGAAGCATTGTAATTCAAGTTGAAAATCCAAATTCAAGCTTCATCCACAAGTGTACCAAGATAGAGCTTCATTGAAGATCACAAGCTTGGTTATAATTAGTTTATGGTTTATATTATGCGTGTTAGTACTTTAAGCTCAATCATATACACACATACACGTTTTGATTTTGTATATATATAGTTATACATATACATATATATTTTGGTTTGATAGTTTTTAAGTTTTAATATGAAACAATTGAATATAATTGGAAAATATATTTTTGTTTCATACTTACATGCATATATATGTTTTCATCAATATCAATTTTATTTAGTTTAATAAAATCATATTTACTTTTGAAATGTTTGCAAAATATGCAATTTTGTGAAAAAATTGTTTTCTTGGTTTATGGACTTAATAACAATCATACACTTTTATTAAGTCTATATAATCATTATGTAATGTTTCAAGACATGGTTAAGCTATAATATCAAAACTCATATGTTTACATTTTTATGTTTTGGACTATTTTGTAAAATGATGATATTTTTCATTTGGAAGATTCTTTTTGAAAACCAAATATTGTAGCATGTTTATTATCATGTCTACAATCATTTTCCAAAGTTCTATATTTTTTGTAATTTATTTGATATTTTTAAACAAGGTTTTAAAATCATAAAACAACTTTCAAAACCTGAATATTTCTTATGTATGTTTGTGGTCGACGCCACGGTCGACCGCCTTAAGTTCAGAGACTCAGATTAGTTTTTGATGGCTCACGATCGACCGTGGTGGTCGACCGGATGTAGTCCAAAAAGTTTTGCGGTCGACCGGATGTAGTCCAGAAAGTTTTGCGGTCGACCGTCACGGTCGACCGACTGATGTCCAGAGCCAAAGTTCTGTTTCTGACCTGCTCGCTGTCGACCGTGCGTTTTCCACGGTCGACCGCCGATCTGTCATTCAGCTTCCAACGACT
Source organism: Asparagus officinalis (assembly GCF_001876935.1). Lineage (NCBI taxonomy): Eukaryota > Viridiplantae > Streptophyta > Magnoliopsida > Asparagales > Asparagaceae > Asparagus > Asparagus officinalis. The sequence continues at coordinate 24,598,564 of NC_033799.1, read as the reverse complement.
AGTTTCCAGAGCTGTTTTTTGGGTTGGTTTTTTGGTCTTTTCTTGGCTTTCTCTTGGCTTTGGGTTTTCATATAAATACCCCCTTATACCTTAGTTCTCAAAAAAACATCCAAGACATGTTTTAAATAAGTTTTAAAAAAGTTTAAGTTGGTTTTAAGTTTGTTTAAGGGTTTGTTTTGTGAAAATAATTTCACAAGAGCTTGAGGAAGATCATCCATTGGTGTTTGAGCATCCAACTCTTCTCCCTCCACTCTTGATCTATTGAGAAGTTTCCTAAACTCTATTTCTAGCTCTTTTATATATTTGATTATCATTGTTATTAAGCTAGAACTATATTGAGTTTAGTTTTGATTTATATCTCTTTGTTCACACACAACATATTGAGCCTATTGTATTTACATTCATAGTATAATTTGGGGTTGTGGGTTTGTGACTAAGAGTTGTGTCTAATTGAGTTCTCGCCTTATTTAGAGAACATTCATTTGTTGTATCGAGCGTTAATTATGAGGTTCACTTTGTATTACACTAGTACACCGAGAGGAGTGTTTGGTGAGAGACGGGGTCCCTTCCAAGAGGAGTGGGGTCGGTAGTAAAGCCTAGAGAGAGGTGGTAATTTCGAGCACTTGAGGAAGGACACAGAAAATATGATTATCAAATACCCCCACACCTAAACTTTTGCTAGTCCTCTAGCAAAGAAAATTAAAAAAAATCCTAACTTACTTTCGCAGAAATCGCGGTTGTATTTAGCGCATACAACAAGCCTTTAAACCCCTAGATTACCCTAGTGGACGAGTTGTAGTCTCGTGAGGGTTTAAGAGGAGTGGGGTCGGTAGTAAAGCCTAGAGAGAGGTGGTAATTTCGAGCACTTGAGGAAGGACACAGACTAGAGACCAACACTGAAAGGGTGTTTAGTGTAGTTACATTATGAGATTGTGAACGTTGATTGGTGAGCGTTGAAAACCGATATTGTGTAGTGTAAACGTTATTCAGGTGAGCGTAGAAAACTCGGTTGTGATAGTGGATTTCTCCACAGGAGTGGTGTAAAACCCTGATAATTTTTGAATGATATATTAATATGAGATTAATTATGATATATGGATATTTAGTATGATAAATATCATTAAATGGTATATGAGTATAATACCATGTGTTTTGAGTATGAACAAGTTCATACATGAGAGAGAAAAGAGTCGAAGCATGCACAATGACCAAACCCTTGAAAAACTAGAAATACTTAGTCCGAATCCTGTTTTGAGTTGGTTTCGGATTTCTAAACCCATATTCATTTTCCCTGATATATATATGATTTTTTCACGTTTTTCTCAGTTTTCCTAAGAATCCTAACAACCACCAAAACCCCCAAACCCTAGTTTGATTTCTTGGAGAAGATTGGAGGCTTTCGAGCGGGATTTTATTGGTTTTTGGCTTTTGGAGTGGAGATTTCTTTCAACCTTGCTTCTAAAATTTTTATTGACAATGTCATGTGAGTATCATCTCTGCTAATCCCCCTCCTAGTTTTCAAAATGCTTTTAAAGAGATTTAAACATGTTTTGTAGAGCCTAAATGACTAGTTTATGAATAAAAGACAGCTCGTTTGTATTATATGTATAAAGATTAGGTCTTTTCATGCTAAAAAGGCTGAGAACGAATTTTACAGATGTATTTAAGATCTGAAGATGATTTTAAAATGTGGTTAATCTAAAGAAAGAAGTTTGATTCATCGTTTTGAGCTTTTATACATGTTTTAGGGTTTTGAATATAGATATAATGCATAAAATCATGGTTATATATGTTGATTTTGTTTTCAGATATTTCTATTTGCTGTAACATATTTGTATGCAAGATTCATAAAGTTTTTATCATGTTTAAATCACAAAAACATGACGTGAACACGACACACACAAAAAATCCTGGAAAAACTGGATTTTGGGCTCACGGTCGACCCGGGTAGTCTCTGGAGCCCGCCACGGTCGACCGCCAGTCTGATGTTGGCCTGTGCATGGTTTTTGTTTGATTTCTGTTTGTCGAGCATTTCTCTTGACCTTGTGATGATTAACTAGAATGTTAAAACTTGTTAAACACCTAGGATGATGGTGAACATCAGATGCAGATACGCACACCGAGATATGTGCACTTATGCTTAGTTTGTGTGAATTAACACACTTTTGTTTCAAGATAAAATTTATAAATACACATGACTAGTATTTGATCTTTCATGTATCCAAAAATAGGAAGATAAAACCTATTACTGTAGAACGATTGAGTAAGAGTATTACAATACTATCGTTATTACATGTATCCAGAATAGGGAGATAATAAATCCTATTGCCGCAGAGCGATTGAGTAAGAACATTATAAGAGTATCGCTATAACACAAGATGATGCACACATAGATATTTGATCAGTTGTAATTTTTACTTCCATGATAGATTACCCGCGAGTAGGGTATTTCTTTTGAGATTTTGTCACACCCGTTATGGACGGCAGTTATATTCATTTTGGTTTTGTTGACATCCTCTTATATTAGAGCAAGCTACTCGGATGTAATTCGAGATGATGTATGTATTCTTTATGTTGGAGATTTGAGTATGTTTCCTCGAATATTTGTTTCTCATAGAGAGCTATATGAATGATTTGATATATGTAAGTACTGACTCTATTTTCTTATACACTCCTACCCCCTTCCCCTGGGGAGAGATAGTGATAATCTTGCTAGCGCTTTAACGCTCGTTGTTTCCCCTCTTTCAGGCAGCGAGTCCGGCGCATGGAGTGTCGCAGGATGATGGGACTCCTTAGTTATCCATTTAGCTATTTATTATACTTTGTAGTTATTGCAGAACTCCACATGTAGTTAATTATTTTCAGACTCTAGATTGGTACTTTATTTTAGAGTTGAGAGCTCTTGTGAGACTTTGTTTATTCGACTCATCGTATTTGAGATCCAGTTTACACTCAGAGATATTTCTATTCTATTATAGTTGGGCTCATTCTTGATATTTCTTATGCTTTTGCTGTGTATATCCAATATTGCCTATTTCTATTTTTCTTGTCTGTACCTTCACCTATTTATTGTTTCCACTAGAGAGATAGTGATTGTGATGGTGAAATATGTCGTAGCATGGTGGTTGGTGCTTGGTAGGTTTGACAATCCGGATTTCATCTGGGACTGCAGCCTTGTGTGAACCCTGGAGCGTCATAGTTGGTATCAGAGCTCTAGCTAGTTCCAATATCCTTAGGATCATCCCTGTGTCATATTGTGGAGTTAGGATAGAGTTTACTAGGGATCATGTCATATTGTGGAGTTAGGATAGAGTTTACTAGGGATCATGTATACAGTCCGCTAGGAATCCTTAGTATGAGTGAGGACGTACTATATATGTACGCGAAAAATCTAAATTTTTTTATGATCTATTTGCTTTGAATAATAAAGCATGATATGAGATATATATGATATGATTTACTTATTGGTATATGTTATATCCTTCATGCTTGAGATCCTATTTACTGCGTAATAAGCTCTATTTTGGAATTATAGATGTCAGGAAGAAGTCGTGGACGCCGAGTTACTCGTGCTTAGGGAGTTGAGTAGGATGATAGGGAGCCTGAGTCATAGCAAGCTCCGCAGTACTTAGTAGATCTCATAGCGTCGTTGGTAACTCGTTTGGCGGCTATTGAAGAGCAATTAGCAGATCAGGCTCGACGGGGAACTCCCATTCAAGAGGAGATACCATAGAGGTCACCAGTAGTTTCACCACCACCTCCAGTTGATGATGGAGTGGCTGAGCAGGAGGCTTGGCTTAGTTTGGTAGAGAGGTACCAGAAGTTGAAGGCTCCAGAGTTTCATGGTTCGACGGACTCTATTGTCGCACATAAATGAAAGGAAGATGTCAATAACATCTTGGATATGCTGAATGTTAATTCTATACAGAAGCAGAGGCTAGCGGCTTTCAGACTTAAAGGCGATGCAGGAGGATGATATAGACCCCGTTTCACCCCAGAGCCGAGGATGTCGGTCTCGTGAGAGACTTTTATATATCTTTTTGATGAGCACTATGTTTCGGCAATAGCGAAAGCCAAAAAAGAGTTAGAGCTGACTCGATTAGAGAAGGGGGATATGTCTGTCATGGACTTTGAGAGTAAGTTCATGTCATTGCTTAGGTTCACCGATATGTGGCACACAGAGGAGCGTCATGCTCAGATGTTCCTGATGGGACTTCGTCTAGGGTTGCGCTGGTATATAGTATCTCGGAGGTTTTGTTCAGTGCGAGAGGTGGCAGATGCTACCATGGCTCAAGAGACAGATACAACCATATTCATAAAGGGCAAGGATAATGGTAAATCAGGACAGTCCAAAGAGTAAGGAAAAGATAAAAGACCATTTGGAGGCTTAGGAGAACCCCGTTAGTAGGGTAAGGGTCCGTATCAACAGGGTCCCCATAAGAAGGGCCATCAGCAGGACCAGAGAGCGTAGCAGCAGCGCCAATTTTAGAGAGCTTGTTAAAATTATAACAAGATTAGACTTAGAGCAGCAGAGTGCCGCAGTGCATCCGCAGCAGGCCAGCAGGGCAGGACTCAGCAGCATTCGCAGAACCGTGCTCGGGGACGTGGTCAGGGCTAGCAGCTAAGGATTGAGGCACCCCTAGTAGTCCCGAGGATTAAGGGATAGTTTCGAGCGGTCCAGGAGACTCGGCAGAGACAGATGGCACCATTCACTCCAGGAGATGCAGTGCAGTAGACCGGTAGAGTGTATACAGTTGTTCCTCACGATCATGGCGCGAGCGGAGCTGTGGTGGAAGGTACGTTTCGTGTGAACTCCTTTTCAGCACGAATTCTTTTTGATTCTGGCGCTTCGCATTCTTTTATCTCCTATAATTTTACGGTTAGACATCATCTTGTAGCTCAGCCGTTAGATTTTTCTTTATATGTATCCACTCCGTTGGGAGAGATGTCTCTGTTAGAGAATGTTTATAGGAGATGCATCGTCAGCTTGGATGATTCTGAGTTCGCAATTGATTTGATCATGTTGCATATGTCTGAATTCGATGTGATTCTTGGTATGGATTGGCTATCTTCCTACCATGTGAGTATCGACTGTTTTGCGAAAAAAGTCAGTTGGCGAGCATTTGATGGGTCTGAGTTAGTGGTAGCTACCTCCAGAGACAACCAGTTTGTGGAGTCATTTCTGGCATACGTAGAGAATGTGATATTGCAGGATCGGGGCGCAGATTTGAGTGAGATGCGAGTAGTCTCAGAGTACCAGGATGTCTTCCAGGACATACCAGGATTACCTCTAGTGAGAGAGGTTGAGTTTTGCATAGAGTTCCAGCCAGGCACCGCACCGATTTCCCGAGCTCCTTACCGTATGGCGCCTGCTGAGATGAGGGAGCTACAGATCCAGATAGATTAGTTGTTGTTTCAGGGCTTCATTCGACGGAATCATTCTCCGTGGGGAGCACCGGTCCTCTTTGTGAAGAAGAAGGACGGGAGTATGCGATTATGTATAGATTATCGCGAGTTGAACAAGGTCACTATCCGTAATAGGTACCTATTACCGAGGATCGATGACTTGTTTGACCAGTTACAGGGATCGTAGTGTTTCTCAAAGATAGATCTGCGTTCTGGTTATCATCAGTTGCGAGTTCGGGAGATGGATATTCCTAAGACCGTTTTCTTGACTCGATATGGGTCTTTCAAGTTTCTTGTCATGCCATTTGGGCTGACCAATGCACTCGCAGTATTCATGGATTTGATGAATCGGGTTTTTCGTCCTTATTTGGACCAGTTCGTGATAGTTTTCATCGACGATATTCTTATCTATTCGTGGTCGGAGGCCGAGCACGAGCAGCATTTGAGGTTAGTATTGTAAATATTGAGAGAGTACCAGTTGTATACCAAATTTAGCAAGTGTGAATTCTGGTTATTAGATGTTAGATTTTTGGGCCACGTTATCAGCCGAGAGGGCATTGCAGTAGATCCGGCTAAGGTAGAAGTCGTACTTGATTGGGAGTCACCGAAGATAGTTACCGAGATTCGTAGCTTCCTAGGTCTGGCAAGCTATTACAAAAAAATTCATTCAGGACTTCTCGAGGATTACCACACCGCTTACATACCTTACTAAGAAGGGTGTACAGTTTATTTGGAGCCTAGAGTGCCAGAAGGCATTTGAGACTTTGAAGACTAAATTGACTTCAGCACCAGTTTTGGTTATTCCTAGCAGTGATAAGACTTTTGTTGTCTACACTGATGTATCCTTATTGGGTCTTAGAGGTGTATTGATGTAGACCCAAGGAATTGTAGCTTATGTTTCGAGGCAGTTGAGGACTCATGAGCAGAACTACCCCATGCATAACTTGGAGCTAGCAGCAGTGATATTTGCATTGAAGGTGTGGAGACATTACTTATACGGAGTACAGTTTGAGCTATTCACGGATCACCAGAGTTTAAAATACCTCTTTTCTCAGAAAGAACTTAATCAGAGATAGCGTCGATGGATAGAATTTATTAAGGATTATGAATTTGCTATTTAGTACCATCCGGGAAAGACGAATGTGGTAGCAGATGCATTAAGCAGAAGCGTCGTCGTGGCTAGCAACTTTGAGATGTTCACTTCATCGGGATCTTAATATCCTCAGTCACTTTGATTTTAGGCCAGAGATTGGCACGAGCCGTGTGTTTTTAGGAGCTTTACCTGTACAGCCATCTTGGAGAGATAGAGTGGTCGAAGCTCAGATAGAGGATTCTTGGATTAAAACCCGTATGGGAGAGATTTCAAATGAGTCCAAGGATGATTGGACTATAGGGATAGATGGAGGCTTTCGGATGAAGGGCAAAATTGGTATACCGTACAATTTACAACTAAAGAAGGAACTTTTTGATGAGGCACATCGTAGCAGATATACAATGCATCCAGGCATAACAAAAATATACAAGGATCTGAAAAGGCATTTTTGGTGGAGCGGTATGTGCAGAGAGATTTTAGAGTATGTGGCTAAGTGTTTTATATGTTAGCAGATTAAGGCAGAACATCAGAGACCTGCAGGAACCCTACAGCCTTTACCCATTCCCGAGTAGAAGTGGGCAGATATTTCTATGAATTTCATAGTAGGGTTGCCTAAGTCAAAGAAAGGAAATGATTATATTTGTGTCATAGTGGACAGATTGACTAAGTCTGCACATTTCTTACCAGTGAGGACGACTTATACGGCAGATATGTATGTGAGGATCTTCATTCGGGAGATTATTAGATTACATGGAGTCTCGGAGATAATTGTATCAGATCGGGGCTCAGTCTTCACATCTTATTTTTGGAGGAGTTTTCAGGATGATTTTGGCAGTCAGTTGTTATTTAGCAGTGTTTTTCACCCCCTAGACAGATGGTCAGACCAAGAGGGTGAATCAGATCTTAGAGGACATGCTGAGAGCGTGCATTATGAATTTTCAGGGTAGCTGGGAGGATCACATCCCACTGATTGAATTTACATATAATAACAGTTATCAAGCTACCTTCGGGATGGCACCGTATGAATCTTTGTACGAGAGACCTTGCAGATCACCCATAAGTTGGGCAGAGCCAGAGGATAGTCTATTTATTGGTCCGAAGTTAGTTAGACAGACCACGGAAAAGGCAGCATTGATTCGAGAGCGCATTCTTGCAGCCCAGAGTCGGCAAAAGAGCTATGCAGATAAGAGAAGACGACATTTAGAGTTTCAGCTCGGAGACTTAGTTATGTTGAAAGTATCACCGATGAACGATGTTCAGCGTTTCAGGAGACGGGGGAAGCTTGCCCCGAGATATGTTGGTCCTTTCCGGATCATCGAGCGCATTTGAGCTGTTTCTTACATGTTAGACCTACTAGCATCGATGTCGAGTGTACATGATGTTTTTCATATTTTGATGCTTAAGAAGCATCTACGAGATAATGAGCAGCAGAGAGTGATTGACTCACCAGAGATTGAGATCCAGGATGACTTGACTACCGTAGAGATTCCGGTATGCATACTTGCTAGAGAGAATAAAAAGCTTATAAATAAAGTCATTCCATTAGTAAAAGTGCAGTGGAACCGGCAAGGAGCCGAAGAGATTTCTTGGGAACGCAAGGAGGATGTTCGTCACGACTACCCGTACCTGTTTGGACATGTATGATGTTGATGCTTTGATAATTATCATTTATCTATGTTGTTTAGACACAATAATATTTTTAACACATTTATATTTATCTTTAACACTAGAATGAGGATATTGTCACCTGATCCTTAATCATTTGAAACATATGGTATATACATGAGGGTTTCCTTGTTTGGTTTATTTCGCTCGACGTACCAATTTTGTTTGATTAGGGATTTAGGTGAGAATGTTTGTATTCTAAGTTGTTAACTTTAAATATCTTTGTGCTAATACTATAAGATGGGTGCAGAAGGTTTTCTATGTATGAAATACACCTTCTTAATGAGTTTTCCCAGTTATTAAGCTTTGTGATGCGACTACGGAATTTCGAGGACGAAATCCTCTTAAGGGGGGGTGAATGTAAAACCCTGATAATTTTTGAATGATATATTAATATGAGATTAATTATGATATATGGATATTAAGTATGATAAATATCATTAAATGGTATATGAGTATAATACCATGTGTTTTGAGTATGAACAAGTTCATACATGAGAGAGAAAAGAGTCGAAGCATGCACAATGGGTCGACCGTGACGGTCGACCGCGAAAACTGCAGAGTATTTTTGAATCCTGTTTTGAGTTGGTTTCAGATTTCTAAACCCATATTCATTTTCCCTGATATATATATATATGAGTTTTTCACGTTTTTCTCAGTTTTCCTAAGAACCCTAACAGCCATCAAAACCCCAAAATCCTAGTTTGATTTCTTGGAGAAGATTGGAGGCTTTCGAACGGGATTTTCTTGGTTTTTGGCTTTTGGAGTGGAGATTTCTTTCAACATTGCTTCTAAAACTTTTTTCGACAATCTCATGCGAGTATCATCTTTGCTAATCCCCCTTCCAGTTTTAAAAACACTTTTAAAGAGATTTAAATATGTTTTGTAGAGCCTAAATGACTAGATTATGAATAAAAGACAACTCGTTTGTATTATATGTATAAAGATTAGGTCTTTTTATGCTAAAAAGATTGAGAATGAATTTTACAGATGTATTTAAGATCTAAAGATGATTTTAAAACGTGGTTAATCTAAAGAAAGAAGTTTGATTCGTCGTTTTGAGCTTTAATGCATGTTTTAGGGTTTTGAATATAAATATAATGCATAAAATCATGGTTATATATGTTGATTTTGTTTCCAGATATTTCTATTTGCTATAACATGTTTGTATATAAGATTCATGAAGTTTTTACCATGTTTAAATCACAAAAACACGACGTGAACACGACACACACAAAAAATCATGGAAAACTAGATTTTGGGCTCACGGTCGACCGCCACGGTCGACCGCATGTAGGGCAGAGACCTGGGTAGTCTCTGGAGCCCGTCGCGGTCGACTGCCACGGTCAACCGCCAGTCTGATGTTGGCCTGTGCATGGTTTTGGTTTGATTTCTATTTGTCGAGCGTTTCTCTTGACCTTGTGATGATTAACTAGAATGTTAAAACTTGTTAAACATCTGGGATGATGGTGAACTTCAGATGCGGACACGCACACCGAGATATGTGCACTTATGCTTAGTTTGTGTGAATTAACACACTTTTGTTTCAAGATAAAATTTATAAATACACATGACTAGTATTTGATCTTTCACGTATCCGGAAATAGGAAGAAAAAATCTATTATCGCAGAACGATTGAGTAAGAGTATTAAAATACTGTTGTTATTACATGTATCCGGAATAGGGAGATAATAAATCCTATTGTCGTAGAGCGATTGAGTAAGAACATTATAAGAGTATCGCTATAGCACAAGATGATGCACACATAGATATTTGATCAGTTGTAAGTTTTACTTCCATGATAGATTACCAGCGAGTAGGGTATTTCATTTGAGATTTTGGCACACCCGTTATGGACGGCAGTTATATATTCGTTTTGGTTTGGTTGACATCCTCTTATATTAGAGCAAGCTACTCGGATGTAATTCGAGATGATGTATGTATTCTTTATGTTAGAGATTTGAGTATGTTTCCTCGACTATCTGTTTTTCATAGAGATCTATATGAATGATTTGATATATGTAAGTACTGACTCTATTTTCTTATACACTCCTACCCCCTTCCTCTGGAGAGAGGTAGTGATGATCTCGCTAGCGCTTTAACGCTCGTTGTTTCCCCTCTTTTAGTCAGCGAGTCCGACGCACGAAAAGTCGCAGGATGATGGGACTCCTTAGTTGTCCATTTAGCTATTTATTATACTTTGTAGTTATTGCAGAACTCCACATGTAGTTGATTATTTTCATACTCTAGATTGGTACTTTATTTTAGAGTTGAGAGCTCTTGTGAGACTTTGTTTATTTGACTCATTGCATTTGAGATCCAGTTTACACTCAGAGATATTTCTATTCTATTACAGTTGGGCTCATTCTTGATATTTCTTATGATTCTTCTGTGTATATCCAATGTTGCCTGTTTCTATTTTGCCTATCTGTACCTTCACCTATTTATTATTTCTACTAGAGAGATAGTGATTGTGATGGTGAAACATGTCGTAGCATGGTGGTTGGTGCTTGGAAGGTTTAACAATCTGGGTTTCATCAGAGACTGCAGCCTTGTGTGAACCCTGGGGCGTCACAAGTGGGGAGCGAAGACGTAGGACGGAAGGTCCAAACTCCGTGATCTTATTGTTTTTGCATAGTTTATATTGTCCTATCACATTTGTTTCTTTAGCTTAGATTGTTTATTTCACCCTTGTATTAGTTTATATATCCTTGCATATAATTCACCATATATCTCTTTGCTAGGACATATCCCTTTGCTCATATTGCTTATTCTTGCTCATAAATGGTTGTATATTATACTTACAAGAATATATTTGTTAATTAGTTTTAATTGGTATAAAATCGGATTAGATTAGCATAAGACCCTAATCACCCCCCCCTCTCTAGGGTCTAACATCTTGGACGACTCGAATGGCGGTACTAGTCGGTCCTCTTATCGAAGACGACTCGCCATAGGAGCCCACTCGACCAATTATTCAGCGTCTTGTGAGACGACTCGAAAGGCGTTACTTCTCGACCAAGTCACAGGATGACTTCATCCTCAAGCTTCCCCCACTGACAACGTGTTAATATTGCATTTAATGCTTGGTAGGCGCCATCATGCCTTTAGCCCCAATAGCCTTCATGACTCATCGGACCACGTTGGCACTGCCATGCCTCTAGTCAACTTGCATTTAATGCTGAGGTGATCTCTCCTCCACTCGCCGGACGACACGTGCAAAGTAAGTGCTGACACAACAGCCACGCTATGCTCATTTGTTGCCCTACTGTGCTCTGCCGAAGTGACCACTCTACCCTTCTTCTACCATTATAAGAAGAGTTACTATTCCAGATACCAAGGTAACTAATTCTAAGTTATTCTAAGCCATTCTTGACAATTTCTAAGCAATATCGCGCTTAAGAACTCACACAGTTCTTCATTATTTCCCCACTCAAGCTCACAAACGGACTGGATCGTCGGAGGAAGCACGAAGGAACAAAGCCCAGTCCTCTGCAAAATGTTCTTTTTGTAGACTTCAGCTACTCAACTTAGAACCAAATATTTAGGGAAGGGAGCGGCCCCTCAACAACCTCATCCAACCATTTTAATTGACTGTGTGATCATTGACATCAACATAATCTAAACAACTAAAAATGTGTATCCTGTTAAAACACATGTGTATGAAATGAAACTCAGATCGAGCGACTGAAATCATTGGTAAGAGTTTGAAAATATGACATGCAAACCTGAGCGCAGTACGGTCTTTTACTGAAGAAAGAGGTTGGTAGAACTCCATTTTAGCGATTAATCGAGCATCAACTCCTTCCTTTTTCGCTATATTTTTCAGTTCTATCAATGGTGTCCATCCTACAAGCTAGACATACAAGCAAAACATTGATCATCCTATTTACCATAAAATTAAGGGTAAATAACACTAAACCCCTATGAACTTTTAGTGTTTTGCAGTAAACCCCATGAACGTTCAAAATCACATTAAACCCCGAATAACTTTTGTAGAAAACCCATATGAACTTTTAAAAAAATTACACTAAACCCCCCATGAACTTTCAAAATGCCTTTTTATTTGGTTCTAATTTATGGGGTTATCTACAAAACTCAGAAAGTTCATGGGGGTTTTGTGCAATTCCTGAAAGTTCATGGGCGTTTAGTGTGATTTTAAAAGTTCATGGGGGTTTACTGCAACGCTGAAAGTTCATGGGGATATAGTGTAGTTTTTTAAAGTTGATCAGAGTATGGATTTTGACAATACTTGATAATCTTACAAAATGATCTCTGAAATATAATTGTATTCTTGGCAAGTAAAATGGTCACAGAAGTCATAATTCCAAGTTACCATCAAGATTCAGGCAAACTATAACATATATCTGACTTGGGTGATGCATCAAAATAGGCATCAAAAGAATAGCTGAAAGTAATTAAGAAAACATGATTTTTTTCATCTAAAATAGGAACAAGAACATCTAGATGAAGCAACCCCAAACCATAACAAAAATTTTATTTTAAAAATAAATAATACAAGCAATTTGTATACCTGGGTGATGTCTGAGACAATGTTCTCTCTATCACCATCATTATGCGCCGAAGCAAAAGAAGCTAGGCCTCTTCTAACTTCCATTTCCTTCTGGTTGTTGTTTCCTCAATTTCCCTCTCTACAGCGAGACCCACGAGCGCTCTATCTTAGAATTTATTATTATTCTATGTTGGAAAGTGATAATATGCACCAGCCCTGCTTTTTAACTCGCGGCCGCCCAACTCGCGGGCGGGTCTTGCGAGCCGCCCGCGAGTTGGGCGGCCGCGAGCCAAAAAAACTTTTTGGAATATGCACTGAAGCAAAAGAAGCAAGGCCTCTTCTATCTTCCGTTTCTTTGTGGTGTTGTTTCCTCAATTTCCCTCTCTACAGTGAGCCCCACGAGCGCTTTATCTTAGAATTTTCTATGTTGGAAAGTGATAATATGCACTGAAGCAAAAGAAGCAAGGCCTCTTCTATCTTCCATTTTTTGTGGTGTTGTTTCCTCAATTTCCCTCTCTACAGTGAGCCCCACGAGCGCTTTATCTTAGAAGGATGTTGATGGGCATTCATTTTTTGCTAAAAAAAGTAAATATTTATTATTAAACTTTCGCTGATTCATCTCTTGTTTGTGAAGTTGCACTAATTTCAGGTGTTGCCAGTCAAGGTATGCTAGTTCATGATTATTTGGTATTAGCATGGTAAGAATTTAAGCATTTAGTGTTATCATGCTAAATGTATTTCTTTTGATTGCAGGACCTGCGCATTGCGAATTGTCGTCCTCTATTGAACCCGAACCTTCATTTGACCCGAGTATTATGAGGAGCAAAAATTTAGAGAAAGCCTGGAGATCTCTTCTAGCAAGTTTCTTTCAAAAGAAGCTTCTTGGGGAGATGGTTATGGCAATGGATTTTGCTCTCGCGGTTAATGCTCTAGTGAAGTCTGTTGTTCAATTGGGCATACCTCCAAGTGATTGGATTTCACAATGCCGAGAGGTTGAAAAACTCCTTTTTAAAAATGATAGAATGCGCGCGCCTCTTCACAGTTTCAAGTTGCTAGAGAAGCAAAACTGAAAGATATCGAAATATGCTACTCGGTGCTTCTTGACCATGTGCTAGTGCTAGATAAGTCTCAATAGAAGGTGGAAAATACGGTGGCTGAAGTCGACAAATTGACGCATAAAAGTGAAGAAACTCAAAAGAAAATTTGTTAACTGCTATGAAAGCTGGGAGACAAAAGCATGCATACGAAACTGAGTTATTATCCGTCACCAAGGATGAACTTAGCAAGAAGCAAGAGACTGTCAGAGAATTACTTTGTCAAAAAGAGTGTTTTCAAAAGGCTAGGGAGGAGGCAAAAACTTCGATCAACTGATATTCCTTAGACTTCTTTTTGGATTTCAGTTTATTTGCTTTTCTTCTTTTTTTAGTAGATTATTACTAAGAAACTCTATCTGTCTCTCTCCTTTCTTTTCTTTTTTGAACATTTTGTTTGTTTTGCTTTCATTGCGAACAACTTTGAATAAAGTTATAGTAGATGTATTAGATAACCAGTGCTTTGCATGCATGCCACATCTCATATCGATTAGTAACAATATTCACATAGGTTTGTTGTTTTCGTTAAAGGATAAACTCAAACATTGTCAGTTTATTTTTTAAGTTGTTTGGAGATAAGAACTCTGATTAGTTTTCAGGTCTTAGAATTCTGTTTAGTTTAGTTTTTTGTTTACAGTTTGTTTTTTTCAGAGATTATTAATAGAGTTGTACTCGGTTAAAAGGAATAAGAGAGAAGGAAAATATATGATTAAGAGTTGATAGAAAAGCTCAATCTGTTCTTGTTTTATTTCCTCTTCTTCAGCAATCAGAAATCTGCACGTTTCTATCATCTGTTCTTGTTTATTAGCATTCTGTTTTTGTCAAATTGGTATCAGAGCTATGGTGAATTCAGGGAGTACATCGCTGGGGCAGATACCGTTGCCACGACTCACCAAGACAAACTATGATAACTGGAGTATTCAGATGCGTGCGTTGCTTGGTGCGCAAGATGCATGGGAAGTAGTCGAAGTTGGCTATGAAGAGCCGGAAGCAACGGCTAATCAGACTGTGAATCAGATAAAGGCGTTCAAAGAAACGCGTATGAAAGACAAGACCGCTCTCTATTTATTGTTTCAAGCAGTGGATGAGTCGGGTTTCGAGAAAATTGCTGGTGTGTCAACTTCAAAGGAAGCGTGGGACACTTTGCAGAAGGTGTTCATGGGCGCTGACCGAGTTAAACAAGTGCGGCTTCAAACTCTTCGAGGCGAGTTGGAGGCCATGAAGATGAAGGAGTCAGAAGGAATATCCGACTACATCACGCGTGTGCAAACAGTGGTGAATCAACTCAAACACAACGGAGAAACCCTAACCGAGGCAAGGGTTGTGGAGAAGATTCTACGGTCATTAATCGAGAATTTCGAGAACGTTGTATGTGCAATTGAGGAATCGAGAAATTTGGAAGATATGATTGTCGATGATCTCGCTGGTTCTCTTGAGGCACATGAACAACGGAAGAAGAAGAAGAAACAAGAGCTGCACGAGGAGGCCTTACAAGCTAAAGCAACTATCAAGGAGGACAAGGAGATGTACACACAGCAAAACCGAGGAAGGGGACGTGGCCGTGGAGGTCGCAGTTTTGGTCGTGGTGGAGGCCGCGGATGTGGAAATAATTATGAAGAAAAGGGCCAGCCGAGCCAACAAAATTGGCGTGGTCGAGGACGTGGTCATGGGAGAGGTGGCCGGTCAAATCGTTCAAATGTCGAATGTCACAACTGCGGCAAGTATGGGCACTACGTAAAGGAGTGCTATTCAAGTGTAGAGTGCTACAATTGCGGCAAGTATGGGCACTATGCAAAAGATAGAGGATGGGAAAGTATGGGCAAGTATGGGCACTATGCTACAATTGCTACAATTGCGGGCACAAACACCTCTTTGTGGAGATGCAAAAGATAGAGGATGGGCACGTGTCATTTGGAGATGCGTCGAAGGTTCAAGTCAAGGGCCGAGGTAAAATCTGTTTTTTTCAGAAAGATGGTAAAGAAGGGTCGATTGAGAATGTTTACTATGTGCCCGAATTGAAGAGTAACATCCTTAGCATGGGGCAACTAATGGAGAAGGGATATTTAGTTTTTATGAAAGACAGGATGTTGCATTTGAAGGACAAAACAGGTCGGTTGCTTGCACATGTGGAGATGGCCAAGAATCGTATGTTCAAACTCAACTTGAGAAACGTGCAAGAAAGGTGCTTGCAAGTTAACATGGAGGATAAAGCCTCGCTGTGGCACCTACAGTTCGGACACTTATATTACGGCGGCCTAAGAGAATTAGCAAAGAAGGATATGGTACACGGGCTACGAGACATGGATTACATCAAGAAATTCTGCGAGGATGTGTGCTCGGAAAACAAGCGAGGAATACTTTTCCAAAGAAGGCTGAATATCGTGCAAGGAGGTCTCTCGAATTGATACACACCGACATATGTGGTCCGATCACACCTAAATCATTTAGTGAGAAGAGGTACTTTATTACTTTCATTGACGATTACACAAGAAAGACTTGGGTGTATTTTTTGAAAGAAAAATCTGAGGCACTCGAGGCGTTCAAGAAATTCAAGGTGTTAGTAGAGAAAATGATCGGTCTTTATATCAAGGCTCTACGGTCAGATAGAGGCGGAGAATATATGTCAACCGCCTTCACGAGCTATTGCGAGGAACATGGGATCAAGAGATTCTTAACCGCACCCTACTCACCTCAGCAAAATGGTGTGGCCGAGAGGAAGAACCGGACTATTCTTGACATGGTTCGGTCAATGTTGAAGAGCAAAGAGATGCCGAAGAATTTCTGAGCAGAGGCAGTGCAGTGTGCTGTGTATGTGCAAAACCGCTATCCACATGCAAAACTGGAGGATAAAACACCGCAGGAAGCTTGGAGCGGACAGAAACCAACCGTATCACACTTAAAGGTATTCGGGAGTGTAGCCTACGTGCACGTACCAGATCAAAGAAGAACCAAACTAGATGATAAGAGCAAGAAATATGTCTTCATCGGTTATGACAAGAAGACAAAAGCTTACAGGTTATTCGACCCAATTGAAAAGAAGGTTGTTGTGAGTCATGATGTGCAGGTGAATGAAGAAAGCACGTGGGATTGGAATTGCCAAAAGGAGGTGACGCAAAAGGAAGGAAAAGAATCATCAATCGCTGCACAATAATCAAACTAACAACCCCTCAAGAATCTGATGATGAAGAAGAGCCGAGACAACCAAGGATGCGAAGTTTGCAAGACCTATATGAATCAACAAGCGAAGTACACTTGGTATGCTTGTTGGCAGATGCCGAGAATATCACCTTCGAAGATGCAGTGAGAGATAAGAAATGGCGAGGCGCGATGGATGAAGAGATAAGAGCTATCGAAAGAAATGAAACCTGGGACTTGGTGGAGTTGCCAGAAGGATATCAGCCTATAGGAGTAAAATGGGTATATAAGAAAAAGATGAATGTTCAGGGCGAGATAGAAAGGTATAAGGCACGGCTAGTTGCGAAGGGCTATAGACAAAAGGTGGGGATTGACTATGATGAAGTGTTTGCCCCGGTTGCGAGAATGGAAACAATTCGGCTTCTTATATCCCAAGCGGCACAATTCAGGTGGCTGAGTTTTCAAATGGACGTAAAATCAGCCTTTTTAAATGGTGTGCTTGAAGAGGAAGTATATGTGGAGCAACCACCCGGATACATGAAAGCCGGGGAGGAGAATAAAGTGTTGAATCTAAGGAAGGCGCTGTATGGGCTGAAGCAAGCGCCTCGAGCTTGGAACACACGAATCGATACCTATTTCAAGGAGAACGAGTTCATACAGTGTCCCCACGAGCATGCTTTGTACATGAAGAAAGAAAAGAGTAACCTATTGTTTTTTCTCTTTATGTTGATGATCTTATATTCATGGGGAATAATGAGGAGATGATAAAAGATTTTAAGGAATCTATGACTCAGGAGTTCGAAATGACAGACTTGGGGTTGATGAAATATTTCCTTGGTCTTGAGGTTAGACAAGGAAAATCTGGAATATTTGTGTCTCAAGAGGCATATGCAAAAGACATTTTGAAGAAGAACAAGATGGAAGAATGCAACCCAGTAGCAACACCAATGGAACTCGGTACGAAACTCTCCAAGTTTGATGGAGGAGATCAAGTTGAAGCAAACAAATACCGGAGTTTGGTTGGGAGTCTACGGTATCTCACCTGTACAAGGCCAGACATTGCATATAGTGTTAGCATAGTGAGTCGGTTCATGGAGGAGCCGAAACACTCGCATTTGAAGGCTATTAAGAAGATTCTTCGATATATTCGGGGAACAGAGTCACTCGGGTTACTCTACTCAGAGACAAACGAATATAAACTGGTGGGTTACTCCGATAGTGATTGGTGTGGAGATATAGATGATCGGAAAAGCACATCAGGATATGTGTTTTATATGGGAGACACGGCTTTCACATGGCTCTCGAAGAAGCAGCCAATAGTGACATTGTCAACATGTGAGGCAGAATATGTCGCAGCATCTTGGTGTGTGTGCCATGCAATATGGCTAAGAAATTTGCTCTACGAGCTAAAACTCCAGCAACACGAGGCAACAGAAATACGAGTCGACAACAAATCGGCAATTGAGTTGGCAAAGAATCCGGTGCACCATGAGAGGAGTAAGCATATAGATGTTCACTTTCATTTTATTCGAGAACAGGTGAAAGAAGGTAATGTGCGAATGAGTCATGTTGCGAGTCGGGACCAAGTGGCGGATATCTTTACAAAGCCGCTACCAACAATGCTATTCGAAAATTGTAAGATGATGATTGGAATGAAGGATGGAAAATGTTTGAGTTTAAGGGAGGAATTTGTTAAAGGATAAACTCAAACATTGTCAGTTTATTTTTTAAGTTGTTTGGAGATAAGACCTCTGTTTATTTTTCAGGTCTTAGAATTCTGTTTAGTTTAGTTTTCTGTTTACAGTTTGTTTTTTTCAGAGATTATTAATAGAGTTGTACTCGGTTAAGAGGAATAAGAGAGAAGGAAAATATATGATTAAGAGTTGATAGAAAAGCTCAATCTGTTCTTGTTTTATTTCCTCTTCTTCAGCAATCAGAAATATGCATGTTTCTGTCATCTGTTCTTGTTCATTAGCATTCTGTTT
Organism: Asparagus officinalis; assembly: GCF_001876935.1. Lineage (NCBI taxonomy): Eukaryota > Viridiplantae > Streptophyta > Magnoliopsida > Asparagales > Asparagaceae > Asparagus > Asparagus officinalis. Next base: position 24,579,676 of record NC_033799.1, on the reverse strand, counting down.
TTGTCAGTTTTTGTTTTAATGTTCTTGCAAAGGTTCCCATTAAAGAAATTGACCCTGGATGTCAAGAATTACAGATGTAGGCATATAAAATTGCTTATAGGTCCCTTAGCATAGCTCGGCACAAACTGACGAACCAACGAGGCGACGAGGTTGACGAATCGCACGTAAGCAACGGAATACATCCATTCGCGTGTGGAATCAAGCCAAGTGTTCGAAGAGTCAACGAGTCATCCAACCAAGGGCAGACTCGGACGAATCACGATCGAATCAAGATCAGTTTCAGACTCAAACTCAGAAGTGGATATACTGCCAAATTAGGTCAACAAATCGAGTCCAGACAAATCAACCGCACAGCCGAATCACGGACAAAACGGGAATAACGACAAAACGACGGAACCCAAACACCCTGAGTGTGGCCGAGCCACCTCAGCCCAGATCTGTGCCTAGGCACAGATCTGGGTGCCTATAAATAGGCCAAGGATGGTTCATTTTCAGGGTTAGAACTTTGAGAGCCGAAACTCTGCCGAATTGAAGATTGAGCTCAGAGTTTTGAAGACTTGAAGATTCAGATCTGGTTCTCGGCGAGCGTCCACGTCACAAAAGGCAGGAGTTCGAGAGAGGTAAAGATCAGATCTGAGATCTACACGAAATCACACTCCGGATCAAAGCTTGGCCTTTGATCCCGAGAATTAAGGGCGATTATTTCCTTGGTGAACTAATCCCCCCCGGCTATTATTTCCTTCACGAAATAATACCCGTCGAATCGTGTAGATCCGACCGGATCTAGATTGCGTGGTGGTCCACGGATTAACCCCGGCGTCGGCAAAAAACCCACACAAGCGAACGACCGCAAAACAGGAGCTCGCGATTTGTTCTAAAGGAGAAATTGTAATCTTTTTATTTTCTTTGATTTCGTTGTAACCGGATCTAAAAAAGACCGGATCTTTTGTAACCACAAGATGACAATTATTTCAATGAAAAAGATTCAATGAAGGCAATTTTTCCCGCGAACAATCTGGCGACCACAGTGGGAGCCACCGATCTCGCTGCCGAGATCGTCACGTCGCAGCCGCGGATTCCAATCCCGGTCGAGGAGGAGGTCGAGTATGAATTCGACCAGGCCAAGTTCGAGGAGTACCTTTCATCCTCGTCCGGATCAACCTCCCCCCGTAAGTCCAAGAAGTTCTCCTCCAGGAGAAAAGCTCGTTGGTTTGAAGAAGTTCAGAACGCCAACGAAACTCTCACCCTAGCTGATGCCAAAGTCGCGTCAGGTGAAGTTCCACCGACCTCCAACGAGGTCAAACCTGTTCTTGTCAACGCTTCTACTGTTGAGGGCGTTGTGACTCTCTCGAAGAGAGCCCACCAGAGGCGACGTCAACGCCTTGCGCGGCAATTTGCCAAAGCGATGGAGTCTACAAACGGAACCGTTCGACACTTGAAGAGCGGATTCACAAACGCCGCGCATTGCTTGCACAAGCAAAAATCCTTGTGCAGAAGGCCGAGGAGTTGAAGAAAGAAAGAATGGCCAAGAAGCCGCCATCAACCCGCCAAGTGTGGAGGCCGAAACAGCCTCCAACCAAAACTCAACCTCCGGTGAATCAACCAAAGTCACCGGTAATCCCAATAGCTTCTCCGGGAGATCATGCAGAATCATCCCGAAAGAAGAAGCCAGTCTTGGAGCGTCTCGATCCACTTCCCGATGAGCGGGTCAAAGCTCCAGTTCAAGAGCGTTTGGGCCCGATGAAGAAGCCTAGAATGACTCAACATGCTGGGGGTCGCAATCACCTCCAACGTGACAAAGAAATCAGGGCAGCTACGCGCACCAACTTGCGCATTGAAGTCCAGGAGCCCGCCGAGAACTCATGCCCAAAAAGGCATGTTTCGAGGCGCGTAACTTTCGAAAGCCCTAAGAAAGCAATTCCCCCTCAGAAGGAAACATTATCGTCTGATGACGATAGTGTTATACCTGAGAAGTCGTGCCAACACACGATAGGTTACTCCGATCGTCAAGCAGACGAGTTGTACTATCGTGCTGGGGGTACGAATAAAACCAGGAAAAGGAGTCCCCAAGAACAGGAAACTCAGTGCCCCTGTTCCAAACTCATCCGGGCAGTATTGTCTGAATGCAGCGGCATCAAGGCGGTCCCCAAACGAGTTTCGGTTTTCGAAAGGCTCAGTACCGAAACGCCAAAAACAAGGCCTAGGCGTTTCCGACGAAGAAGAAGGGTGGTTGAAGAGGGAGAATTTCCGAGGGTCACCACCAACATGACCAGCAGAGGGACATCGGCGCGGGACAATCTCGAATCGATTCTAAAAGCATCCCGGCCTAGAACCCATCTGCAGTCCTGAACCATCAAGCGAGCAACCTATGGTAGGGTTCGGACAAGACTCCCTTCAGAAGATGAAGAATCTGATGTCGGCTCCGCGGTTGAATCAGATAATACGGTATCCAGCGAGGGACAACCCCGCGAGGCACTTATGATAAGTGCGGAGCAAGTGGCCAAAATGCTTGAAGACGCCTTAGCTAAGCAGCAGGAAACCTTCAGGTTCGAAATGCAGATGGCCATGCAAAACATGAGAGAAATGCATGACCAACAAATCCAGGCATTGACGAACCAGCAAGGCGAGCCAAGTCGTCGTAACCCGGTTAATCTGGAAGACGAAGACACTAATGCGAATGAGACGCATAATGCCAATAATCCTCCCGTCAATGCAGGGGGTGGTAATGAGAATGCTAGCGAAAACACAGGTGAGAACTTGAAGATTAAAAATCTCGAGAGCAAAATCAATACATTGATTTCCGCTCAAGAGATGAAGAAAATAGGCATTCCTCGTCCATACCCAAGAGAGTGGGAATCAATCCCATATCCGGCGAAGTTCAACTTAATTAACTTTACGCGGTTTAATGGGATGGGTTCCCCCACTCAACATTTGATTTATTTCAAATCACACTTGGGGGTAATCTCCGGCAATGAGCCTCTGATGGTGCGGTCATTCGTCGGCACTCTTCGCGGAGCCGCCTTCGATTGGTATCGCCGTCTCAAGCCAGGAAGCGTAAATAGCTGGGACGACATGGAGACCAAATTACTCGCCAACTTCTTCGACGACGACACAGAGATATCCATCGGATCGTTGCTGGACGAGAAGCAGAAAGACGGGGAATTGGTTGACACCTTCGTCAAGAGGTTCCGGAACAAGGCGATGAACTGTCGGGACCCGATCACCGAGGAATTCATCCTCCAGACTTGCCACAACAACCTCGCACTGGATGTGTTGGAAGCAATGGGGACAGCACCGTCCAAGCCATGGAAGGATCTGAAGGTCCGAGGAGAGCAGGCCGAGCGATTCATCAGAAGAAAGAAGGCGGAGAGAGGCCAACAGGCGAATAATGCTCCGTAACAGAATTTCGTCCCACGGGGAAAAGGTAAGGCACATGCTAATGCAGTTGATGCTAATCAAATCTTTCAATTGCAACCTCAGCAACAACAACAGCGGCAGCAGCAACGAGCGCCACAACAATCGCAGTCACAATGGCAACAACGGCCTCAGAAGCAGAAGTCTTCAGAGCCAAGATTTCCCAAAGTGTACTCCTTCAAAGATGACGAAGTGCCCGGCATCTTCAAATACTTGTTGGAGAACAACAAAATTCAGCTGCCAGCAATTGTGGATCAAGAAGGGGCTAGCAAAGTGACGGATCCGAGGTATTGTGCGTACCATAGAGCGGTCCATCACCCTACGAAGTCATGCTACCACCTCAAGGACAAGATCCAGGCGCTAATTGATGTAGGCGTCATAACCCCGAAGCCGTCCAAGAATGTTGGAGCAAACGCGGTTTCAATCAGCTTTGGATCGGTGCCCATGACATGGTTCAAACCGGAGCGCATCACTAAAGTAGGGATGAAGACAGTGAACGACGACCCACATGGACAGCGCCAAAAAGGACTTGTGCCACACATAGCCCCAAACGGCAAAATCCTATGGGTTCATCCTGATCTCATTGAAGACGAACAGTGGGCGACTTCCTCGAGAAGAAAGGGCAAAGGCAAGTCCTGCAATGCTACTTCCACAATCTTCGAGGAGGATGGCGATGAAGCTCCTACTTTCCCGCTCTTCGAAGAAGAACAAGAAGTCTTCGCCACTAACAGCGGAAATGAGTATCACTACAACTACCCACCACCTAGTGAGCAGGGGGTGAATAAACGGGGACCAGCCAAAACTCTCACGGAGATGGGGGTGATTACAAGTCCTACACCGGGCGAAGAAGCTCGACGACAACCGGTAAATAAACCGAAAGAGAAGAATCCCCAGGAGGTGCAGAATCCGAAGCAGTCTCGTTTCAGTCGCCCGATTGGAAAAGACAAACCGGAAAGCTCGAAGACTCCGTAAGTCTTCAATATAATGGCTCAACTACTTGATGCACTTCCTTGGTATTCCAGTTAGCAAGTTGGCGTCCACAGGCACTGTTATCTACGGGTTCAATACCAGCGGGTCAAGACCTTTAGGTAAAATCCGGATAAAGTGTCAAATGGGAGATTTGAAGACAGAAGTCACATGTTATGTGATTGATGCTGAGACGTCGTATAACTTACTATTGGGTCGGCCTTGGATCCATAGTAATGTTATAATTCCCTCAACTCTCCATCAGTGTTTGAAATATGTCGACACTGATAATAGGGTTAGAACGGTGGTCGCGGATAAGCAACCATTTAAAGGGTATGAGAATTATTTCACTGATTCTCTCCTTTATGGTAACGAATCCGATACTGAATCATCGGCCCATGGCACGGACAGCGGAGAAGAAGTTGATACCGAAGCCGGATTTGGTTACAATGGTGGTTTTGTTTTAAATGACATTGTACCCTTTGTAATCAACCTTGACGATGATCAAACGTCAGAGGGCAGTTGTAACTGGCAACTTGCCACTAATAAAATAAATAATGATTTAGAGTACTCTCTGTCTCTTGATGATGTGATAACAGAATTGTATGATAATCCTGATTTGTATATGCCGCTTCGGTCGTCCTATGCAACAAAGGAACGCCTCCAGCATTCTTTCGGAACAACCATGATCATCCCGAACAGGATAGGAGGTGCAAAAGAAGTAATTTACGGTAAAGGAAAGAGCTCTCCGTTACCAGATCATTTCCTAAGTGAAGATGAAGATGATGACAAACCTGGTCGACATTTATCTAAGTATAGTCCGGAAGCGCGCAAGCTCATGGAAAAGCAGGGGTACGATTTCACACTCGGAGAAGGTCTATACTTCGATCGAGGTCCTCGTAATCCAGCCAAAGCGGTATATGTACCAAAAGGGAGACCTGAGGATTATTATAAATACGGGCGAGGCTTAGGCTATGTTTCCTCGTCCGATGATGAATGTGGTTGGCAAATCATCGATCAAATTGCTAACAAAACTAAGAACGAATACTCTTCTGATTCTTCAGCTGGGAATTCCGACATAAGTCTAGGGGAGGCATTCAAAGCCTTAATGGTAAACATGGCTACAACTGATCCGTCTACAATAGAGGACGATGATCAAATGCCAACATGGGAAGACCCGTGGGTTCATCATCTGAATATGCAGTATGGTGACAGGTTCGAACAAAGAGAACCCCCCACTGAGGATAAAATAGTCCAAGTTAACATGGGCGATGAGGCCAACCCAAAGCCGATATTCATCAGCGATAGTCTTCCCTCAAATGAGAAGGAGGAGTTAATTGCTCTTATCAAGGAGTATATTGATGTCTTCGCTTGGAACTACGAGGATATGCCCGGGCTCGACCCCAATGTGGCAATGCACCGCCTCGATATCAAGCCGGATGCCAAACCTGTCAAACAACAGCAAAGACGGTTTCATCCGCAGATAATGGAAGCCATCGAGGCAGAGGTTAAAAAATTAATTGAATCAGGATTTATCCGAGAGGAACAACATCCAGATTGGCTAGCTAATATCGTTCCAGTCATGAAGAAGAATGGCAAAATCAGGATTTGCATCGACTTCAGGAACCTGAATGAAGCATGTCCGAAAGACGATTTCCCTCTCCCGATCACGGATGTCATTATCGAATGGGTTTTCAGGATATAACCAAATCAAGATGCACCCAGATGACGAGAAGCATACAACGTTCAGAACGCCCCTCAGTGTCTTTTGCTACACCGTGATGCCTTTCGGTCTAAAGAATGCAGGCGCCACATACCAACGAGCAATGACTAAGATTTTCCAAGAACATCTTAGGAAAATAGTCGAGTGCTACGTTGACGATTTGGTTGTAAAAAGCCGCAACAAAGAAGATCACATCAAGGACGTGAAGACGATATTCGATCTCATGCGAAGTCATCAATTGAAGATGAACCCTACTAAATCCTTCCTTAGAATGTCTAGCGGAAAATTCCTTGGATTCGTCGTCACCACTAAAGGTATACATATCGATCCTGACAAAGTGAAGGCGATACACGAACTGCAACCTCCTAGAAATCTGAGAGAGCTCAGAGGATTGCAAGGGCGGCTAGCTTACATCCGGCGGTTCATCTCAAACCTTTCTGGGAAGTGCCAACCATTCTCTAAGCTAAACAAGAAAGGAGTGTCATTCATCTGGGACGACGCCTGCCAAAAAGCATTCGAAGATATCAAAACGTATCTGACGAATCCTCATGTTCTCGTTGCACCGAAATCGGGTAAACCGTTCTTGATTTACATCAAGGCGATGAACCACTCGATAAGTGCTTTACTAGCACAAGACGACGATAACGGTCACGAACAGGCAGTTTATTACCTAAGTCGGACCTTGATAGGCGCCGAGTCTCGATATCCGATGATTGAGAAAGAATGCCTCGCATTGGTATTCGCAATGCAAAAGATGCGGCATTACTTGGTTGGACAGACGATTTACGTCATTTCCAATGTTAATCCAGTACGGGTGTTTATGACGCAACCGGCCTCTATGAATTGGCGGTTAGCGAAATGGGCTCTTCTCTTGTCCCAATATGATTTGCACTTCAAACAACAGAAGTCGATCAAAGGACAAGCGATTTGTGATCTTCTGGCGGCAAACCCGACCACAGATACGGCAGAAGTATATGATGACTTGCCGGATGAAACCCACGAGGTTAACACTACGTCGCACCAACAAGTATGGCAATTATATTTCGATGGTGCTTCAAGGTCAGTTAATAGGGTAATAACCCCGGGAGGTTCTACAGTTTCCTCCGGGGTTGGAGTTGTCTTAATCTCCCCGGGAAAGCATGTGATGCCTCGAGCTTAAACCCGACCACAGATGCGGCAGAAGTATATGATGATTTGCCGGATGAAACCCACGAGGTTAACGCTACGTCGCACCAACAAGTATGGCAATTATATTTCGATGGTGCCTCAAGGTCAGTTAATAGGGTAATAACCCCGGGAGGTTCTACAGTTTCCTCCGGGGTTGGAGTTGTCTTAATCTCCCCGGGAAAGCATGTGATGCCTCGAGCTTATTCATTGACTAGTCCGTGCTCCAATAACGTAGCCGAATACAACGCGCTTCTTATTAGGCTCAGTTTCGCTAAGGAGCTGGGGGTCGAATATCTCGAAGCATTTGGGGACTCTCAATTGATAGTCAACCAAGTCCGTGGAGAGTATGAAGTCAGGAACCAGGACCTGATCCCGTACCATCAGGAAGCCATCAAAATGGCAGAATCTTTTGAAGAATTCTTCATTGAATATATCCCTCATCTCCAGAACGCTTATGCGGATGCACTGGCAGCACTAGCGGTTTCACTTGCGCAGCCTCCCGAGACTGAGCTGTTAGTCACAGTAAGGACGCATCAACTCTGCATACCCATATACGATATGGATATTGAAGAGGAAGATGACGGAAACATTAACGCCAAGGAGGTGAATTCAACTCAAATTGGGTCTGAGTCCCGAGATTGGCGTTTTCCAATCATTGACTACGTCCAGTATGGTATTAAGAGCTCCAAGATTCTTCTATAATACTGAAACCCATACATTATACCGTAGAGGGTACGACGGTCTTTTACTCCGATGCCTTTCGAACAGAGAAGCAAAGGAAGTTCTTAAGGAAGCGCACGAAGGAGAATGTGGTGCGCATCAGCCCGGTCCCAAACTGTATGATCGCATCAGGAGAATGGGATACTTCTGGCCAACGATGGTTCGAGACGCAATCGAACACGCACGAGAATGCCACGCTTGTCAGATACATGCAAATTATATGCATCAACCGCCAGAGCAGTTGCACACGTCAACCACGTCTTGGCCGTTCGAGACATGGGGTATGGACATTGTTGGTCCTATTTTTCCCCCTTCAGTCAAAGGTGATCGATTCATCCTCGCAATCACAGATTACTTCTCAAAGTGGGCTGAAGCGATTCCGCTTAGAGAAGTGAAGACGAACAACGTCATCAATTTCATCAAGCATCATGTCATATACCGACACGGCGTGCCAAGACGGATCATTCATGACAACGGTCCACAGTTCATAAGCAATGCCTTCGTCAGATTCTGCGACAAGTTCACTCGCAACTGAGATGACGACAGAAGAACAGCACCAAAAACATCTCGAAGAACTCGAGAAGTTGGATGAAAAGCGCTTGGAGGCTCAACAACAAATTGAGTTATATCAAGCCAGAATATCTAGGGCCTTTAACAAAAGAGTCCGACAGAGAAGCTTCAAGGAAGGAGATCTGGTCCTCGCTGCTCGCCGACCGATAATCCTCAATTCCAATAAGAAAGGTAAATTCGAACCCAAATGGGAAGGATCGTTTGTAATAGACACAGTCTACTCAAACGGTGCATATCGCCTGATTACTCAAGAAGGCGCCAGGCAATTAATGCTAATAAATGGGAAGTTCCTGAAAAAGTACTATCCCTAGTACATTCAGGATAACCCATTTACCGGGAAGTTCCTTGAAGAATATTACACTTAATATTCTAGAGGATAACCCAAGATCTTTTTCACCACCAATATCCCTCACTGATCAATTTCAATTGACAGTGAGTCCACCAAAAATATCTTCCTATCCCTCTTGATTCTTTCCCTGAACAAGAGGTCCACTTTCAGTTCGGAGCCCCCTTTCGATAAACAAAAGAACTCCCTTCCTTTTCTCTTTGGTTAAGCCTTCTCATGGTTATAACCGAAGTTGGAATTCCACTTCGATAAACGAAGAACTCTTTTCTCATCTTTAGATAACCAATCCTATAAAAGGTAGGTTTATCTAGAGTTTCCAGATTCTCGGAGTGGAGATCCCACTTCTAGTTTCTTTTGCGCTGGAAATAGAATATAAAATTCTTCCTTTCCAGAATCAGGGAATAGAATATAAAATTCTTCCTTCCTTGTTTTTCGGGTTCGCCTTCACCCCAAAAGAAGACCGGGAAATAGAATATAAAATTCTTCCTTTCCGGCACTGATCTTTTCCAAAATTTATCAATCTAGGATTCATCCTAGGAAGTTTATTCCGAATCCTAAGCAGGGATAAGTCTGCGTCTAACACGCGCTGCCGGTCTAGTCTTTTTCCGTAGAAAAAGACACCAAAGTTCGATTCTGGGGTATTCTATCCTGAAACCTAAGCAAGGATAAGTCTGCGCTTAACCCGCGCTGCCGGTTAGTTCTTAACCGTCAAAAAGAACACCCGTTCACATATTCAACATTGTGACAGGTTGTTATTAATAACACCAGAATCCATACCTTACACGCACGGGGAATTTCATCCTGAATCCTAAGAAAGGATATGCCGACGCCTAACACGCGTCGCCGGTTTAGTCTTTCTCCGAAGAAAAAGACACCAGAGTTCGATTCTGGGGAATTCTATCCCAGCGTCTAATACACGTTGCTGGGTAGCCTATCCCCATAACAATGGCGAAGTCTACGTATTCGGAGCCGTAGCATCAAGTCTAAGGGAGTTCATTCCTTTAGCACAACGTTACATGCGGAACGGATTTAGACAATCTGTATGCTAGCCCGACTCAAACGGTAGTCGGTAAAGGCTAATCAAACCCGTTGAAGGCTGGGGGTTAGCCAAAAATCCTAAAGTCAACACCTAACACGTGTCGCCGGGTAGCCTATTCCCGTAACAATGGCGAAGTCTATGTATTCAATATCATAGCACAAAGTCTCAGAGAATTTACTCTCTTAGCACAACGTGACATGCGGAATGGATTTAGACAATCCGCATGCTAGCCCGACTCAAACGGTAGTCGGTAAAGGCTAATCAAATCCGTTGATGGCTGAGGGTTTGCCAAAAATCCTAAAAGTATTATGGTCAATCATTTCAAACGGAATGAGGAATCATAATAAAGATAAAGACAAAAACCAGTTCCACTAAAAGGATCAAAAGTCAAAACATTCAGCAAATGAAATCATACATCAAAAACATGGCCAAAAATCTGCTGATTAAGCTTAGACAGCTTCTCATCATAAGCTTGCCTCAGATCAGCTCTAATGGACTCCTCGTTGGTGGCTAATGTCTTCGCAGCAACCTCCTCCGTCTCGGTCAGCTTCTGCTTCAAAGATTTCAACTCCTCAGATAAAGCAGTGTGGGCTTGCTGATCCTGTATCTTCGTCATCTGAAGAATACTCAAAGTCTCCTCTTTCTCACGGAGTTCTCTTCGGAGCTGGTCTATCTGGGTCTCACAAGAGGTAATAGAAGAGTCAAGCTCAGTGAGTGAAGATGATCTAGCAGCAAGGTGGGCCTCAACTCGGTCCACTCGATCCCGTTGCATCTGAATCTCGAGCTCAGCAAAAAGCCGAGTATCGCGCCATGTCTGTAAGCGAGTATCAAACTCGGCAGCAATGAATGAAGAGGCACCTGCATCCCGGAGCTCACGAAACATCTGAAGCTCACGCTCTAGGCAGTCAAGATCATCAACAATAGACTTCGCCAGATCTGGGTACCCTGCATCCCTTATTGAATTTATCTTAAGATCAAGGAATGGCTAAAACTGGTGAAGGGAAAGTCCACCGTGGAAGAGCTTGTCAATCATAGCATTCACAAAGGAGAAGAAGGAACGGATCTCTATACAGATAACAATCTTCTCTGGGTCGCTGTCTGATAACAACTCCTTCACAAGGACGTGAAGCCGAGAAGAAAGCCCTACACAAAAAGGAGAAATCCGTCAAAAGCCTTGATGAAGAAATGAATGACATTCCTCAGTTGCTCAAGTTATACCTTCTTCCCCTTGAATCACCGGGGGTGGTGGAGGTGTAACGGCTGGGGGTGTATCAACTGGTGTAGTTGGTCCCACAGCCGGCTCAACAGGATCAGTCTCGACAAAAGCTCCTGTCAAATACAAAATAGAATTCTCAGATGCATCATATTATAGTTGCATTAGTCAAAAATTGACTGGTCCTATAATTAACTTGAGAAGAACTACGTACCTTCAGAAAAACCATCCTCGGGATTCTTAGGGAGCGTAGACTCAGGAAATACATCTCCAGGCAACTGGTCATCAATTTGAGGAGAACCATACATGAAGTGGAGCATAGGAGTGTCCACAAGCAAGCCTTCCTCGTCAAAATCATCAGTCGAGAAATCTGACACAAGAGAATATAAGTACGAAAGGAGAATAAAGAGACTACGACCAATAGAAATGAGTTACCTCTTATGGGTGCGTCAGCCTCTCTATTCCCAAGATCCACGTTTGCCTCCTGCGAATTATCTAAAAGAGCAAGAAGTATAGAGACAAGTAGAGAATGCACAAATTCCAAATCATTCAACTCCTTTGTGTATTGTTAATGGTAGATGTACCTGGATTCATCGAACCGGGTCCTACATCGACGGTCTCCCTAATGTCACCAGCTTCTGCAGGCCTTTCTACCTGGTGCGGTGAGTCGGGCTCACCAGAAGATATAGAATCGTGAAAAACAGGATCAGGACTCATCTCGCTCTCCCCACGCTCTCCTATATAGAAATGGAAAAGCATGAATCAAAGTTCTGAATGATCAAGAGGCTAGTCTATAGGGTAGATGTTACCTCCATCACTAGCAGGATCGTCACCGGCCAAATCCATATCAGATGCTTGCGAAACTACACGCGGCTTGCGTGCTAATCTATTCCGCCTAACGGCTATGGCAACAATCGAAGGTCTCGCTTAGGGAGAAGGACGAAACTCTTCATCCTGGTCAGCTGTGGTCCCTGAAACATCAAACCATTGTCAGGCTTAATAATTCTGGAAGATAAAAGGAAAGAGTAAGAAACTGACCTCGTTCAGAACAGTCCTCGTAATCTTCAAGATCTCCGCCTGAAGCCTCATCAGCAGAATGAAAGATCTTATTTCCCTCTTCGTCAATCCGACGGGTCTTGTGCCGTGCCCTTTGTGATCGAGAATTTTCCCAAATCATACGGGAATCAGCCTGAGAAGCCTCCTCAGCCTCTAGCTCTGCAATCGGCTTCACAGGAATAGTCTTATTGGCTGCTAACAACCACTTGCAGCTTAGGAAGGTGAGGTTCAACTGCCGCTCAGAACTCGGGAGACTGAACTTAGCACCAGTACAACCCGTCACGGTCCACAACCATGCACGAAGACCGTCCACCAAACCGCCGTGGGTCCGAAGCTGCTGACGTGGATTCCCGACATAAAGCTGATCATAGCCAAACTGGCGAGCGAATCGGCAGGGTAGGTATGGCTCTATGAAACACTGATTCCTCACCCGGAAAGTCAGATAACCCGGCCTGATGTTCACCAGCCAGTTAAAGCAGCCGACGTCTAAATGAGTTCGATACCCCCTCGGCTTTTCCTCATCAATCAGACACTCGCCGTATCGGCCGGAGAACTGTGGAAAACAAGTGGAAAACGCCCAACACTTGTGGACCTGTAGCTGCTGTCTGACGTCAGGGAATCCTCGCCCCTCCCACTTGCCATTTTCAAACAACTGTAGTAGGGGAGCGGAGGGGTCTGTGGCATACGGTACTGACATCATATCGGAACGATGAAGGACGAACCAAGCCATCAAATAAGTATACGGAAGCTCCACCTTAATGGTAGGAATCTGAGTCGGCGATTCACTTTCTTTCCTTGTAAAAGTACTAGAAATCTGTCGAAGCCCTCGATGAATGTTAGCCACCATCACCGGAAGAAGCGAAAGTTCCTTTTTGTAGGCAAGCTAAACCGCTGGGTAGAGCACCTCCAATGGCAAGATATCACTAGACTGATACGGGACCACGCATTTCTTCAACCAGATAGCGAGGTAACCGGCTAGAAGGGTCATCGGTCGAATCGGCGCGGTCGCATGCCACAAGAATGATTTAAACTTGGTCCCTGTAGGAAAACCACTCTCAGGACTGCTAATGGTATAGGAATGAGCATCAACCTTCTTCAGTAGACTATTAACCCCTGAAGGAGTGAGTGGTGCCAGCTCACAAATAGCCTCGCCAGAATTGCTCTCTAGATTCCTGAACAAATAAGACGCAAACTGTTTCTGGCTCACATGGGATTTAGCCCTCTTCGCTAAAGGTTCAGACTGCGCCAAAGCAATATGATAGTGACATGTGAGATCCCATAAAGTCTCGTAGCAGTCGGGCATGCGATCCTTCAGCTGACTTAATTCTTGGTTGGAGGGAAAATATTCCTGATATAGCATCTGTCCCATGGGCAAACCAGAAATCCTGTGCATCTCATGGAGGGCCAAGCCCAACTCCCCTTGCCGTGTTAGAAAAGTGTTCGAATCCGGATTGTAGAGCTCGCACAAAGCGAAGAAATGCTTCGTGCTAACAGGCAAACCATACATGGTGGCACGAACGGCTGCATACAGACCACAAGCGTGCAACTCCTCGCTCCACCGGCTCAAGACGTACTTCGTCATGCGAGTCCACCAAAGCTTGTCCAAAGAATGGACCCAACCATAAAACCTGTGGCATGTCGTAGGCATCTCCCGTCCTAAAGCAGCGCGGCTTCTTCAAAGTAGAAGCAGCGGCAAGAAGCTCGTTACGTGGCGGTGCATCTAACCCCAATACTCCAGGATGCAATCCAGTGATGTGACTCCTGCTCGAACCAGGAGCTGCCTGATGAGTGATGTATCCGCAATGAACACTCTCATGCTCCTCCGTCAAGCACCACGACATCTCCCGTGTCACAGCCTGACGCCTGGGCTCAGTCAACGAACGATGCCGAGGAATCTTCGGCAAATATATGAAACCACTACCAGTCTTATGAAGCCACTGCTCGGCATCAATAAACACTGTATCCGGATCTCTGACAGAGTCGCCAAATAAAAAGTCAGTCTTCCTGAGAGACTGAACAGAACTAGCATCCTTCACGAAAGGCGCATCTGTAATCAACTGTCGAAGAGCTCGATGTCCACCTTCCTTCACCACTTGGGCAACCTCTGTCGACGTGCCCGAAGCAAACCGAGGAGTGACTGGGATAGGGGAAAAATCGTCGGAAGTCGAATAATACTCGCCACGACGCCCGTACACTGCGTGAGATGAGAACGCCCCAGAAGGATATTCCACTGGAAGCAAAAATTTAAATAGTTGTTAGTCTCAATCATAAAAGGAAGTTGAACTCATCCTACGAATGGGTAAGATAGAGTCACTGCCTTATAAAGGGTGAGACGATTTGGCCACATTATGCACTTATAAGATAGGGTATATCGACTATATATCCCTGCCTTATAAGGCACAATGCAGCGTCAAAACGCCCCCTTTATTGATTTTGAGATATGGTTTTGACCAAGCAAAACATATCTTTAAAGCGTCGATCCTCGCCAAGGAGAATCAAGGCTCTTCCCGATTGCCTCGCCAAGGAGAACAAAATGGGGTGAAAAGGACCAATTTGCAAATTTCCAAGAAAAAATGGACTAATTTGTAAATTTCTAAAAATAGCTCACCAGCATAAGAGGGAGGCGCGCCATCAGCCGACGCGGTAGAGGATTGACCCCTCGCAATACGAGACATGGAGACCTGCAAAATAAATGAAAGAATCAGATCTAGAAAAAGTTCCTCTTTTTTGCAATTCTCCCCCCTGAAAGGTGAGCTCGAGGCGCCTAATCTTAATCCTAACCCTCGCATGCGACCCCACAAATTCATAAATTGAATTAAGCATAAAATATGCTAAAATGGTTGAGGATTTACCTGAGGAAAAGCTCGTGGATCCAATAAAAATCAGACCTTGAAAGAGACTCAGACCACGCGCTCGAGGGGCCTGAGAGAAATTCTAAATATAGAAGTTTTGAGGGATTTCTTAGTCAAAGATCCAAAGGAAGACTAGATCTAATGCAACTATGAAGTTTTGAGGGAGAACGGATGTTCGAGGGAAGAGAAAAGTGAAAAAAAAGGGTTAAGGGGGGGCCGGCCCTAATGAGAAAAAAAATCCCTCTTTTATAATGTTGAACCAAGACCAAGTTGAACCAGACCAGACCAAGTTGAACCGGACCAGACCTGGTTTGAACCAGAATTCAAATTGAAGCTGAATCGAGCATCGAAACAACTTCAAATCGACCGAGGGTTCAGTCCTTGGTTTATTCTTGCCTCTCCCACATATTCGGAAGGATCAGGAAATTTTTTGAGCCTAATTACTGCCTTTTCTGGCTCATTATCAAGCCGGTTCAGCTCATTTGGGCACAAAAATTACTCCAATAAGGTATATGAGTATAAACTGTTCCCTATTTTTGGTTGAAAAGTTCCTGGAGAATATTTTTATAAATATTCTTAAGGATAACTCAACAACACTAAGCCGGACAACGCATCACGAGTAAAGACTCAACGCCAACAATCGATGGTCAGCTAAAGATTAGAAAATAAGGAATCGACTTCAAGTTTAAAATTCCGACAACGGTCAGACAGTAAATGCAGCACCGGAACTCTTACAGATATTCGACAAAGCACCGAATAGCCTGGAGGATTGAAGGAATCAAGAACAGAAGCCATTCTAAGGTCCCGTTACATCGACTGAAGGTTGGGACAATCATATCCAAAGTATTCCAGACTCTTCTATAAAAGAATGAGGCTGAAATACTTTGGAGGGGTTATCTGTAGGCATATAAAATTACTTATAGGTCCCTTAGCATAGCTCGGCACAAACCGACGAACCAACAAGGCGACGAGGTTGACGAATCGCACGTAAGCAACGGAATACATCCATTCGCGTGTGGAATCAAGCCAAGTGTTCGAAGAGTCAACGAGTCATCCAACCAAGGGCAGACTCGGACGAATCACGATCGAATCAAGATCAGTTTCAAACTCGAACTCAGAAGTGGATATACTGCCAAATTAGGTCAACAAATCGAGTCCAGAAAAATCAACCGCACAGCCGAATCACGGACAAAACGGGAACAATGACAAAACGACGGAACCCAAACACCCTGAGGGGCTCGGCCGAAACCGAGCCACCCCAGGGTGGCTCGGCCAAGACCGAGCCACCCTGAGGTGGCTCGGCCAAAGTGAGCCGAGCCACCCAGGGGTGGCCGGCCACTTGTGGCCGAGCCACCTCAGCCCAGATCTGTGCCTAGGCACAGATCTGGGTGCCTATAAATAGGCCAAGGGTGGTTCATTTTCAGGGTTGGAACTTTGAGAGCCGAAACTCTGCCGAATTGAAGATTGAGCTTAGAGTTTTGAAGACTTGAAGACTTAAAGATTCAGATCTGGTTCTCGGCGAACGTCCACGTCACAAAAGGAAGGAGTTCGAGAGAGGTAAAGATCAGATCTGAGATCTACACGAAATCACACTCCGGATCAAAGCTTGGCCTTTGATCCCGAGAACTAAGGGCGATTATTTCCTTGGTGAATTAATCCCCCCCCCGGCTATTATTTTCTTTGCGAAATAATACCCGTCGAATCGTGTAGATCCGACCGGATCTAGATCGCGCGGTGGTCCACGGATTAACCCCGGCGTCGGCAAAGAACCCACATAAGCAAGAGACCGCAAAACAGGATCTTGCGATTCGTTCGACAAATAAGGAGAAAGTTGTAATTTTTTATTTCTTTTGATTTCGTTGTAACCGGATCTAAAAAAGACCGGATCTTTTGTAACCAAAAAATCAATTACTTGAGATAACAATGAATTCAATGAAGGCAATTTTTCCCGCGAACAACAGAAAAGACCCTTTTTATGCGGGATTTGCAAAAATGCCCCAGTTTCTATCCAGAATTATAAAAATAATCCTATTTCCGTCCAGAATTGCAAAGAAGTCCCTGTTTCTATACAAAATTAGAGAAAAGCCCCTGTTTCTATCCAAAATTGCAAAAAAATGACCCTGTTTTTATCCAAAATTGCAGAAATATCCCCATTTCTGTCCAGAATTTCAAAAATGATACTGTTTCTGTCTAGCATTGTGAAAATAACCCTATTTCTACCCAGAATTGCAGAGAAGTCCTTTTTTCTGTGTAGAATTTATAAAACGTCCTCCTTTCATTACATTTGGCTTTCATAGGTAATATTCGAATCACTCTGTTTATACTGTTGGATTACTGTGGCAATTATCCGGGTCTTATTTTGAGCTCAATTATTTAATTTAAGCTGACATTCTTTTTGTAAGATTGTCACATGATTTAAGATTCCATTCATGTGATACTTGATACCATCAAACCCTACTACACATATTGTTTGCAGGTTCATTTGGTATTTATTGGCACCTCCATATTGTTTACTGTGACTGTGTCTTCTTGATTATTGTTGCTTTGAGTATACCGTTATTTAGAATCAGTAGCAATTTTCATGAAGCTTCATATTAATCCCTTTATTTTTTTAGCCCTTAGTTGTAGTTGTGCCAAAATATCATTTGCATGATATTAGGAGCAAAACTCTTTATAGGACAAAGAAAAAGAAGAAAGGAAAAAAGAAGAAGAAGATAAACAAAAGAAAGAAAAAGGAAATAAACAAATAAATAAAAATAAAAAAAATAAAAATTTGGGGTTGAATCCTCAGCCTGTCACCAATTTGAAGCATCAAAAGACACATTATCAGTAGTAACTCATCATTGGACTCGGGGGTGGTTTGGTGTTTTTTTTCCTAATCTGGTGCCTTTTTTTAGGTTCTCGCCATGGTTAGTTCCACTAATGTGATTTTGCCCATAGGCCTTTTCAGGTTTTCCTATAGCGAGGGCTTATCACTTTTTCCTGTGGGGGCATACCACAACCGAGTTTTTTTACAATTTTACCCATGGGCACTTTCGGGTTTTCACCTGGTCCATCGATGGCTCATTTTTGCCGGTGATTCTTTTTAAATAAAATCACATCCTCCGCCTTTTTTTCTTATTTTTTCTCCTTTTTTTACTTTTTTTTGATAAAATTGTAGGCTATCTAAAAATCACAATAGATAGTTGATCCCCCCATCAAACACCGATGATGAAAGTTACAATCTGACGACTTTCACACCCTAAAATAGCCAAGGCAAAGATCACTCAACAATGGTCTTTACAACGCTCTACAGAAGAAGTTATAAGTCATTAGCTCCTTCTAAAACGCGGAATTCACCTTCGCATTTCAGTTCTTGAAACACAGGCGACCCCCGCGTTTCCAACCCGGCCCTCAGCAAACAAAACGCCGACGACCCTCGTGTTTTTCAACATCTAGTGGGCGACCCTTGCATTTTTCAACATTTAGTGGGTACCCAATGTTCGCGGTGAAAATTGCCTTCATTGAATTCATTGTTATCTCAAGTAATTGCTTTTTGGTTACAAAAGATCCGGTCTTTTTTAGATCCGGTTACAACGAAATCAAAGAAAAAAAAAGATTACAACTTTCCTTTCGAACGAATCGCGAGCTCCTGTTTTGCGGTCGCTCGCTTGTGTGGGTTCTTTGCCGACGCCGGGGTTAATCCGTGGACCACCGCGCGAGCTAGATCTGGTCGGATCTACACGAGTTGACGGGTATTATTTCGCGAAGGAAATAATAGCCGGGGGGGGGGATTAATTCACCAAGGAAATAATCGCCCTTAGTTCTCGGGATCAAAGGCCAAGCTTTGATCCGGAGTATGATCTCGTGTAGATCTCAGATCTGATCCCTCTCTCTCTCTCTCGAACTCCTGCCTTTTGTGATGTGGACGCTCGCCGAGAACCAGATCTGAATGTTTAAGTCCTCAAGTCTTTAAAACTCCAGGCTCGATTCTCAATTCGGCAGAGTTTCGGCTTTCAAAGTTCCAACCCTTTAAAATGAACCAATGGGGGCCTATTTATAGGCTCTCTGAACTGTGCCCGCGCACAGAACTGGGTCGGCCACCTATGGGTGGCCGGCACTGGGCCGAGCCCCCCTTAGGCTTTGGGTTTTGTCTTTTTGTGTATTTGGTTGAGTCCGTGATTCGGTTGACTTAGACTCTGATTTGTTGATCTGATTTGGCAGTAAATCCAATTCCTGATTTGGCAGTAAATCCACTTCTGAGTTCGAGTCCGAAACTGATCTTGATTCGATCGTGATTCGTCCGAGTCTGCCCTTGGTTGGATGACTCGTTGACTCTTCGAACACTTGGCTTGATTCCACACGCGAATGGATGTATTCCGATGCTTGTGTGCGATTCGTCAACCTCGTCGCCTCGTTGGTTCGTCGGTTTGTGCCGAGCTGTACTAAGGGACCTATAAGCAATTTTATACGCCTACAGATACCCCCTCAAAAGTATTTCAGCCTCGTTCTTTTATAGAAGAGTCTGGAATACTTTGTATATGATTGTCCCAACCTTCAGTCGGTGTAACGGGACCTTGGAATGGCTTTTGTTTTTTAGTCCTTCAATCCTCCAGGCTATTCGGTGCTTTGTCGAATGTCTGTAAGAGTTCCGGTGCTGCATTTATTGTCTGACCGTTGTCGGAATTTTAAACTTAAAGTCGATTCCTGATTTTCTAATCTTTAGCTCGTGTTTGTTGGTTCAACATAGAACTGACCATCGATTGTTGGCGTTGAGTCTTTATTTGCGACGCGTTGTCCGGCGTAGTGTTGTTGAGTTATCCTTAAGAATTTTTAGAAAAAATATTCTCCAGGAACTTCTCAACCAAAAATAGGGAATAGTTTATACTCATATACTTTATTGGAGTATTTTCTGTGCCCAAATGAGCTGAACTCGCCTGATAATGAGCTGAACCGGCTTGATAATAAGCCAAAAAAGGCAGTAATTAGGCTAAAAAAATCTTCTGATTCTTCCGAATATGTGGGAGAGGCAAGAATAAACCAAAGACTGAACCCTCGGTCGATTTGAAGTTGTTTCGATGCTCGATCCAGCTTCAATTTGAATTCTGGTTCAAACCAGGTCTGGTCCGGTTCAACTTGGTCTGGCCCGGTTCAACTAGACTTGGTTCAACATTATAAAAAAGGGTTTTTTCTCCTCATTAGGGCCGGCCACCCTCTCTCCCTTATTTTTGGATTTCTCTTCCCTCGAGCATCCGTTCTCCCTCAAAACTTCATAGTTGCATTAGATCTAGTCTTCCTTTGAATCTTTGACTGAGAAATCCCTCAAAATTTCCATATTTAGAATTTCTCTCAAGCCCCTCGAACGCGTGTTTTGAGTCTCTTTCAAGATCTGATTTTTATTGGATCCACGAGCTTTTCCTCAGGTAAATCCTCAACCATTTTAGCATATTTTATGCTTAATTCAATTTATGAATTTGTGGGGTCGCATGCGAGGGTTAGGATTAAGATTTGGCGCCTCGAGCTCACCTTTCAGGGGGGGAGAATTGCAAAAAAGAGGAACTTTTTCCTGGATCTGATCCCTTAATTTATTTTGCAGGTCTCTATGTCTCGTATTGCGAGAGGTCAATCCTCTACCGCGTCGGCTGATGGCGCGCCTCCCTCTTATGCTGGTGAGCTATTTTTTAGAATTTTACAAATTAGTCCATTTTTTCTTGAAAATTTGCAAATTGGTCCTTTTTATCCCCCATTTTGTTCTCCTTGGTGAGGCAATCGGGAAGAGCCTTGATTCTCCTTGGCAAGGATCGACGCTTTAAAGATATGTTTTGCTTGGTCAAAACCATATCTCAATATAAAGGGGGCGTTTTGACGCTGCATTGTGCCTTATAAGGCAGGGATATATAGTCGATATACCCTATCTTATAAGTGCATAATGTGGCCAAATCGTCTCACCCTTTATAAGGCAGTGACTCTATCTTACCCATTCGTAGGATGAGTTCAACTTCCTTTTATAATTGAGACTAACAAATGTTTAAATGTTTGCTTCCAGTGGAATATCCTTCTGGAGCGTTTTCATCTCACGCAGTGTATGGGCGTCGTGGCGAGTATTATTCGACTTCCGACGATTTTTCCCCTATCCCAGTCACTGGAGTATTGGGGTTGGATGCACCGCCGCGTAACGAGCTTCTTGCCTCTGCTTCTACTTTGAAGAATCGCCTCACTGCTTTAGGACGAGAGATGCCTGCGACACGTCACATATTTTATGGTTGGGTCCATTCTTTGGACAAGCTTTGGTGGACTCGCATGACGAAGTACGTCTTGAGCCGATGGAGCGAGGAGTTGCACGCTTGTGGTCTGTATGCAGCCGTTCGTGCCACCATGTATGGTTTGCCTGTTAGCGCGAAGCATTTCTTCGCTTTGTACGAGCTCTATAACCCGGATTCGAACACTTTTCTGACCCGGCAAGGGGAGTTGGGCTTGGCCCTCCATGAGATGCACAGGATTTCTGGTTTGCCCATGGGACAGATGCTATATCAGGAATATTTTCCCTCCAACCAAGAATTAAGTCAGCTGAAGGATCGCATGCTCGACCGCTACGAGACTTTATGGGACCTCACATGCCACTATCATCTCGCTTTGGCGCAGTCTAAACCTTTAGCGAAGAGGGCTAAATCCCATGTGAGCCAGAAACAGTTTGCGTCTTATTTGTTCAGAAATCTAGAGAGCAATTCTGGCGAGGCTATTTGTGAGTTGGCACCACTCATTCCTTCAGGGGTTAATAGTCTACTGAAGAAGGTTGATGCTCATTCCTATACCATTAGCAGTCCTGAGAGTGGTTTTCCTACAGGGACCAAGTTTAAATCATTCTTGTGGCATGCGACCGCGCCGATTCGACCGATGACCCTTCTCGCCGGTTACCTTGCTATCTGGTTAAAGAAATGCATGGTCCCATATCAGTCTAGTGATATCTTGCCATTGGAGGTGCTCTACCCAGCAGTTCAGCTTGCCTACAAAAAGGAACTTTCGCTTCTTCCGGTGATGGTAGCCAACATTCATCGAGGGCTTCGACAGATTTCTAGTGCTTTTACACGGAAGGAAAGTGAATCACCGGCTCAGATTCCTACTATTAAGGTGGAGCTTCCGTACACTTATTTGATGGCTTGGTTCGTCCTTCATCGTTCTGATATGATGTCAGTACCGTATGCCACAGACCCCTCCGCTCCCCTACTACAGTTGTTTGAGAATGGCAAGTGGGAGGGGCGAGGATTCCCTGACGTCAGACAGCAGCTACAGGTCCACAAGTGTTGGGCGTTTTCCACTTGCTTTCCACAGTTCTCCGGCCGATACGGCGAGTGTCTGATTGATGAGGAAAAGCCGAGGGGGGTATCGAACTCATTTAGACGTCGGCTGCTTTAACTGGCTGGTGAACATCAGGCCGGGTTATCTGACTTTCCGGGTGAGGAATCAGTGTTTCATAGAGCGGTTCAGTCTCCCAGGTACTGAGCGACAGTTGAACCTCACTTTCCTGAGCTGCAAGTGGTTGCTAGCAGCTAATAAGACTGTCCGTGTGAAGCCTATCGAAGAGTTGGTGGCCGAAGAAGCCTCTCAGCTTGATTCTCGTGTTATCCAGGACGGTGCTCGATCACAGAGGGCTCAGGGCAAGACCCGCCGACTTGATGCAGAAGGTCACAGGGCCTTTAGTTCTGCTGGAGAGGCCTCAGGCGGAGACCCTGAAGACTACGAGGCAGATTTGGAGCAAGGTTAGTCACCTATTTTTTCTTTTTCTCTGCATTTCCAAGTTGCTATTCCTGACCACTATTTGATATTTCAGGGACAGCGACCAATAGTGACGACGAATTCCGTCCTTTTACCCGGGCAAGACCTTCGATTGCTGTCCGTGCTGATAGGCGGAAAAGATTAGCCCACAAGCCGCATGCAAATTCACGAGCATCTGAGATGGACTTGGCTGATGAGGATCCTGTTAGTGACGGAGGTAACGTCTATTCTATAGATCATTTTCTTGATCGTTTAGAACTTCTGGCTCATGCTTTCCCATCCTATGCAGGATATCGTGAGGAAGGCGAGATGAGTCCCGATGATTGTGCATCTCCTGGTGAGCCTGACTCACCGCACCAGGTAGAAAAGCCTGCAGAGACCGCCCATGTTGGGGAGTCTGTCAATGAAGGACCCAGTTCGGTGATTCCAGGTACATCTTCAAGAGGTAACTTGTCTCTATTGGCCATAGTTTCCTTCCTCTTCCCTTATATCTTTTTATGTCAGATTTTTCGATTGATGACTTCGATGGGGAGGGCCTGCCTATGGACACTTCTATGTTCAGCTTCATGTATGACTCTCCTCAGATCGATGGCCAGCCGCCTCAGGATATGTTTCCTGAGTCTGTACTCCCTCAGACTCCCGGGAACGGTTATTTTGAAGGTGCGTGCCTCTTCTCAAGCTAACTATAGGACTAGCCAATTCCTTGACTAATGCAACTATAATATGATGTTTCTGTTTTGTGCCTAACAGGGGCTTTTGTTGAGGCTGACCCTGTTGAGCCGGCTGTACGACCAACTCCACCAGTCGATGCAGCTACAGTCCTTACATCTCCACCACCCCCAGTGACTCGAGGGGGAGGAGGTATAATTTAATTAACTGAGCAAAGCCATTCATTTCCTTATTGAGGCTTTTGACGAATTTCTCTTCTTTGTGTAGGGCTTCCTTCTCAGCTTCATGTCCTCGTTAAGGAGTTGTTATCGGGGAATGACCCTGAGAAGATCATCATCAGCGTAGAAGTCCGCTCTTATTTCTCCTCCCTGACTGCTATAATTGGCAAACTCCTCCACGACGGACTTTCTCTTCGCCAATTTAAGCCCTACCTCGATTCCAAGATAAATTTGATTAGGGACATAGGATGTCCGGATCTGGCGACGGCTATGGTTGATGACCTTGATCGCTTAGAGCGTGAGCTTCAGATGTTTCATGAGCTCCGGGATACAGGTGCCTCTTCATTCGTTGCTGCCGAGTTGGATGCTCGCTTACAGACATGGCGCAGTACTCGGATGGTTGCCGAGCTCGAGATTCAGGTGCAGCGGGGCCGCATAGATCGAGTTGAGGCTGATCTTGCCACTAGATCATCTTCCCTTGAGGAGCTTGATTCTCAGATAGATCAGCTCCGACGAGAACTCCGTGAGAAGGAAGACACAAAGATGCAGAATCAGCAAGCAAATGCTGCTTTATCTGATGAGCTGAAGTCCTTGAAGCAGACACTGGCTGAGACAGAGGAGGTTGCTGTGAGGACTTTAGCCGCGAACGAAGAGTCTGTCAGAGCTGAGTTGCAGGAGGAGCTTAGACGCTCTTATGACGAGAAGTTATCTGAATTCAGTCAGCAGATTCTTAGCCATGGGCTTGATGTATGATTTTATTTGCTGAAAACCTTGACATTTGATTCTCTTTAGTGGACCTGATTTTTGTCTTTATCTTTATTATGATTCCTCATTCCGTTTGAAATGATTGACCATAATACTCATAGGATTTTTGGCAAACCCCCAGCCTTCAACGGGTTTGATTAGCCTTTACCGACTACCGTTTGAGTCGGGCTAGCATGCGGATTATCGGAATCCGTTCCGCATGTAACGTTGTGCTAAGGGAATGAACTCCCTTAGACTTCGTGCTATGATGTCGAATACATAGACTTCGCCATTGTTACGGGAATAGGCTACCCGGCGACACGTGTTAGGTGTTGACTTTAGGATTTTTGGCTAACCCCCAGCCTTCAACGGGTTTGATTAGCCTTTACCGACTACCGTTTGAGTCGGGCTAGCATGCGGATTATCGGAATCCGTTCCGCATGTAACGTTGTGCTAAGGGAATGAACTCCCTTAGACTTCGTGCTATGATGTCGAATACATAGACTTCGCCATTGTTACGGGAATAGGCTACCCGGCGACACGTGTTAGGTGTTGACTTTAGGATTTTTGGCTAACCCCCAGCCTTCAACGGGTTTGATTAGCCTTTACCGACTACCGTTTGAGTCGGGCTAGCATGCGGATTATCGGAATCCGTTCCGCATGTAACGTTGTGCTAAGGGAATGAACTCCCTTAGACTTCGTGCTATGATGTCGAATACATAGACTTCGCCATTGTTACGGGAATAGGCTACCCGGCAACGTGTATTAGACGTTGACTTATCCCTACTTAGGCTTCGGGATAAAATACCCCAGAATCGAACTCTGGTGTCTTTTTTTTCGGAGAAAGACTAAACCGGCGACGCGTGTTAGGCGTCGGCATATCCTTTCTTAGGATTCAGGATGAAATTCCCCATGCGTGTAAGGCATGGATTTTGGTGTTATTAATAACAACCTGCCACAATGTTGAATATGTGAACGGGTGTTCTTTTTAACGGTTAAGAACTAACCGGCAGCGCGGGTTAAGCGCAGACTTATCCTTGCTTAGGTTTCAGGATAAAATACCCCAGAATCAGACTCTGGTGTCTTTTTGTGCGGAAAAAGACTAAACCGGCAGCGCGTGTTAGGCGCAGACTTATCCCTGCTTAGGATTCGGGATAAACTTCCTAGGATGAATCCTAGATTGATAGATTCTTAGAAAAGGTTGGTGCGGGAAAGGAAGAATTTTATATTCTATTTCCCGGTCTTCTTTTAGGGTGAAGGCGAACCCGAATACAAGGAAGGAAGAATTTTATATTCTATTCCTTGATTCTGGAAAGGAAGAATTTTATATTCTATTTCCAGCGCAAAAGAAACTAGAAGTGGTATCTCCACTCCGAGAATCTGGAAAATCTAGATAAACTTGCCTTTTATAGGATTGGTTATCTAAACTGAAAAATGAGTTCTTCGTTTATCGAAGTGAAACTTCAACTTCGGTTATAGCCATGAGAGGGCTTAACCAAAGAGAAGAAGAAGGGAGTTCTTTCGTTTATCGAAAGGGGACTCCGAAATAAAAGTGGACCTCTTGTTCATGGAAAGAGTTAAGAGGGCCAAAAAGATATTTTTGGTGGACCCACTATCAATTGAAATTGATCAGTGAGGGATTTTGGTGGTGAAAAAAATTGAGGGATTTTGGTGGTGAAAAAGATTTTGGATTATCCTCTAGAATATTAAGTGTAATATTCTTCAAGGAACTTCCCGGTAAATGAGTTATCCTGAATGCACTAGGGATAGTACTTTTTCAGGAACTTCCCATTTATTGGCATTAATTGCCTGTCGCCCTCTTGAGTAATTAGGCGATATGCGCCGTTTGAGTAGACTGTGTCTATCACAAACGGTCCTTCCCACTTGGGTTCAAATTTACCTTTCTGGAGTTGAGGATTATCGGTCGACGAGCAGCGAGGACCAGATCTCCTTCCTTGAAGCTTCTCTGTCGGACTCTTTTGTTAAAAGCCCTAGATATTCTGGCTTGATAAAACTCGATGTGTTGTTGAGCCTCCAAGCGCTTTTCATCCAACCTCTCGAGTTCTTCGAGACGTTTTTGATGCTGTTCTTTTGTCGTCATCTCGGTTGTGAGGGTGATCCGAAGGGATGGGATTTGGATCTCTAATGGTAGCACAGCTTCACATATGTATACCAACGAATACGGGGTGGCCCCTGTAGGTGTGCGTATGGTGGTGAGATAAGCCCAAAGTGCTTCACCGAGTTTATCGTCCCAGTCTCGTTTATTGGTCTTCACGAGCTTTGACAGGATCTTAATGATCGTCTTGTTGAACGTCTCAGCTAATCCATTCGCAGCGGGATAATAAGCTGTTGACGAAACATCTTCAATTTTGAACTTGTCACAAAACCTGACGAAGGCGTTGCTTATGAACTGTGGACCGTTGTCATGAATGATCCGTCTTGGCACGCCGTGTCGGTATATGACATGATGTTTAATGAAATTGATGACGTTGTTCGTCTTCACTTCTCTAAGCGAAATCGCTTCAGCCCACTTTGAAAAATAATCTGTGATTGCGAGGATGAACCGATCACCTTGACTGAAGGGGGGAAAAATAGGACCGACAATGTCCATACCCCATGTCTCGAACGGCCAAGACGTGGTTGACGTGTGCAACTGCTCTGGCGGTTGATGCATATAGTTTGCATGTATTTCACAAGCATGACACTCTCGAGCGTATTCGATTGCGTCACGAACCATTGTTGGCCAAAAATATCCCATTCTCCTGATGCGATCATACAGTTTGGGACCAGGTTGATGCGCACCACATTATCCTTCGTGTGCTTCCTTAAGAACTTCTTCTGCTTCTTTGTTCGAAAGACACCGGAGTAACAAACCATCATACCCTCTATGGTATAACGTATGGGTCTCGGTATTATAGAAGAACCTTGGTGCTCTTCGACGGATTGATTCCCTTTCTTTTATGTCCTCTGGTAAAATACCATACTGGACGTAGTCAGTGATGGGAAAGCGCCAATCTCGGGACTCAGACCCAATTTGAGTTGAATTCACCTCCTTGGCGTTTATGTTTCCATCGTCTTCCTCTTCAATATCCATATCGTATATGGGTATGCAGAGCTGATGCGTCCTTACTGTGACTAACAGCTCTGTTTCGGGAGGCTGCGCAAGTGAAACCGCTAGTGCTGCCAGTGCATCCGCATAAGCGTTCTGGAGATGGGGGATATATTCAATGAAAAATTCTTCAAAAGATTCTGCCATTTTGATGGCCTCCTGGTGGTACGGGATTAGGTCTTGGTTCCTGACTTCATACTCTCCACGGACTTGGTTGACTATCAATTGAGAATCCCCAAAGGCTTCGAGATATTCGACCCCCAGCTCCTTACCGAAACTGAATCCAATGAGAAGCGCGTTGTATTCGGCTACGTTATTAGAGCACGGACTAGTCAACGAATAAGCTCGAGGCATCACATGCTTCCCCGGGGAGATTAGGACAACCCCAACCCCGGAGGAAACTGTAGAACCTATTGGGGTTATTACCCTATTAACTGCCCTCGAGGCACCATCGAAATATAATTGCCATACTTGTTGGTGCGACGTAGTATTAACCTCGTGGGTTTCATCCGGCAAATGATCATATACTTCTGCCGTATCTGTGGTCAGGTTTGCCGCCAGAAGATCACAAATCGCTTGTCCTTTGATCGACTTCTGTTGTTTGAAGTGCAAATCATATTGAGACAAGAGAAGATCCCATTTCGCTAACCGCCAATTCATAGAGGCTGGTTGCGTCATAAACACCCGTACTGGATTAACATTGGAAATGACATAAATCGTCTGTCCAACCAAGTAATGCCGCATCTTTTGCATCGCGAATACCAATGCGAGGCATTCTTTCTCAATCATCGGATATCGAGACTCAGCGTCTACCAAGGTCCGACTTAGGTAATAAACTGCCTGTTCGTGACCGTTATCGTCGTCTTGTGCTAGTAAAGCACTTATCGAGTGGTTCATCGCCTTTATGTAAATCAAGAACGGTTTACCCGATTTCGGTACAACGAGAACAGGAGGATTCGCCAGATACGTTTTGATATCTTCGAATACTTTTTAGCAGGCGATGAATGACACCCCTTTCTTGTTTAGCTTAGAAAATGGTTGGCATTTCCCAGAAAGGTTTGAGATGAACCGCCGGATGTAAGCTAGCCGCCCTTGCAATCCTCTGAGCTCTCTTAGATTTCTAGGAGGTTGCAGTTCCCTTAGTGGTGACGACGAACCCAAGAAATTTTCCGCTGGACATTCCAAGAAATGATTTAGTGGGGTTCATCTTCAACTGATGACTCCTCATGAGATCGAACATTGTCTTCAAATCCTTGATGTGATCTTCCTTGTTGCGGCTTTTCACAACCAAATCATCCACGTAGCACTCGACTGTTTTCCTGAGATGTTCTTGGAAAATCTTAGTCATTGCTCGTTGGTATTTGGCGCCTGCGTTCTTTAGACCGAAAGGCATCACGGTGTAGCAAAAGACACCGAGGGGCGTTCTGAACGCTGTATGCTTCTCGTCATCTGGGTGCATCTTGATTTGGTTATATCCTGAGAAACCATCCATAAAAGACATTCTCTCAAATCCGCACGTATTGTCGATAATGACATCTGTGATTGGGAGAGGAAAGTCGTCTTTTGGACATGCCGTATTCAGGTCCCTGAAGTTAATGACATCCATGATCGGGAGAGGAAAGTCGTCCTTTGGACATGCCGTATTCATGTCCCTGAAGTCAATGCAAATCCTGATTTTACCGTTCTTCTTCATGACTGGAACGATATTGGCTAGCCAATCTGGATGTTGTTCCTCTCGGATAAATCCTGATTCGATCAACTTCTTAACCTCTGCCTCAATGGCTTCCATAATCTGCGGACGAAACCGTCTTTGCTGTTGCTTGACAGGTTTGGCATCCGGCTTGATATCAAGGCGATGCATTGCTACATTGGGGTCGAGCCCTGGCATGTCTTCATAATTCCATGCGAAGACGTCGATATATTCCCTGATGAGAGCAATCAATTCCTCCTTCTCATCTGGGGGAAGACTGTCGCTGATGAATATAGGCTTTGGATTAGCTTCATCACCCATGTTAATCTGGACTATTTTATCTTCAGTGGGTGGTTCTCTTTGCTCGAACCTATCACCATACTGCATATTCAGATGGTGAACCCACGGGTCTTCCCATGTTGGCATTTGATCGTCGTCTTCCAGGGTGGATGGATCGGCTGTAGCCATATTTTTTTGGTACATATACTGCTTTGGCTGGATTACGAGGACCTCGATCGAAGTATAAACCTTCTCCGAGTGTGAAATCGTAGCCCTGCTTTTCCATGAGCTTGCGGGCTTCTGGACTATACTTGGATAGATGTCGACCAGGTTTGTCATCATCTTCGTCTTCACTTAGGAAATGATCTGGTAACGGAGAGCTTTTTCCTTTACCGTAAATCACTTCTTTTGCGCCTCTTATTTTGTTCGGGACGACCATGGTTGTTCCGAAAGAATGCTGGAGGTGTTCCTTCGTTACATAGGATGATCGGATCGGCATATACAACTCAGGATTGTCGTACAGCTCTTTTATTACATCATCAAGAGACAGGGAGTACTCTAAATCGTTATTTATTTTATTATTGGCAAGTTGCCAGTTACAACTGCCCTCTGACGTTTGATCATCGTCAAGGTTGATTACAAAGGGTACAATGTCATTTAAAACAAAACCACCATTGTAATCGAATCCGGCTTCGGTATCAGCTTCTTCTCCGCTGTCCATGCCATGGGCCGATGATTCAGTATCGGATTCGTTACCATAAAGGAGAGAATCAGTAAAATAATTCTCATACCCTTTGAATGGTTGCTTATCCACGACCACCGTCCTAACCTTAAACCCTATTATCAGTGTCGACATATTTCAAACACTGATGGAGAGTTGAGGGGATTATAACGTTACTATGGATCCAAGGCCGACCCAATAGTAAGTTATACGACGTCTCAGCATCAATCACATAACATGTGACTTCTGTCTTCAAATCTCCCATTTGACACTTTATCCGGATTTTACCTAAAGGTCTTGACCCGCTGGTATTGAACCCGTAGATAACAGTGCCTGTGGACGCCAACTTGCTAACTGGAATACCGAGGAAATGCATCAAGCGAAGCGACATAATACTCACAGCAGAACCCGGATCCACTTGGATTCGGTTGACCTTGCTGGAGCCAATGTACCCAACGAAATATAGGGGTCGATCATGGTTCGAATTCTTCGTCTGCATATCCTCTTTGGTGAAAGTAATATAGGGAAGGTTCTTAGGCTGTTCAGGCACCGGCTTGATTTGAGTCAGAAACACCTCTGAATTGGCCAAAGCTTCTTGCAAGGCCTCCCTGGTTTCCTTGGACAGCCACAACAATTCATATAGTGTTATCCTTGCTGGAATGTTGGCTAGTTGAGCCATTATATCGAAGACTTGCGGAGTCTTCGAGTTTTCCGGTCTGTCCTTTCCAATCGGGCGACTGAAACGAGACTGCTTCGGATTCTGAACTTCCTGGGGATTCTTTTCCTTCGATTTATTCACTGGCTGTTGTCGAGCCTCTGCGCCCGGTGTAGGACTCGTAATCACCTCCCATCCCGTGAGAGTTTTGGCTGGTCCCCGTTTATTCACCCCCTGCTCACTAGGTGGTGGATAGTTGTAGTGATACTCATTTCCGCTTCGGGTCACAAAAACTTCTTGTTCTTCTTCAGAGAGCGGAAAAGCTAGTATTCTTTCGTCATCTTCTCCTGGGATAGCAGAGACTCCGCAGCAAGACTTTCCTTTCCCTTTGGACTTCTTCTTGGATGACGATCCGGCCCATTGTTCATCTTCAATTAGGTCGGGGTGAACCCAGAGGATTTCGCCGTTTGGAGCTGTATGTGGCACAAGTCCTTTTTGGCGCTGTCCATGTGGGTCATCGTTTACTGTCTTCATTCCTACTTTGGTGATGCGCTCCGGTTTGAACCATGTTGTGGGCACCGATCCAAAGCTGATTGAAACCGCGTTTGCTCCAACATTCTTGGACGGCTTCGGTGTTATGACGCCTACATCAATTAGAGCCTGGATCTTTTCCTTGAGGTGGTAGCACGACTTGGTAGGGTGATGGACCGCTCTATGGTATGCGCAATACTTCGGATCCGTCACTTTGTTAGCCCCTTCTTGATCCACAATCGCTGGCAGCTGGATTTTGTTATTCTCCAACAGGTACTTAAAGATGCCGGGAACTTCGTCATCCTTGAAGGAGTATACTTTAGGAAACCTCGGCTCCGAGGATTTCTGCTTCTGATGCCGTTGTTGCCATTGCCCCTGAGCTTGTGATGGTGCTTGTTGCTGCGGCTGTTGCTGAGGTTGCAATTGGAAAGTTTGATTAGCGTCAACTGCATTAGCATGTGCCTTACCTTTCCCCCGTGGGACGAAATTCTGTTGCGGAGCACTATTCGCCTGTTAGCCTCTTTCCGCCTTCTTCCTTCTGAGGAACCGCTCGGCCTGCTCTCCTCGAACCTTCAGATCCTTCCATGTCTTGGACGGTGCTGTCCCCATTGCTTCCAACACGTCCAGTGAGAGGTTGTTGTGGCAAGTCTGGAGGATGAATTCCTCGGTGATCGGGTCCCGACAGTTCATCGCCTTGTTCCGGAACCTTTTGACGAAGGTGTCCACCAATTCCCCGTCTTTCTGCTTCTCGTCCAGCAACGATACGATGGATATCTCTGTGTCGTCGTCGAAGAAGTTGGCGAGGAATTTGGTCTCCATGTCGTCCCAGCTATTTATGCTTCCTGGCTTGAGGCGACGATACCAATCAAAAGTGGCTCTACGATGAGTGCCAACGAAGGACCGTACCATCAGAGGCTCATTACCAGAGATAACCCCCAGGTGTGATTTGAAGTAAATCAAATGTTGAGTGGGGGAACCCATCCCATTAAACGACATGAAGTTAATTAGGTTGAACTTCGCCGGATATGGGATTGATTCCCACTCTCTTGGGTATGGACAAGGTATGCCTGTTTTCTTCATCTCTTGAGTGGAAATCAACGTATTGATTTTGCTCTCGAGATTTTTAATCTTCAAGTTTTCACCTATGTTTTCGTTAGCATTCTCATTACCACCCCCTGCATTGACGGGAGGATTATTGGCGTTATGCGTCTTATTCGCATTTGTGTCCTCATCTTCCAGATTAACCGGGTTACGACGACTTGGCTCGCCTTGCTGGTTTGTCAATGCCTGGATTTGTTGGTCATGCATCTCTCTCATGTTTTGCATGGCCATCTACATTTCGAACCTGAAGGTTTCCTGTTGCTTAGCTAAGGCGTCTTCAAGCATTTTGGCCACTTGCTCCGCACTTATCATAAGTGACTCGCGGGGTTGTCCCTCGCTGGATACCGTATTATCTGATGCGACTACGGAGCTGGCATCAGATTCTTCATCTTCTGAAGGGAGTCTTGTTCGAATCCTACCATAGGTTGTTCGCTTGATGGTTCCGGACTGCAGACGGGTTCTACGTCGGGATGCTTTTAGAATCGATTCGAGATTGTCCCGCGCTGATGTCCCTCTGCTGGTCATGTTGGTGGTGACCCTCGGAAATTCTCCATCTTCAACCACCGTTCTTCTTCGGAGAAAACGCCTAGGCCTTGGTTTTGGCGTTTCGGTATTAAGTCTTTCAAAAACTGAAACTCTTTCGGGGACCGCCTTGATGCAGTCGCACTCAGACAATACTGCCCGAATGAGTTTGGAACAGGGGCATTGAGTTTCCTGTTCTCGGGGACTCCTCTTCCTGGTTTTACTCGTACCCCCAACACGATAGTACAATTCGTCTGCTTGACCTATCGTGTGTTGGCACGACTTCTCAGGTATAACATTATCGCCATCAGACGGTAATGTTTCCTTCTGAGGGTAAATTGCCTTCTTTGGGCTTTCGAAAGTCACGCGCCTCGAAACATGCCTTTTTAAGCGTGAGTTCTCGGCGGGCTCCTGGACTTCAATGCGCAAGTTGGTGCGCATGATTGCCCTGGTCTCTTTGTCATGTTGGAGGTGACGGCGATCCCCAGCATGTTGCGTCGTCCGGGGCTTCTTCATCGGGCCCAAACGATCTTGAACAGGAGCTTTGCCTCTCTCGTCGGGAATCGGACCGAGGCGCTCCAAGACTGACTTTTTCCTTCGGGATGATTCTGCATGATCTCTCGGAGAAGCTATTGGGATTACCGGCGACTTTGGTTGATTCACCGGAGGTTGAACTTTGGTTAGAGGCTGTTTCGGCCTCCACACTTGGCGGGTTGATGGAGGCTTCTTGGCCACTCTTTCTTTCTTCAATTCTTCGGCCTTCTGCACAAGGATTTTTGCTTGTGCAAGCAATGCGCGGCGTTTGTGAATCCGCTCTTCGAGTGTCGAACGGTTCCGTTTGACTCGGATCCATTCGTTCGTTGGCGGCT
Source organism: Asparagus officinalis (assembly GCF_001876935.1). Classification (NCBI taxonomy): domain Eukaryota; kingdom Viridiplantae; phylum Streptophyta; class Magnoliopsida; order Asparagales; family Asparagaceae; genus Asparagus; species Asparagus officinalis. Next base: position 24,545,750 of record NC_033799.1, on the reverse strand, counting down.
TGAAGGAGCTGCCATTCTTCAATTGTTGAGGCTGTTTGCCTCCCCTGTTCTTCAGATCCGCGTTGTAGCGGCCTCCGTCTGTGGACTCCATCGCCTTAGCGAATTGCCGCGCAAGGCATTGACGTCGCCTCTGGCGGGCTCTCTTTGAGAGAGTCACAACGCC
>NC_033799.1:24544124-24545023 GCF_001876935.1 Asparagus officinalis | reverse complement strand
CGGTCTCGACCACGTTGGACGATGCGGGAACGTCGCGTGGTGCGGGCGCAGCGGTGGCAATGGGATCTTGGATCTTCGAGCCGAAGGTCCCGCGAACATTTCTGGAAGAGGATGCCTTCCTGCGCCTGTTCGGAGAGGCGGATCTGGAGGAGGAGGAAGAGAGGTACTCTTCAAACTTTTGCTGATCGAACTCGTATTCGATCTCTTCATTCACCCGGATCTTGAATGCCGGTTGCGTCACGACGGCCTCGGCAGCGAGGCCGTTGGCTCCCACTGTGGTCGCCAGCTTGTTTTCGTCGAAAGTTGCTTTCTTCATTGATTTCATTAAAACTTTAGTCGTTACAAATGAATTCAAATAACGAAAATAAAAATTACAACTTTCTTGAAAATAAACGCAAGATCCGTTTATCGTCTCTTGCTTGCGTGGGTCTTTGGCCTGTGACGGGGACGTTGATATCCGTGGACTACCTGGCAATCAGATCTGCTCCCGAAAAATCGGACAGAGCTTCGTCGATCCGCGAGGAGATTTAGAAGCTTGAAGCGCCTATCTCGGCTAAAACGAGATATTTGCTCTTCTTAGGATTACCGGCGAAGGGTAATACTAAGGAACGGACACGGGTGATGAAGAATCTGATGAAGACCTCTCCTCTGTTGAAGCGCTCGACCACTCTTCACTGCAGCAGGGCTTCGCCAACTCTCCAAAAATCCAGATCCTCCAAAAATGAGGCCTTAGGTTGCTATTTATAGGCAATGGGGGCACCTAGGGTGCCTAGACACCCCTGGGGTGTCTAGGAAAAGCCTAGACACCCCTGGGGTGTCCTTGGGGTGTCTCGGAATTTCCAAGACACCCCTGGGGTGTCTCAGAAATTCCGAGACACCCCTGGGGTGTCTCGGAAATT
>NC_033799.1:24458144-24544092 GCF_001876935.1 Asparagus officinalis | reverse complement strand
TCCGAGACACCCTTGGTGTGTCTCGGAATTTCCGAGACACCCCTGGGGTGTCTCGGAATTTCTGAGACACCCCTGGGGGTGTTTTGGAATTCCTGAGACGTCCGTTGAGGTGCATTCGATTGTTTTCGCCGTAAATTCTTCGTCCGAACTCGGATTTGAGTGATTCCAAGTGCGTTGGAAGCTTGACAATGGGTTCGATCCGCTCCGGTGGTTGGATTATCTGTAGAATGAACGAGACACGAAGGGCGTTGTTCTTTTTGCAACATCGCGGGGCTCTCGATTAGCCCGTGCCTTTGTTATCCCGAAATCCTATCAGCTCACGTAGTTCGTCGATTCACTTCAATCGTTCATCGACGTCAATCGAACTCCTGTGGATCGGATAGTGATGTTCATCGTCGCTTTTTAACACTGAACCGTTCGTGGAGACCTATAGGAAATTTTTGATGCCTACAGATACCCCCTCCAAAGCGTTCTGGACTCGTTTCTTTTATAGAAGAGGCTGGAATACTTTGGATGTGATTGGTCTAGCCTTCAGTCGGCGTAAGGACCTGTAGTTAGCTTCAACTCTTGGCTCTTTCAATTTTCGGTCTGTTCGATGCTTTGACGAATAGCCGAAGTTCTTTCGGCGCTGCGTTTATCGCTTGGCCGTCGTCGGAGTCTCGAGTCTACAGCTACTGAATGGAGTTTGGCTTGTGTCATTGAGTTGACTTTGAACTACCTCCGTCACATTGTGTTGACTTAGGGTTTCGGATCATAGTATGTTGACTCTGGTTGCAACGCGTTGACTGGCATTGACCTAGGGTTACGCGTTGACCGGCGTCGACCCTAGGGTTTCGAATCGTTAAACGTTGACTTTGGTCACAACACGTTGATTGGCGTTGACCTAGGGTTACGCGTTGACCGGCGTTGACCCTAGGGTTTCGAATCGTCAAACGTTGACTTTGGTTGCAACGCGTTGACTGGCGTTGACCTAGGGTTACGCATTGATCGGCGTTGACCCTAGGGTTTTGGATCGTCAAACGTTGTTGACTGACGTTGACCTAGGGTTACACGTTGACCGGCGTTGACCCTAGGGTTTTGAATCGTCAAACGTTAACTCTGGTTGCAACGCGTTGACTGGCGTTGACCTAGGGTTACGCGTTGATCGGCGTTGACCCTAGTGTTTTGGATCGTCAAACGTTGACTTTGGTTGCAACGCGTTGACTGACGTTGACCTAGGGTTACGCGTTGACCGGCGTTGACCCTAGGGTTTTGAATCGTCAAACGTTGACTCTGGTTGCAACGCGTTGACTGGCGTTGACCTAGGGTTACGTGTTGACCGGCGTTGACCCTAGGGTTTTGAATCGTCAAACGTTAACTCTGGTTGTAACGCGTTGACTGGCATTGACCTAGGGTTACGCGTTGACCGGCGTTGACCCTAGGGTTTCGAATCGTCGAACGTTGAGACCCTAGGGTTTTGGATCGTCAAACGTTGACTTTGGTCGCAACGCGTTGACTGGCGTTGACCTAGGGTTACGCGTTGACCGGCGTTGACCCTAGGGTTTTGGATCGTCAAACGTTGACTTTGGTCGCAACGTGTTGACTGGCGTTGACCTAGGGTTACGCGTTGACCGGCGTTGACCCTAGGGTTTCGAATCGTCAAACGTTGACTTTGGTCGCAACGCGTTGACTGACGTTGACCTAGTGTTACGCGTTGACCGGCGTTGACCCTAGGGTTTTGAATCGTCAAACGTTGACTCTGGTTGCAACGCGTTGACTGGCGTTGACCTAGGGTTACGCGTTGTCCGACGTTGACCCTAGGGTTTTGAATCGTCAAACGTTGACTCTGGTTGCAACGCGTTGACTGGCATTGACCTAGGGTTACGCGTTGACCGACGTTGACCCTAGGGGACCCTAGGGTTTCGAATCATCGAACGTTGACTTTTTGGTCGCAACGCGTTGACTGACGTTGACCTAGGGTTATGCGTTGACCGGCGTTGACCCTAGGGTTTTGAATCATCAAACGTTGACTTTGGTTGCAACGCGTTGACTAACGTTGACCTAGGGTTTCGCATCGTCAAACGTTGACTCTGTGGATTTTGTCGAAACGTTCAAGCAATCGACGAAAATGGACGAAAGCGGGTCTCAAAAGGGCATATATATAGGCGTACGGGGACCAAACGAGACCCGAGACACCCGTGGGTGTCTCAACCCTGGCCGAGACACCCTAGGGTGTCTCGGTTCTAGTGCCGAGACACACACCCCCCCCTTTTTCTTCTTTTGTTTGTTTCCTTTTTTGTTTCCCCCTCTTTCCAAAATTCAAAAATATTCCCTCTCCTTCTAAAGCTCTTTCTTCCTCCTTTCATCCTTCCACCATTGTTTCCTTTCTTTCAAGAAGTCAAAACCCATAAACTCCATAAAGAAATTTCGGATTTTGGTGTTTTCTCCTTGGCCGAAAATACCCTCTCCTCCAAGCTAGGGTTTCATCATCTTCAAGCTCAAGAAAAGCCTCTTGATTTGGTAAGTTCCCCTTCAAAACTCTCCTCTTTTCAAGAAAGATCATAGCTTTATGTTCTCATGAGTTAGAGGATAGGTTCTTTGATGATGGGTTGTGTATGCACAAGAATTTGGGGGGTTTTATGCAAAGTTACAATAGGGCCGAAATTTGTAGGGGCTTTTATGTAAAAAGGGGGTTGAAATTTGTAGGGGCTTTTATGCAAAAATGAGACTGAAATTTTGTGGCTTGGACTGCATGTCCATTTGGTCGAAAATTTGAGGGGTTCTTTATGCAAGAAAACCAATGTTGTTTGAGGGGTTTATTCGCAAAAAGCAACCCACAAAGTGTAGAGGGGTTTATTTGCAAAAGGGCTAAAATTTAGGGCTGAAATTCCAAAAGTTTAGACCACAACCCAATAACCAAAGTTTTGATAAGGGCATGTGGACGTAAAATTGAAATTTGTGAAGGGATTTATTTACAAATTTGGCTTCATTTTACAAAAGGGTTTATTTGTAAAATTAACCAAAATTGTGGGGTATCGGGGGGTGCTATATGATCAGATATGATGACCATGACCCAACCCGAGCGTGTCCTTGACCCGAATTTGGCCTTGAACACGAAGGGTATTTTGGGTATTTCACCAAAATTCACCGCGAAAAATGACAATCACTGTTTCGCATGCACGAAATTTGTAGGTTTAACTAGACTTCAATTATGAAATCCTATTTATACATAGGATTTTAATTAAAGTTCTTAATTTCCCTTTTAAATTTCGTGTATGCATATTTTAGATTGTACCTGACTTGTTGCTTTTCGTTGCAGATTGGCAATGTCTCCGCGTCGATCTCGACCCCGTAGGAGTCCACCCCCCCCCCGCCGATCTCGACCTCGTAGGAGTCGTTCTCATTCGCAGCACAGCGAGGAAGAGGTTCCCGCGACATCTTTTCCAGCGGCCTCTTTCTTTGGGGGTGAGAATTTACATTTTCCGTATCCCTGATTGACCTCTTCGCAGGTCATGAAGGAAGAACCGACACCCTCCTTCGCGGGGGTTAATGTTTCAGACTTGTTTTGCTTGGCCAATTCAAGTCTTCTGGTATATTGGGGCGATTTTGTGTCGTCCCACACCTTATAGATCGGTGTATGTTACCACGTTATTTACGTGATGATGCATACCGTTCTTCCGGTGTAGGACACTCAAAATCGTCTCTCCAATTATTCCGTGAATGAGCTTATCATTCTTCTTATGAGATGGATTTTCTGACTCCACCCTTGTGCTTTATTACAGTAGAGTTTCCTGCGGGCAGCCTTCCTCCTCATGCCAATACTGGTTGTAGCCGGGAGGTCTTCTCTTCAGCTTCTCTCAGGCAGGCCATTAGTCCACTCCCTCGGTTTGACAGAGATCGTTCCGACGAATCTTGTCGTTTGATACGGGAAGGAGGGCGTCATTGTTTGCGCCAGCTTATCACGGATGCCACCTTTACTGTGGATTCTTCCTCTACTCAGGCTTTAAAGAAGCCGAGTTTCCTATTCGGAGATCACGTTGAGGATCCTGCTACGCTGACCCTTACCGAGGAACACTGGCTGACTCTCGACGAAGGGGCTGTCTTGTACATTCCCTCCATTCCGCGTTAAGATTCTTTCAGTCACTTGAAGGGACAGGCCGTAGAGCGACAGATGTCTTGGCACCTTACTGATGATGCTGAGCGAGTTCAGTGTGGATATGCCACTCATCACAAGACTCCTGGTTCTAACGGGTATCATGATGTTCGTGGTCTTCGACCAGGGATTATGGGCCTTAACACTGCACCCCCAGGCGAGGTGTCAGCAGCTGCTCCTACTGTGAGTAACCGTCTGGCTCTTCTTGGGAGAAGGTTACCTCCATCGGATTATAGATGCTATGGTTGGGCTTCCTCACTAGCCAAGGGGTGGTGGGCACGCATGACCAGTTTCGTCTTGGCGCGCTGGGAGAGGGATTTGAAGAGCAGTGGATTGTATGCACCCATACGAGCCACCATGTACGGAATCCCGGTCAGCTGCCGCCATTTCTTGGCGTTGCTAGAGACCTACATGCCTGACAGTAACACCTTCCTGACCAGCGGTGGCGAGTTAGGGTTGGCCTTGCATGAGATGCATCAGGTTTCTGGTCTTCCGATGGGGGATTGTCCATATCAGGAGTATTTTCCATCGAACCAGCAGTTGGAGTGTATGAAGAAAGATACCCCCGATATGTATGACACTCTCTGGGATCTTACTTGTCACTATTATACCTCCTTGGCCCAGACTTCTCTTCTAGCGAAAAGGAAGAAGCAGATCAGTTTGAAGCAGTTTGCTAGCTATTTGTTCCAGAATTTAGAGGGTGATTCCGGCGAGCCCATTCGTGAGTTAGATGTGTTGACCCCTACCGCCATTAATGAGTTGGTGGAGAAGGCTGAGGCTCGTTCTTACACCATTGCCAGTGCTGAGGGAGCTTTTCCTGTGGGAACCAAGTTTCGTTCGTTTCTCCGTCGTGCATAGAAGTCCATTGGGCCCCGGACTCTACTAGCAGGCTACCTTGCCCTCTGGTTGAAGAAATGTGTTGTTCCATACCAGCCTTCAGACGCTTTACCTGTCGAGGTGCTCTTCCCCGCAGTTCAGCTAGCTTACGTAACTTCTACTTATGCTTTAGGTAAAATATTAGTATCATTAGAATCATTAATCATAGGAAATGGTTGATCATCATCATCATCATCATTATTATTATTATTATCACTAGTATTAACATAAGATTCATCAAAAGAAACATGTATTAATTCTATAATCTTTACTATACATAGAATAACTGACAAAAATACATTCATCAGATTTTAAATCAAACTTATCTAAATTTTCTTTTGTTTTTAATATATAACATTTACATCCAAAAACTTTAAAATATGAAACTTTAGGAATGCGATTGTAAAATAATTTAAAACTTGTTTTATTTAAAATAGGTCTTAATAAAATTCTATTTAAAATATAGCATGCAGTATTAATTTGCTTCTGCCCAAAAATATTTGGGAAGTTTAGAATCACATAACATTGTTCTAGCACATTCTTGTAAAGTTCTATTTTTCCTTTCAACTCTATTTTGTTGTAGAGTGTAAGGAAAAGAGAATTCATGTGAAATACCATTTTTATTATAAAAATCAGAAAACAATTCATTTTCAAACTCACCATGATGATCACTTCTAATAATAACAACAGTAGCGAATTTTGATTTTGTATCGTTTTAAAAAATGTAGAAAACTCGTCAAAAGCATTATTTTTATGTTTTAAAAACATAACCCATGGAAATATTAAATAATCATCAATAATAACAAATGCATATATACTTCCATTTAAAGATCAATTCTAGAGGGGTATGCCAAATCTCTTCTCACAGATGATGAAGAGCTCCTTCCTACGGGTGACGACGACGAGACCTCCGAGGAAGAATATGTGGATGCAGATACCGACAGAGGAGAACTCGATACCGGTTTGTCCTGCTTCTTCGATTTTCCTTCTCCATTCTAATTGGTATAAACGACAGCTCTTGTTTGTTTAATGAAATGACCATTGTCACTTTAGGTAGGACAGTTGATGCTCATGAGTCGCCAGCTTCTCGTTATACGAGCTCAGGGCCCGACGATCGAGCTCCCACGCATGTTGAGACGTGTGACAAGCCTGTGCATGACCGACCTGTTGGTCCTAGGAGGGTCGGTGCCCCGAAAAGGAAGAAGACCGTACATAAGTCCCACGACGGTCAGCGTCCTTATGGAGTGGACTTAGGAAGCACCGCCGATGGAGGGGAAGGTAACACTTTATTTTTTATTGCTTTAAGGTGATTTACCTTTTGGGATTCGTGACCATGTTTTATGCTCCAGGGTTCTTCGAAGAGGGCGAACTCCCACCGGGTCCGGTATCTCCTGGATCTGATAACATGGATTGCTTTATGCAGCAGATGTGCGACGCCCTTCATGACGGGTCTCTGGGCATCGATCTAAACATTGATCTTGGGCAAGTGAATAGTGTTGAGTCCACCGTCCCGTATTCAGGTATATCTACATCCAATGATACCCTCCTCAATCATGGGGAAGGAAGATCTTCTGTTTTTGCTGCAAGTATTTTTAAGCTTTCCTCATCTTCCAACATTCAGGTTACCCTGCAGATGTCGCGATGGAAAGGCCAGCTGAGGATGGAGCCTATCATGATGCAGGTTTCGAGGAGAGGGGGTGTGCTCCTGTACCAAGCTTCTCGAAACCCGATGCTGGCTTATTAGCTGACATGCTGGCTGAACAGACTACCAGGGGAACCGAGAGACCATTCTTTGGGAGTGATTCATTCATAGGTATATATCTGATCCCCTTCATCTTGCCTGATCTTTTGTCTGACTAACGAAGGATTAATATTACAGCACCAACCATTGGGATTAGCCCAATATCGATTCCTGGTATATCTAGCTTACCTCGGAGTGACGGACTCGCCGGTACGCATACGATTTAGGAATATCGTACTTCTCTAAGTTTATCTGACTTTTGACTAATATATGAGTGCAATCATAGGACCAGCCACCGGGACTGATTCTCTTATGACTCCTGGCATTCCCCAGATACCTACGGATGATGGACCTACAGGTATGCAGATGACCTTATCATCCCAATCCTCCTTATTTGTCTAAATTTTCATTTTGACTAATAAAGAAGTACAATTATAGGACCAGCCGCTTGGGCCGATACCCTTATGACTCTTGGCATTCCCGCTGCATCTGAGGACGGTGGGATTGCAGGTATGCATACGATCTTTTTGTCCCGATTCTCCTTATTTGTCCAAATTTCCATTTGACTAATACAGGAGTGTAACTATAGGACCGGCCGTTGTGCCTGATACTACTACAGTTCCCGGGGCTGAAAGTCTGCATAGAAGCGGCGTCTCCCCGCCCTTTGCCGAGTGGTATGAGCAATCTGCCTGCAGGGGTTGATATACCCTCCATGACCACTTCTGCCGCTGTCTCAGAGCCTGTCGGACCTCTGCCTGAAGGGACCTCCGTTGGCGTTGGTATGCTCAGAGTTTGCCTTTGAATTTCCTTATCGTATTCGATAATCTACTGAACTTCTATGTTGTTGCTTGTAGGATCTCGATCCTCTCTATATGAGCGTGTCCGCGCCCTTTTGGTCGATACTGATCCTGACAGAGACATTTTTCGTACGGACCTCGGCTTCTTCACTGCCTTTTATAACGGCATGATCAAGAAACTTCTTCATAGAGGATACGGTTTCGATCAGTTCAGGCGTTCCTTTTCTCGCCACATGATGATGATGAGGGAAGAAGGATACCCGGAATTGGCCGATTCCTTCACCGCCGATTTTGCTGTCCTGGAGTCAGAGATCCGAGAGTTGAAAGAATTGGAGATTAATGGGGCTTCTTCTTTCGTGTCCTCTCAGCTGGAGCGTAGGCTGGTACAGTGGCGTGACCTGAGATCTTCCATCGGATGCGAGCTTCAGTCACATGAGAGCTCTATTGCGCAGCTAATGGCTAATGTGACGAGGAAAGATACAGATAGAGCTGAGTTACTCCGCTCTTTGGACTCGAGCCGCGAGGAAGTGACTAGGTTGAAAGAGGCCTTGAAGTGCGTCGAGGAATCTGCTGCTCTTATTGTAGATGACCTGGCTGGACTAGAGCGTTCTCGTGAGCAGGCACTCGAGAAGCTAGGATCCACCCAGGAGAGACTGATGAAGCTGAAGAGTGAAGCCGCGGAGATTTTAAGCAGTTCTGAAGAATCTGCTCGAGCTGATCTGCAGGCAGAACTCGAGCAGAGTTATGTAGATAGACTTTTTAGTTTAAAGTCTCATATCCTCGACCGCCAACTGCCTTCGGGCTAATGAGCTTTTTATTATATGCTTTTGACTCGATCTATTAATAGAGACTCCGCATTTGCTTCTTTTGTGATCTTTCTATATTTATTCTGAATGACAAGGTTTATGGGATTTTTGGCAAACCCCCAGCCATCAACGGGTTTGAAATGTCTTTACCGATTACCGTTTGAAATCGGACTAGCATGTGAATTATTAAACCCGTCTCACATGTAACGTTGTGCTAAGAAAATCGCTTTTCTTAGACTTGATGCTATGATTTTGAATACATAGAATTAACCATTTCTTATAGGGAAAAGGCACCCTGCACCGCGTATTAGGCGATGACTTATCCCTTCTTAGGCTTCGGGATGAAATTCCCCAGGTTTAGGTTGAAATAGAAACTCTGCATTTGCTTCTTTTGTGATTTGTCTGTATTTCTTCTGAATGACAGATTTTATGGGATTTTTGGCAAACCCCCAGCCATCAACGGGTTTGATGTGCCTTTACCGATTACCGTTTGAATCGGGCTAGCATGCGGATTGTCTAAATCCGTTCCGCATGTAACGTTGTGCTGAGAGAGTGAATTCTCTAAGACTTTGTGCTATGATTTCGAATACATAGGCTTTGCCCTTGTTACAGGAATAGGCTACCCGGCAACACGTGTTAGGTGTTGACTCATCCCTACTTAGGCTTCAGGATAAAATTCCCCAAGTTTAGACCTTGGTGTCTTTTTCTTTAATCGGTGAAAGACTAAACCGGCAACGCGTGTTAGGCGTAGACTTATCTCTATTTAGGAGTTGAGATAAAATTCCCCGTGCACCAAGTGCCCGCATGCGGATTATAAAAATCCGTTCCGCATGTGACGTTGTGCTAAGAGAGTGAATTCTCTAAGACTTTGTGCTATGATTTCGAATACATAGGCTTTGCCCTTGTTACGGGAATAGGCTACCCGGCAACACGTGTTAGGAGTTGACTTATCCCTACTTAGGATTCGGGATAAAATTCCCCATGCACCAAGTGCGCGGATTGGAAGTTGAAAGTTGTGTCAAAATAGGAGAGGAAGAATTTTATATTCTATCTCCCGGTGCTAAAGAGGAAGAATTTTATATTCTATCTTCAGCTGGAAAAGAAACTCGAGGTGGGATTCTCCACCCCCAGTATCTGGAAGGATGAACTGGGAGTGGGATCTCCACTCCGAGCATCGGAAAGGTCCGAGGAGAGGAAGAATTTTATATTCTATCTCCCGGTGCTGAAGAGGAAGAATTTTATATTCTATCTTCAGCTGGAAAGGAAACGGGAGAGGAAGAATTTTATATTCTATCTCCCGGTGCTGAAGAGGAAGAATTTTATATTCTATCTACAGCTGGAAAGGAAACTCGAGGTGGGATCTCCACCCCCAGAATCCGGAAGGATGAAACTAAGAGTGGGATCTCCACTCCGAGAATCGGAAAGGTTCGAACGACCCTAACTTTTATAGGATTGGTCATTTGAACCCAAAGAATCCCTCATTCATTGAGGAGAAAACCCAATTTCAACCCTAACTTTTATAGGTTTGGTGGAAAAGGGGACAAAGGTGGATTTTCGTTTATCGAAAAGGAATGACTCGGTCTTAGTCTTAACTATTTGTAGGCTTGACTAAGTGAGATCGGGAACAATCCTAATAGGTTTGATTGTTCAAATTGAAAGTGGACCTCTCGTTCATGGAAGGAATCGAGAGAGGAATTTGGCTTTGGCCCTAACTTTTATAGGTTTGACCTGAAAGCAAAGAGAGTGGAATACAAGTAGCAAAGAAAGTGTCAACCCGTACTATCACTCAAAGGAAGACTTTAATGCTAGGTGATTAGGACCTAACATGTTGAGTCTGAGAATTGCCAATGACTGGCGGATAGAAATTTTGGTGAATCCACCGTCGATTAATTTGATCAGCGGATGGTTTGGTGAGGAAAGATTAACCTATCAGAGGATTGGATCTCATCTCACAAAAATAACTCATAAGAGTTAGAGAATTTTGATAAAAACATTCTGACATTCAGAGTTCGAACGTAGATTTCTTATTCATCAATTCTACAATGACTGGGTTATCCCTAAGAATACCCATGTGGTATTCTTCTGGGAACTTCCCGAGATATTGGTTATCCTAAAGATACTAAGGATAGTATTTTTTCAGGAACTTGCCGTTTATCGGCATCATAAGCCGGTCACCGTCCTTGGTGACAAGGCGATATGCGCCACTCGAGTAGACTGTCTCCACTACGAATGGTCCCTCCCATTTGGGTTCAAATTTACCCTTCTTCTTGGAGTTAAGGATCATAGGCCGCCTTTCAGCTAGAACCAAATCCCCTTCTTTGAAACTCCTTTGTCGAACCTTTTTGTCGAAGGCTCGAGAAATTCTGGCTTGGTAAAACTCAATATGCTGTTGAGCTTCCAGGCGCTTTTCATCGAGCCTCTCGAGTTCTTCGAGGCGTTTCTGGTGTTGTTCTTCGGTCATCATCTGGGTTGAAAGAGTGATCCGAAGAGACGGGATTTGAATTTCCAGTGGAAGAACAGCTTCACATCCGTATACCAGCGAATACGGGGTTGCTCCCGTTGGTGTGCGCACCAGAACAGCTTCACATCCGTATACCAGCGAATACGGGGTTGCTCCCGTTGGTGTGCGCACCGTGGTCCGACAAGCCCATAGAGCCACGCCAAGCTTGTCATCCCAGTCTCGTTTATTAGTTTTCACGATTTTCGACAAGAGTTTGATGATAGTCTTGTTGAAGGCTTTAGCTAATCCATTTGCTGTGGGATTATAAGCCGTTGACGAGATATCCTGAATTTTAAACTTTTCGCAGAACCTTATGAAGGCGTTGCTGACAAACTGAGGACCGTTGTCATGTATGATTCGTCTTGGAACACCATACCTATAGATGATATGGTGCTTGATGAATGCAATGACGTTACTCGTTTTAACTTCTCTGAGTGGAACTGCTTCAGCCCATTTGGAGAAGTAATCGGTAATTGCCAGGATGAACCGGTCGCCTTTGACTGATGGGGGATTTATCGGGCTAACAATGTCCATTCTCCAAGTCTCGAACGGCCATGACGTAACCGAAGGATGCAGATGCTCCGGAGGTTGATGCATATAATTCCCGTGTATTTGACATGAATCACACTTTCGGGCATACGTGATTGCATCACTCATCATGGAAGGCCAAAAATACCCCATTCTTCTGATGCGATCATAAAGCTTAGGACCAGGTTGGTGTGCGCCACACTCTCCTTCATGCGCCTCCCTAAGGACCTCTTCAGCTTCTTTGGTTGATAAGCAACGCAATAGCAAACCATCGTACCCCCTGCGGTACAACGTTCGATTCTCCGTATTATAGTAGAATCTTGGTGCTCTTCGTCGGATCGACTCTCTTTCCTTCACATCTTCTGGCAAGATTCCATGCAAGATGTAGTCGATGATGGGAAAACGCCAATCTCGTGGTTCGAACTCTATTTGAGTAGCGTGCGCCTCTTGAACCTCTTCTTCCTTGGCATCTTCATTGTAAAGCGGTATTAGGAGTTGGTGCGTTCTTACCGTAACAAACTGCTCTGCTTCGGGAGGTTGTGCCAGAGATACGGCCAATGCTGCTAACGCATCTGCATAGGTATTCTGTAGTCGTGGAATATGTTCGATAAAGAATCCTTCGAATGATTCTGCCATCTCCACTGCCATCTTATGGTATGGTATCAAATCTTGACTTCGGACTTCATATTCTCCTTGAACTTGCTTGACTATATCGGATTAACTTTAGAGATGACATAAATGGTCTGCCCGACCAGATAATGCCGCATCTTCTGAATAGCGAACACCAAGGCGAGGCATTCTCTCTCAATCATAGGATATCGAGATTCGGCGCCTACCATGGTTCGGCTCAAATAATATACTGCCTGCTCATGACCGTTATCGTCATCTTGTGCAAGTAATGCACTTAATGAGTGGCTCGTCACCTTGACATAAATCAAGAACGGTTTGCCCGATTTCGGTGCAACGAGTACAGGAGGTTTCGAGAGATATTCTTTAATACTCTCGAATGCCTTTTGACAAGCGTCATCCCATACAAAAGACACGCCCTTCTTTGCGAGCTTGGAGAATGGTTGGCATTTTCCTGAGAGGTTCGAGATGAACCGACGAATATAAGCTAATCGCCCTTGCAATCCTCTGAGCTCCTTGAGGTTTCTCGGAGGCTGCAATTCATTAATCGCCTTTACCTTATCAGGATCGATGTGAATACCTTTGGTGGTGACGACGAATCCCAGGAATTTACCACTAGACATTCCGAGGAAAGACTTGGTAGGATTCATCTTCAATTGATGGGCTCGCATCAAGTCGAACATGGTCTTCAAGTCCTTAATGTGATCTTTTTCATCACGACTTTTCACGACCAAGTCATCTACGTAGCATTCGACAGTCTTTCGGAGATGCTCCTGAAAGATCTTTGACAAGGCTTGCTGATATGTAGCACCTGCATTCTTTAAGCCGAATGGCATAACCGTGTAGCAGAAGATGCCGAGAGGCGTTCTAAAAGCAGTATGCTTTTCATCATCTGGATGCATCTTTATTTGGTTATAACCAGAGAAACCATCCATAAAAGACATTCTCTCGAATCCGCACGTATTGTCGATGATAACATCCGTGATGGGAAGGTGAAAATCATCTTTTGGGCAAGCAGCGTTGAGGTCTCTAAAGTTAATACAGACCCTGATCTTTCCGTTTTTCTTAAGGACCGGAACAATATTGGCAAGCCATTCTGGATGTTGCTCTTCCCTAATGAAGCCCGAGTCCACAAGCTTTTTAACCTCAGCTTCGATCGCCTCCATCATTTGCGGACGAAACCGTCTTTGTTGTTGTTTGACAGGTTTGACATCCGACTTAATATTAAGACGATGCACCGCTACGTTTGGATCGAGCCCTGGCATGTCTTCATAATTCCAGGCTAACACATCGATGTACTCTCTGATAAGAGAGATTAACTCTTCTTTCTCCTCGGGTAGGAGACTGTCGCTAATGAATATCGGCTTCGGATTTTCCTCACTTCCCATATTCACTTGGACTACTTGGTCTTCGGTAGGAGGCTCTCTTTGCTCAAACCTATCACCGTACTGCATGTTTAAGTGATGAACCCACGGATCTTCCCATGTCGGCATCTGATCATCCTCTTCTATTGCGGTAGGATCGACCGTAACCATGTTCGACATCAACTTTTTGAACATTTCACCAAGGCTAGCGTCGGAATCCCAAGCCGAAGAGTCAGAAGAGTATCCTTTTCTAGCCTTGTTAGCAATTTGATCGATGACTTGCCAGCAACATTCGTCGTCGGATGAGGAGACATAGCCAAGACCTCTTTTATGGCGATAATAATCATCGGGTTTTCCCTTCGGTACATAGGCCATTCGAGGTGGAACTCGCGGACCTCAACCAAAGCAAAGACCCTCTCCGAGTGTAAAGTCATATTCATACTTCTCCATTAGATCGCGCGCTTTTGCGTCATATCTAAATAGATGAGGGGCAGGTTTATCTTCATCGTCTTCTTCTTCTAAGAAGTGATCGGGTATTGGAGCTTCTTTGCCTTTGCCGTAGACGACTTCTTTTCCACTCCCTATTCCTGCGGCTGCTTCATGGTGATGACGCCGACATCAATTAGAGCTTGGATCTTGTGCTTAAGGGCATAGCACGCCTTGGTAGGATGGTGCACCGCTCTATGAAATACACAGTATTTTGGATCATTGATTCTCTTGGCATCTTCCTGATCCTGGACTGGAGGCAATTTGATCTTGTTATTCTCAATGAGGTACTTGAAGATACCGGGAACTTCATCCTCTTTGAACGAGTAGACTTTTGGGAACTTCGGCTCCGAGGCTTTTGGCTTCTGGGTCTGCTGTTGCCACCTTGATTGTTGAGGCGCCTTTTGCTGCTGCTGTTGCGGTTGCGGTTGCGCTTGCACTTCGAACGTTTGATTCACGGCATTTGCGTGCGCTTTTCCTTTACCCCTAGGGGTGAAGTTCGGTTGCGTGTTATGACAGGTCTCGAGGATGAAATCTTCGCTGACCGGATCCCTGCAATTCATTGCTTTATTTCGGAATCTCTTCACGAAGTTTTCGACTGTCTCACCATTCTTCTGCTTCTCATCAAACAGAGTGCCGATTGAGACCTCAGTGTCGTCGTCGAAGAAGTTCGTCAGAAACATATCCTCCATGTCGTCCCAACTGCTGATACTTCCCGGTTTGAGGCGACGATACCAATCGAAGGCCGCTCCGCGAAGAGTGCCAACGAATGACCGTACCATCAAGGGTTCATTGCCGGAGATTATTCCTAAGTGAGACTTAAAATATATTAAGTGTTGGGTAGGGGAACCCTTTCCATCAAACGGCGTAAAGTTGATTAAATTAAACTTTGCCGGATACGGAATTGATTCCTACTCCCTTGGGTATGGACATGGTATGCCGGACCTTTTCACTTCTTGAGCATTCATCAACGCGTTGATTTTGCTCTCCAAGTCCTTCATCTTCTTGTCTTCACTCGTACCTGTCTTCGAGTGGCTTTGGGGAGAGGTAACGTGGTCCTCTTTTGCATTATCATCTACAGGACCACTTCCGTTGTCGTTGTTGACAGGGGGAATAGTTATGTTGACATTATTCCCTTCCCGTTCATTCTCATCTTGATTCTGATTATGGTGTCGAGTGGGTTCTCCCTGGTGACTTGTCAGAGCCGCGATTTGCTGGTCATGCATCTCTCTCATTTGCTGCATGGCCATCTCCATCTCGAACTTGAAACTTTCCTTCTGCCTAGCCAGGGCATCTTCAAGCATCTTGGTTACTTGTTCGGCGCTGATCATGAGTGATTCGTAAGGTTGTCCCGCACTAGATGTCGTGTCATCGGATGCTATAGCCGAGCAGGAGTCTGAATCAGCCTCTGACACCTCTTCTTCCGAAGGAAGTCCTTTCTGCATTCTTTGGTAATTGTTTTGCCTATTGACCCCTGACCGCAACCAAGTCATGCGCTGGGATGCTTCGGCAAGTTGGTCTGAGCTAGAGGGTTGTGTCGATCCGCATCTGCCGGTCATATTAACAGATACTTCTAGGTACTCGTCCTCTTGGCGAACGAACTTCTTCCCACGAAAATGCCTTGGCTTGGAAATCCTCTCGAATACCGAGACTCTCTTTGGGGTTTTAGAACAGCAGCATTCTGATAACACCGCCCTGATGATGTTAGCACACGGACAATGAGGTTCCGTGTCTCGAGCATCTCTCTTTCGAGACTTACTCGTATCCCCAGCTCTATAGTACAACTCATCAGTTTGATAACTGGAGCAACCCATAGAGTGTTGGCATAACTTCCCAGGTATAACACGATCATCATCAGACGAATGTGTTTTCCTCTGGGGATATGACGCTTTATTAGCGTTTTCAAGAGTCGCTCGTTCAAGTCTACGCTTTTGCGAGCGTAAAAACTTAACGGGCTCTTGAACTTCGACACGCAACCTAATGCGGTCGGCAATAGGGGTTTTCCCTATGTTATCTTTCTTGGGGGGATTAGCACGACCCCCAGTCGGGTTTATCATTTGGGGACCTTTCAATGGACCCAATCGCTCCTTGACAGGTGCTTTACCTCGGTTCCCGGGTAAAGGACCGAGGCGACCTTTCAAAGGAATCCTGGATCTTGAAGGATCCGTGTTCTTACTGACTCCGCCGGAGGTACGGGGGCAAGGGGAACGGGATCTGGATTTGATGAAGGTTGGACAGCAACATCGTCCGCTCTTGTCTTAGGCGCTGGCTTTGCCTTTAGCACCCACACCTGCTTGAGTTTTGACGGATTCTTGACCGTCTCTTCTTTTTGCATCTCCTCTGCTTTCTGCAGAAGGGCTCGGGCATGCGCAAGCAATGCGCGGCGCTTCTTGATTCGCTCTTCGAGGGTTGAGCGAGTCCTCGTGACACGAACCCAATCGTTCGTTTCTGCCTTAGAGGAGGAGGTGGTTATGCGCCGTTGTTGCTCTTGGCGCTGTCTGGACTTCAGATCTTCATTGTAGCGGATCCCGTCCATCGATTCTGCGGCCTTGGCCAATTGTCGTGCAAGGCGTTGGCGCCGTCTTTGGCGCGTCCTCTTTGACACAGCTGGAGCACCTTCAACACTTGTCCTTACAGCGAAGGGCAGATCTGGATCTGCAGCTTCAACCTGCTTGGATGCCGCTGGGATGTCACGGGGCACGGGTGCAGCAACGGCGACGGGATCTTGGATCTTGGAGCCGGAGGTCCCGCGAGCATTTCTGGAAGATAAAGTCTTCCTACGCCTGTTTGGAGAGGCGGATCTGGAGGAGGAGGAAGAGAGGTACTCTTCAAACTTTTGCTGATCGAACTCGTATTCAATCTCTTCATTCACCCGGATCTTGAATGTCGGTTGCGTCACGACGGCCTCGGCAGCGAGGCCGTTGGCTCCCACTATGGTCGCCAGTTTGTTTTCGTCGAAAGTTGCCTTCATCATTGATTTCATTAAAACTTTAGTCGTTACAAATGAATTCAAATAACAAAGAAATAAAAATTACAACTTTCTTGAAAATAAACACAAGATCCGTTTATCGTCTCTTGCTTGCGTGGGTCTTTGGCCTGTGACGGGGACGTCGATATCCGTGGACTACCTGGCACTCAGATCTGTTCCAGAAAAATCGGACAGAGCTTCGTCGATCCGCGAGGAGATCTAGAAACTTGAAGCGCCTATCTCGGCTAAAACGAGATATTTGCTCTTCTTAGGATTACCGGCGAAGGGTAATACTAAGGAACGGACACGGGTGATGAAGAATCTGATGAAGACCTCTCCTCTGTTGAAGCGCTCGACCACTCTTCACTGTAGCAGGGCTTCGCCAACTCTCCAAAAATCCAGATCCTCCAAAAATGAGGCCTTAGGTGGTTGCTATTTATAGGCAATGGGGGCACCTAGGGTGCCTAGACACCCCTGGGGTGTCTAGGAAAAGCCTAGACACCCCCGGGGTGTCTCAAGAAATCCGAGACACCCCTGGGGTGTCTCGGAATTTCCGAGACACCCCTGGGGTGTCTCGGAATTTCTGAGACACCCCTGGGGGTGTTTTGGAATTCCTGAGACGTCCGTTGAGGTGCATTCGATTGTTTTCGCCGTAAATTCTTCGTCCGAACTCGGATTTGAGTGATTCCAAGTGCGTTGGAAGCTTGACGAAGAGTTCGATCCGCTCTGGTGGTTGGATTATCTGAAGAATGAACGAGACACGAAAGGCGTTGTTCTTTTTGCAACATCGCGGGGCCCTCGATTAGCCCGTGCCTTTGTTATCCCGAAATCCTATCAGCTCACGTAGTTCGTCGATTCACTTCAATCGTTCATCGACGTCAATCGAACTCCTGTGGATCGGATAGTGACGTTCATCGTCGCTTTTTAACACTGAACCGTTCGTGGAGACCTATAGGCAATTTTCGATGCCTACAGAGATGATAAGAAAAATACTTCGATCACTTACTCCACAATGGGAAAATAAAGTTACCGCTATTGAAGAAGCCAATGATTTGTCAACTCTTATGGTTGAAAATCTTATTGGTAATCTTATGGCATATGAAGTTATTTGGCAGTAAATCCGATTCCTGATTTGGCAGTAAATCCACTTCTGAGTTCGAGTCCGAAACTGATCTTGATTCGATCGTGATTCGTCCGAGTCTACCCTTGGTTGGATGACTCGTTGACTCTTCGAACCCTTGGCTTGATTCCACACGCGAATGGATGTATTCCGATGCTTGCGTGCGATTCGTCAACCTCGTCACCTCGTTGGTTCGTCGGTTTGTGTCGAGCTGTACTAAGGGACCTATAAGCAATTTTATACGCCTACACCCAAATCCGCGTTTCCAGTCTAAAACGTGAAGTTAGGGACCTGAATGCCAACTTGTGTGTTATTTGACTCATTCAACATGAGCTGAACGGTTCCAAAATCATTTCCCACGATTTGGGGGTAGTTACACCCCACTTAGGAGTGATTTAAGGGGCGGTTACACCCCCTTAATCCCCTATAAAAACGAGTAAACTCAACTGAGGTCGAGGCTTCTTTTTGGCTGGGTTTTTGGATCTTGGACTTGGCAATGAAGAGGTGATCTTCGGCTTGGCAGCAAGGGGGAGATCAACGTTCATCCTTCAACAACGTTCGATAACAAAGAGCTTTCATCATTGGCTATAAACCGATTTCGGTTAAATCAACTCTTTTATAGAGTTTCAAACTCGTTCAGAGTTATCAACTTGTCTAGAGTTCTAAAACTTGCCTTTCAAGTTCTCCACAACATCAAATCGTGAGGAGGAGGCCATGTTCCAGTGAAACAAGACATTCGGATCGTCAACGAGAAGCAAACTCGATGCGAGCATTCGAGGGAGGCATCTCATCGCTACCTTGAAGAACCCAGAATTAAACAAATGAGAGAATCCAGATCATTCTCCTCTCTTTTGTAATCGGAAATCCGAATTGTAATTAAGATCGAGAGAATACTAATCAAATTTCTTTCATTTTACTTACTTCAAATTTTCCACCAAACAAAAATCATGTTCTTCATCTTTTTTTCTTATTTTTTCTCTTTTTTTACAATGAGTGAACTTGTGCAGGTTGTAGTTTATACTCGCGCACTAAATGAGTAGGGTGTAGATACAGTTTAGCCTCGTGCTTTCAAGGAGTAAAATGTGGATGTAGTTTATACTCGTGCCCCTAATGAGTAAATGTGGATGTAGTTTAGACTCATGCCCCCAGTGAGACCCCCAAATACTCTGTGTAACGCGACTAGATTGAGGGGCGGATATAAAAAGTCCATGGATTCAAGGTATCTCAACCAGATCCATGTTCACCAAGAGCCAGTCCTGTCCAATCATGGACTGAGGGTTCCAATTCAAACCTCACGGTCAGTGAGTAACTCTTCTCTAGTTTATGCAACAGATTTGAGAGAGTTCATATCAAGAGAAAGACCGACGCAACAAGTTATCCGTTCATTCCAATGTGAACGACTGATTCTTACGGTCCTCTCGAAATGTCAATGCTGCTCATATGCGGCCAAACCATTGGTGTTCGACCAATTAACTAACGTTGCCTTGCCCAACCAATGACGACATTCGCACAAGAAGAAGTCCCTAGAGACCGAATATCCTGGGGTCACTATCAATATGATCGGTAGAAGGAAAGCCTCAAGTCCTAGTTTCGATGACTCTGAGACAAGTCATTCACCGACCGTCAGAGAAATTGCTAACGAGTTTGAAGAAATCTACAAACACACTCGGACAAGAACATGAGACATTCCCCTTGTCAACTATCGGTGGTTAGCCAGAGGAACCAATTCCGATGATGAACACTCAGCCATTGCAGAGTCCTAATCATCAAGCTCTTTTGTTGAACATGAGAGCTCCGCTTATATGATGGGAAACCATGAAGATCTCGCGAAGAGACTTGATGAGCAAGAGGCCATGCTCAAATCTTAGCAGGAGGCCATCAATGAACTCTTGGCCCTGATGAATCAAATCGTCACAGACAAGGCCAAATCTCAGAAGACAGATTCGCCACCCAGGAAAGAATCTTCCCGAAGAGGAAGAACGTCTTCATCCCGACTTTACACGAGCAAAGGGAAGGAAAAAGTGGTTGATGGTGCTGCTTCTGATCAAGAAGCCCACAACCTGAAATCTTCCTCTGATGAAGGAAGAGAGACGGAGAACGAGCAGAATCTCCAGTCTGCCAAAATGAAAGAATTGAAAGCCCGTCTCAATGCTATTGCTAACAAAAACGAGCTCCAAGATGAGGGAGTTGTCAGGCCCTATCCTACCGAATGGGATATAACCCCCTATCCTCCAAAGTTCAAGGTCCCGATGCTACAAATTTTTGATGACACGGGATCACCGAACCAACATATCTATCATTTCAAGTCACAGACTGGGAATGTGATATCAAACGATGTTATTCTGGCTCGATTGTTCATTGGCACCCTCAAAGGAGTTGCCTTTGAATGGTTTAGGAAACTGTCTGCGGGATGTATCCAAAAGTGGGCAGATCTAGAGAGACTCTTCCTATCAAGATTCTTTGAAGAGGATACAAAAGTCTCCATCCATACCCTTCTTGCCACTAAGCAGAAGAAGATGGAGTCCGTCAAAGCCTTCGTTATGAGGTTTCAAAACATGGCTCTGTGATGTCCGACAGGTATGACACAGTCTACCTTAGTGGAGATCTATCGACACAACTTGCAAACCGACCTTCTAGCACAAATGAGGATTGCAGAATGTCGTTCCTGGAGACAACTAATCTCTCAAGATGAACAGGCTCAGAAGATTATTGCCAGGATCAAAGCTGAAGAACAAAGTAGGTAGGATCAACCTGAGCAATCGGACCAAGCCCGATCTTCTCAGTCAGATGGGGAAGATACTATGGCCGCTGAAGCCAACCCTCTCTAGTAGGATGGCGGGTCCAAAAACTATCACGTTAACAGTTACCTCTGATAGTCAAACTCGTTAGATAGTGGCTCACTAGGCGATGTGCCATGTCTATCCTTTTTCCCCCTGCACTTGTTAAAGACTGGAGTTTGGTTTATTTATAGTTCATTGGATTATGAGTAATAAATTTTCTGAGTTGTCATGTTTAATAGAATACCTGTCAACCACAAAGTCTACCAAAACAATCACGTTAATGATTACCTCTGATAGTCTATTTTCTTCATCAACTTGTCAATCCTCTTGAATAGGGAGGTAGGTCCACAAAACTATCACGTTAATATTTACCTCTGATAGTTCATTAACTTACCAATCCTTTTTAACAGGATGGCAGATCCACAAAACTATCACGTTAACATTTACCTCTTATAGTCTATCAACTTGCCAATCCTCTTCAACAGGATGACAGGTCCACAAAACTATCACGTTAATGGTTACCTCTGATAGTCCATCAACTTGCCAATCCTCTTCAACAGGATGGCAGGTCCACAAAACTATCACGTTAATAGTTATCTCTGATAGTCAAACTCATCAGATAATGGCCTACCAGGTGATGTGTCTCTATTCCGACTTTATGGATAGTGCCCCACTAGGCGATGTGCCTTATCTACCTCTTTTTATTCCCCTGCTAAGTCTTAATCAAGACTGGGGGTTGGTTACTTGGAATCTATTGGATTAAGAGTAACAAAACTTTCACCTCGTCGAGTTAACATTACACTTTTGACGATCATTACCCCCACAGAGTATGAATGCAGCTTGTATCACTCCTAATTTGTCACTTTAATAATACACCTCTGATAATCAACTTATCAATCCTTGTCAATAGGATGATAGGTCCTCAAAATTGCTCAAATCGCAATCTTCCCCAGCAAGACACTAAGTCTTCAAAATCTTATTCAAATCACAAATATCAAAATTCATCGCTTCTAATGATAAACTCACCTAGCAAGTTTCCCCAGTGAGACGCTAATTCCCAAAATCTTGTTTATGTCACAAGTACACAAATTCCTGTCACGTTAATATCACACCTCTGATAAAATCCACTTATCGACTCTCCCCAATAGAGCGATAGGTCCTCAAAGTTGCCCTGATCGCAATATTTTCCTATCATGTTAACATCACACCTCTGACGATCAAATCAACTTATCGAATCTCTCCAATAGAGCTATAGGTTCTCAAAGTTGCCATGATCGCAACATCCTCCTGTCACGTTAACATCACATCTCTAACAATCCACTTATCAATCCCCTTCAATAGGATGATAAGTCCACAAAGTTGCTCCAATCGTAACAAATTCTTATCATGTTAATCCTACACCTCTGACAAAATCTACTTATCGACTCTCTCCAATAGAGTGATAGGTCCTCAAAGTTTCCCTGATCGTAACATTTTCTTGTCACGTTAAAATCACATATCTGATGACGAAATCAATTTATCGACTCTCTTCAATAGAGCGATAAGCCCATAAAATACTGTTAGGTTAACATCACACCTCTAACAGTCAAACCCCCCATTGAACTTGTTAATCATTTTTCAACAAGAATAGCAAGTTTTCATCATAAAATCCCCAGTGGATTAAAGATTTTCTGGAATTATCCTAGTGGTAATAAAGAAATTTTCTGAATTTCACTCTAAGTGAAAATTCATGCAAAGTTAATACTACACCTCTGGCGCTTCTAACTTTCTTTCAGCGTTTCAAGTAACACAGAAAGAAATAGCGAGGAAGCCTATGCATTTAACATCATAGTACCAAAAATCCATGCCTTTCACGCATAGGGTACTTTATCTCGATCCCTAAATAGAGCTAAATATGCATCTAACACATGCTACCGGGTAGCGTATTCCCGTAAAAATGGTAAAGCCTACGTATTCAACATCGTGGTAGGTTGTTATTAATAACACCAAAATCCATGCCTTACATGCATGGGGGACTTTATCTCGATCCCTAATTAGAGATAAGTCTACGACTAACACGCTTTGCGGGTTAGTCTTTTTTTGTGAAGAGGATATCAAAATCTATGTCTCACACGCACGAGGGATTTTATCTCGATCCCTAATTAGAGATAAATATACGCCTAACACGCGTTGCCGGTTAGTTTTTTCCTGTGAAAATGACAAAGTCTATGTACTAAAAATCATAGCATCAAGTCTAAGATGGTTCATTCTCATAGCACAACGTTACATGTGAAACGGATTCAAATAATTCACATGCTAGCCCGACTCAAACGGTAGTCGGTAAAGGCTTATCAAATCCGTTGATGGCTGAGGGTTTGCAAAAAATTCTATGCATGTTTGAAGGCCCATCAGCTTAATAGATGTGAGTCGAGCCTTGAAACAGATGAGCTAAAGATAAGTCTCAAAGACTTAGCAAAAAATGCATGAAAGCTACCTCCGCGTCTCAAGTCAAAACGCCAAGGTCAGACCCGCGTTGCAAAAACCACAATGCCGAGGTCATACCCAGGTTCCAAATTTAAAACGCAATGGTGAGAACCGTGTCTCAAGTTCAAAATGTAGGGTCCACCCCCACATTCCAGAAGCAGGATTATGACGCATACCTTCACACAGGTCCTACGGGGCAAATCTCTTCAACCAAGATGTCTTCGAAGCGAGTGCAGAGAATGATTCCTTTATGACAAGGAGTCAATAGCTCTAAGATCAGAGTTGAGATCCAAAGTATTCCGAAAATTCATCCCAGTCAACCATGAACTTTTGAAAACTTTGGATGGGGTTCTATAGGCTGTCTAAAAATTATAATAGATAGCTGATCACCTATCAAACACCGATGATGAAAGTTACAATATGATGACTTTGACACCCCAAAATAGCCAAGGCAATGATTACTCAACAATGGTCTTTACAACGCTCTACAGAAGAAGTTATCAGTCATTAGCTTCTTCTAAAACGCGGAATTCACCTTCGTGTTTCAGTTCTTAAAACACAAGCGACCCCTGCGTTTCCATCCCTTAGCAAACAAAACGCGGATGACCCTCATGTTTTTCAACATCTAGCGGGCGACCCTTACGTTTTTTAACATTTAGCGGGTGCACAACTCTGCGTCTCTAGTCTAAAATGCGGAGTTAGTGTCCTGAATACCAACTTGGGTGTTGTTTGACTCATTCAACATGAGCTAAACGGTTCCAAAATTGTTTCCTACGATTTGGGGGCGGTTATACCCCACTTAGGAGTGATTTAAGGGGCGGTTACACCCCCTTAATCCCCTATAAAAACGAGTAAACTCAACTGAGTTCGAGGCTTCTTTTTGGCTGGGTTTTTGGATCTTGGACTTGGCAATGAAGAGGAGATCTTCGACTTGGCAGCGAGGGAGAGATCGACGTTCATCCTTCAGCAACGTTCGACAACAGAGAACTTTCATCCTTGGCTATAAACCGATTTCGGTTGAATCAACTCTTTCATAGAGTTTCAAACTCATTAAGAGTTATCAACTCATCCAGAGTTCTAAAACTTGCTTTGTAAATTCTCCACAACATCAAATCGTGAGGAGAAGGCCATGTTCTAGTGAAACAAGACATTCGGATCGTCAACGAGAAGCAAACTCGACGCGAGCATTCGAGGGAGGTATCTCATCGCCACCGTGAAGAACCCAGAATTAAACAAAGGGGAGAATCCAGATCATTCTCCTCTCTTTTGTAATCGGAAATCCGAATTATAATTAAGATCGAGAGAATACAAATCAAACTTCTTTTATTTTACTTACTGTAAATTTTCCACCAAACAAAAATCATGTCCTTCATCTTTTTTTCTTCTTTTTTCTCTTTTTTCACAATGAGTGAACTTGTGCAGGTTGTAGTTTATACTCGCGCACTAAATGAGTAGGGTGTAGATACAGTTTAGCCTCGTGTTTTCAAGGAGTAAAATGTAGATGTAGTTTATATTCGTGCCCCCAATGAGTAAATGTGGATGTAGTTTAGACTCGTGCCCCAAAGGAGTAAAGTATGGATGTAGTTTAGACTCGTGCCCCCAAGGAGTAAAGGATGGATACAATTTAGACTTGTGCCTCTAAGGAGTAAAGTGTGGATGCAGTTTAAACTCGTCTAAATATGGATGCAATTTAGAATCGTGCCCCCAAGGAGTAAATGTGGATGCAGTTTAGACTCGTATCTCCAAGGAGTAAATATGGATGCAATTTAGAATCGTGCCCCCAAGGAGTAAATGTGGATGTAGTTTATGCGTAATATTTCTTTAGGAAGCGTCCGTTAATCTGAGGCATTGGAAGCTCTCCATGATGGTCGATTAATTGATATGACCCTCCATCAATGACCTTTTCGATGATATAAGGGATCTCCCAATTTTGCTCAAGTTTCTTTCTAGCATGGCGAGTGACGATGATTGGTCTTCATAGAACCATAACCATTTCACCCTCTTTGAAAGCCCGAATTCGCGCTAGTTTGTTCTAGGCTCTCTCCATTCTTGTCATGTATAACTCCAGACTTTGTTAGGCTTTGAGTCGAACTTCATCTAAAGTGTCAAGCTCAACTAAGCAAACTTTAGCATTTTCCTCATGAGTTAGCCATATTGAATTGCTATTTTTAAAGAGGGAATTTTAACTTCCAAAGGAAGCACTACTTCCACCTCATATACTTGTGAATATGGTGTAGTCAATGTCAGGGTCCAATATGTAGTCCTGTAAGCCCAAAGAACTTCCAAGAGTTTTTCATGCCAATCACGCTTGTTCTTGAAAACAATTTTCTTTAGGAGTTTGCATAGGGTTTTGTTGAGTGCCTCGGCTAGGCCATTAGCTCTTGGATTATAAATTGATGACTATCGCCAATCAATTTTATTTTGATCAGCGAATTTGCCTACTTTAAAGCTTTTAAAAGAAGGATCATTATCAGAAATAATCTAACGCGGCACTACAAATCTATAAATTATATTATTTTGAGAATCTGATAGCATTGTCAGCTTTCATTTCTTTCAAGGCTACTACTTCTGTCCATCTAGAAAAATAATCTGTAGCTGCTAGGATGAATCTGTGGCCATTGGAAGAGGGTGGGTCAATGGGTCCAATGATACCTATTCCCCACATGTCAAAAGGCCACGACACCACTGTAGTGTGTAGGTAATTCAGATGTTGATGAATGAAATCTCCAAGAATTTAGCAGAGATGACACTTTTTTCATATTCAACGCAATCTATTTTCATTGTTGACCAATAATATCTCATGTTATTTATTTTAATCCTCATTTTAAGCATAGACTGGTGAGCATTGCAAGCTCCTACATGTACTTATTGTATCACATGTTTTATTTCTCTAGGTGATAAACACCGTTGCGATACATCCTCATAGGATTTTCAATATAGAGTATTATTTTGATAGGTGTATTGCATCAGTCTCCTTCGAAATTACGTTCTCTCGGACTTATCTTCTGAAAGCTTGTCATATTAGTAGTAGTCAATGAAAGGTTGTCTAATAGTCATCTTCTTCTTCAATGGTCAAAGCTTTTATGGAAGTTGAAGTTTCATTCTGATCATGCTCTTTGTCAAGATTGGCAAGAAATAATACCTTACGATTTCTAACCACTATTTGGATTTTATCAACATCTGAATTAGCCAACTCTTTTGCGAGTCTAGCCAAGGAATCAACTTCTCCATTCATAGAACGAGGGGCTCTTTCTAGTTTAAGAATGAGAATTTGTTGTATCAACTCTTTAACCCTATCGCTATATTTGATCAGCTCCGACTTGTTGACTTTGTAGTCTTCTTTAACCTGATTGATTATCAACTAGGTATCTCCAAAAGAATCTAGTTTCTTGTAGAACTCCATGAATTTTGAAAGAATAGCGTGATTTATATATTGATAAATGAGTTTTAAATATGATAAATATCATTTATGGGTGCATGTATATGTTAGTAATTGATTTTAGATCAATTAAGAGTATATGTGAGAGTATACAAGTGTAAACATGCATGGAAAACGAGTGAAACACGAAAAATATGCTCAAAACTCAAAACAAAGTGTTTTCGATCTCATCAGTCAACTGATGAGGTTATCAATCGACTGACAAGGTCATCAGTCGGCTGATGACTTGATTTCTAGTTTTCTCGGGTTTTCTGGTTTGGCTTGTTTTGATGCGGGTTTGCAGTGATATAAATATATTTTTGCACCCGAAAAACACATATTTTCATCAGAATCCCAAACCCTAGCAACCCTCCTTCCTCCATCTCAAACCCTAGCTCTAAAAGTGGTGTTTTTGGAGAGTTCGTGAGGCAAGCATCGAGAAGAAGGTGAGATTTATGGCGTTTGGCGTCGAGGGATTGTTTTCTATCTGTTTCAGAAGGTTGTGCATGTGATAAGGCAAGATCACCTTTGTCCAAACCTTTTCCTAGTTTAAAAATCATGTTTTTATAAGATATATGTGTTTAATCTCATGTTTAGGGTAAATATAACGTGTTAGAACTTAACATATGATGTTTATGCTTTAAACCCATGTCAAGAACAGTAGAACGAATCTGAAACTGAAATATTTACATGATCATGATCATTAGGGTTTATTTTAACATGTAATTACAGTTTAATTATGGAATATATGCATTAGATTGTCAAAATAAACAAGAATTTGACTAATTTGATTACTAATCCCTAGATTCATGCATATAAGTGATTTATCTTGTTTATACAAACCCCTATTGAATTATTCTTGAGTATAGAACGAAGTTTATTCAACTAAGTTAATAAAAACCCAAGTTTTGAAGAAAAACAATCGAAAAACCCTAACCAGTATTTTTTTGTCGAATCAGTCACCAGATGTTGCCCATCAGTCGACTTACGAGAGGTCATCTGTCGACTGATGGAAATCATTAGTCGACTGACGAGCTCGTGTGCCTTGTTGTTTTCTGAACCACCTTATTAATCGACTGAAGAGTTTGTCGGTCAACTGATCAGGTCGATTTTGTGAGTTTGACCCTTTGTCATGTGGGTTCGTTTGGCGAGCGTTTTGTGCAAGTCGTGAGCTGATATTCACACGTAGTTCGAGGAGTACACGTACGGGGATTGAGTATGCATGATTACATCATTTAGGACATCCAAATAGTTGCGTTTGTTACAAGTAACGACTATTATAGTATATTATATTTACAATTTGTTGGGTGGGGTTAGTCGGGTCCTGTAATGAGACTGCGGATGGACTACACTACTAGTGCTTTAGTCAGATCCGCAAATGAGATCGCGATGGACTTCACTCCTTTGGTCCGCATGAGTATGCGTAGAGGTCATTGAACCTATTTATCAGTCCACACGAGTGTGCGTAGAGGTCGTTGAACCTATTTATTGGTCCGCATGAATATGCACAGAGGTTAACACACATATCTATTAGTCTGCATGGTTATACGATGTGTTAACATATCTACTTAACAGTCCGCATGGGGGTGCGATGAGTTGAAGAATTCCAAAGAAGGACGATTTGATAAATTTGATGATAACCTATGGGTAGGTGAAAGTTGATAATCTTTCGATATGATTCATTGTGAAGGTATTTCACACCTTAGTTACATGAGATAGTATATCGGTATATGTTTTGCCCACTAAGGGTAGTATAAGGAGTTGATATGATATTTTCGGAGATGGTTGATGTGGTATTTGCTGTATTGTTTTTTTGTATTCATTTATTCTTAGTTTTTAGAGTTAATATTTAGCGATTCACAATTTAAGACATACGGTATATACATAAGGGTTTCCTTATTTGGATTATTTTCACTCGACGTACCAGTCTCGTGTTGTGGGTTTCTAAGTATTAACCACAATTAGTACAACTAAATGATCTAGGTAGACTATGCACTTATAGGTAGAGCCTCCATCATACTTAGTAGCCCTTCCACTAGGGGAGGATGAAGATGACCTTCCTAGTACTCTGACGCTGTGGTTTTCACTTCTTTTCAGGCAGCGGAGCAGAGTTCCGGAGAGCCATGGGTTGACGGACTTTCAGCATATGGCTTTCAGCATAGTCGCCGTCAATTATTTGTAGTAGTTCCTGCTTCACAGATGTTAGTTTATGTTTCTAGTTGATTATTAGTTTTGCATTTCATTTTGAGAGTTGAGAACATATGTATTTTTAGTTGACTCCTGTAGTTGAGTTTATGGATCATTTGTATCTGATTGTTGGACATCTTTATTTTTACATCAGTTGAGACTTGATCATTTCTGAGATTTATCTTTATTTCTATGCTTAACTTCCTGTATTCATCTTTAACATCCGTTTGTACCTATACTATTTTATTTGATTCCACTAGAGAAATAATTCTGTGATTGTGAAACATGTTATTGCATAGTATGGGTGCATGGTAGGTTTGACATCCTTAGATTCACCTTGAACTGCAGCCTTGTGTGAACTCAGAGGCATCACATTTATTGATTCTAATTTTGATAGCTAATTCTAAACCAATAATGAGTGTTTCATATTCAGCCTCATTGTTTGTCCGTGATTCACAAAGGGCAAATGAATAGCAAATGATTCCACCTGTCGGAGTGATGAAAACGAGCCCTACACCAATTTTGATCTTTGGAAGGCGGGGGCTTATGGCTGGATGAATTAGGGAATAATTATTTTCGGCACCTACTAACCTTCTACTCAGGTAGTAGAGAACATTCACCTTTCTTTTTCATTATCTTGAGCTAATAAAGCTCTAAGTGAATCATTAAGAGCAGTAATATAAATAATTAGTTTTTTGTTCGGGATCGGTGCGGCTAGAACCAGAGGGTTGAGTAAGTACCTTTTGATATCTTCAAAGGTATTTTGACAAGATTTATCCCAAATAAATGGAGCGTATTTCTTCATCAACTTGGAAAATGGTCGGTATCTACCGGATAGGTTAGATATGAATCTTCTAATATAAGCAAGTTTTCCTTGTAAGGATCTCGCTGTTTAAGGTTCTTTGGAGGTGACATTTATTGAATAGATTTGATTTTTGAAGGATCAATTTTAATTTCTATGTGACGAATTATGAACCCAAGGAATTATCCTGATGTGACTCTGAATGCACATTTGATAGGATTCATTTTCAAGTTATATTTTATTAACTACGTAAAAACATTTCATAGATCTTCCATGTGGTCCTTTTCGACTTGTGTTTTCACAACCATATCATCTACACAACATTCAACCACTTTATGGATTAAATTATCAAATATGTGAGTCATGGCTCTTTGATAGGTAGCTCCGGCTTTTTTTAACCCAAATGACATGACTTTGTAACAAAAGATACCAATTGGGGTGCGAAAGGCAGTGTCTTTCTCATCTTCAAGAGCTATTTTTATCTTATTATATCCTGATGATCCATCCATAAATGAGAATATTTCATTGACAGAAGTATTGTCAATCATCAATTCTGTCACAGGAAGTGGAAAATAATCTTTCGGACAAGCCTTGTTCAAATCTCTATAATCTACACATACATGGATTTGTCTCTCTTTTTTTCACTAGAACAATGCTAGAAACCCAGTTGGGGTATATTACTTCTCTGGTGAATCCAGCTTCAATGAGCTTTTTGATTTCTTCAATGACTTTTTCATCTATGTTCAATCCCATTCTTCTAGGTGCTTGTTTAACTGGGGTAGAGTCTGGCTTTATAGATAACTTATGAATTGTGACACTCAAGTCTAATCATGGTGGCATTTCCTTATACGTCCATGCAAAGCAGTCTTTGAATTCTAGTAAGAGATTCTTGTATGCAATTAACCTCTCTTTTTATAAAAGAGACTCACAAATATGGGTTTGGGCTCTTCTTCTATTCCCAAGTTAATTTCCCCAGCTCATCAATTGTAGCATGTCTGCCATCTTCTAACTCTTTAGGGGCATCCTTAAATTTTGTTATTATAGGATCTTCTATATTTTCCACATCTATTTCAAAAACTTCATCAAGGATGACGACAACATATGTAGTCAAACTGCCCACTTCTGACATTGTTTCTCTGATCGTTATCATCTGGCACGATTCAGTCGAAGGGAGAAAATATCCTAGACCTCTGGTATGAGATGATCGACTATTTGATTTTAATGCTTGGGACTGAGGAGGATTCCAAATATTTTGAAAGAATTTCATGCGGTCCTTTGACTGCTTTGTGGGAATTTTGAATTTTTTTATTAGTTTTAGAAATTTCATTGATTAGTACTGTAATAATCCATTTTTTTAACTAACAATTAATATACATTTTTTTTCTTAATGCAAATTAACTAAGTGGTCAATTATGCAATGTTTCATATAGGAGGCCCATATGATGTTGGAAGGCCCATATGATGTTGGAATTAGAAAAGTAAATGGACTTTTATGCCTAATTTGTTTAGGGGTTTTGTTAGAAAAGAAAAGACTTATAAATACCCCAAAACCCTTCCTCCTCTCTTTTCTTTGTTACCCAGCCGCCAGAGAAACCTTCTCCTCTCTCTCTTCATCTCGTTCTCTCTCCTCCCCCCAAGAGAACTCCGGCCACCCAAGCCCTCTTCGTCCAACTCCCCAACGCCCCAAACCGCCGCCGGTGGATCCGCCCACGCCGCCGTAAGCCCTCTTCGTCCAACTCCCCAACGCCCCAAACCGCCGCCGGTGGATCCGCCCACGCCGCCGTCTGCACCTCCTCTCTGACCCCCCCGAACCAAGCTCTCAGATCCGAGCTCTCCGTCAGCTCCATACCCGAACTCCAACCACCTTGCCTTAGGTCCAAGCCACCAGCGCCTCCTCCGACCGTCGCCATCACCCCCTCGACGACAAGCATTTTTGTCTTGCTCTTTGTTGAATTCGTTCTCATTATTTTTATGCAAACATTCCTTTAATTCTTTTGATGATCGTTTTTTTCCTAATCGACCAGCATATCTTTCCAAATTTTTCTTCTTCTCTGAAATAAAATTTCCCCTCACTTCATACAATCATTTTATCTTTCTCTGTTTTCGATATTAGATTTTCACTTCATATTGATGTTTTATACCTAAGGTTCATGCCAGAATTTTTCTCTTTTTTTTCATAAATTTTTATTTTTATTTCTCTCATGAGGTGCATCGTACAGTAGTTTGATAATATCATTGGTTTAATATAGTATTATAAGTTTCCCTTCCACTTGATATATTAAATTTTCATGTTTAGATCTGTTGCATGTGACATGTAGAAGAACTTGACTTGAGGACGTTGCAATTGTTGCATTATAGCCTTTGTGCGCTTAAAGAACTCCCTACATCAAAGATGAGATTTGCAGTAAGGTGGATCCACCATTGTTGATAGATAGTAAGATAATACATATATTTCTTCCACCATAAAACCAGCAGTAACAAGCTTGTTTTATAAATCACTCTAATGTTACAAACATCCAAACCGAATAGAGTATAGGTTGTTGAAGCCAGGCCCATGAACTTTTAATTTGCTGAAGTAAGGCCCATGAACTTTTAGTTTGTTGATCATGTGGGTAGTATTAACACGGCAGTAGGAGTATGCATTATATAGTAGCCTTTGTAAACATTTAGATTTTTTTTCCCTTTTTCCATCCAAATGGGCCAATCTGTTTGCATACAACCATGATAAATCCTCCAGTGTGTTTATTTTTTTTTCTGGTAGTGTCTACCAAATTTATTCCCTAATGCATAGTTTACTTATCATAACGAACATTAGATAGCTATAATCAATAGTTTTATTCTTATGAACCAAGTTCTCCCGATTTAGACATATCACCCATGACATTGTCTGAGTCCAGTAGCTTTTCTATAAACTTCATTTTTTTATAGCCACTACAATGATTTTTATATACATGAGGAGTAGTTTTACTTATGTCTTTTCGGATAAAAAAATATGTGTGATATACCCTTATATCTCTTTTGAGTATTTTCTGGATTCTTGAACTATGTATGTATTGTGATGATGATGCGGGATTACCTAAAGATATGTTTGATCATATAGTGACTCTAAATAGGGCCGACTGTGCATGAAGACGACTTCTGTTAAATGTGATTTATAAGCGTGCTTTCATAGCATGGCTATGCTCTCGATATCGACATCCCGATATGAGATTTTTCCTTGGCTATTACTATTATAGCATCGACTAGACGATGCACCTATCTTGATTAGACATGTTCTGGGTCACGGTTATTTTTCATAGTTTTACAGAAGTCGTTCCACGGTAATAGTGTGGTTAGTGCACAACATTTCATGCACAGTCATTTAAAATTTAATCGACAAACATGGGGTTTATAAAGGGGAGTTAGACGAAGAATATGACATGTATATAAACGGGCATATGCGCATTCCTGATATCCTGAGTTATATATATACATGGGCCAAAGAGCCAATTCCTGACTTGAAGCCGTGTTCCCGGGACGGTTTACGGGAAACCGATTTATATACATGAAAATATTCTTCTCTAATTCAAATAACATGTAAAAATTTAGAGTAATGTGTTTTTATTCTTTGTGATAGATTTGGCATGCGCGGTATGGATCTGGATAAAAATATGGGTGATGTATTAATATTGTTGTGTATAGAATTTTGGGAGTT
This sequence comes from Asparagus officinalis, assembly GCF_001876935.1. Taxonomy (NCBI): domain Eukaryota; kingdom Viridiplantae; phylum Streptophyta; class Magnoliopsida; order Asparagales; family Asparagaceae; genus Asparagus; species Asparagus officinalis. Next base: position 24,510,803 of record NC_033799.1, on the reverse strand, counting down.
AATATTTAGATATTTACAGTTTGAGATATATGGTATATACGAGGGTTTCCTTGTTTGGATTATTCCCTCGACGTACTCATCTCTCATATTGTGGGTTTCTAAATCTTACCTCCTTTTAGTATAGGGTATAAGATGTGTGCTTTAGGGTAGACTTTGCTGATATACATGTTTAGGAATTTTCCTTTCTCATCTTTAATTGAGTTTTCATCTTATTTTGATCTATAAGAGTAGCATTTTATTTTATCACTGAATCTTTAGAATTTATCTTTTCTTTATATCTACCACTTATACTTACACGTGCATAATTTCCTCATTTTACATGCTTGCTGGGAGTTTTCTGACTCCCCTGGGGTTTGTATGCCCCAGACTTGGGAATTGTTCTTTCTTCGCAGGACCAAGAGTACTTTAAGGATTAAGACCAGCGACAGTATCACCTTCTCTCTCAACTTCAGTTATTTGAGTCTTTCTTGTAATCACTTATGGTACTTCATACTAAGATGTATTTTTCCTCTTTCCTACTTTGAAGAGTTGTGGACATGTAAGAGAAATTTGCCTTTTCAGAGTTTTCTTTATCTATCTAGTTCCTTTTCTATTTTAGTTACATGCTCTATGTAGTAGTTCTTTTGGTAATTTATCTGTATACAGGTTGATCCAGAGGCGTGAATGTAACCGTATGGTTGCATTGTCGACCGAGTCACGCCCCAAATTATCACGTTTTGGACCCGGGGCGTGACAAGTACGGTGGGACTCGCACATGGCCCGTGTTTGTTTTATCAGCTTCTCTAAAATTGATAAGATCTTTCTGAGCATTTGAGGGATTGAATTTGTAAAACAGACTTCCTTTTTGTCCCTTTTTTAAAGGTGGAGCATAGAATGTTTCCAAATGTTCTACCTTAGAACAAGTAATGTATCCAGATCTTTTGTATGATATGGTGGAATCCTTTTGATACTCAAAATATCTTCTGAAATAATGGGATTTCTCTCAAATGATTTAGTTGCTGTGACAGGTAATGATAATAAGTCCTCATCATCTGAACTATCTTCATAATTCTCCTATGTCATTTTCCGGTTGCATTTGATTCTAAAAACCTTCTTGAAATGTCCGTTCTTGCTGGCTTCATCTTTCAGAGAAAAATATGATTCACTCCCAAAATACGGTTTTGTTGGTCTTTACATGATCTTCTTTCCCTTTTATATTATTGTTATGACTATTTTCTTCTGATGTACCAGATTGACTTTTCTTTTGAGGGTTTAGAAAGTATCTTGCATTATCGTATTTTACTTCATGGACACTGAAAGGCTAAATATCTCTATTAATACTTCTTTGTTCTCCATCTTTGATATACTTCATGCATTGGTGTAGAGTAGAAGCCATGATGTTATAATCATGCTGCCATGGCCTCCCTAGCAAAGCTCTATACGATGCATTTGCATTGATTACATAAAACTTAGCTTCGGTCCTAAGGTCTCCCATCTCCATAGGTAGAATTATCGATCCTAGAGTTTGTTGAGTGTTGCTATTAAATCCTTGGATAGTAATGTTTTCACGAGATAAAAATTACACATTCATAGAAAGATTTCTCAAGGTTCTTAGGGTTAAAAGGTTGACAGAGGAACCTGAATCGATCAACATTAGGGTAATCTTCTCGCCATCACATAACCTTATGGCATATAGAGGCTTGTTATGTTCATTAGTGCCCAACAATAAATTCTTATCCGTGAATGTGACCGAAGTCATACACTAGTAGAAAAAAGCACAACCTAGACGGAAAAATCTATCTAGGTGTTTGCTGGAAATTTGCAGTACAAAGACAATGAAAGAAAAATTGACTTGTATTCCTCTCAAAATCGATTACAATTTGGATTCCGATTACAAAAGAGAGGAGAATGAGTTTGATTCTCCCCTTTGTTTAATTCTGGGTTCTTCACGGTGGCGATGAGATGCCTCCCTCGAATGCTCGCGTCGAGTTTGCTTCTCGTTGACGATCCGAACGTCTTGATTCACTGGAACGTGATTTTCTCCTCACGATTTGACGCTGTGGAGAACTTGCGTGGCAAGTTTTGAATATAACTCTTAACGAGTTGATAACTCTAAATGAGTTTTAGAAGAACTTGCAGAGCAAGTTTTGAACTCTGATCGAGTTGATAACTCTGAACGAATTTTAGAAGAACTTGCAGAGCAAGTTTTGAACTCTGATCGAGTTGATAACTCTGAACGAGTTTGAACTCTTGAAAAAGAGTTGATTTGAACCGAAAGTCGGTTATAAGCCAAGGGAATGCTCCTGTGGTCGATCGTTGCTGAGGATGAACGTCGATCTCCCCCTTGCTGCCAAGCCAAAGATCTCCTCTTTGTTGCCCAAAAAAGAAGGATCCTAGAGCCCAGAGCCAAAAGCCAAAAGCCCCGAACTTAGTTGAGTTTCCCCCTATTTATAGGGGATTTAGGGTGGTAACTACCCCCTTAATCCACTCCTACGTGGGGCGGAAATCCCTCAGAACGTGGGATAAACGGTTTTGAAACCGTTTTATTAGTGTTTTGAACGAGTCAAAACGTTGAAAACAGCGTTCTGGGCCTTAACTCTGCGTCTTATTGATGAGACGCAGAGTTGGGCGCTTGTTGGGAGTTGAAAACGCAAGGGCTGCTTGCGTTTGGACATTAACTCTGCGTCTTAAAGATGAGACGCAGAGTTGGGCGCTCGCTGGGAGTCGAAACGCACAGGCCGCATGTGTTTTAGAGATGAACTCTGCGTTTTAGGCTGAAAACGCAGAGTTGGGCCTGTTTAAAGGCTGAAAACGCACAGTTGGTGCTGTTTTAGAGATTAACTCTGCGTTTTGATATTGAAAACGCAGAGTTGAGCCTGTTTTAGGCTGAAAACGCACAGTTCGTGCTGTTTTAGAGATTAACTCTGCGTTTTGATGTTGAAAACGCAGAGTTGAGCCTGTTTTAGGCTGAAAACGCACAGTTCGTGCTGTGTTAGAGATCAACTCTGCGTTTTGAGGTTATAACGCTGGTTCGACCTATGCGCTTTGACTCTGTAATGCAGAGGTGAACCTTAGGCGGGCTAGGCGAGCTTCAGGCTAAGTCCAATGTTCTGATGAAGTCTGGTCTTGCAGACGGACTTCAGAACATAATCTGCTACGAAGAACATGTCATAACTTTTAAACCGTAAGTCGGAATTAGACGAATTATATATGAAAATCGGCTATCTCGACGAGGCGGATCCATTCGAACCCAGCCAAAGGCTTCGGTTCACTTCCTCCGTTTTGCCAAATTCCTTACGGTTTGAGAGATATATGCGTTTTAATATGAAGAGACCGTCAATTTGTAGTCTCTTTTGCTAGAGCTTTGCACAGATCGTCCTCTTGTAATCTTCGTCTTAGCTCCTTGAGAATACGAGAGTCGTCAGATTGTAACTCCCGATGTTGATTGTGAAGGCTGTTGAATTGGGGCTTTCATTAGTTGTTGTGAAGGTCGTCAGATTGTAACCTTCTACGTGAAAGTCCTCAAATTGTAGCCTTCTGGAAGTTGTCAGATTGTAATTTCCATCATTGATGTTTGATGGGGGATCAACTATCTATTATAATTTTTAGACAGCCTACAGAACCCCCTCCAAAGTTTTCGAAAGTTCGTGGTTGACTCGGACGAATTTTTGGAATACTTTGGATATCAACTCTGATCTTGGTGCTGTTGATTTCTTGTCACAAAGGAGTTGTTCCCTGCACTCGCTTCGAAGGTAGCTTGGTTGAAGGAATTTTCCATGCAGGACCTGTGTGAAGGTATGCGTCATAATCCTGCTTCTGGAATATGGGGTGGACCCTGCATTTTGAACTTGAGATGCGGGTTTCACCCTTGCATGTTGAATTTGGAACACGTGTATGACCTCGGCGTTCAGTTTTTGCATCGCGGGTCTGATCTCAACGTTTTGACTTAAGACATGGAAGTGGCTTCCGTGTATTTTTGACTAAGTCTTTGAGACTTGTCTTTGGCGCATCTGTTTTAAGTCTCGACTCACATCCGTGCGTAGGATTTTTGGCAAACCCTCAGTCATCAACGGATTTGATAAGCCTTTACCGACTACCGTTTGAGTCGGGCTAGCATGTGGATTGTCTAAGTCCGTTCTACATGTAACGTTGTGCTAAGAGAATGAATCCTCTTAGACTTGATGCTATGATTTTGAATACATAGACTTTGTCATTTTGACGGGAAAAGACTAACCGGCAACGCGTGTTAGGCGTAGGCTTATCTCTGTTTAGGGGTCGAGATAAAGTCCCCCATGCGTGTGAGGCATGGATTTTGATGTCCTTTTCACGGTAAAAGACTAACCGGCAACGTGTGTTAGACATTGACTTATCCCTACTTAGGATTCAGGATAAAATTCCTCATGCGTGTAAAGCATGGATTTTGATGTCCTTTTCACGGTAAAAGACTAACCGGCAACGTGTGTTAGACATTGACTTATCCCTACTTAGGATTCAGGATAAAATTCCTCATGCGTGTAAAGCATGGATTTTGGCGTTATTAATAACGACCTGCTATGATATTGAATACGTAGGCTTTGCTATTATTACGGGAATAGGCTACCCGGCAACATGTGTTAGTTACAGACTTATCTCAAATTAGGGATCGAGATAAATTCCCCCATGCGTGTGAGGCATGGATTTTGATGTCCTTTTCACGGTAAAAGACTAACCGGCAACGCGTGTTAGGCGTAGACTTATCTCTAATTAGGGATCGAGATAAAGTCCCCCTGCGTGAAGGCATGGATTTTTGGTGCTGTTTCTCCCCGTGTTATTTGAAACACTGAAAGAAAGTTGGAAGTGCCAGAGGTGTAGTATTAACTTGGCATGATTTTTCACTTAGGGTGAAGTTTAGAAATTTTCTTCACTATCACTAGGATAATTCTAGAAAATCTTTAATCCATTGGGGATTTTATAATGAAAACTTGTTATTCTTGTTGAAAAAAAGGATTAACAAGTTCATTAGGGGGGTTGACTGTTAGAGGTGTTATGTTAACATAACAGTATTTTATGGACCTATCGCTCTATTGAAGAGAGTCGATAAGTTGATTTGGTCGTCAGAGGTGTGGTGTTAACTTGACGAGTTTGTGGACCTATCGCTCCATTGAAGAGAGTCGATAAGCGGATTTTGTCAGAGGTGTAGTGTTAACGTGACAAATTGATAGTGATGCAAATTGAATGCATACTCTGTGGGGATGATGATCGTCAGAAGTGTAATGGTAACTTGACGATATGAAAGATTTGTTACTCTTAATCCAGTGGATTCCAAGTAATCAACCCCCAGTCTTGATTAAGACTTAGCAGGGGAATAAAAAGAGGTAGACAAGGCACATCTCCTAGTGGGGTACTATCCATGAGGTCGGAATAGAGTCACATCACCAGGTAGGCCATTATCTGATGAGTTTGACTATCAGAGGTAATTGTTAACGTGATAGTTGTTGGACCCGCCATCCTACTGAAGAGGATTGACTTCAGTGGCCGTAGTATCTTTCCCTTCTGACTGGGAAGAGTGAGCCTGGTCCGGTTGCTCAGGAGAAGATTGGGCTTGGACTGATTACTCGGGCTGATCTTGCCTACTTCGTTCTTCAGCTTTGATCCTGGCAATGATTTTTTGAGCCTGCTCGCCTTGAGAGATTAGTTGTCTTCAAGAATGGCATTCTGCAACTCCTATTCGGGCTAGGAGGTCGGTTTGCAAGTTGTGTCGATGGGTCTCTACTAAGGTAGATTGTGTCATACCTGACGAACACTGGAGAGCCATGGATCGGAACCTTTTGACATAGGCTTTGACAGACTCCCTCTTCTTCTGCTTAGTAGCAAGAAGGGTATGGATGGAGACTTCTGTATCCTCTTCAAAGAATCTTGACAGGAAGAGTCTCTCTAAATCCACCCACTTTTGGATACAACCCGCGGGCAGTTTCCTGAACCATTCAAAGGTAATTCCCTTGAGGGTGCCAATGAACAATCGAGCCAGTATGGCATCGTTTGATATTACATTTCCAGTCTGTGACTTGAAATGATAAATATGTTGGTTCGGTGATCCCGTGCCGTCAAAAATTTGTAGCGTCGGGACCTCGAACTTTGGAGGATAAGTGGCTGCATCCCATTCGGCAGGATAGGGCCTGATAACTCCTTCATCTTGGAGCTCGCTTCTGTTAGCAATGGCTTTGAGGCGGGCTTCCAATTCTTCCATTTTGGCAGACTGAAGATTATACTCGTTCTCAGTCTCTCTTCCTTCATCAGAGGAAGATTCCAGGCTGTAGGCTTCTTGGTCAGAAGCCGCATCATCAACCACTTTTCCCTTCCCTTTGCTTGTGTGAGGTCGGGATGAAGACGCTTTTCCTCTCCGGAAAGATTCTTGTGTTGATGAAACGCACCTTTGCCGGTTGCGTTTTTGTTGGTTAACGCAGTTTGTAAGTCTGCGTTTTGGATCTTGAACGCACTCCTGAGAGTTGCGTTTTGGTTCTGAAACGCACTCCTGAGAGTTGCGTTCTGCCAAATCAACGCAGTTTTGAAGGTTGCGTTTTGATTGCACAACGCACCACTGAGGGCTGCGTTTGGCATAAACTGAGCCCACTCCTTTAGAGGTAGGGCTGCTCGAGTAATCTCGGCGACTAAAGGAGAGGGTTTCCTTTGGCATAGGAGCAACCTTTGGAGCTTTAGTCTCCTTGGCACCTCTCACAGAGCGTGAGGGTAGAGATGGAACCCCCTGTCCGTTAAAGGATGGGACTGGTTCTTGGTAAACATGAATTTTAAATCCATGTTGATCATTTTGAACACGACGAATCACATCGTGTTCCAAAGAAGGAACACGAGGGTCGTGTTTAGCTTGATTAACGCAAGACCAAAGTCTGCGTTTTGCTAGTGAAACGCAGTCCTGCGATCTGCGTTCGGATTTTGAAACGCACTCCTGAGAGTTGCGTTCAGTTTGTGAAACGCAGACATCAAACCTGCGTTGATCTGGCTGAACGCAACTCTCAAGAGTGCGTCCCAGAACCAAAACGCAACTCTCAGGAGTGCGTTTCACAAACTGAACGCAACTCTCAAGAGTGCGTCCCAGAACCAAAATGCAACTCTCAGGAGTGCATCACTCCCAATTTGTCACGTTAACAATACACCTCTGACAAAACTCACTTATCAATCCTCGTCAATAGGATGATAAGTCCCCAAAGTTGCTCCAATCGCAACACAAATCTTGTCACGTTAACACTACACCTCTGACAAAACCAACTTATCAATTCTCGTCAATAGGATGATAAGTCCCCAAAAGTTGCTCCAATCGCAACACAAATTCTTGTCACGTTAACACTACACCTCTGACAAAACCCACTTATCAATCCTCTTCAACAGGATGATAAGTCCCCAAAGTTGCTCCAATCGCAACACAAATTCTTGTCACGTTAACACTACACCTCTGACAAAACCACTTATCAATCCTCTTCAACAGGATGATAAATCCCCAAAGTTGCTCTAATCGCAACACAAATCTTGTCACGTTAACACTACACCTCTGACAAAATCCACTTATCAATCCTCGTCAATAGGATGATAAGTCCCCAAAGTTGCTCCAATCGCAACACAAATCTTGTCACGTTAACACTACACCTCTGACAAAACCCACTTATCAATCCTCGTCAATAGGATGATAAGTCCTCAAAATCACCCAATCGCAACACAAATCCTGTCACGTTAACACTACACCTCTGACAAAATCCACTTATCGACTCTCTTCAATGGAGCGATAGGTCCACAAGCCCGTCAAGTTAACACCACACCTCTGACGATCAAATCAACTTATCGACTCTCTTCAATAGAGCGATAGGTCCATAAAATACTGTTATGTTAACACCACACCTCAAACAGTCAACCCCCCCTAATGAACTTGTTAATTCTTTCTCAACAAGAATAACAAGTTTTCATTATAAAATCCCCAGCAGAGTCGCCATCTTTTGTTTGCTGGAAATTTGCAGTACAAAGACAATGAAAGAAAAATTGACTTGTATTCCTCTCAAAATCGATTACAATTTGGATTCCGATTACAAAAGAGAGGAGAATGAGTTTGATTCTCCCCTTTGTTTAATTCTGGGTTCTTCACGGTGCCGATGAGATGCCTCCCTCGAATGCTCGCGTCGAGTTTGCTTCTCGTTGACGATCTGAACGTCTTGATTCACTGGAACGTGATTTTCTCCTCACGATTTGACGCTGTGGAGAACTTGCGTGGCAAGTTTTGAATATAACTCTTAACGAGTTGATAACTCTAAACGAATTTTAGAAGAACTTGCAGAGCAAGTTTTGAACTCTGATCGAGTTGATAACTCTGAACGAGTTTGAACTCTCGAAAAATAGTTGATTTGAACCGAAAGTCGGTTATAAGCAAAGGGAATGCTCCTGTGGTCGATCGTTGCTGAGGATGAACGTCGATCTCCCCCTTGCTGCCAAGCCAAAGATCTCCTCTTTGTTGCCCAAAAAAGAAGGATCCCAGAGCCCAGAGCCAAAAGCCAAAAGCCCCGAACACAGTTGAGTTTTCCCCTATTTATAGGGGATTTAGGGTGGTAACTACCCCCTTAATCCACTCCTACGTGGGGCGGAAATCCAACAGAACGTGGGATAAACGGTTTTGAAACCGTTCTGTTAATGTTTTGAACGAGTCAAAACGTTGAAAATAGCGTTCTGGGCCTTAACTCTGCGTCTTATTGATGAGTCGCAGAGTTGGGCGCTTGTTGGGAGTTGAAAACGCAAGGGCCGCTTGCGTTTGGACCTTAACTCTGCGTCTTAAAGATGAGACGCAGAGTTGGGCGCTCGCTGGGAGTCGAAACGCATAGGCCGCATGCGTTTTAGAGATGAACTATGCGTTTTAGGCTGAAAACGCAGAGTTGGGCCTGTTTAAAGGCTGAAAACGCACAGTTGGTGCTCTTTTAGAGATTAACTCTGCGTTTTGATATTGAAAACGCAGAGTTGAGCCTGTTTTAGGCTGAAAACACACAGTTCGTGCTGTGTTAGAGATCAACTCTGCGTTTTGAGGTTATAACGCTGGTTCGACCTGTGCGCTTTGACTCTGTAATGCAGAGGCGAACCTTAGGCGGGCTTGACGAGCTTCAGGCTAAGTCCAATGTTCTGACGAAGTCTGGTCTTGCAGACGGACTTCAGAACATAATCTGCTACGAAGAACATATCATAACTTTTAAACCGTAAGTCGGAATTAGACGAATTATATATGAAAATCGGCTATCTCGACGAGGCGGATCCATCTGAACCAAGCCAAAGGCTTGGGTTCGCTTCCTCCGTTTTGCCAAATTCCTTACGGTTTGAGAGATATATGCGTTTTAATATGAAGAGACCGTCAATTTGTAGTCTCTTTTGCTAGAGATTTGCACAGATCGTCCTCTTGTAATCTTCGTCTTAGCTCCTTGAGAATACGAGAGTCGTCAAATTGTAACTCCCGATGTTGATTGTGAAGGCTGTTGAATTGGGGCTTTCATTAGTTGTTGTGAAGGTCGTCAGATTGTAACCTTCTACGTGAAAGTCCTCAAATTGTAGCCTTCTGGAAGTTGTCAGATTGTAACTTCCATCATTGGTGTTTGATGGGGGATCAACTATCTATTTTGATTTTTAGACAGCCTACACTAGGTTGCTTAGAATCCCATCTAGGTTGATCGACCTAGACGGAAATCCATCTAGAAAAGTCCGTCTAGGAAAATTTTGTCTAGTTTGAGTCAAACTAGATAAAATTCCGTCTAGTTTGATCAAACTAGACGGAAAACAACCTAGACAGAATTTGAAAATCTGTCTAGTTAGCAATCTAGACAGAATTTCTGTCTAGGTTGACTCAATCTAGACGCAAATTCTGTCTAGATTGATTTTTTTTTCCAGAATTTTTTTTAAAAGTTTTGATTCCCTGTACATCTAATTACATTTAATTACATTCACGATATACACATGAATACACCCAACGAAATATAATCAATATTCATATCCAATATACACATCCAACCATCCAATCGAAAATATACATCCAACAATTCAATCCAATGTATACATCCATCAATCTATGCCAATATCCACTTCAATAAAAGCTTAGATTATCTGAATATTTACAACATATACACTAGCAATAACAAGTCCATCCATAACACGAGATGAATAACATAGAGTACACGACATGAATAAAAGTAGAGTACTAATACAAATAAGAAATTGTTCATTGCATTAAGAAATAAAAAAAGCTCACATCTGATCGTTGTCGACAACATCTCTATTCCTTATACTACGACAACGGGTGCTGCTCCCTCCAATATCTCCAGTCTGAAGATCCAATTGAATAATAATTTAGAATTATGTAAAGTTGGATGAATGCATCTATGTAAGTCCTAAAAGTTCGATGATGTTCTAACAACACAAAAGAATTGACAGTGACATAACTCCAATATTCATATGCAAAAACACACCAAAATAACACTCAAGCAATTTTCTATCAACACATTCCCGTGAGAGGAAAGGAATTCTGCCACAGGATTTTGGTTTCGTGGAAGCAAAATTCAACAACACAATAAACTTTCCTCCAACATGAACCAAAAATTTTACACCGAAATTAGGCATTGACAAAACAAACATACCCTAAGATAACCTGATTCTTTTTGCAAACCTGATTCTTTGGGATCTATTCACTAAATAATCGGGTACACGAAATGTGTTCATGTTACTTTGGAGTTTGTTGCAAACCTGACTGTTAGTTGTGTAAAGTCCGAAAGAAAATTTCCATTTTTGTTCGACTTTAGTGAGCAAAACTGAATTTGCAAGCTTCATTCTGAGTCTCTCACCAAAAATTCAAACCTGAACTTATCTCTAATTTATGAAAATGTTAAAAAAGTCGCATTCTGAGGCACTTATGGTCCCCACACAATTATTGTGTGGCTTAAAAAGATACAATCAAAAGTCCAATCATCATCTTTGGGATCTATTCACTAAGTGGTGTTAGCTTTTTGAAAGGTCAACCTACTCAACTACACAAATATGAATTAAAGGCTTGAAAACAGTAAGGTTGTCCAAATCGTTATTGTTGAATTAAAGATTCTAAGAATTAAATGCTCAAATTTAGCTTAAACTCCCTCGGGTTGGGGCGGTTCCATCCACAGTCATTGCCAAAAAAAATATTAATTTGTGCTCAAGTAGACCAGCACTAGTTTTTCTTCGCAATTTGTAGATTAAAATATTATCACCTTGTTTGATCAAATAATGTTATATGCTTACTCACAACGAAAAATCTTGCTATGTAAATTGCCAAAAATTGCGTGGAGCGTGATTATTAAAAAGTTATCATTTATTCTACTCAGCGACTAGTCAAAAAGTTGCAATAATCTTATAAAGGGCCCTCTAAGATCTCTACTCGTGCATAATCTGATATGCCTCCAATGTTTGAGGACAACTTCAATCTTGACATTAAAAACATAATGCCAAGCTCCATCAAACTCCTCAAGGCAGAAGCTTTCCTGTAAATTTGTATACATATTTAATTAGGATAATTTAATATCAGTTACTAATCAATAGTAAATGAATAGCTAAAATAATATAAAGTTACCATTAGCTTATTCCATATCTCCTCGTAGACGGTCCACGGTAGTTCTCCAAAATTAAAATAAGGATTGATGATGGTCGCCCTATGCACGAGAACCTCGATATACGAATTTAATCTTGACGACCAAGGACCAAGGGGTAATGCATCATTATTTCACCAAATAATGGCCCTCATTCCTCTTGGCGGTTGTTTAGACTCAGGCTTGCTCCCGCTACGTCGTCCCTCTATGTGATCCAGCTTACCACCTACAATAATAACAATATGATAATATATCATATAATTTATGAATGTGAAAATTAAAAGTATTTATTAAATTTATCATTCACTTTCTCCCTTTTTTTAGCTGCGAGTGCAACAGCTTTCCTAGCCTCCAACATAGGCATCATTTCCTCCAACCTTCTCGCAGATCGTGGGTGGTGCCTCATTGATTTAGTTCTAGACTTATGAGAGTCCGGAGGGAAGGGTAAACTGCGATAGTCTTGTGTCATCGGACGCAAGTCGGCCTGGAATGTATAGGAAGGAAATGATGGCATCCATGAATCATCTACATAACAAAAGAGTATCATTAATATAAATTTTAAATTGATGATTATCAAATATTAAATACTAAATACTGATTCTAGGGGATGGTTCTGGTGGCGCATCAGAGGGGCCAGGTGTTGAATAACCCACATCTGCAACAAATGAACACTATGAGCTAGATAAGTAATAATTTTTAAAAGATATTAAAATATTAAATAATTTATACCTGCATCAGGAGAGGATGGTGTCTCCTCAGTACCTGTACCCGGGGTGATACTCCGTGATCGATCACGGTCCCCACTAAAGAGCCTCCTCACATTCCTCATCTGCAAATTAAATTTTTAACATAGTTAAGAAAAAATATATACATGCACATGAGATATATTATTATGAAAAGCATTATTGATTTTATTATGAAATTTTAAAAACAATGATGCATTGTAACATAGTTCATACCTACAACAATAATACATTATAACATAGTTCATACCTACATCAAGCGCCACATTTTATGTGTAAGAAAATTCTTGCCAAACGTCATCAGATGACCCAATTGGTTCACTACAATTATCTTCACTTTCTTCATCATTTTTTTTATTGTTATTAGGAAGAAGACCAGATCTTGGCTCCTTGTACAAAACCACCTAATCAGACATGGCATTCGGATTTTTCACAAAGAAGCACTAACCAACTTGTTTTACGAAAATGAATTTCTCATTTGTATATACTTCTCGATGGAGATTGACAAGTGTAAATCCATAATGATCCGTTTGATTTTTTGCAGGACACCGCCGAACCTTGAACATCATGTAACTATAATTTTTTGGTTTACCAAACCCGTAAATTACCTCAACAACATTTTATAATTGGCCATAATATATTATGTCAGCTTGAATTGGGTTATGATCTGTTATACTTGAAAAACATTCTTGAGCAAAATAACACATGACCCTACTATTTTGGGTTACACTCCTATCATCGTTTTCTAGCTTCAAAATTTATATTCACTGATCAAATGCTCATTATAACGTCTTACTTCGTGATAAGGACGTTGTGCATGAATAATAATTTTATCTGGTAATGTAGTGCCATCAATAAGTGATTTTTCAACCTAAGGCAAACAATATGAGAATATTTAGGACAAGTTATATTATGAATATTCAAAATTTAATTGTAAAACACTTACATCAATTCTGAACCAATCTGAAAATTCTTTCTTATGTCTTTTCTAAATATTATGCACTGCATTCCTACCAGTTATTTCATTCTTAAGCTTCTCTAGATGTCGCCTATATGAAAAATATATAAGTTTGTAGTGGTAAACAATATGTAAAATGAATATTTCTCATCTATATTACTAATTTTATTGTTACCTTCGATAGTCTTGGAATATATCAAGATTTTTCAACGCATATGCATGAATTTGATCTAAAAGAGATCTTGGATATTTTTCACACTTCTTATCCTTAACAGGTGCCTGATAGGTGGTTTTCTTCTTACGCATGTAACGTGATGCAAACACAAAGCATTTGTTGCCCACATATCCTTCAGCTATCGAGCCTTCCGAACGAGCTCGATTGCGAACACTATGTTTCATAGAGCCCAAGTATCTTAAAATTATAAAAAGAAGTTATTATTATAAAAGAATTATACAAAATGCATATATAATTAATGAAGGTAACAAAACCCTAACCTTTTAATCGGATACATCCAATGATACATAACAGGACTGGCGATTCTAGCCTCTCTTGCAAGATGTTAGGTAAGATGGATCATAATTGTAAAAAATGAAGGGGAGAATATTACTTCCATATTACATAGAGTAACTCGGACCTTAGCTTCAAGTTTTTTAAATTCATCTACATCTATGAATTTAGACCATAATTTTCTGAAGATTCCATAGTACTCAATAATAATCTTCGACGCTTCTTTCTCCATATTGTTACGGAGTGCAACTGAGAGCAATTGATGAAGAAGAACGTGATAATCATTGGTCTTCAGACCTAAGATTTCTCTCTCTTGTACTTGGACTTTATTTGATATGTTAGTAGAGTAACCATCCGGCGACTTTATCGATTTGAGAATTTCACAAAATCGATGCGTCTGCTCATTTGACATTATAATACGATGTTAGACCCTAGAGGGGGGTGATTAGCGTCTTATGCTAATCTAACCCAATTAAAAGCCAATTAAAACTAATTAACAAGTTATCCTAGCAAGTATGAAATACCACAAGATATGTGAGCTAGGATAAGCAATGTAAACAATGAGATATATCCTATATAATAAATTATATATATATGCAAGGATATATAAACTAACACAAGGGGAAAACAATCTAAATAGGATAGTGGATGAAATGAATGAGCAATGAACAATTGGCGATATAAGATGAATGCAAAAATAAATATGCCAAAGACAAACTCAAACAAGCAATATGATCACGGAGTTCGGACCTTCCGTCCTACGTCTCCGCTCCCCACTCCCGGGGAGAAATCCACTAACACAATCCGGTTTGGAAGCCGGAACTTCTTCTACACACTCGGTTTTCACCCACTAAGTGTTGGACCTAGCCGTGTCTCCCTCAAGTGCTCGGTTACAACCTCTCCCTAGGCACGTCAACCGACGCCACTCCTCTTGGGACGATCCCCGACTCTCACCACACACTCCTCACTCGGTGTACAAGTGTATTACAAAGTGAATCTCACAATAAGGTTCAATACAATAATTGATTGTTCTCAATTATGGATGAGAACACAATGAAAGCACAACTCAATGTTACAATCTCTCACCACCCAACTATATTATGTATGTAAATACTAAAAGCTCAATGTGGGTGTGTGTAACAATGAGTAAAATAAAATCTAACTCAAATAGCAAACTAGCAATAATAAGAATATGAAAATCAATAACGAAATTGCTAGAGAAAAGAGTTAGAAAACTTCTCTATAAACACAAAGAAGAGGATGAAGAGGATTGAGAATGAATCCCTCAATCTGCAGTAAAAACTTCCTCCTTTGTAAACAGAAACCCAATCTTTTAAACAAACAGTAAAACCCTAAACCCTTGTTTAAAAACTTTGTTTAAAACTCTTCTTAATTAACCTGAAAAGAGATCAGCAATTGGGTATTTATACCCTCTCAAAACTCAGCCAAAAACCCCAAGCAAAAAGACAGAAAAGTCCCCAGAAGACAGCTCAGAAAAATAGCCGTTAGTGTCTAACGGATCTATTGTCGATCGACCGACAGATCGTTCGGTCGACCGAAAAAAGAATTCGGTCGACCGACGAAAAAATCCGGTCGACCGCGAGCAGGTCTGAAAAACAAAAAACAAGACCGACAGACTCTCTGTCGCATGGTAAGAAATGAACAAATGATCGGTCGACCGGTACGGTCGACCGAAATCTGACATATGAAAAACATGTTTTGCTGATTTTAAAATACTGTTTAAAATTATCAAATAAATTCTAAAAAATATAAAACTTTGGGGAATGATTGTAGACATGATAATAAACATGCTACAATGACTGGTTTCGAAAAAGGACTTCCCAAATGAAAAATATCATCATTTTGTAAGATAGTCCAAAACACGAAAATGTAAACATGTGAATTTTGACATTTTGACTAAACCAACTTTTAAAACTTTACAAAATGATTTTATAGACTTGAAGAAATATGTAAACTATTGATATGAAGTCTATAAACAATGAATGTAGTATTTTATCAAAATACACATATAATGCACTAAAACATGATTTCATTTAACTAACTAAAATTGATATTGATGAAATCATATATATGCATATGAGTATGAAACAAAAATATGTTTTCTAATTATATTCAATTGTTTCATAGTAAAACTTAAAAACTATCAAACCAAAACATATATGTATATATAACTATATATATACAAAAACCAAAACGTGTATGTGTGTATATGATTGAGCTTAAAGTACTAACACACATAATATAAAACCTAAACTAAGTTACCCAAGCTAGATCTTGATCTTCAATAAGCTCTTCTAGGTAATCTCGCGGATGAAGCTTTAACTTGGATCTTGAACTTTGAATAGCAAGGCTTCACCAACATTCCGTCAACCTCCTTTGGATATGATCGTTGAAGCTCTATTCCATCCATCCTCCAACAACGTTGTTTGTCTACAATAAATACGAAAACACAAATACTAGACAAACAACATTAGTGGTAAATTGTTTGTTAAACATCATCAAAACAAGAAGGCCAACATACGAGACAAAGACAACTTTAATTTTTTAAGACCAACATCTTGAACTTGAAAATCATTTCGAATATTCAAAGCAGTTAGGTCTTGACGCACCCGTAGGTCATCCTTTGACTTGTTTGCATCTTGTAGGAGAGTTGACACTATATTATCATAGATATTTTTCTCAATATGCATGACATCTAAGTTGTGTCAGATTTTAAGATTTTACCAGTAATGTAGCTGAAAAGAAGATACTAAATTTAGTCCATCCTTTAGGTAATTTTTCAGCTTCATGTTGGACTTGCATTTTTCGAACCTTTCGCTTTTGTTTCAATGACTTCTTTGACTTTAAGATGAAATTACCCTAGAGGGGGTGAATATGGTATATACTAATCTAATTCGATATTAATGCCAAACTAAAACTAATTAACAATATATCCTAGAAGAGATGTATATGAGTTATATATGCAAGGATATGGAATTAAACTAAGGGCGAAATAAACATAAACATAAATTGATAGATAGTGTGTAAATATGACAAATGCAAACACACGACATGATCACGGAGTTCAGTCACTGCCAACCTAAGTCTCCGCTCCTCACTCTTGAGGAGAATCTCCACTATCTCGACCGGTTTTCAACGTTCACCAAAAATATTTACTACTCACACTATCGGTTTTCTAGCTCACCGAAAACTTTCACAACTCACACAATACACCCTCTAAGTGTTGGCCTAGCCCGTGTCAACTTTCTCAAATGCTCGGATTTACCACATCTCCCTAGGTTTTACTACTGACGTCACTCCTCTTGGAATTGACCCCGTCTCTCACCACACACTCCTCTCGGTATACTTGTGTATTACAATGTGATCTCATAATAAAAGCTCAAATAAAAAGTGTTTGTTCTCTAACAAGATGAGAACTCAATTAAGTTCATACTCAAGGAGTCACTCACCACAACCTAAATTATACTTAGTGTGAAAATACTAATAGCTCAATGGTTGTGAGTGTGTTCAATGAGTAAAATGAAATCAAACTCAAAATTAATCTAGCAAATACAAATATAATAATTGAAATGTAAATGAGCTAGATATTTGAGTTTAGAAATACTTCTCTAAAAACAAGTGAGAGAGAGATTGGAAGATTGAAAGCTCAAACCAAAATTAATTTCCTCTTCTTGTAAACCTCTTTTTGCATAAACCAAAACACACTTAAAACTTTGAAACAAACTCTTTTTAAACTTACTCAAACATCCATAAGAAATAAATGAGAGTTGAGGGCTTTTTATAGCCTCTCAAACTAGCCAAAAACCCTAAAATCGGAAAAAACTAGCTGTTATAGGCTGAAAAGAGCTCATCAGTTGACTAATGCTATCATCAGTCGACTGATAAATTAGACGGTTGGCAGATTCTAGAATTTTTGTATATCTGATTTTGTAAAATAAATTAAAAATAGTAAATAAACTCCAAATATTATGAAAAATTTAGGAAAGTTTATAAACATGTAGATAAACATGTTAGAGAAATAATTTATGAAATATCAGTTTCCATTTGTGAGAAATCACTGTTTTAAAATAGATATTCCAGATTCTAAAAACTGTTAAAACAATTGAGTTTGTAAAATCAATTCAACATAGTAAATCAACTCTAAAAATAATAAAATTTTGCGAAATGTTTATAAACATGTAATAGAACATGTTAGAAAAATAATTTCACAATTTGAAATTTCTATTTATGAAAACTCATTTATTTTGCAAACTATTAAACAATACAAAATCGTCAAAACTTGATTTTGATGAAATCAATACAAACAAGTTTTGAAACACTTTTTAATAGATTAATAGACTTAAGAAAAAATATAAAATAGTATAAATAAGTCTTTAATCTATAAACACATTATTTTCAAGATGATAAATATGAAACTAGCATGTATGTTTGTAAATGTAACTATTTGTTTCATATTTATTTGATTTAACTTGAAAGTGATAAACCGAAAATGTGTATGTGTGTAATATTTGAGCTTTAAGCATAAACACACAAAGTATAAGATCTAAACTAGAAACAATATACTCAAACTAAGATATCTTCGATATGCTTGTCTTGGTTGCAGATGAAGCTTGAACTTGTACTTGACTTGAAATGCAAAGATTCATTCCGATATTCTTTCCATCCTCCAATGGATATGATCGTGTAGGCGCAAGTCTATCTAACCTCCAATAGAGGATCTTTGTGTAGAATACCTAACAAACAAATAAACACTTGACACACATTGTTAGAAATTATTTGTTAATCATCAAAACTAGATTAGATAGTAGGCTCATAAATATGAGACTTAACAATCTCTCCTTTTTTGATGATGACAAACAATCTAGACAAAATAGTATATAAATGTGCATGATAATAAATGAATATATAATTTATATTCCTCGCGCATAAAAATAATAGAAAGCAATATGCAAGATATACTCACAATATACATGTTTCTCCCCCTTTGTCAATATCAAAATGGGGATAATAATAAGAAAGTAAAGAGAGCGTAAGCTCCCCCTACAAATAAGCATGGGTGAGTATAAAACAAGTATAGGGAAAATAAAAGCTCCCCTTATCAAAATGCCACATAGAATGTATGAAATGAAATACTAGGCAAACATATGTGAGTCAACATATATATCATTACTCACACAAAAGGAGACACATATGTATGTCAACATGAAAACAATGTCTTAAATACAAACAAAAAATATTACACTTCCACAAACAAGGATCCAAAGCATTATTAAAAAATATTTATAAAAAATTCATGAAAGATAATTGTAAATTCAAGAATCCATGAAGGTCAAGAATTACAAAGACATCATTTTGAAAGAGATAAGGAAGGTGATGGGAAATCATGAAAAGATATTTTCAATTGAATTCAAATTATGAGAATCATGAAAAATCATGAAAATCATGAAAATCTAAATGAAAGTTCATGAGCAATCATGAAAGTATATAAAAATATTTGTAAAAATATTTAAGACACTCCATGAAGAAAAATCATGAAAATTCATGAGTCCATGAAATCCAAGGATCATAAGCGCATCATTAAAAAATAACGCCAAAAGTTTTTATGTTTCTTCCACAAAGATCAAAAAGAGTATGCTTAGGACAAAAACAACCAAAATCAACTTTTGTCATATTTGGCAAGAAGCCAAGAGAGGTGACCATATCAAGCTTTTGAAGCTTGTTTTAACCCAAATAAAACTTTTAGCACTCGGTAAACATGATTTGGAAATAAATTTCAATAAATCCGGGGGGTTTCCTCAAACACAAACCTCTCATAAAAATCAAAGCCAATAAAATACATAATATGTAATGAAAACAAAAGTATTGACTTAACAAAAAAAATTGTTTTTATTTTAAAAAAAAATTCAAAACACGTTTTCCAAAAATAAGAAATGAGAAACAATAACACTAAAAATCTTGATTTTAAGATCAAAAAGATTTTGGCATTCAAATACTTTTGGTGCCGGAAGATTTAGGGACATGTCCCCTGTCATTTAAGCTTAATGCCCTTAGGCTAAGATCACATTTGGGCGCATGTAGCACACGTATCCGGTCATAGCAATAATCATGCAAATGACCCTTCCTATTGTAATAGGTGCAATGATATGGGTGCATTTGTTTATGATGACCATATGAGTATGCATGGGAAACATTTGCAAATAAGGATGGTCTTTTAAAATTATTTTACAAATGTGAAAACTTTTTCAAATCAAAATAAAATTTGGCCAAATGGCCAAACGTACCACAATAATCACTTAAACACATAAGCATGCTTATGATGAATAATAGGTGCATGAGTATATATGTGTGATTAGGAAATTTTATGGGATGCACAACAAGAACTAGTATTAGATTTTGTAGGTTTTTGTACATCATAGCAAAATTTTACAAGATGGCCTTTACGACCGCAAATTAAGCATTTATAAAAATTTTTATACATGTGTGCATAGTGAGTGTTTTATTTAGAAGTGTTAACACATGACTTTGCACACAAGTCCATAAGTTTCTAATTATTATCAATGCATGTGGTTAGAGTTGAATTTAAAGAAGTAATGCGGTTTTTAATATTATTCAACTCATTATTTGATATCTCATCATTGATAATGAAAGTAAAGCAAACATGATTATTTTTAAAAGATGCAAATTCATTTCTAATAGACTCTACTTCTAACATGATATTATTTTTCTCATTAGTTATGTTAGCAACATTTAAAACTAAAGAATCATGATCCAATTTTAATTTATTATTATTTTTCTTAAGGATCACATTCTCTTTAGCAACGATATCATATTTAGACGCTAACATATCGTGATCGGTTTTTAAGTTAGCAAGCTTGATTTTTAGATCTACAAAATTATGATGCAATTTGTTGTAGTCATGCATTAAATGTTCATATGCACAAGCAATTTCATTAATAGATAAATTATCATCAAAATCGGACTCGCATACCTCACTATGGCTATCGCGTAGTGGTCGTGTGCATGATGACGATACTCCAATCTTACTTGAAGTAGAATCCACCAAAGCACGTTGGATACCCTCCAAATTTCCTTGATGTGCTTCTATAAATTTTCACAAATTGTAAGCACTATCAAAAGAAACAAGTTTGTTAGAAATAGATGATTCAAAAGCATTAAGTAAAAATTCTAACAAGATCTTGTTCATGATAAACATATTTTTATCATTCTTGCTCCACTCTGATTTCTTCAAGGTGGGCGCAACATAAGCACGATCAATGACTTCCCACAATTCAATATTTTTTAGATCTAACAAATGTTGTAAATCTAAAACACCATTGATCATAGGAGAAAGCATTGAATGAAGGAATTACATTAATATCATAGCTTAAACTAGATGCACCATGCATATCCATAATTATGAATGCAAGCAAGATGAAAATAATCTCAAAATTAGATTAGCAAGATATGAAAACTTGGATTTTTGACTTTAGGCAGTTAAGCCACAAATCAAGAGCACCAAGCTCTGATACCAATTGAAATTACCCTAGAGGGGGTGGATAAGGTATATTCTAATCTAATCTGATATTAATAGCAAATTAAAAGTAATTAACAATATATCCTAACAAGAGATGTATTTGAGTTATATATGCAAGGATATGGAATTAAACTAAGGGCGAAATGAACATAAACAAAATTAGAGAGATAGTGTGCAAATATGATAAATGTAAACACATGATATGATCACGGAGTTCGGTCACTCGCGACCTACGTCTCCGCTCCTCACTCTCGAGGAGAACCTCTACTATCTCGACCGGTTTTCAACATTCACCGAAAATATTTACAACTCACATAATCGATTTTCTAGCTCACCGAAAACTTTCACAACTCACACAATTGCAATCACACAATACACCCTCTAAGTGTTGGCCTAGCCCATGTCAACTTTCTCAAATGCTCGGATTTACCACCTCTCCCTAGGCTTTACTATCGATGCCACTCCTCTTGGAATTAACCCCGTCTCTCACCACACACTCCTCTCGGTGTACTTGTGTATTACAATATGATCTCATAATAAAAGCTCAAATAAAAAATGTTTATTCTCTAACAATATGAGAATTCAATTAAGCTCACACTCAAGGAATCACTCACCACAACCCAAATTATACTTAGTGTGAAAATACTAAAAGCCAAAGGTTGTGAGTGTGTTCAATGAGTAAAACGAAATCAAACTCAAAATTAATCTAGCAAATACAAATATTATAATTGAAAATGTAAATAAGCTAGATATTTGAGTTTAGAAACACTTCTCTAAAAACAATTGAGAGAGAGAGATTGGAAGATTGAAAGCTCAAACTGAAATTGATCTTCTCTTCTTGTAAACCTCTTTTTGCATAAAACAAAACATACTTAAAACTTTGAAACAAACTCTTCTTAAACTTACTTAAACACCATAAGAAATTAATGAGAGTTGAGGGCTTTTTATAGCCTCTTAAACTAGTCAAAAACCTTAAAAGTTAGATATAAAAAAGCTAGAAGTTACTTGCCGTTATAGGCTAAAAAGAGCCCATCAGTCGACTGATAAAGTCGACTATTGGCAGATACTAGAATTTTTGCGTATCTGATATTGTAAAATTACTTATAAATAGTAAATCAACTCAAAAAATTATGAAATTTTGATAAAAGTTTCTAAGCATGTATATAAACATGTTAGAGAAATAATTTCTAAAATATCACTTCCTATATGTGAGAAATAACTATTTTAAAATAGATATTCTAGATTCTAACTGCTAAAATACTTGAGTTTGTCAAATCAATTTAACATAGTAAATCAACTCCAAAAATAATAAAATTTTAGGAAATTTTTATAAACATGTAGTAGAATATGTTAGAAAAAATTTCTTAATTTTTATTTCCCATTTGTGAAAACTCATTTATTTCGCAAACTGTTAAACAATACAAAATCGTCAAAACTTTATTTTGATGAAATCAATACAAACAAGTTTTGAAACACTTTTTAATAGCTTGATAGATTTAAGAAAAGATATAAAATAGTGTAAACAAGTCTTTAATCCATAAACATATTATTTTATAAATAAAGATGATAAATATGAAACTAGCATGTATGTTTGTAAATGTAAATATTTGTTTCATATTTATTTGATTTAACTTGAAAGCGATAAGCCGAAAATGTGTATGTGTGTAATATTTAAGCTTTAAGCATAAACACACAAAGTATAAGATCTAAACTAGAAATAATATACCCAAACTAAGAGATCTTCGATATGCTCATCTTGGTTGCGGATGAAGCTTAAACTTGTACTTGACTTGAAATGCAAAGCTTTATTCTGATATTCCTTCCATCCTCGAATGGATATGATAGTGTAGGCGTAAGTTCATCCAACCTCCAACAGAGGATCTTTGTGTAGAATACCTTACAAACAAATAAACACTCGACAAATATTGTTAGGATTTATTGGTTAATCATCAAAACTAGATTAGATAGTAGGCTCATAAACATTATACCTAACATATGGAATCTCTTACTTCGAGCGGGTTGAATTTAGAATATCGATTTTTTCCAAACCTAACTTTTGGAAACCCATCAAGTAATTTTATGATCTCAACTCCTGTTAGCTGATGCGACTTCATTCTTTTCTCAACTGTGTCATCAAACATAGTTAATAATTTTCTATACTTATGACTTAAGGGCAACCACCTGCCATTAAACGAATAACAACTCTTTTGGCTATGTGATAATTGAAGAGCTTAAAATTCTGGACCACATACAAGACAAGCACACTTGCTCTTCGTAGACCAACCGGACAGATTAGCATAAGCTGGAAATGAAATTACCCTTGAGGGGGTGAATAGCATAATTAAACAATAAATGTGCAATTAATGAAATTCAATGCAATATAAGACACAATTTAGTGTTATGTCAATAAATAAGAGAGAGAGTTAAAGAATAGTTAGCCAATCGACACGCCGATGTGTACACAAGGTTCGGTCCTCTCAACCTACGTCCCCGACCACCTCTCCTGATGGTAATCCACTAATCACAACCCAGTTTGGAAGTTAGAACTTCTTCATAACGATCTCCTTGAGATCTCACAATCCACACAACGATCTCCTCGAGAACAAGCTCTCCACACAATACAAAATGAATGAAAGAAACTCTCTTACAACAATCCTGTGGCAAGGATTAAGAGAAGACAATTGAAGCTTGGGGTTTGTGGGATTTAAAAGTGAGAAATCAAAATTGAATAAGATGAAAGTTTGAGCTCAAAAACACACAAGAAACAAAACTTAAGGATTTTTCTTTGCTTACTTAGTTACTAAACAAATGGGCGGTAGAAGATATTTATAGGCACATAAAATAATAGCCCAAATACCAAGAAAAAACACAAAACCAACAAAATCCCCAAAATCCCGGAGTCTGGAAAATTAGCCGTTACAGTGTCTTCGGTCGACAGATTGATCATGATCGGTCGACCGAAAAGAAGACCATTGGCAGACTGGAAATCTCAAGCTCATTTGGTCGACTGACAATGTTGTATCGGACTACTGACCATACTCTATCGGTCGATCGAACTGTGTGTATCAGTCGACTGATGAGTGGTTGTCTGCAGGGTCTAAAAATAGGCATTCTGGTCGGTCGACCGACTGGTGTAACCCGGTCGACTGAAGACTGATATATTTCCAGACACTTTATTTTTCCAAATATCTAACTTTGTAAATTTAATTTAAAATAACAAATAAACTCTAAAATTAGTAAAATTTTGGAGAATATTTATAAACATGAAAACAAACATATTTGAGAAGAAATGTTTGAAATCTCATTTACCGTTTGTGAAAACTCACTATTTTGTAAAATGGTTAAAAATACAAGTGTGTGTGCGTGATCCCCGAATGCTTCAAGAGTTATCTACTTTATTTCTTGCCTACATTATGATCTAGAGAGTAAATAAAAATGCAAATAGAATTCACAGATGTATACAAGTCTTGAGTCTTGATATTTGCTAATTTGTTGATGAAGCTCCGCTTGTAAATTTTGTACTTGTAAGCTCTTCTTCATCAACTTGCCTCCACCTCCATGGATATTATCTTTGTGCGCAAAATCCATCCATCCTCCAATTAGTAGCAATAAATTGCATGATAAAATATAACCTGTGTAATATTACTTAACAAGCAATTTAGTACCAATAATATGGTTTGTAAATCATCATCAAAACAAGAAACTTAACAATCTCCCCCTTTTGATGATGACAAACCACCATTATAAAAGAGCATAAATAAAATGAAATTAGTACTTATAGATAGTTTCTCCCCCTATCTATAAGACTCTCCCCTTATCTATGTGCACAAAGGATTGGAGATTTTTCTCCCTTTTTGTCAACATCAAAATGGGGTTTATAAAATATAATATACATGTAAAAACCCACAAAATACTTCTCTAAGTGTTGGCCTACCCGTGTCACACTCCTCAAATGTTTGGATTTACAACCTTTCCCTAGGCTTTACTACCTAACTACTCCTCTTGGAATTAACCTCGGTCTCTCCCAACCACTCCTCTAAGTATGCTTATTTGCTCAAACCTGTTATGACAATGAGTACGAATAAAAATAAATATTAATATATGGAAATTATAATCCAAAAACCAAGAGTAAGCAAAAATCATCAAACGAATAATCAAAGGATGCACATGCCTAATTCATTTCTAATACAACAAAAATCTTCTTTGCTAAGGGGCTTAGTAAAGATGTCCGCTAATTTGTGATTGTGTATCAATGTAAACAAGAGAGATATCTTTTCTTTCTACATGGTCACGTAAAAAATGATGTCGTACATCTATATGTTTGGTTCTAGAATGTAAAACAGAATTTTTTAAAATATTTATGGCACTAGTATTATCACAAAATATCCTTGTATCATGAAAATATAAATAAAAATCAACTAAATTTTGTTTCATCCATAATAATTATGCACAACATAAGCCGACGGTAAAGTATTCCGCTTCCGTAGTGGATAAGATAATACAATTTTGTTTCTTTGATGACCAAGAAACAAGTGAATTGCCTAAGAAATAACATGTGCCACTAGTACTCTTGTGGTCTACTATACAACCGGCAAAGTCGGCATCACAATAACCATAAAGATCAAAATTTATATTCTTTGGATAAAACAAACCAAGTTCAATAGTACCGTTTATACACTTAATAATTCTTTTAACTGTAATTAAGTGAGATTTTCTAGGAGAAGCTTAAAAACATGCACATGCACAAACACTAAATATAATATCCGGTCTACTAGCGGTGAGATAAAGTATAATACTAATCATACCTCGATAAAGCTTTTTATATACTTTCTCACCACTTTCATCGTTGTCCAATTTGATGGAGGCGCTCATTGGAATTAGTGCATGCTTGGAGTTTGACATTTTGAATTTCTTCACCAACTCTTTGACATATTTGCTTTGTGACCCAAAGATTCCATCATCCCTTTGTTTGACTTGGAGACCATGAAAGAATGCAAGCTCTCCCATCATACTCATCTTATATTGCTCTTGCATAACCATGGAAAATTCCTTGCAAAGAGTTTCATTACTAGTCCCAAAAATGATATCATCAACATATATTTGAACCAAAATAAAATCATTTTTCTTTTTTCTAACAAATAAAGTATTATCAATTTTTTCTTTTGAAAAACCATGCTCAATAATAAAACTAGAGAGGTGAGGATAACAAGCTTTTGCAACTTGTTTTAACCCATACAAAGCTTTTTGTACCCGGTAAACATGATTAGAAAATAATGTATCAATAAAACCAGGGGGTTTCTCAACATACACATCTTCTTCAATAAAACCATTTAGAAACTAACTTTTCACATCCATTTGAAATAATTTAAAGTTTTTAAAACTAGCAAAGGCTAAAAATATTCTAATTGACTCTATTCTTACAACCGGTACAAAAGTTTCGTCATAATCAATACCCTCTTGATTGTATCCTTGGGCGACTACGAGCTTTATTTCTAGTCACTATGCCAAATTCATCAAGTTTATTTCTAAAATTCTATTTTGTTCTAATAATATGAAAATCTTTTGGTCTAGGAATAAATTTCCAAACATTATTTCTTTGAAAATTGTTTAATTTTTCATGCATGGCTAAAACCCAAAATTCATCATTTAAAACATTATCAACACGTTTAGGTTCAATTTAGGATTAGAAAGCAATGTTATCACACTCGCTCATAGCCCTTGAGTGAGTCATGACGCCTTTAGATGGCCTTCCAATGATTTGCTCATTGGGATGATCCAGTGCAAACTTCCATGCTTTGGGGAGTTCTTATTGATTAGGTTTAAGCTCTCCTTCCCCATCCTTTGATACAACCATTGAGGGGGTGTCATTTATTTGTAATAGTTTCATACCACTTTCAATGTCATCATCATCCCTACTAGGCACACAATCTTGTAAACCAACATTAGTTTTATCAAAGGTAATATTTATAGATTCTTCAACAATGAGTGTTAGTTTGTTAAAAACTCTATAAACCTTACTCCTTGATGCATATCCCAAAAATATTCGTACATATATTTTTGAATCAAATTTATCATGGTGATCTTTTGTGTTCAAGATAAAACATTTACAACCAAAAATCCAAAAGTAGCTAATATTGGGTGTTTTTCCAAAATAGAGTTCATAAGGTGTTTTCTTGAAAATAGGTCTAATTATAACACAATTTAAAATATGGCAATCCGTGTTAACGGCTTTCGCCCAAAAATATTTTGGCAAATCAAATACATTAATCATAGTATGTGTCATCTCTTGTATGGTTCGATTTTTTCGTTCAACAACACCATTTTGTTGTGGTATTCTTGGAGCAAAAAACATATGAGTAATACCACGGTGGTCACAAAAATTACTAAAATACTTATTTTAAAATTCACCACCATGATCACTACGAATTTTTACAACTTTCAAATCTTTTTTATTTTTAACTCTTTTTACAAAATGAGAATTTTTTTCAAACCATACATCTTTATTAGCAAGAAATATAATCCATGTAAAGCGTGAAAATTCATCAACAATAACAAACACATAATGCTTTCCTCCTAATGAGGCAACATGCATAGGACTAAATAGATCAAGATGAATCAATTGTAAGGGTTTAGTAATAGACACCTCATTTATAGATTTGAAATAACTTTTAATTTGTTTACCTTTGACACATTCCTCACATTGAGAATCTCTAACAAAGGTCAAGCTTCGTAGTCCTCTTACCAAGTTCTTCTTTGAAAGTTTGGAAATTAGCTTCATGTGAGCATGTCCAAGTCTTTTGTGCTAAATCCAAGGATCTCTATCCACTACTACAAGATATTTTACATCTTGATCTACAAGCTCATTCATCTCAAAAATATATACATTAGATTTTCTAAGAGCAACAAAAATAGTTTTTTCATTTAAACTAACAATGAATTTATCCGGTTTAAAAATAATATCATAGCAAGTTTTCAAATTTTCAAATTTTCAATTTGAGACCTTAATTGTTTGTTTTTAAAATCAAGATCTCTAATTATTTTATCTTTTAAAGAAATTGCATCATTTAAAGAAGATTGTAATGACTCAAATCTTGAATCACATGAATTATGCAATTTTTTAAAAGAATAATGTTCTTTCGCTAATTTTTAAAATTCAAAGTTTAATTCTTCAAGAGCAGTTCCTAGTTCACATTGCATATAAAAAGATTCATCATCAGAATTAGATTGCACCTCATCTTCATGATCCATGAAGCATATGTTTGGATCATGAAGAGCACACTTGGTAGTTTCTTCATCACTATCTGAATCGTTTGGTTCGGATTCCTCCCATCTCGCATACATCGCCTTCTTCTTTTTATACTTCATATATTTTTCTTTTATCTTGGGACAATACCTTGCTATATGTCATGGTTCATGACATTTAAAGCATTTTCCTACACGATAGGAGAATTTGTTAGAACTATTATTCTTAAAATTTTTATTCATTCTTACCAATCTTGATATTCTCCTTGAGAGGTGTGCCACAGCTTTGGAGACATCAATTTTACTATCGGATGAGGAGGAGTCGCTTCAATTGCTCCTTTGGGAGCTATTGATTTCATCTTTTGGAAAGGCTCTTCGTTTGCTCGTGGGGGTTCTTCCTCCTTCTCTTGATCTTTTTCTCATGAACTTTTAATTTTCCAATAAGCCCATCAAGTGTGAGTGTTGTGAGATCATTGGCCTCCTCAATGGCCGTAGCTTTGGGCTCCCATGCCGGTGTTAGAGAGCGAAGGATTTTGTAATTCATTTATTGGTTCTCTAATACCTTATCAAGGCCGTGTAATTCATTAACAATATTAGTAATGCGGCTAAACATGGTATCAATAGATTCATTTGGAAGAATTTTGAATAACTTATACTCATGCATGAGACTACTAATTTTTGACTCCTTGACTTGAGGGGTTCCTTCATGAGTTATACATAGTTTCTCTCAATTTTTGTGTGCGGTTGCACACATGGAGACTCTATTATACTCATTAGAAGTGAGTCCACAAATCAAGGCGTTTATGGCTTTAACATTGAGAGTAGCCAAATACCGTTCATTCTCGGTCATGCCCTTGCTAGACTTTTTAACATATTTTTTCTCTATAATCTCTAGGATGTCAAGATCAATGCATCGCAAATAAATTCTTATCCTAGCCTTCCAATATAGAAAATTATTGCCGGTAAATAAAGGAGGTCTAGTAGTAGATTGACCTTCAAGAATATGCACGTTCATATTTGAATCCATGTGGGATCTTTACTCTAAGGTGATTAACCTAAGTAATGTAGAGACCAAGCTCTGATACC
Organism: Asparagus officinalis; assembly: GCF_001876935.1. Lineage (NCBI taxonomy): Eukaryota > Viridiplantae > Streptophyta > Magnoliopsida > Asparagales > Asparagaceae > Asparagus > Asparagus officinalis. Next base: position 24,481,108 of record NC_033799.1, on the reverse strand, counting down.
AAATAAATTACCCTAATGGGGGAGGGTGAATAGGTGTAGGCTATCTAAAAATTACTGCAGATAGTTGATCTCCGTTAAACACCAATGATGAAAGTTACAATTTGACGACTTTCAGAAGGCTACAATTAGAAGACTTTCACGTCAATTGATGAAGGTTACAATTCAATGACCTTCACAACAACTGATGAAAATTCTGATTCGACGACCTTCACAATCAACAACAAGAGGTACAACTGACAACTCTCAAATTTTAAGGAGCCAAATGCATGGATTACAAGATAACATTCCTTGCAATGCCTTAATAAAAGAGATTACAAATTGACGATCTCTTCAAACTAAAATACGAAAGTCATTCCTACATTTTAACAATAAAACGTGGAGCTCATCGTTGCGTTCCAGACTCAAAACACAAGGCTCATTGCCACGTTCAAAGAACAGAACGTAGGGCTCACCACTATGTTTTTAGCCCCAAACGCAAATCCCAACTCAGTGTTCGAAGTTCAAGACGCAGAGTCTGTTCCCAAAATGCAAATTTTGTGTTTGACTCGTTCAAACACAAGTTGAACGGTTCCAAAACAATTTTGCATGATTTGAGGGGATCACCAACCCACTAAGGAGCGATTTTATGGGTTAGTTACACCCCTAAAACCTCTATAAATAGTTGAAAAATTAGCTTAAATCAGATCCTTTTGGGAGATCAAGATTAGAGGCTTTTTGGAGCTTTTGGCACTCATCTTTGGAGTTTATCTCTGGTGAAGGCTTTTCTTGGAGCTTTGAAGTGATTTTTCTTGGCTTGTGAACCATTTCGGTTAGATCAAAAAGGATTAATTTCCTTTCTCTAATTAACTCTTCACCAAGTTCTCAAACTCATTCAGTGCTCTCAAACTCGTTAAGAGTTTAAAACTTGCATTACAAGTTCTTCGCACCAAGAGGATTCAACTGTGTTCCATGAGTTAAAGCGTTCAGATAGTCAATAGGATACAAAATTTAAGCTCCCATTGACACCAAGAAAAACCCAATTTTAAACAAAGGAGAGGGTCTCCGTCGATCCCTTCTTTCTTTTGTAAATCAGGAAACCGATAAAGAAGAATAGTAATTTTTTTCTAAGTCAGTTAGAGAGAGAATATATTGAGAGATTGTATTCATTCTTTTCCTAAGTTAGTTAGGGAGATTACTACAGGATTTTTTTCTCAATTCTTATTCAATTTTTCCCTAAACAAAAGATGTCGACTGTACTGGGAATGGGCTTCATTGATGAAGAAGTGGTGTCATAATCTAACATCAACCTCGCTGGAACAACGGTTGAAACTCTTATTGTAGAGTTTGATCAAACAAAGTATAAAGAGTTACTCTCCTCCGAAACCCTTAGCCCCAAGGCTATGCGTAAGATCCGTAAGGTTTCCAAGGAGACTAAAGCTCCAATTGTAGCTGAATCATCAAAGGAAGGCCTCTCCTTTGCACTAGATTGCTCAGACAGCCTCTCCCCTGAAGGAGTAGGCCCATCCACATTTAAAATTGTTAATCAAATTGAAGATTCTACACCCGTGCCAAAACGATAAGTATCAGGTCACAAGAGACCCATAGTGGTGACAAACTTGATCAACACAAATAGTGATGTCGCTACAAAAGCCTTGAAACAGGTTAAGAAAAATACTGCTCGACAAAGGAGAAGATCCATATGATGAGCATAACTTTGAGAAAGCCGATCTTTCAATCAAAACAAGCTTTGCATTTGTGAGCCTAAACACGACCCTGAGCACCGCGTTTCTATTTCAAAACATGAGCCTCGCGTTCATAAGCCCAAACGAGAGCTTCATATGAACCAAGTTGAACGTGGCCCTCAGTAGCGCGTTGTATGATCAAAACGCGATGCGTTTTACGATCAAAACGCGATCCTCAAGGGAGCATTCCACAAGCAGAGCGCAATCCTCAGGGGCGCGTTCTACAACCAGAACGCTGCCCTCAAGACCATGTTAAACAAACAAAATGTGACCCTCACGTTTCTCTTCCCAAATGCGAGCCTCGTGTTCCTAATACAGAACACGATGTGATCAGTGTGTTCAGAAGGACCAACATGGATTTATGATCCATCTTCATCAGGAGCCGATCTCGTCTAATTATAGGCAGGGGGATTCAAATCAAACTTCACATTCAGTAGGGAGTTCTCTTCAAGTCTTTGACCTAAGAGAGCTTATACTGAGAGAAAGACCGATGCAACAAGTCACTTCTACCTGTCAGTGTGAGCGACTTATCTTTGCGGTCCTCTCAGCATGCTAGTGTTAAGATCCTATGCCAAGATAATCAATGTTTGACCGATTGACGAATGTTGCTTTACCTAATAAGCGATGATATTTCGCAGGAGGAAATCTTCAGAAGTTGAATACCTTGGAGTTACCATTAGCATGGTTGGTAGAGGGAATTCACCAGTCCTAAGTTCTAATGAATTAGAAATAAATCGATCTCCTAATGTCAGAGACATCCTGAATGAGTTCGAAGGAATCAACCAAAACATTTAGACTCGAAGGGGAGTCATACCTCCTGTCAATTATCGGAGATTGGCTAGAGGGACAAACTCGGATGAAGAACACTCAGCCATTGCAGATTCCCAGTCATCTAGTTCTTTTATAGAACAAGAGAGTTCTGTTTACATGATGGGGAGTCAAGAGGATCTGATGAAGAGACTTGATGAACAACAAGCCATGCTCAAATCCTAACAAGAGACCATAAATGAACTATGGGTCTTAATGGCTCAAATTGTTGTGGGGATAGGGCCCAACCTTAGAAGACAGTCTCAACACTTCAGCAAGAATCTTCACAAAGAAAGGGGCCATCTTCGAAAGGGAAGGAGAAAGTGGTTGAGACTTTTGATCAAGAAGCTCACCACATAGAATCTTCCTCCGAAGGAGAGAAAGAAGCCGAGAATGAGCAGAATCCTCAGTCGGCCAAAATGGAACAATTGGAAGCTCGCCTTAATGCCATTGCTAACAGAAGTGAGCTCCAAGAGGAAGGAGTTGTGAGGCCTTATCCCGCTGAATAGGATGCAACCCCTTATCCTCCAAAATTTAAAGCCCAGACTCTGCATGCTTTTGATGGCACGGGGTTATCGAACCAACATATCTACTATTTCAAGTCACAGACTAAAAATGTGATATAAAACAACGCCATATTGACTCATTTGTTCATCGGTACCCTCAAGGGGGTTGCCTTTGAATGGTTCATGAAACTTCCTGTCGGATCAATCCATAAGTGGATGGATCTAGAAGGCTATTCCTGGCCAGATTCTTCAAAAATGATACGGAAGCCTTCGTCCCTTCCCTTATCACCACTAAGCAAAATAAATGAGAGTCCATCAAGACTTTCATTGAAAGATTTTGAAGCATGTCCTTACGATGTCCATCAGGTATGACACAGGCCACTCTGGTAGAAATCTGTCGGCATAATCTACAGACCAACCTTCTGGCCTAAATGGGAGTCACAGAATATCGTACTTGGAAACAACTGGTCTCCCAAGGAGAACAAGCAGAAGAAATTGTTCCTCGGGTTAGAGCTGAAGAGACAAGAAAACAAAAGCAGCCGATGCAACATAGTCAAGGCAATGCTCCCAGACAAAAGGGAAAGATATTTTGGCCACTGATACCAGTAATTGAGCACCACCTACCAAGCAGGGTAAGGCATCAAGTCAACCAAGAGCACCCAAGTAGTACTCTTTTAAACATGACCATGTGGACACTCTATTCTAGCTACTTCGGAAGAACAATAAGTTGAAACTTCCTGAAGTTAAGAAACCTGAAGAGGCAAGAAAGTGGACGATCCCAACTACTGCAGCTATGACAGAATGTTGGGACATCCGACAAGGAAATGCTACATCTTCAAGAATATCCTGCAGGCCCTGGTCAATGCTGATGTGGTCAAGCTAAAGCCAGAATAGAAGACCGTATCTACCAACATGATATCGATCTAGTTCGAAGATTTTCTTCCCATGGAAGCATCTGACGGTGTCATCCCTATCCCCAAGGGGGAACTGCACTAAAAAACACTGACCCACATGGTCAGAAAGAGAAAGGGTTGGTACCCCTTACCACTCCGAAAGGAGAGATAATGTGGGTCCATTCTGATTTGCTTGAAGATCAACAGTGGACAAGTACATCAATAAAGAAAAAGAGAGGAAAGGCTAAATCTTCCAATATGATTAGCCCCTCTCTTAATGACGATGGTGCACACCTGGTTCCTCTCACGGACTCAGAAGGGGAGAGAAGTGTTATTGCAGCTGAGCAAGAAGCTAAACCTGGTACTCGATCAGGAAAGACATACTTGAAAAAGTATGATCAGGCTGCTCAAGAGCCAGGAGAACAGGTTAAGGACGCTGGGGGTTCTGTCCCCAAGAAATCAACCGACAAGGGAAAGTAAAAGGAAGTTCATTAGAATAAGAACCTTATCCAACAAAAACCGGGGGATCAAGCAGACCGTTCCATTTTGATGCCATGGCATAGTTGGCCAACATTCCCGCCCGCATCACCCTTTACGAGCACCTGAGGCTATCCAAGTCTACCAGAACCGCATTAATCGAAGCTTTAATGGATACAGAGAGATTTATCACACAAGTTCCTGTAGTCCCAGAAACTACCAAAGGAGATTCCTATGCACAATGCTTACAAGCTGTGAGAAGTTTGCCATGCATATCATTCACACAAGAAGATATGCAAATCAAACACAAGCATGATAGGCCATTGTATTACACAGGGTATATTAGGTCTTCTGAGATCAGCCGTGTCCAAGTCGATCCTGGTTCCGCACTCAGCATTATGCCCTACAGGGTTATGAAAGTCCTCGGGATTCCCCTCCATCAATTAAGCTCCACCCAGACTACTATCTATGGCTTCAACGTGAACAACACCAAACCCTTGGGCAAAATCAAGCTCAGATGTCAAATAGGAGATATCAAGTTGGATGTGACTTGTTACATCATAGATGCAGACACGTCCTACACATCCTACAATCTATTGTTAGGACGGCCCTGGATTCATGCGAACCACATTGTCCCGTCTACCCTTCATTAGGTAATGAAATATGTCGATGATGAAGGAGAAGTCAAAACCCTAATCATAGAGAAGCAGCCTTTCAAGGGGGTGGAAAATTTTCATACTGACTCAGTCTTCTATCTGAATTCCCAAGAACTAGAATAGCCAAAGGAAGCCGCCGATAGTGGTAATGAAGCAGACATCGAGCCCGAGCCCAAAGAAGAGTGTCTGTAGGAGTTAGATCTAAATGTAATGAGCCGGAATAAGCTCAATAATGATGTACCAAGTGAGAGTGAGTGGTACATTAATGAAGATTTCAATTTGGCTTACTTTTTTGATGTGTTCTTCGAATGTGAGAAAATAGAGATAGGTACAGATGCAGGTACAGACCCATGGCACATGTTGTTGTTTGCGTCGGAAATCTTTTCTATTTGGAAATCCATTACAACATTTATTGTCTTACAGATTCAAAAGAAGGAGCCTTTTTATAAGACTTTATTACATAAATAAAACAAACAGATGAGATCTCCAAGAAACACACGCAGGATCATTTATCGGTCGCTGCTTGCGTGTGATCTTTGCCTGTGCTAGAGATGCTTTAATTCATAGACCGCCAAATGATAGATCCGGGTTAATACACATGAAGGCTTAGTGTTCTTTGTTTCATGAAAGAAACAAGAACAGAAGTAAATATCTCAATGACGCGAGATAAATACTCTTCTCAAGATCAAAATAAAGTTTGATCTCAAGGAAATAACTGAAGGATGCTGAAGGGGCTGCAGATCTCTCGAACTCTTCTTCTTTAAGCTGAAGAACTCACCATGAACTCGCCTTTAGATTTGAAATTTGTGCTCCTCACTCTCCAAAACGTCAGGGCTTTGTCATTACTCAGATCTCCTCAATCAGCACGTAGTCAATTGCTAATTTTCTTGCTCGTTTGGTCAGTACCCTTCACAAATGATGAGGGGGGGGGGGGTACAGCTCTCCTACATTTAAGGATAGCCTCAAGGCAGTTAGGGAGGCTCCAGAACTGTCGAAATAGATCAAAAAACCATCGAAACGCGTCCCAGGAGGCTAATTGGTGCGAAACACCATTGGTGTTTCGCACCTATGTGCAAATGTGTTTCGCACATGTGTGCGAAACACCTTGTGTGTTTCGCACATGTGTTAAATAATTTGTACTACCTTCGGTATTTTAGCTTTAATTCTTTCGTCTGACGTCGGAAGGAGGTGATTCAAGTTGTGTTGGAAAGCTGGAGAAGAGACCTACCACTTTTGTCTTTAAGTTTTTTGGATTCGAATTGAATTATAGTCAAAATTTTAGTTCTTCATACTCATGCATCCATTTTCTACCCGAACCATGCATTCTATATCTTGTTGTTGCTTCATCGCTTTGCCGAATCGCTTCATGCGTTTGTTTGCTTCTTTATAGAATCAGATAATCCTCTTTGACATGGACAATGGCGTGCATCACCTTCTCTTCATCTCGAGCTGCGTATGGAAACCTATAAGTAATTTTTGACGCATACAGATACCCTCTCCAAAGTATTTTAGTCTCATTCTTTTATAGAGGAGCCTAGATTACTTTGGATATGATACGCCCAGCCTTCAATTCTTTGACTTCTTTAGTTTTTAGTCTATTCAGTATTTTGTCGAATAGCTAAAATTCTTCTGGTGCTGCGTTTATCATCTGGCATTGTTGACATCTTGAACTAAAACTGGTGTGTGGATTTCTGAATTAACTTATGTCATTGAATCGACGTTGAACTGACCGTCTTTGTCAAGAGTTTGTATCTGAATCATGATTGAACTCCCAGGGATGTAGGGTCAAAAAATATAAGTTGATTGATTCTTGTTTTACGAAATGGGTTCGATCACTTGGTATGAATCTCTTACAATCACTCACTCTCTCGATTATAAAGGAAGAGAAGGTTAATTTGACTTCTCTTTTGTTTAAAAGTGGATTCTTGGTGGCAAAAGGATGCTTCTCTCGATGCTCAACCTGAGATTGCCTCTCATTGACTATCAGAACAAGATCACAAAGCTTCTGACAATGGCTTAAATCACGAGAATGCAGACACTGGTCTTTCTTCACACGATAACCAAAAATCTTCAAAAAGTCATTTCTTTGTAGCCATTCATGTCTATTTATAGATTTTCAGCACGTAATCGACATGCTAAGATTGTGGGTAGAGGGGCGTAACTGCCTCCTCCTAATCAGCCCACTCTGATTACTAGAGTGTAACGTGCTCCTAAAGTTTAGCCCACATAACTAACTAAGTCTTCAGATCCGTTATAGCTAGATCTCTCACGGACGATAAGCCTCGCTGCATGGCGATGTTCATTAGGTTAGACGAGCCTTGATATGTAGTGATGTTCGTCTTATAAGGCAAGCTTTGTAGTATAGCGAGCTTCTTCTGACGAATTTTGTCTTCACTGACTTCGTCTGACGAGATTCGTCTTCACTAATGAACTTCGTCTTTAGTAGCTGGGTCTAACTATGTAGCAAATCTTGTGAAATTCCTTTTGACAAACCTCGTCTTCACTGACGAGCTTTGAGTCTAACGATAAGCTTTGTCTTCACTGACAAGCCTCACCTCTAATGATGAACTTCGAACCTCGTTTCCAATGCCGAGCTTCGCCTTTGATGTTAAGCTTCATTGCGTGGCGAGCTTCATTTACGAAGTGGATCTTCGCTGAGTGATGAGCCTCGTCTTTGATTGAGATGATGTTCTTCCTTATGAAGACCCTCCTCATATCTTGAAGTTTGGCATTTTTTAATGTCTACAAAATCCCCTTCAAAGTTTTCATACATGAATTGGGTTGTATGGAGTCTAAAATACTTTGAATTTTCACGGCTATTATGAGATGAATTTTCTTGATTTATTTGACGAAGTTGGCTTTGTCACGAACTTCATCTTCACTACGATGTTCACTACGGATGTTACCCTGAGGTTCACCCTAAAGTTCATCTTTCCAGATGACTCTTGTCAGAATTACAATCAACTGACACCTCGTGGCTTCGTTAGCAATAACTGTTACACACCTTTTCCAGGCCCGATAGGTGGTTTCCAACTGGTGCTTCGAGATCTCCGTGGATCTCGCTCGCTGATCTTGTTAGGAAGGGGGCTCATCTAACGATCTCAATCAAAGATCTCGGCCCTTGATTTGATTTTTCCCGCCCCTATATATAGGGCGTCATCATATTAGAAGTCTTTTCTTTTCCTCCTTGGTTGAGTTGTCAAAACCTTTCATCTCCCAAATTTTAAACTTTTCTTCTTTGAAAGCATTCAATCCGAGATCAATGGCCCCTAAAACCGCTGTAGACAAAGGCAAAGGCAAGGGAAAGAAGGTCACTGGTCCTTCGAATGATCCCATGGTTTTACCCGCCTTCTCAAGTAATGGATTTGAACGCAAAATATGCGTTTCGAAACAGATCAACCCTATCTAAGTTAGACTTGGGTTTCTTGAGGGAGATGAACAGTCTCTCTCTTTTTGAGATGAAACTCATCTGAAAGATGATATCTTTTGATTTGATGAGATTTTTCGTCATAACCAACCTTGTTTTCTTGATGAGCCTCGTTTGTTGGTTGGATCTCACATGTCCAACTGCGTTGGCTATTCTAATGAGGGTCATCCTCGAGATTTGTTAAATAGGCTTCATTTGACTAATAAACTTTGTCTTCACTAACGATGTTCGTTGAATCAACGAAGTTTGTCTTCACTGACAAGGTTCATCCAACAGACGAAGTTAATTTAACTAACGAGGCTCAAAGTTCGTCACTAGACGAGGTTCATTTATTTAACTAAGTTCGTTGCTGGACGAGGCTCGTCTATTTAATGAAGTTCGTTGCTGGACGAGGCCCGTCTATTTAACGAAGTTCGTTGTTGGAGTGACCTTTCTATTATTGGGCAGTGACTCATCCTCTAGACTAACTTTGTTTGTCCTTTGTGCAGTCGTGCATGCCTCTGTCTTAATTCCTCAATGCAGAGATTTTGGATCAGATGGTATTCAAGCGACGGAATATGACTCACATTATTCCTCCCTTAAAAGTATCCCTATGTTTGGGATCGAGAACAAGAAGAACTTCAACTTCTTTTTGAGTCTTCGATTTTTACTTTTAGGCATTTGAACATGAACGCTACTTTAGAATCAGTCGATTGTGATCACATCGTGAAGCCTGTTTTCTTGTTTGGAGGCTCTTTAGAGGATCTAGACTTATTGGAAGTTGGAACCTACCGATGTCTTAGGATTAAGAATGGACGACATATGTTCTTACCCTCAATGGAACATGACTATTCTCTCACTGCCCTGAAAGTTGTTTCTGCTCGAAGAAAGATAGATTGGGACTTAACCCCGACACAAGATGGGGTGACATGTGGCTATTTCTCCAGAAGTGGCACCAAGATAGATAGTAGTGGTCGCTACGTGATCGGATTGCACCCAGGACTATTTCAAAGAGAATTACCCGTCAGTGAAACAGTCGAGGAGGCTAACACTTTTGGCTATGCTTTCTTTATATTAAAGGGGTAATTTCCCGCTATGGATTTTAGGACTCCTGGTTGGTCTCGTTGGAGTCCTACCTAGTGGTGGCCTCGTGTTACCGAATACATCTTGCAGGAGAATCAGGAAGACCTGCAGAAACTTGGACTTTATGTGCCCATTAGGATGACATAACTCGTGCTAAGGAATAACTCTCACAAATTCTTCAGTGTGTTAGAGCTATATAATCATGACACCAGTACCTTCTTCACTCCAGACAATGAATTGGGAATTCCTCTTCATGAAATGGCTGAAGTCTCGGGGTTGCCATACAGAAGATAGCCTTATGAGGAATATATCCCAGGGTATAAGGAGTTAACTAATTTGGAGAAGGAATAATACCCTCAAGTGGTTGAAACCTTTTGGGAAGTAATGTGGCACTATCACATTTGTATGAACGTGGAGGGACGGGCTGATAAGAAAGGTGAAAAGCTCCTCAGCCATAACATTTGGGCGTATTACCTTTTTAAAAACTTGAATCATAAAAAAGATCTCATAGTGCCACTGGGTCCTTGTGAGGTAGGTGAATTGTGTCGAAGGATACTCACCCATCTACCTTTGTCTTATGTAACAGCTTCAAATGAACATGGTTACCCTACAGGCACAATATTTGATAGTTAATTTTTCCAATGCGGGGAGCCAATTTCTTCCAAAGCCTTACTAACTGGAGATCTCATGTTATGGCTCAAGCATATCGTTATTCCTTCTGACAGCTTTGATGCATTACCAAGAGAGGTGGTATTCCTGGCCGTTTGTTTAGCGTACGATCGTTCTTATGCCCTCCTTCCTGCCATGATCGCCCGTATCCATTAGGGATTGCAACAATTATATTACGCTTTTTATCAAGGTATTGAGAACCCGAGGGTGGAATTGCCCTACGCTTATCTCATGGCATGGTTAGTATTTGTGAGAAAATTAAAAGGAATTTGAGAAAATAAATTGTATTAATCCTCCTAACTGACTTAGGAAAAGAATGAATTACAATCTCTCAAAAGTAATCTCTCTAACTGATTTAGAAAAAAAGAAATTACAAATCTTCTCGTATCGGATTCCCGATTTACAAAAGAGAAGAGGATCGATGAAGATCCTTCCCTTTGTTTAACCTGGATTCGTCACGGTAGAGATGAGATGCCTCACTCGACATTTGTATCGAGTTTGCTTCTCATTGACGATCCATTGTCTGACTTCACTAGACGTGGCTAATTCCTCTTGATTGATATCGAGGATAACTTGCATGGCAAATTTGAAAATAACTCTTAACGAGTTTAAGAACTTAGAGCAAGTTAAACTCCGTAACCGAGTTGATTTGAACCGAAAATCGGTTTTTAAAGCCAAGCACCAAATCTCTCAGGATTATTGTTGCTGAAGGATAAAAAATCTCTATGGATCCAGTCTCAAAAGATCTTCTAGATCCAAAAAACCAGCCCACCGAACCGAACTCTCCTGAACCTAGTTGAGTTTGTTGAGATTTATATAGGGATTCACGGGTGTAACCACCCCCTAAAATTTCTCCTTTTTAGGGTTTAAAGGATGTAACCGCCCCTTAAATCACTCCTGAGTGAAGTTATGATCCCCTCAGATTGTGGAAAATAGTTTTGGAACCGTTCGACTGAGTCAAACACAAAATCCGTGTTTTGGCATGAATTCTGCATTTAAACGCATCATTGGGAAGCTGCATTGGCAGCGATTTGGAAGCTATGTTAGTAGCAGTTTGGAAGCTACGTTGGCTGCTTGGAAGCTGCGTTTGGTAGTGCTTGGAAGCTACATTTGGCAGCAATTTGGAAGCTGTGTTGGCAGCTTAGAAGTTGTATTTGACAGCACTTGGAAGCTGCGTTGGCATTGCTTTGACCTAGAATGAGACCACTTGTATTTTGATTTGAAGAGACCAACAATTTGTAGTCATTTTTGCTAGAGCGTTGCAAAGACCGTTATCTTATAATCTTCGTCTTGTCTCCTTAAAATATGACAATCGTTAGATTGTAACTCTCGATGTTGATTGTGAAGGATGTTGAATTAGAGCTTTCATCAGTCGTCATGAAAGTTGTCAGATTATAACCTTTATCGATCTACGTGAAAGTCTTCAAATTGTAGCCTTCTAGAAGCTGTCAAATTGTAACTTTCATTATCAGTATTTGATGGGGATCCACTATATATTGTGATTTTTAGACAACCTACAGAACCCCCTCTAAAGTTTTTGAAAGTTTGCGGTTGACTGGGATGAATTTTCGGAATACTTTAGATCTCAACTCTGATCATAGAGCTATTGATTCCTTATCATAAAGGTGTTGTTCTCTGCACCAACTTTGAAGGCATCTTGGTTGAAGGGATTCGCTACGCATGACCCGTGTGAGGATGGGCGTCAAAGGGAAACTGTAGTGACAGTATAAGCTACACATGAGCAAAAGCTCTCAAACATGCTCACATCTATTTATCTGATGGGCCCGCAAACATTCATAGGATTTTTGGAAAACTCATAATCATCAACGGATTTGATAATCCTTTACCAATTACCTTTTGAGTTGGGCTAGTATGTGGATTGTCTAAGTCTGTTCCACATGTAACGTTATGTTAAAAGAATAAACTCTTTTAGACTTAGTGCTATGATATTGAATACATAGACTTTGTCATCCCTCATGAGATGCTCATAGGATTTTTGGCAAACCCTTAGTCATTAACGGCTTTGATGTGTCTTTACCGATTACCATTTGAATCGGGATAGCATGTGAATTATTTAAATCCGTTTCACATGTAACATTGTTCTAAGAGAATAAACCCTCTTAGACTTAATACTATGATTTTGAATACATAGACTTTGTTATTTTTACGAAAGAAACTAACCGACAATGTGTGTTAGGCATAGACTTATATCTAATTAGGGATCAAGATAAGGTCCCCCCAGACAAGGATTCTGGTATCTTTTTCGTAGCAAAGGACTAACCGGTAATGCATGTTAGGCGTAGACTTATCTCTAATTAGGGACCAAGATAAAGTCCCCCAGACATGGATTCTAGTGTCTTTTTCATAGCAAAAGACTAACCGATAACGCGTGCTAGGCATAGACTTATCTCTAATTAGGGATCAAGATAAAATTTCCTATGCATGTGAGACATGGATTTTGGCATTATTAATAACAACCTGCCACGATTTCGAATACGTGGGCTTTGCCATTTTCACGGGAATGCGCTACCTGACAGCATGTGTTAGATATAGACATATCTCTAATTAGGGATCAAGAAAAGTCCCCCATACGTGTGAGGCATTGATTTCAGTGTTATTAATTACAACCTGCCACGATATCGAATACATGAGTTTTGCCATTTTTATAGGAATGTGCTACCGGACAGCATATGTTAGATGCAGACTTATCTTTAATTAGAGATCGAGATAAAGTCCCCCATATGCGTAAGGCATGGATTCTGGTGTTATTAATAACAACCTACCATAATATTGAATACGTGGGCTTTGCTATTTTTACGGGAAGACACTACTCGACAACATGTATTAGATGCATACTTATCTCGGATTAGGAATCGAGATAAAGTCCCTCATGCGTGTAAGGTATGGATTCTGATATTATTAATAACAACCTACCATGATGTCGAATACGTGGGCTTTTTCGCTGTTTCTTCCTGTGTTATGTTTTCACTTGAAACACTAAAAGAAAGTTAAAAGTGCCAGAGGTATAGTATTAACTTGGCATGACTTTTCACTTAGAGTAAAATTTAGAAATTTTCTTAATTATCACTAGGATAAGTCTACAAAATCTTTAATCTGCTAGGGATTTTATAATAAAAACTTGTTATTTTTATTGAAAAAAGATTAACAAGTTCATTGAGGGTTTAACTGTTAGAGGTATTGTGTTAACATAACAGAGATTTGTACACCTATCATCCTATTAAAAAGGATTGATAAGTTGATTGTCAGAGATATGATGTTAATGTAACAAAAAAATATTACGATCGAGGCAGCTTTGAGGACTTATCATCCTATTGAAGAGGATTGATAAGTGGACTTTGTCAGAGGTGTGATATTAACGTGACAGGAGAATATTACGTTCGGGCAACTTTGAGGACTTATCATCCTATTAAAGAGGATTGATAAGTGGACTATGTCAGAGGTGCGATATTAACGTGACAGGAGAATGTTGCGATCGAGGCAACTTAGAGAACTTATCATCGTATTGAAGAGGATTGATAAGTAGATTTTGTCAGAGGTGTGATATTAACGTGACAGGAGAATGTTATGATCAGAGCAACTTTGAGGACTTATCATCCAAATGAAGAGGATTAATAAGTGGATTTTGTCAGAGTTGTGATATTAACGTGACAGGAGAATGTACTTGTGATTTTGAAGACTTAGCGTCTTGCTGGGGAAGATTACGATTTGAGTAATTTTGAGGACCTATCATCCTATTGCCAAGGATTGATAACTGGATTTTGTCAGAGGAGTGTTGTTAACATGACAAATTGGGATTGATGCAAGCTGAATTCATACTCCGTGAGGATGTTAATCGTCAGAAGTGTAATGTTAACTCGATAACTTTTTGTGAATTTTGTGGCTAACAGAGGTATTCTATGGAACATGAGAACTTAGAAAATTTATTAATCATAATTCAGTGGACTACAAATAAACTAACCCCCAGTCTGTTGGCCTCTTTGTTTTGATGATGTTTAACAAATAATTTACCACTAATGTTGTTTGTCTAGTGTTTGTGCTTATCTATTTATTATAGACAAACAACATGTTGGAGGATAGATAGAATTATGCTTCAACGATCATATCCAATGGAGGTTGGTGGAATTGTGGAGTGAAGACATACAATTCAAGTTGAAGATCCAAGTTCAAGCTTCATCCGCAAGATTACCAAGAAGAGCTTATTGAAGATTAAGATCATAGCTTAGGTAATTTAGTTTAGGTGTTATATTATGTATGTTAAGTACTTTAAGCTCAATATGATATACACACACATTTTATTGGTTTCTATGTATATATATATAGTTATATATATATGTACACATTTTGGATTTTGGTTTATCCACAAACAAAGTTTTTACTAGCATATAAATAAATATTTATATTCATACATGTTTGTTTTTACGTGGATAAATTGGTTTGGTTTAATTTCATAGATATGAAACAAATATATATTCATATTCATACTCATATGTTTCATATTCTAATGTATTTGTGAAAATACTATATTTATTGTTTATAGACTTCATAACAATAGTTTACATCTTTCTTCAAGTCTATAAAATCATTTTGTAAAGTTTCAAAATATGGTTTAGCCAAAATGTCAAAATTCATATGTTTACATTTTCATGTTTTGGACTATTTTACAAAATGATGATTTTTCACAAAGGGGAAATGCAATTTGGAAAATTCTTTTTGTAACATGTTTATAAACATTTCCCAAAGTTTCATTAGTTTTGGACTTTATTTGTTATTTTTAACATATTTTTAAAAGTCTCAAAAACTGTTTACAAAAACCTGTAAAAACCCCATGTATTAGTTCGCAGTCGGCCGCCTGCAGTTCATAATTCATTTTGCCTTTTTATGGATCGTGGTCGACCGTGATGGTCGATCGTGACAAATCCAGATACTTTCGCGGTAGACCGCCACAGTCGACCGCCTGCTTTCCATAGCCTTTCTTCAGCTTTTTATTGCTCGCGGTCGACCGTCAAACTGTCAGATCAGTTCAACGGCTAGTTTCTAAGCTGTTTTATCTTGGGCTTTTTGGTCATTTTGATTGGGTTTTTTGGCTGAGGTTTTGGGAGGCTATAAATACCCCCTTGCTCTCATCCTTCATGAGTAAAAAAGAGAATGTTTTAAAAGAGGTTTAACAAAGTTTTAATCAAGGGTTTAAGTTTGTTTAAAGTGTGTTTATAAGCTTTTAAGCATTTAAGTGTTTCAGTTTTGTGAATCAATTCCACAAGAGTTTGAGGAGATTATCTATTGAAGTTTGAGCTTCCAACTATTCTCCCTCCACCTCTTGATCTATTGAGAAGTTTTCTAAACTCTTATCTAGCTTTACATTTTCTTAGTTATTTGATTATCATTCTTTAAAGCTAGTTTTTATATTTAGTTTAGATTTGATTATATTATCTCATTATTACACACACCCACATTAAGCTTTTAGTATTTACATACATAGTATATTGTGATTGTGAGAGATTATAACATTGAGTTGTGCTTAATTGAGTTCTCGTCTTGTATTAGAGAACAAATAATTTGTTGTTATTTGTTAGTATTGTAAAGTTTTCGGTGAGCTACAAAACTGAGTGTGAGGAGTGAACATTGATCAGTGAGCATTGAAAACCAACATTGTGAGTGTGAGGAGTGAACGTTGATCGGTGAGCGTTAAAAACTGACATTGTGAGTGAGGTGTGAACGTTGATCGGTGAGCGTTGAAAACCGACATTGTGAGGTGTAAACGTTATTCGGGTGAGCGTAGGAAGCCTGGTTGTGATTATGGATTTCTCCCCGGGAGTGGGGAGCGGAGACGTAGGACGGAAGGTCCGAACCCCGTCATCATATTGTGTGTTTGCATTGTTTATATTGCCCTATCACAATTGTATGTTTAGTTTAGATTGTTTACCCTTGTGTTAATTTATATTTTGAGTTTGCTTTGGCACACTTCTCTTATGTTTATATTTCTTGTCGTCATTGTCCATTGCTCATTATTTATATCATCCACTATCTTGTTTATTTTATTTACCCTTATGTATATTACTTATCCTAGCTCACATATCTTGTTGTATTTTATACTTGCTAGGATAACTTGTTAATTGGCATAAAATCGGATTAGATTAGTATAAGACCCTAATCACCCCCCTCTAAGGTCTAACAATTAGTATCAAAGCTTGGTGCTCTTTGATTTAAGGACTAATTGCCTTGAGTTAAAGATCCAAGTTATCTTCTTTTTGTGCTAATCTTAATTTGATTGCATTTGTCTTGCTTATTTATCATGGACATAAATTGTGCACCTAGTTTAGGTTATGCCATTAATGTTGCTCCTCGTTTAGATAATTTCCCCTGTACCCAATGATGTGTTAGATTTAAACTCTTTGTTCAACCTAAACATTTTGATTTATGGGAAATTATAGATGATGATTATATTGTGCCCACTTCGGAAAAATCCAAGTGGAATAAAAATGATCATCGTATGTTTACAATGAACAATATTTTGTTAGAATATTTGCTTAATGCTCTTGATTCATCTATGTCTAACAAGTTTGTTCATTTTGATAGTGCTCACACCATATGGAAACTTATAGAAGCACATCAAGAAAATTTGGAGGAGATCCGATAAGCTTTGGAGGATCCCGATTCAAGTTCATATGGAGCATCATGCACACGGCCACTAGGCGATAGCCCTAGTGAGGTTTACTAGTTCGAAATCACTAATGATTTATCTAGTGATGAACTTGCTTATGCTAGTGAAAAATTATTGCATGCCTATAACATATTGCATAAAATTTTATTGATTTCCAAAGCAAGCATGAAGATTTAAAATCCGATCATGAGAAGTTAGCTTCTAAATTTGATATCATTTCTCAAGAAAGTATTGCTCTTCAAGAAAACAATGATATGTTAAATTTGAAAAATAATAATTTGAAATTGAATATTACTAACTTGACTCATGAAAAAAATAATACCATGTTAGAAGTAAAGAACATAAAAAATGATACTGCTTCTTTTATAAATGAATATTTATGTTCTACTTCTAATAAAAATGCATATGTGCCAAATGATGAGTTGAATGTTGTTAAAAATCGCATTTCATCTTTAGACCCAACTCTTAATACATGCATTGATAACCATAAGAAACTTATGGATAAGTGTGCTAAACTTAGTGTTACAAAATCACCTATACACTATGCACACTTGTATAGCAAAATTTACAAATGCTCAATTTGCGGTCGTAAAGGCCACATTGCTAAATTTTGTTATGATGCACACAAATCTTTTAAGGTTAATGCTTCTTGTGCATCTCATAAGGCTTCTTCATCACACACATATGTACATGCACACACTCATAAAGTTCATCATAAGCATGGTCATGTGTTTAAATGTGATATATGTGGTTGTTTTGGTCACTTGGCAAAATATTGTTTTGATTTGAAAAAGAAATCTCATTTGCCAAATGTTTCTAGTAGGCCACATATTTTTAAATGTGATGTTTGTGGTAGATTTGGCCATTTGGCGAAGTTTTTTTATGATTTGAAAAAATATTCAAACTTGCCAAATTTCTTAAGTAAACCACCTTTGTTTAATGATGTTTCTCATTTGTGATATAATTTAAAAGAAAAATCGTTATTTGCAAATAATTTTCGTGCACGAGCTAATGGTCCACAAAAACAAATGGATCTCTTTCATTAAACAAATTACAATCGGAAGGGTCATTTGCAAGATTATTGTTTTGGCCGTGCTAGTGCACCATATGCGCCCAAGAGTGTTCATAACCCTAGGGCTTTGAGCTTAAAAGATAGGGGTCATGTCTCTAAATCTCTTGGTACCAAGAATTCTTGGGTACCAAAACAATTTTGATTTTTAAAACCAAGTATTTTAGTGTTTTTCTTTTTTTTCTTGGTTTTGAAAATTATCCTTTAACATTTTGAACATGAAAACAATTTTTTTCATTGATCAAATTCTTTTGTTTTCATGATTATTGGTTTTGTTTTGATAAAAGGTTTGTGTTTATATAACCCTCCGGGTTTATTGGGTGTTTATTCCCAAATCTTATTTACCGGGTGCTAAAAATATTTATATTGGTTGATACTAGCTCAAGAGCTAGATATAGTTGCCTCTCTTGATTTTTAAAAATCAATGATGATTTGGCTTTATACTTTATAAGATGATTTTTTTCCATAGTTCATGATTCTTGTATGTTCTGTAATCTTATTTTTGAACTATGAAAATTTTGTTTTGATTTGTTCTTTTGAATTCATTATATAGCACAAAAAATTTCAAATATGCTTTATAATGTATTCTATGAGTAGTTTGATCAAGTCCTACAGAGAAAGTTTTCTTTATTGATCAAATATTGTTTTTGGATTTACACTTTGATTATGATTTCATTTGGTTGATTTGAAAACTTTTTGCGTGATTCTCATGTTCTATCTTTTGATTTCATAAATCTATTTTTATACACTATGTTTTAAAATTATGTAATAAGACACTTCTTTCAAATTAACATATTTATATGTATTCTCATTATCCTTTTTGTATGTGAGTTATGTTTAGCATGTTTTTTAATCTATGCTTTCTCACATATGTATGCCTTATCATTCATTTCATACATTCATGAGGTATTTTGATAGGGGGAGCAATCCCTATATTTTTATACTCACCCATGCATATTGATAGGGGGAGCTTTCGCTCTTTTTCATCTACATGATTTTCCCCATTTTGATGTTATCAAAGGGGGAGAAATATTGTGAGTATATTCTTTTTGTTTATATGCATTATAATTACAATATTATATATTCATTTCCTTTCATGCATATATTCTTTTTGTAAATTGTTTGTCATTATCAAAAAGGGGGAGATTGTTGGCCTCTTTGTTTTGATGATGTTTAATAAACAATTTACCACTAATGTTGTTTGTCTAGTGTTTGTGCTTATCTATTTATTGTAGACAAAAAACATGTTGGAGGATGGATGGAATTACGCTTCAATGATCATATACAATGGAGGTTGGCGGAATTGTGGAGTAAAGCCATACAATTGAAGTTGAAGATTCAAGTTCAAGATTCATCCGCAAGATTACCAAGAAGAGTTTATTGAAGATCAAGATCATAGCTTGGATAATTTAGTTTAGGTGTTATATTATGTGTGTTAAGTACTTTAAGCTCAATATCATATACACACACATTTTATTGGTTTCTATGTATATATATATAGTTATATATATATGTACACATTTTAGATTTTGGTTTATCCATAAACAAAGTTTTTACTAGCATATAAATAAATATTTATATTCATACATGTTTGGTTTTACGTGGATAAATTGGTTTTGTTTAATTTCATAGATATGAAACAAATATATATTCATATTCATACTCATATGTTTCATATTCTATTCTATTTGTGAAAATACTATATTCATTGTTTATAGACTTCATAACAATAGTTTACATCTTTCTTCAAGTCTATAAAATCATTTTGTAATGTTTCAAAATATGGTTTAGCCAAAATGTTAAAATTCATATGTTTACATTTTTATGTTTTGGACTATTTTGCAAAATGATAATTTTTCACAAATGGGAAATGCAATTTGGAAAATTCTTTTTGTAACATGTTCATTTACATGTTTATATACATTTTCCAAAGTTTCATTATTTTTAGACTTTATTTGTTATTATTAACATATTTTTAAAAGTCTCAAAAATTATTTACAAAAACCTGTAAAAAACCCATGTATCAGTTCGTGGTCGACTGCCACGGTCGACCGCCTGCAACTCATAATTCATTTTGTCTTTTTATGGATCGTGGTCGATCGTGACGGTCGACCGTGGTAAATCCAGAGACTTTCGCGGTAGACCGCCACGGTCGACCGCCTGCTTTCCATAGCCTTTCTTCAGCTTTTTGTTGCTCGCGATCGACCGTCGCGGTCGACCGCTGAACTGTCAGATCAGTTCAACGGCTAGTTTCAGAGCTGTTTTCTCTTAGTCTTTTTGGTCATTTTGATTGGGTTTTTTGGCTGAGGTTTTGGGAGGCTATAAATACCCCCTTGCTCTCATCCTTCATGAGTAAAAAAGAGAATATTTTAAAAGAGGTTTAACAAAGTTTTAATTAAGGGTTTAAGTTTGTTTAAAGTGTGTTTATAAGCTTTTAAGCATTTGAGTATTTTGGTTTTCTGAATCAATTCTACAAGAGCTTGAGGAGATCATCTATTAAAGTTTGAGCTTCTAACTATTCTCCCCCCACCTCTTCATCTATTGAGAAGTTTTCTAAACTCTTATCTAGCTTTACATTTGCTTAGTTATTTGATTATCATTCTTTAAAGGTAGTTTTTATATTGAGTTTAGATTTGATTATATTATCTCATTGTTACACACACCCACATTGAGCTTTTAGTATTTACATACATAGTATATTGGGATTGTGAGAGATTATAAAATTGAGTTGTGCTTAATTGAGTTCTCGCCTTGTATTAGAGAACAAATCATTTGTTGTTATTTGTTAGTGTTGTAAAGTTTTCGGTGAGCTAGAAAACCGAGTGTAAGGAGTGAACGTTGATCGGTGAGCATTGAAAACTGACATTGTGAGTGTGAGGAGTGAACATTGATCGGTGAGCGTTGAAAACCGATATTGTGAGTGAGGTGTGAACGTTGATCGGTGAGCATTGAAAACCGACATTGTGAGGTGTAAACGTTATTCGGGTGAGCTTAGAAAACCCAATTGTAATAGTGGATTTCTTCCCGGGAGTGGGGAGCGGGGACGTAGGACGGAAGGTACAAACTCTGTGATCATATTGTGTGTTTGCATTATTTATATTGCCCTATCACTATTGTATCTTTAGTTTAGATTGTTTACCCTTGTGTTAATTTATATTTTGAGTTTAATTTGGCACACTTCTCTTATGTTTATATTTCTTGTCGCCATTGTCCATTGCTGATTATTTATATCATCCATTATCTTGTTTATTTTGATTACCCTTGTGTATATCACTTATCCTAGCTCACATATATTGTTGTATTTTATACTTGTTAGGATAACTTGTTAATTGGTATAAAATCGGATTAGATTAGCATAAAACCCTAATCACCCCCCCTCTAGGGTCTAACACAGTCTTGAACAAGTGTAGGGGGGGAATGGTTAGATAGGGCACATCACCTAGTGGGCCACTATCCATCTAGTCATTCAGTGACATTGGAGTATAACAGATATGATTGGAATAGAGGCATGTCACATGTCAGGCCGCTATTTGAAGAGTTTGGCTATCAGTGGTAACTGTTAACATGATAGTTTTGGTAGACCCGCCATCTATTGAAGAGGATTGGTGAGGGGAAATTTGGAGAATATGGACTATCAGAGGTGCTCATTAACATGATAGTTTTGGTGGACCCACCATCCTATTGAAGAGGATTGGCTTCAGTGACCATAGTATCTTCCTTTTCTGATTAGGAAGATTGGGCTTGGTCCCGTTGCTCAGGTTGATTCTGCTTATTTTGTTCTTTGACTTTAACCCTGGCAATAATTTTTTGAGCCTCTTCACCTTAAGAGATTAGTTATCTCCAGGAACGGCATTCTGCAACCCTCATTTGTGCTAGAAGGTTGGTCTACAAGATATGTCGATAGGTCTCCACTAGGGTAGACTGTGTCATACTTGACGAACATCGAAGAGCCATGCTTCGGAACCTCTTAACGAAGGCTCTAACAGGCTCCCTCTTCCTCTACTTAGTGGAGAGAAGGGCATGGATGAAGACTTCTGTATCGTCATTAAAGAATCTTGACAGAAAGAGTCTCTCTAGATCCGCCCACTTTTGGATACATCCCGCAGGCAGTTTCATGAACCATTCAAAGGCAACCCCCTTAAGGGTGCCAATGAACAAACAGGTCATTTTAGCATCGTTCGATATTACATTCCTAGTCTATGACTTGAAATGATAGAGATGTTGGTTCGGTGATCCCGTGCCGTCAAATGCTCGTAGCGTCGGGACTTCAAAATTTGGAGGATAAGGGGTTGTATCCCATTCGGTAGGATAGGGCCTAATAACTTCCTCATCTTGGAGCTCGCTTCTGTAAGCTATGGTATTGAGGCGGGCTTCTAGGTCTTCCATTTTAGTGGACTGGAGATTCTGCTTATTCTCAGTCTCTTTCCCATCTTCAGAAGAGGATTCTATGTGATGAGTTTCTTGATCAGAAGTCTCGATCATGTTTTCCTTCCCTTTGATTGTGAGGGGTTAGGATGAAGATGTTCTTCTTCTTTGGGAAGATTATTGCCTGGGTGGTGAATCTGTCTTCTGAGATTTGGCCTTGTGTGTGACGATTTGATTCATCAGGGGCAGGAGTTCATTGATGGCCTCCTGCTGAGATTTGAGCATAGCTTCCTGCTCATTAAGTCTCTTCACGAGATCTTCATGGTTTCCCGTCATATAAGTAGGGCTCTCATATTCTTCGAAAGAGCTCGAAGTATTGGATTCTGCAATGGCTAAATGTTCATCATCCATCTTAATTCCTTTAGCCAACTTCTGGTAGTTGACAGGAGGTATTACTCCCTTTCGAGTCTGAGTATGTTGATAAATTCCATCAGACCTATTTAGGAGGTCTTTCAAGCCAGGAGACCGATCTTTCTCTGACTCATCGGAGCTAGTGACTGATGATCTCCCTCTGCCGACCATGTTAGAAGTGACTCCATGGTATTCATCCTCCAAAGTCTTCTTCCTGTGAGA
>NC_033799.1:24361477-24458134 GCF_001876935.1 Asparagus officinalis | reverse complement strand
TGAACATCGATATATTGGCTGCGCATGAGCAGCACTGACATCCCAAGAGGACCGCAGAAATCAGTCGTTTGCATTGGCATGAACGAGTGACTCGTATCGGTCTTTCTCCCGATATGAACTCTCTCAAATCTGTTGCAGAAACTCGAGAAGAGTTACTCATTGATCGCGAGGTTTGAATTAGAACCCACAGTTTATGATTGGACAGGACTGGCTCTTGGTGAACATGCATCTGGTTAAGATGCCTTGAATCCATGGACTTCTTATATCTCCCCCTCAATCTAGTCGTGGTACATAGAATATTCAGGGGTCTCGCTGACCGGTCAGCGAGCCGAGGGTCCAGGGGTTTATGATTGGACAGGACTGGCTCTTGGTGAACATGCATCTGGTTAAGATGCCTTGAATCCATGGACTTCTTATATCTCCCCCTCAATCTAGTCGTGGTACATAGAATATTCAGGGGTCTCGCTGACCGGTCAGCGAGTAAAGGCTGTGTTCTAATTGTGAAATGTAGCCCTGAGGGTCACATTTGAGTTGATCAATGCAGCCTTGGGCGCTGCGTTCTGAAAGTGAGACGCAGGCTTGAGGACTACATTCTGCTTGAATAACACGCCCCTGAGGGCTGCGTTTTGATTGTAAAACAGGGCTGCGTTTTGGTTGCATAACGCGCCACTAAGGGTTGCGTTCAACTTGGTTCACACGAGATTCTCATATGGGCTCGTGAACGCGAGGGTCTTGTTTCAAAATAGAAACGTAGAGCTCAGCATCACGTTTCTGCTCACAAACGCAACGCTCACGTTAGTATAAGAGTATAAACTGCTTCTCCCTGATACTCCGAAAAGTATATGAGTATAAACTGCTCCTTCTGGGACTCCGAAGAGTATACGAGTATAAACTACTTCTCAATCATCCAACAGGTATATAAGGCTAAACTGCTCCCTACATACTCCAAAAGGTATATGAGTCTAAATTGTTTCCCACCTTTGATGGAAAGTTCCTAGAGAACCTTATTTTCTTAAGGATAACCAGAACATACGACTGAGGACAATGTTCTCCTCATCAGACCCAGCTTAGCAAAGAAAGTTGGGGGTGAATAATTCATGTAATGGGAAGTTCTCGTAAGAATGTTACATGTAATATTCTTAGGGATAACCCGATCATTACAAACAAAGTGATAAACACTAAACTTCCAATGTTAAAGTCCTAACATAGCACTAGAAATTTTAATTCGAATGGTCTATTGCGATTGTCAAATCCCTTTCATGTCAAGATATCATTATTTGACATCAAAAACCCCCACTGAGTGATTCGTACAAGTTAACACTCCCACTGTGATTTATACTTTTACTCCCACTTGGTCAAACCTTAAAACAGTTAGGACCACAACCAAAATCCCCTCTCGATTCTTTCCATGAACGAGAGGTCCGTAAATTAAACGATCAAACATTTAAACATTTTGGATCGCTCAAACCCCCCATTTGGTTAAACCTTCCTATAGTTAGGGCCAAAACCAAAATCTACTCTTGATTCCTTCTATGAACGAGAGGTCCACTTTCAAATCGAGTGATCAATTCTTCCTACAGTTAGGATCACCTCAAACTCCCGCTTGGTCAAATCTTCCTATAGTTAGGGCCGAAACCACAATTCACTCTTGATAAATGAGAAATTTACCTTTAGTTCGATAATCAAATCTTCTGACAGTTAGGATTATCCGAATCTTTTCGATTCTCAGGGTGGAGATCCCACTCTTAGTTTCACTCTTCAAATTCTTGAAGTGGAGATCCCACTTTGAGTTTCCTTTGCAACTAGAGATAGAATATAGAATTCTTCCTCTCCAGCATTAGATTCGTCTTTGCCCCAAGAGAAGACACTACTTTTCAACTCCTATAACCCACGCCTTACACGCACGGGGAATTTTACCCCGAATCCTAAGTAGGGATAAGTCAGCGCCTAATACGCGTTACTGGTTTAGTCTTTCACCGATTGAAGAAGACATCGGAATCCAAGTCTGGTGACTTTTATCCCGAAGCCTGAGTAGGGATAAGTAAGCGCCTAACACGCGTTGCCGGGTAGTCTATTCCCATGAGAAAGTTGACGTCTACATATTCAATATCGTAGCACTAAGAGAGTTAACTCTCTTAGCACAACGTCACATACGGAACAGACTTAAACAATCTGTATGCAAGCCTGATTCAAACGATAATCGAGAAAGGCAAGCCAAATCCGTTAAAGGATAAGGATTTGCCAAAAATCCTAAGTCTACATCTAATACATGTTGTCGTTTAGCCTTATACGGGAGAAAGACAAAGTCTACGTATTAAATATCGTAGCATTAAAAGAGTTAACTCTTTTAGCACAATGTTACGTGCGGAACGGATTTGACAACTTCAGGATAAGATCTATTCATACAGATGAATCAGTTTTAACAGTTGGTCCTGCATCCCCAACATTTGGGACAACCAAACTCCAACGCCTTAAGAGCATAAACTATATAGACGTTGGTCAACGTGTTGCGATGAAAGTCAAAGCCGGTCAACACGTTGTTTCATTAGTCAATGCCGGTCAACGCGTTATGATAAAAAGTCAATACCAATCAATACAAAACCCTAAAGTCAACGCCGATTAATGCAAAACCCTAAGGTCAACGTCGGTCAATGCGTAGCCTTAGGTCAATACCGGCCAATGCATGGCAATGACGGTCAACGCATGACCTCCGATCAACTCCAAAGTTTAGATATGAATTTTCGATGAAGATAGTCAGTTCAAAATCAACTCGATGACAAGAGCTAAAACCAACTCATCAATTTTGATTCGAGACTTCGACAACAGCCAGACGATAAACGCAATGCTGGAGAAATTTTAGCTATTCGTTAAAATATTGAATAAACCAAAAATCAAAAAAGTCAAGAATTGAAGCCAACTACAGGTTCTTTTACACTGACTGAAGGTTGGGCCTGTCACATCCAAAGTATTTCAGACTCTTCTATAAAAGAAATGAGACTGAAACACTTTGGAGGGGGTATCTGTAGGCGTTAAAAATTGCCTATAGGTTTCCACACACAGCTCAAGATGAAGAGGAGAAGATGAACATTATTATCTGATTCAAAGAAGCTTATTTGACGTAGACAAGTGCATGAAGTGAGTCGATGAATCGTATGAAGCAATGAATCCGCAGAATAACGAAGATACGGACTGATCGGGAGTTACGCTTCGCTTACGAAAGACGAATCGCCCCTCGTGTCCCATCTACTCCACATGTGATTCAACCATGAGAGCTTGTAGATCTCCTCGTCAGCTTTCCTTCACACTTTGAATTGCATAATTCTAATTTTGGACGACGAAGATACGGCAGAAACGGACGGGGCGCACAAAACAATGCCCCAGGGCCGAGACACTGAGGGTATCCGTAGGCCCAGAAAGGCCGTTTTGAGCTGTTTTGAGTTGTTTTCAACCGTTAACTATCTGAATTTGTTTTAACCAATCTAATATTATCCAAGAACATGATAAAGTAGTTATAATTAAGGATAAGCCCGAATCGGTCGTTCTTATCCAAAAACGGAGGTCCCGAAGTCTATAAATACAGCCCTAGGGCCTTTATTTGCACAGATCTGGAATTCTCAAGCCTTGGCGAAGTCTTGCTAAATCAGAGACTGAGGAGCATGAATTTCAAAGAGGAGGAGGAGATCGGATCGAGTTCTTCGACACAAGGAAGAAGTGTTCATGAGATCCATAGCCCAATTCCTTCCCTTGAGATCGTACCTAGTTGCGATCTCGAGAAGAGTGGTTATCTCACTATTGCCGAGATAATTACTTCAGTTTCTTAATTCCTTCACGAAACAATGAAACTCCAGATTGATCTGATCGCTTGGTAGTCCATGGATATTAACGTCCCCGGTACAGACAAAGATCCCACGGAAGAAGCGGTAGATAAATGTCCGTTGCGTTTGTTTGAGAAGATTTGTAATTTTCTTTATTTTATTGTGTAGGGAGATCTTATAAAAAGATCAGACTTTTAAACTTACTATAATGACTAAAGCTGTAATGAGTTGCATAATGAAAACATCAACTTTCCACCCAAACAAAGGATCCAAATGTGCGTGTTGGTACTGTAGGCGTCAAAAAATGCTTATAGATATCCAAATACTGCTCAAGTTAAAAGAAGCGAAGGAACATGTGAAGAATAACATGAAAAGTTAATAAACAATGCATACTGAGACGCACAGGCGCGGCAGTCATCATTGACGCACACAGGCGCGACAGTCATCACTAACGCGCATAGGCGCGATAGTCATCACTAATGCGCGTAGGCGCGGCAGTCATCATTGACGTGCGTAGGTGCGACAGTAATCACAGACGCGCGTAAGAGCGGCAACAGAGTATAGCGCGCGTCTTTATAAGATGTCTTTCTCATGATTTGTTGACGGTTTTGAGCACCTTCCGAGGGTCCATGTGGCATCCTAACAGAAGGAGGACGTATGCCAATGTGAGGGTGGTTATAAACCAAGAAATGTGGTGTTTAGTGGGCCTAAATACGTGGAAGAACAGTTAAAAGCATGGTGGAACGTGGCTGTAACTGCCCCTTTAGCCGCGTCAGCCCATACTGATGCGCTAATAGCCGTAGCAACGAAGGCTGATACGCACACAGAGTACACAATTGGTTAGTTATTTTGCCTCCATTTTCACTGTTGTGCACCCCTATCCCTATAAATACCTTCATAGACACGAAGCAAAGGACAGAGAGCAGATTGGAGCAAAGAAGCTTAAGCTGTTGGTGAATTTGAGCAAGAGAGAGAGTCCTCATTCCTCACAAATGCTTTTCAATCTTTTAGTGATTCCTAAAGATCTAAGCTCTGACTTAATCTTTGGAAGAATGAACATCTTACATTGATAAGATATTCGCTTCAAATTCTTACTTCGATAAATGAAGAAAGAATCCCTAAAACCTTCACAATCTGTGATTTAATGGTCCACGATCCAAAGCACTCCCGGCACAGGCAAAGTCCCACAAAGCAGAAGTCGATAAATGATTTTTGTTTTATTTTTCAAGAAAGTTGTAATTTGTTTATTTTTCATTGTAATTCACTATAAATAATTTAAATTTTAATGGAATCAACAATAAAAATGACTTTCGGCGAAAACAAACTGGTAGGCGTCAAAAAATACTTATAGATATCCAAATACTGCTCAAGTTAAAAGAAGCGAAGGAACATGTGAAGAATAACATGAAAAGTTGATAAACAATGCATACTAACGCGCACAGGCGCGGCAGTCATCACTGACGCGCATAGGCACGGTAGTCATCACTGACGCGCGTAGGCACGACAATCATCACTGACGCGCGTAGGCGCGGTAGTCATCACTGACGCGCGTAAGCGCGACAACATAGTATAGTGCGCACCTATATAAGATGTCTTTCTCATTATTTGTTGACAGTTTTGAGCACCTTCCGAGGGTCCACATGGCATCATAACAGAAGGAGGATGTGTACCAACGTGAGGGTGGTTATAAACCAAGAAATGTGGTGTTTAGTGGGCCTAAAGACGTGGGAGAACAGTTAAAAGCGTGATGGAAGGTGGCTGTAACTGCCCCTTTAGCCGCGTCAGCCCATACTGACGTGCTAATAGCCGCGGTAACGAAGGCTGACGCGCCCAAAGAGTACACAATTGGTCAGTTATTTTGCCTCTATTACCACTATTGTGCACCCCTATCCCTATAAATACCTTCATAGACAGAAAGCAAAGGACAAAGAGCAGATTGGAACAAAGAAGCTTAAGCTGTTGGTGAATTTGAGCAAGAGAGAGTCCTCATTCCTCACAAATGCTTTTCAATCTTTTAGTGATTCCTAAAGATCTAAGCTCTGACTTAATCTTTGAAAGAGTGAACATCTTACATCGATAAAATATTCGCTTCAAATTCTTACTTCGATAAACGAAGAAAGAATCCCTAAAACCTTCGCAATCTGTGATTTGGTAGTCCACGAGCCAAAGCACTCCTGGCATAGGCAAAGTGCCACAAAGCAGAAGTCAATAAACGATTTTTGTTTTATTTTCCAAGAAAGTTATAATTTGTTTATTTTTTATTGTAATACACTATAAACGATTTAAATGAATCGACAATGAAAACGACTTTCAGTGAAAACAAACTGGCGACCACAGTGGGAGCCAACGGTCTCGCTGCCGAGACCGTAGTGTTGCAACCGATCAAGATTGTGATCAATGAAGAGATCGAATATGAGTTCAATCAAGTGAAATTTGAGGAGTATCTATCATCCTCATCCACAAAATCTTCCTCGCCTTGTAAGTACAGGAAGATCTCGTCTTCCAAGAAGGTTTTCCAATCTTCAACTCCGATGAAGATTAAGAGTGAAAATGCTTGCCTGATAGTGGCTAAGGATACTGCTTGCTCAACACCTGTTCCTAATAACCCTTCACCAGTTTAGGGGTCTTTGAACCGAAATTCCCCGGCATTGACGAAGAGTGCTCATCAGAGACAATGTTAGTGCCGTGCTCGTCAATTGGCCAAGGCCTTAGAACAAACCGACGAGGTTTGCTATT
The DNA here is from genome assembly GCF_001876935.1 of Asparagus officinalis. Taxonomy (NCBI): domain Eukaryota; kingdom Viridiplantae; phylum Streptophyta; class Magnoliopsida; order Asparagales; family Asparagaceae; genus Asparagus; species Asparagus officinalis. The sequence goes on along the minus strand of NC_033799.1, from coordinate 24,451,583 downwards.
ATGCGGACCTAGAATCGAGGAAAAATAGAGTGATCCAGTTACCTCAACGGCAAACTAATCATATATCTGGACAACTTACAATGGAGGAATGTACTCCTATCAAAAGGGCTCGTTCGACCCTCAAAGAGTCTATACAAAAGCATCAGGCGAAGGCCGCATGTGCACGTGCCCTTCATCAACAAACGCAAAGAAGAAAGAAAGAAATGGTGTCTGAAAAATCACCAAAGAACTACAAGGTTTGGATTCCCAAAATCAAACATGCACAAAAATTGGAGAAAGGAGGTCCATTCTTCGACCGCGACACCAATCCCTGCCATGGCACATCTCTTAACCGCGACACTAATCTTTGTCGCGGCCAAAAGGAGGTTCGCAAGATCATCCCTTCGACTCCATCGATGTCTGTTCCTAGTCCGTCTAATACAACTGTGTCTGCTGTGTCATCCGTGAAGCCTTGGGTCAGTTCTGACCTTTCGAAATTTAAAGTTACAATGGCGGATCGCCTCGGTCCTTTGTCCGACGATCGAGGCAAAACACCAATCAAAGAACACTCTAATCCAGCAAATAAACCCTTAGTGGTTTCTTACATAGGGGGTCATAAATATCCTCCTGTCAGAACAGAACAAGTCCAAAACGAGAAAATACCAATTCATTCTCGTTTAGGGCATGTAAAAACTCCATGCCCGCAAAGGGGTGGATTCAAGTATTCAACCTTGGATCGCTCAGAGACGACAACTAGTCATCCTGTGCATGTCAACAAGGTTCAAAAGTAGAAAATAGGATGCTCGAATCATGGTAATGATCAGCTGTACTATCAAACTAACAAATCACGAAAAAGGTAGCTCGAGGAACGGAGTCTAATTGTGCGTACGAGAGGCTCATTAAGGCTGTATTGACAGAGTGAGGCTGTTCCAAAGCTGAACCACTAAGAGTTTCTGTATTTCATAGACTTTCCACTGAAACGTCAAAACCCAAGATGAGACGTTTCAAGAAAAATAAACCCGCTATGCAAGAAGATGAATTCCCAGAGGTCACTATTAATATGACTAGTAGAGGAAAGCAACATTCGGTTAACCCGGATCCTGATTTCTCTCCAGGAGGGAGAGTTGAGCAGGGTCTTTCCCAAAGAATGTCATGGCTACAACTAAGGGCTAACCGACATTAGGATTATAGGAAAAGGCATGAAGGGTTATCTTCAGAAGAAGAATTATCAGACACTTGTTCTGCGGTTGCCTCGGATGATACTATATCTAGTGTTGAACAAGTCAGAGAATCATTTGTAATTACGCCAGATCAACTAGCTCAGATATTACAGGAAGCGTTAGCTAAACAGCATGAAGAAATTAGAGTTGAGATTAAGACTGAAATGGAGTTGACGATGCAACAGATGAGAGATTTGTAGGCTCAACAACAACAGCTGGAATCAAGTCAAAAGGCTGAATCTAATCGGCGTGATAACATATCTGTGCGCATAACTGAGGTCGGTAATGACCATGAAGAGGATGAAACCATCTTCGCTGATCCTCCTTCTGATAAAGATAATTCTGGAAGCGGTCCGGCTAAGTCATCTATTCAACCTTCTCAAATCTATGTAAAGAAGAATGAGGAAGAGGACAAGAAGATGCAAGATCTTGAGAGTAAAGTCAATGCCCTGAAGACAGCCCAGGAAGTGAAGAAAACATGCATCCCATATCCATACCCGAGGGAATTGGATTTGATTCCTTATCCCCCGAAATTTAGTCTAATTAACTTTACGCCTTTTGATGGCAGGGGTTCACCCACTCAATCCTTGATTTATTTCAAGTCTCATCTCGGCGCAATATCAGGGAACAAAGCTTTGATGGTTCGGTCATTTGTAGGGACCCTTCGTGGGCCTACCTTTGATTGGTACAGACGTATCAAACCGGGCAGTATCAGCAGCTGGAATGATATGAAAGGATTGTTACTTACTAAATTCTTTGACGATGATACTGAGGTCTCCATTGGCACCTTGCTGGACGAGAAGCAGAAGGATGGAGAGTCAGTTGACGTTTTCGTCAAGCGATTTTGGAATAAAGCAGTGAATTGTAGAGATCCACTCACAGAAGGATTGTTACTTACTAAATTCTTTGACGACGATACTGAGGTCTCCATTGGAACCTTGCTGGACGAGAAGCAGAAGGATGGAGAGTCAGTTGACGTTTTCGTCAAGCGATTTTGGAATAAAGCAGTGAATTGCAGAGATCCACTCACAGAAGAGTTCATCCTTCAGACATGTCATAATAACTTGTCTTTAGATGTGCTAGAAGATATGGGGGTTGTGCCTTCTAAAACATGGAAAGAGTTAAAGGTGAGAGGCAAACAAACCGAGTGCTTTCTCAAGAGAAAGAAGTTGGAGAGGGGTCAGCCACCAGCTAATACTCATAAACAAAATTTTAACCCTCAAGGCGAAGGGAGAGGGTCCACAGCTGCTGTTGATGCTCATAAAACATCACAATAGCCACAACAACAACAACCGTAACAGTCATCTTTCCAGTTGGCACCACTTTAAAATCAGCAGCCCCCGAGGTAGCCTAAAGCTTCGGAACCCAGATTCCCAAAAGAGTATTCTTTCAAAGATGATGAAGTTATGGTCATCTTCAAGTATCTATTGGATAACAATAAGATCAAACTTCCACCAGTCACGAATCAAGAAGAAGCGAAGAAGACTAATGACCCAAAATATTATGCATACCATAGAAGGGTCCACCATCCTACCAAGGCGTGTTACGTCTTAAAAGACAAAATACAAACTTTGATCAACATTGGTATCGTGACGTCGAAACCAAAAGAGAAGAAAGTAGGTGCGAATGCGGTATCTATTAGCTTTGGTTCGGTTCCTTTATCTTGGTTCTAAGCCGAACCGGTATCAAAGGTTAAAATGCAAACCATCAACGATGACCCTCACGGACAGTGCCAAAAAGGACTTGTGTCATATGCGACTCTAAATAGCAAAATCCTTTGGTTCATCTGATCTGCTAGAAGATGAACAATGGACGACATCCGCGTCTAAGAAGAAGTTGAAAAGTAAAGGAAAAGAGAAGTCCTGTTATGGAGCCTCGGCAATTCCTAAAAAGAATGATGAAGAAATCCCAGCTCTACCACTTTCCGAGGAGGAGCAAGAATCTTTTGCTACAAGGAGTGGAAATGAATACCGCTTTAATTACCCAAGTGCATCCGAGCAACTAGCTGAATAGGGGGTGGTAAAAGCCGTGCCTTCTAAAACCCTTGCAGAGCTGGGGGTAGTTGCAACTCCTCCTTTGGCTGCTAGAAAACCTTAACAACCAGCTAAACAAAAGAAGAAAGAACCCCAACATAAAGAGGTTCAAGTTCCGATGCAGTCTCGTTTCAATCGACCGATTGGGCGAGATAAACCGGAAAGCTCGAACGTTCCATATTGTTTCGATGTCATGGCTCAGTTAGCTAATATCCCAGCAAGGATCATGTTGTACGAGCTATTACTCCTCCCGAAAGATACCAGAGAAGCCTTACAAGAAGCCTTGGCCGATTCTGAGTTATTTCTCACTCAGATTAAGCCAACCCTCGAAGAGCCAGAGTCATCAATTCAGCACTGCAACTTGGTACCCACAAAATTCCCTTGCATTGCTTTCACCAAAGAAGATATTCAAGTCAAGAATTCAAAACATGATAGGCCTTTATACTTCACTGGATATATCCGCTCTAGCATTGTCAATCGGATTCAAGTTGATCTGGGTTCCGTTGTTAGCATCATGCCACTTCGGTTGATGTACCACTTCGGAATCCCCGCCAACAAGCTAGCCTCTATAGGAACCATCATTTACGGATTCAATACTAGTGGATCCAGGCCATTGGAAAAGATTCGGGTGAAGTGTCAACTTCGAGACTTAAAGTCAAAGGTCACTTGTTATGTGATTGATGCGGAGACTTCTTATAATTTACTATTGGATCCATCATGGATCCACAGTAATCTTATAGTTCCCTTCACCCTCCATCAGTGTCTGAAATATGTTGACACTAACAACAAGGTTAAGACGATGGTCGTGGATAAGCAACCATTTAAGGGGTTAGAAAATTATTTTACTGACTCCCTTCTTTATGGTGCTGAATCTGATACTAAACCATCGGCCTATGGTACGGATAGCGGAGAAGAAGCTGATACCGAAACTGCGCTCGATTATAGTGAAGGTCTTGTACTAAATGACATTGAACCTCTTGTAATTGATCTTGACGGTGATGAATCAACGGATGAAAGTTGTAACTGGCAACTTACCGATGAAATAATAAATGATGATTTAGAATACTCGCGTTGTCTCGATAATATAATGCAAGAATTGCATGATGATCCTAATCTACACATGCCACTTCGTTCGTCTTGTACGACGACGAAATACATCCAAAACTCATCCGAAACATCTGTGATCCTACCTACAAAGACAGGGGGTGGAAAAGAAATAATTTTCAAAAAAGGGGAATCTTCCCCTAACTCTCGATATCTTCTTAGACACCCACTCAGATGACAAAGGATCCGGACGGTATTTCTCTAGGTATAGTTCACAAGCAAATGACTATATGAGAAAGCAAGGATATGACCTCTCGCTCGGTGAAGGTCTTCGTTTTGGTCAAGGTGCCAGGGTTCCACCCCGTCCTACCTAGGTACCGAAGGGAAAACCTGATAATTATTACAGCCATAGAAGAGGTTTGGGTTACGTTTAGTCATCTGATGATGAATATTACTGGCAAATCATTAACCAGCTAACAAATAAAAGTGAGTGTTCATCTGATACTTCAACTTGGGATTCTGACACTAGTATCGGAGAAACGTTCAAAAGATTAATGTCGAACTTGACTGTGGTCGATTCATCTACTACAGAAGAAGATGATCAATTATCCACTTGGGAAGATCCCTAGATACATTACATTAATGTTCAATACGGCAATCGATTTGAACAAAGAGAACCTCCTACTGAGGATAGAGTAGTCCAAGTTCATATGGGTGACGAAATTAATCCGAAACCTATATTTATTAGCGGCGATCTTCCGCTGGATGAGAAAGAGGAATTAATCGCCCTTATTAGAGAGTATATCGATGTTTTCACTTGGAATTACGAAGATATTCCAGGACTAGACCCAAATGTGGCAATGTAAGCCTTAACATTAAACTGGATGTTAAACCTGTCAAGCAACAATAAAGACGGTTTCGTCCGCAAGTTATGGAGGCAATAGAAGCTGAAGTTAAGAAATTGATTGATTCAGGCTTTGTCAGAGAATAACAACATCCTGATTAGTTGGCCAATATTATTCCAGTCCTTAAAAAGAACGGAAAGATCAAAATCTATATCGACTTTAGATATCTGAATACAGCCTGCCCTAAAGATAACTTTCCTCTACCAATTACAGATGTCATTATTGACAACACATACGAGTTTGAGAAAATGTCATTTATGGATGGATTTTCTGGATATAATCAGATCAAGATACACCCAGATGATGAAAAGCATATTGCATTTAGAACACCCCTTGGAGTCTTCTGTTACACTGTTATGCTTTTCGGTTTGAAGAACGCCAGCGCGACATACCAACGAGCGATGACAAAGATCTTTCAAGAGCACCTTCGGAAGACCGTTGAATGCTACGTTGATGACCTGGTTGTTAAAAACCGTCATAAAAACAACCACATTAACAATTTAAAGATGATGTTCGATCTTATGAGGACTCATCAGTTAAAGATGAACCCGACTAAATCCTTCCTTGGAATGTCTAGCAGTAAATTTCTTGGGTTCGTCGTCACTGCAAAAGGTATTCATATCGATCTTGATAAGGTGAAGGCAATACATGAATTACAACCCTCGAGAAATCTTAAAGAACTCAGAGGGCTGCAAGGTCAATTAGCATATATCCGTCGGTTTATATCGAAGTTGTACGGAAAATGTCAACCATTCTCTAAACTCATGAAGAAAGGCCTGTCGTTCATTTGGGATGAAGCATGTCAAAAGGCGTTTGAGGATATTTAAATATATCTAGCGAATCCACCTAGTCTCGTTGCACCGAAATCGGGTAGACCATTTTTGATTTACTTTAAAGCGACAAGCCATTCGTTAAATGCATTGCTTGCACAAGACGACGATAACGGTCACGAACAAGCTGTGTATTATCTAAGTCGTACATTGGTAGGAGCCGAATCTCATTATCCAATGATCGAGAAAGAATGCCTCGCCCTGGTATTCGCAATCCAAAAAATGCAACATTATTTAGTTGGACAGACAATTTATGTTATTTCCAATGTAAACCCAATTCGAGTATTCATGACCCAACCGGCCTCTATGAATTGGTGTTTAGCCAGGTGGGCCTTACTCTTATCCTAATACGATTTGCATTTCAAGCAGCAAAAAACGGTTAAGGGACAAGCTATTTGCGATCTTTTGGCGGTGAACCCTACAAAAGATATAGCCGAGTTGTACGACGATCTGCCGGATGAAACTCACGAAGTTAATACCACGTCACATCAACAAGTGTGGCAATTATACTTCGACGATCTGCCGGATGAAACTCACGAAGTTAATACCACGTCACATCAACAAGTGTGGCAATTATACTTCAATAGGGCTTCACGAGCAACTGATGTGGCGAGCGCACCCGGATGTTCTAAAATTTACTCAGGAGTGGGGGTCGTTTTAGTTTCCCCAGAAAAGCATGTCTTGCCTAGAGCATACTCGTTGACCGAACCATGCTCTAATAACGTGGCTGAGTACAATGCATTAATATTAGACTTAATTTTGCCAAAGAGCTGAGGGTTGAATACCTTGAAGCTATTGGTAATTCTCAATTGGTAGTTAATCAGATATGAGGAGAGTATGAAGTCAGAAATCAAGATCTAATTCCATACCACTAGGTAGCCATCGAGATGGCAAACTCGTTTGAAGAATTTTTCATCGAGTACGTTCCACATCTCCAAAATGTATATGCAGATGCATTGGCAGCATTGTCGGTATCTTTGGCTTAGCCTCCCGAAACAGAACAATTAATTATAGTGAGAACTCACCAGCGTATTGTTCCAATCTACGACTCAATCGCCAAAGAAGCACACTCAACGAGAGTTGAACCTGAAGTTCGAGATTGGCATTTTCCTATCATCGATTATGTCTTACACGGTATTTTACCAGAAGATGTAAAAGAAAAGGATTTCGTTCGGCGCAGAGCACCAAGATTTTATTACAACGCTATGACACAAATATTGTATCGACGTTCATATGATGGTTTATTACTCCGTTGTCTATCCAATAGAGAGGCAGAACAGGCACTCAAGGAGGCGCATGACGGCAAGTGTGGTGCACATCACCCCGGCCCCAAACTTTGTGATCGAGTTTTATCAGGCTAGAATTTCTCGGGCTTTCGATAAAAAGGTCCGGCGACGAAGCTTTAAGGAAGGAGATCTGGTTCTTACCGTTCAGACCTTCCTATAGTTAAGGTCAAAGTTTAAATCCCCTCTCGATTCCTTTCATGAACGAGAGGCTCATCTTCAGAACTGAGATTCCTTTTTGATAAACGAAAGGACCTCAATTCCATTTGAACAATTTAGCCTATTAAAGGTAAAATTGTCTCAACCCCTACTTGGTCAAACCTTACTACAGTCAGGACCACAACCAAAATCTCCTTTCGATTCATTCCACGAACGAGAGTCCACTTTCAGTTAAATAATCAAACCTTATGACAGTTATGATTATTCCAAACCAGTCCAGATTCTCTAAGTGGAGATCCCATCTTGAGTTTCTTTTATATCAGGAGATAGAATATAAAATTCTTCCTCTCCGATTTTGGGTTCATCTCTACCAACAAATAAGAGACCATGGGATAGAATATAAAATTCTTCCTCTCCAATTTTGGGTTCATCACTACCAACAAACAAGAGACCATAAGATAGAATATAAAATCATTTCTCTCCAATTTCGGGTTCATCTCTACCAACAAACAAGAGATTGTGAGATAGAATATCCAAGTCCTTCTTTCTAATCTTGGGTTCATCTTCCTACTTAGGAAATATAATCTACTTACATTTCAAAATCTATGCCATTCGCACTTGGGGGATGTTATCTCTATCCCTTATTAGAGATAAGTCTACATCTAACACATGTAGCCTATATATTCAATATTACAGTTCAAAGTTTAAGAGAGTTTAAATTTTTTTAGCCTAACGTTATATGTGAAACAGTTTTAGATAATTCATATACTAGCCCGACTCAAACGGTAGTCGGTAAAGGCATATCAAACCCGTTAAGGGTTAAGGATTTACCAAAAATCCTGTAGATATTATGGTTATATATTCTAAACGAGAATGAGTAACCACAAAAAAATTTCAATGAGCAAAGAGTTCATTATATTCATCAAAAGCATTCAAACAACGCTATAAAAAGAATATATATTCTCAAATTACAACAGCTTATAATGACGAATTTGATCTTCAAGTTTTGAGAGTTCTGTCACATAAGCCTATTCAAGCTCAGCTATCAAGCTAGCTTTGAAATTTCCTTCATCAACACTTTGAAGTTTGATTACCTCTTGTTCCTTTTCAGTGAGTATTTGGTCTTGAAGATTCAGCCATTGAAACAAATTCGACTCGGCTCGAGTCAATGCCTCCAAATCTGACTTCAAAGCTTCCTGAGCATCTTCGGCCTTCATAAGTTGTTCCTTCAAATGGGCTATCTCTGTTTGACCCGACTCTAGATTCCGATGCAAGTCGATCTTAGCTTGTGCCTTCTTGGCAATACTTACCCTAAGCTGACTAACACAGATCCTTAATTTTTAGAGTTCGAATTTAGTTGATTTCTGAGAATCGCACCACGCCTGCATCCTTAAGTCCATTTGAGAAGCAATGTAAGAAGACACACCATTGGTACGAAGATCCCTCAAATGTTCGATGCTTTGTTGGAGGTCGAGTAAATAAGCTTCGATCAAATCGGCCAACTCGGCATATCCGTCTTCTCTAATTCCTAAGATATGGCGATCGAGAGATCTTTTAAAATTCTCAAAAGGGGATCCTTTGAGGATGACTCGATCAACGATAGTATTCAAGAAAAAGATAAAACCTTGAAGATCAGAGCAAATGACAACTTTGTCCGGATCTTCATCTGCCAATAAAACTTGGATACAATCGGACAATGATGAGGGAAGAGTAGCGATGAGAACAAATAAAGTCAATACAAAATTTATATGCGCATACATAGCAACGAAAGGGATTAACCTAAGTTCAACGGGAAATTCCATAACTTGATTACATTGACTTGTCGATGCTGAGGCCTGTTCCATAGTAACCGAAGTCTGTTCAGGAATAATACCCGGCGGTGGATTCGCAACATCAGACGGTTGTTCAGTTGTGTCTTCTGACGGCTTCGGGTCCAGATCGACATGTCCCTTAGAAGTAGATTCTACAAACGGGATAGGATGAATAAATATTCCAAAGGCGTGAATCAAATTATAAAACACATTAAAGACATGATGTACCAAGTGGAGTAGCAGTTGTAGTGATTTGCTCTTCCACGGTTGTCCTCGACACTCCGACTTCAAGAGCAAATTGAGACGGAGCAGAAATGGCAACGGGCTTAGTCTCAGCAGTGTCAGAAATCAAAGGAACAAAAGCTGAAGGTTCAATTTCAGCCGGGGGACCTGTCAAAAGCAGGAAACCCAAGCCTTAAGGTTGGTCGAATACACCGATGATAGTAGACACATCAACTTCAATGGTTGGTCCTACGACTAAAATTCTTATTTTAATTATTGAAGTGAGAAACAAAAGGTTAATTGGAGACCTAAGTTCAAAAAAAAAAAAATATATATATATATATATACCTTCTGATGTACCTACATCGGTGGAACCAACTCCAGTGGTTTGTACTACAGTAGCAGTCAGAACTTGGTCTGATAGCAGATCGGAAATATGTTGGTGGTCATCTTTGGAGAAATCAAGATTGAAACTATGTTCATTAAAGTCGTCGATCTCCACATCCTGACTAGTTTCCTATTCACCTGGCTAGTCTATAGGAGTATCTATAAGACAGGAAGACTCATAAGTACATACGTAGAAATATGAAGGAACAAAAACAAATAAAACTAAAGTTACCTTTAACGACAGTTGCGAGATCAGCAGCGCTACTACTCGCACCTACCTCATTTAGTTTAACTGAAAGAAGATAAAGTGCACAAGTTAGTAGAAGAGGAACGTGTTCCGATTCACTTATTTCTCGGAAGTGCCCTCCGAATGAGAAAATATTTGTACCTGTGTCGGTGGTCGGTGAGGTCGATGCAGTGACTGGAGGAGCAACGGTGTCTATACCGATGGGCTCTTCATTCATTGCTTTATGTACTTATTGAGTGAAATTTGATTCATCAACATCCATTAAGCCAGGGGAAGAGGGTTCGGCCATAATTTCTCCTTCTTCTTGCCTACCTGTGATAGGATAAAAATAAATGGATTTTTATATTTTGAAATAAAACAACAAAAGAAAGATGAAGATGAGATTTTACCTCCCTCGTCAACCGGAAGATCTTGGGTAAACTCATCTTTGAATAAAGGGGGAAGTTTGCGTTGTCGATGGGCAGTCTTCTTAATCCTCTTCGATATACGAGTATCTCTTGGAACCTCGGAACTCTCGTGATGAAATTTCGTGCGTAGTTCAGTTCCTTAGGAAGGGCGGGGTTGAGCCTCGGAAGAAACAGGAGATCGAGATCTCTTCCTGCTAATGAGTGGTGTGGCATCTTCATCCTCTTCTTCGTATTCTTCCCGAACAGGCCATCTGACAGTCACCTTGTTGGAAGATGACAAGGGAATATTCTTCTCCTTTATTTGTATACACTTTGAAGGAGCACCTGGTGATTTAGGCGAAGAAACCCGACGAGTTTTGTGGGCTATAGGAGAAGGAGGAATATCAGCTTCTGCTTCATCTCCGGTCTCATTTTCCTCACTAGACGTTTCAAATTCGTCACTCTACTCTGAATCAGCTATCTTCTTTCCTTTACGGGAAGATGTGGTGGGCCTTTTTCCTCTCCTAGAAGGTATAACTATTCGGACTACAGCTTCCACTTATAGTTCAAAAATCCTCTTCTTCGCAACGGGCATGTTGGCGGATAATATCCATTGGTAGTAAAGAAAAGTTGTATGAAGTTTAGGCTCAGCAACGGGTAAGCTTAATTGAGCTTCGGAACAACCGACAACATTCCAAAACCAGGCTCGCACTCCATCGATAAGACCTCCGCAGGTTGTTAGCCATTTTTTGGGATTCCCGACAAATAATTGATCGTAGCCAAATTGTCATGCAAATCGGCAAGGAACGTAAGGTTCAATTCTGCAAATATTTCTTGACCGGAAAACATTATAACCTGGTCGAATGTTCATGAGCCAATGAAAGCTGCCCATGTTGAGAGAAGTCCTGTTAGTCCCAGGCATTTCCTCATCAATGAGCATGTCATTATGTGCACCAGGAAATCGGGGAAAACATGTATAAAACTCCCAACACTTAGCGTTCTTGAACTGCCTCACTATGTCAGACCATTGTCAGGAAGGACTCAACCATTTACATCCCTCTAAAAGCTACAGCAGAGAAATTTCTGGATCAGAACGGTCTGGAGCTGACATCATGTCGGATCGGTGGAGGACCAAGCACGCCATTAAGTATGTGTATGGTAGTTCAACCCTTGACATAGGAATTTTACTTGAAGGTTGAGCATCCACCTTTATGAAGGTTTTAGCTAAGTTGCGTAGACCACTATGAATGTCAGCGATCATGGCTGAAAGCAAAGATAATCTGCCTCCGACAACTAGTTGGACGGCAGGAAAGAGAACCTCGAGAGGAAGAGCATCTGAAGACTGATGTGGTACCACACACCTCTTTAACCATATGGCCAAATAGCCGGCGAGAAGAGTCTTAGGCTTCATCCTTTTCGTGGCTTGCCACAAGAAAGTTCTGAATTTCCTACCACTTGGAAAACCACCTTCAGATGATCCAGTGGTGTAAGATTGAGCATCGATCTTCACGATCAGCTTGTTAACATCAGAAGGAGTCAGTGTAGGTGATTCGCAAACTGCTTCGCCAGTCGAACTCTCGAGGTTCTGGAATAAGGCACCTGGTGATTTAGGCGAAGAAACCCGACGAGTTTTGTGGGCTATAGGAGAAGGAGGAATATCAGCTTCTGCTTCATCTCCGGTCTCATTTTCCTCACTAGACGTTTCAAATTCGTCACTCTACTCTGAATCAGCTATCTTCTTTCCTTTACGGGAAGATGTGGTGGGCCTTTTTCCTCTCCTAGAAGGTATAACTATTCGGACTACAGCTTCCACTTATAGTTCAAAAATCCTCTTCTTCGCAACGGGCATGTTGGCGGATAATATCCATTGGTAGTAAAGAAAAGTTGTATGAAGTTTAGGCTCAGCAACGGGTAAGCTTAATTGAGCTTCGGAACAACCGACAACATTCCAAAACCAGGCTCGCACTCCATCGATAAGACCTCCGCAGGTTGTTAGCCATTTTTTGGGATTCCCGACAAATAATTGATCGTAGCCAAATTGTCATGCAAATCGGCAAGGAACGTAAGGTTCAATTCTGCAAATATTTCTTGACCGGAAAACATTATAACCTGGTCGAATGTTCATGAGCCAATGAAAGCTGCCCATGTTGAGAGAAGTCCTGTTAGTCCCAGGCATTTCCTCATCAATGAGCATGTCATTATGTGCACCAGGAAATCGGGGAAAACATGTATAAAACTCCCAACACTTAGCGTTCTTGAACTGCCTCACTATGTCAGACCATTGTCAGGAAGGACTCAACCATTTACATCCCTCTAAAAGCTACAGCAGAGAAATTTCTGGATCAGAACGGTCTGGAGCTGACATCATGTCGGATCGGTGGAGGACCAAGCACGCCATTAAGTATGTGTATGGTAGTTCAACCCTTGACATAGGAATTTTACTTGAAGGTTGAGCATCCACCTTTATGAAGGTTTTAGCTAAGTTGCGTAGACCACTATGAATGTCAGCGATCATGGCTGAAAGCAAAGATAATCTGCCTCCGACAACTAGTTGGACGGCAGGAAAGAGAACCTCGAGAGGAAGAGCATCTGAAGACTGATGTGGTACCACACACCTCTTTAACCATATGGCCAAATAGCCGGCGAGAAGAGTCTTAGGCTTCATCCTTTTCGTGGCTTGCCACAAGAAAGTTCTGAATTTTGTACCACTTGGAAAACCACCTTCGGATGGTCCAGTGGTGTAGGATTGAGCATCGATCTTCATGATCAGCTTGTTAACATCAGAAGGAGTCAGTGTAGGTGATTTGAAAACTGCTTTGCCAGTCAAACTCTCAAGGTTCTGGAATAAGTAGTCAGCGAATTGCTTTAGACTGGCTTGAGCGGCTTTCTTGCTCTTCACTTCAATTCTTACTATTGCCGTCTGATAATGACAGGTTAGTTCCCAAAGGATGTCATAGGCAACAGAAGCAGCCCTCTTCATCCTTATAAGCTGATGATTGGCGGGAAAATATTCTTGGTACGGAGTGTTCCCTATTGGTAATCCTAAGACCATCATCATCTCATGAAGTGGAAGCCCTAATTCCCTATATTTGGTGAAGAATATATTCGTATCCGGGTTATAAGACTCGAATAGAGCAAGAAAATAATCCACGCTTATCGGGAGACCGTAAATGCTAGCTCGAATTGGGTTATTTAATCCGATGTTCGCTAACTCTTGACCCCAGCGGATGAGCACATAGTTGGTCATCCTAGACCACCATTTGTCTCCAAGCGAATGAACCCAACCAAAGCACCTGAACTTCTTAAGAGGAAATTCTCTGCCGATTCGAGCAAGCCGGTTCTTTACTGTGTTGGCCCTTATCATCAATTCATTGTGAGGTCCACTATATGGTCCAAGTACCCCTGGGTGAAGACCACGAATAGTATGTCGACCACTAGAGCCAGGAGCACTAATATCCTTACCGATGAATCCATAATGGATGCGTTCATGGTCATCTATCAAATGCCACGACATCTTCCTCGAAACGGTTAAATTCCGTAATTGTAAAATCGAGTAGTGTCAGGGAAATGGAGGAAGGAACAGAAGGTCACTGTCGTACTCATTCAGCCAAGCTTCAGGACCATAGCAAAGGGTATCAGGATCATCAATTGAATCCCCGAACAGATAATCAGGTTTCTTTAATAGCTTGGTGGTGTCTCGAATAGGAGTTAAAGGTGAGTCGGTTAACAGTTGACGCAATGTATGATGGCTTCCCACGTAAATCAGCTCAGGGATGCTATCAGCACAACCCTCATTAAACTGACGGGCTTCTCTAACAAGAAAATCACCGTTGAAAGAAGCGTGAAGAGTGCCACCCGGATCCTCTCTATCAGAAAAAGTGACAGAAGGAAAGTGCACTGCAAATGAATTTGGGGCAAAGTTGAATAAAAGAGGCTAAGAGAACAAAATTCACATGTTTCATTAGATAGCACATGCATTCGTTCATATTTGTAGCGCTGTTACTTGGGGTATGTGTTATGCCGCTTTTCTCTTCCTTTTCTTTGCGTTTCTTTTAGTCTGTGTGCAACATATGCTTGCCTCCCCTTGTTGCGTCTTTGTCTTTTTTTCTCGCAGCAGCTACGTGTATGCTCTGTGGTCCCCCACTTGAGCGTGCAGTTTCGTTGTCCCGTTGGGCTTCGAAAAGCCATGAGTTTGAGCCAAACTTGTATTTTGGCCATGGTACATGTCTTGATTAAACAAGATATGTAATTTGGTAGCGTCAATCCCCTCGAAGGATGATGTCAACTCTTCCCGGATGACTCTCAAAGGAGACAAACAAGTATATCAGTGTTAATTATGAATTTAAATAAAGAAAAAGCACAAAAAAGCTTACCCCCAAAGGAAGAAGCCGCGGCCTCAGCCTCCTCCGACGCTTATGCCACAGATTTACCCTTGGGAACACGAGATCTCAAAGAAGTTAGGGTTTTCGGGTAAGATTCCAAACACAAAAACAAAACGAACCCAAAATACAAGAGATGTGTGCGATTTTACCAAAGATCAAAAAAGAACCGAGCTTGGAAGATCAAAGAATCGAAGAGGAAGCTTGAAAATCGAGAAAAACACTTGAAACCCTAGATTTTGTTCGAACAAAATCACCCGAATATGAAGAGGTGAGGAGGGGAAGAGCGAAAGAATGCTTTTATAGGTGTCTAGGTAAAGTTTTGAACTCAGTGGAGCGGGGAAGAATGACCCGAAAAAGGCCCAACACAAGATTTATAAACCCGTTGGGACGCCTCTCCGTGTGGTAGTCGATGCTGACGCGCTTGCGCGCACCAGTCTACACTGATGCGCATTAGCGCGTCAGTCGACGCTGATGCGCGCTAGCACGACAGTCGACACTGACGCGCAAAAGCGCCACGCACACACAGTGATTCCATGGGTATTTGTATACATACATTTCCCATTGTATTTGGAATGCATACCCCTAACTCCGATGAGTATATGAGTATAAACTATATCTCCTTGAACCTCCCAACGGGTATATGAGGTTAAACTACTTCCCGAGAACTCTGATAGGTCTATGAGTATAAACTATGTCCTCATGAAGGCCGATGCGTCGACAATCAGTCCGATATTGGTTCAGCAACAAGAACTAAAAATGCAGATCAGAGCACTAATTTCAGTTCAAGACTTCGACAACGGTCAAGCGATAAATGCAGCACCAGAAGAGTTTTAGCTATTCCACAAAGCACTGAGTAGGCTAAAAGCAGAAGAAGTCAAAAGTTGAAGCCGTTCATAGGTCCTTCTACACGATCTCCTCAACTAAGCACTAAAGAGATTGCAAATAAGGCGTATCTTATCCAAAGTATCCCAGACTCTTCAGTAAAAGATTGAGTCTTAAATACTTTGGATGGGGTATCTGTAGGATTCAAAAAATACTTATAGATTCCAAATACTGCTCAAGTTAAAAGAAGCGAAGGAACATGTGAAGAATAACATGAAAAGTTGATAAACAATACATACTGACGCGCATAGGTGCGGCAGTCATCACTGACGTGCATAGGCACGACAATCATCACTGACGCGCATAGGCGCGGTAGTCATTACTGACGCGCATAGATGCGGCAGTCATCACTGACACGCATAGGCACGGCATTCATCACTAACGCGCGTAAGCGCGGCAACAGAGTATAGCACGTGCCTTTATAAGATGTCTTTCTCATGATTTGTTGACTGTTTTGAGCACCTTCCGAGGGTCCACGTGGCATCATAACAGAAGGAGGACGTGTGCCAATGTGAGGGTGGTTATAAACTAAGAAATGTGGTGTTTAGTGGGCCTAAAGACGTGGGAGAACAGTTAAAAGCGTGATGGAACGTGGCTATAACTGCCCCTTTAGTCGCGTCAGCCCATACTGACGAGCTAATAGCCGCGGCAACGAAGGCTGACGCGCCCAATAGGTACACAATTGGTCAGTTATTTTGCCTCCATTTCCACTGTTGTTCACCCCTATCCCTATAAATACCTTCATAGACACAATGCAAAGGACAGAGAGCAGATTGGAGCAAAGAAGCTTAAGCTGTTGGTGAATTTGAGCAAGAGAGAGAGAGTCCTCATTCCTCACAAACGCTTTTCAACCTTTTAGTGATTCCAAAAGATCTAAGCTCTGACTTAATCTTTGGAAAAGTGAACATCTTACATCGATAAGATATTCGCTTCAAATTCTTACTTCGATAAACAAAGAAAGAATCCCTAAAACCTTCGCAATCTGTGATTTGCTGGTCCACGAGCCAAAGCACTCCCGGCACAGGCAAAGTCCCACAAAGCAGAAGTCAATAAATGATTTTTGTTTTATTTTCCAAGAAAGTTGTATTTTGTTTATTTTTCATTGTAATTCACTGTAAACGATTTAAATTTTAATAGAATCAACAATGAAAACGACTTTCGGTGAAAACAGGTACGTCCGGTGGCCAACGGATAGATGACATAGAAACAATGTTGAATGATATTTTTTCTCGACCTACTGAATATGATGTCGATGATGATATTGGAGATAAAAGTGAAGATGATATCAAAGTTGAAGCTAAAGAGGTAGGAGATGTCAAAAGTGTCAAAATTTTTGATGATATGTATTCCTCCGCGAAAATAAAGCGAATAATGGAGCTACTAGAAGATAGTGAAAATGACTTATATGATGGATGTACCGAGTACTCCAGATTTTCTTTTATGCTGAAACTCCTACATATTAAGGCACTTAGCGGCATATCAAATAATTATTTCAAAATGCTTCTTGATTTGCTTCGGATGATAATTCCTGGAGGAGAGAATAGCATACCCCAAACAACTTATCAAGCTGAGATGATTGTCTCCGCTCTGGGTCTTGATTATAATAAGATTGATGCATGTCCGAATGATTGTATTTTGTACTACAAAGCCAATAAAGACCTTCAAGAGTGTCCGACATGTGGAGTTTCTAGGTGGAAGCAACACACAAATTCTTCAACAGGGATTACAATGGAGACAAATATAACATCGAAGAAAATTCCTACCAAGGTGCTTTGACATTTTCCATTAGCTCCTACATTGCGAAGATTGTACATGAACAAGGACACGGTAAAGAACATGAGGTAGCACAAGGAAGATCGAGTAGATGATGGCAATGGGAGACATCCTACTGATGCTTTAGCTTGGAAGCATGTGAATAAAACATACCCTCGTTTTGCCAAAGATTGCAGAAATGTAAGACTGGGTCTATCTAGCGACAGATTCAATCCATTTGGGGTTATGAGCTTCGACTGGTCTATTTGGCCAGTTATATTAATACCATATAATTTACCTCAATTGCTTTGTATGAAACAACCGTTTATGATACTTTCATTATTGATACCTGGTAAGCACGCTTCAGGTAATGATATTGATGTCTACTTAGAGCCTCTAATTGATGAGCTGATACAATTATGGTCTGAGGGTATTTTAGCATATGATGCTCATTTAAAAGAGTCGTTTAGATTACATGCTATTACAATTATGGTCTGAGGGTATTTTAGCATATGATGCTCATTTAAAAGAGTCGTTTAGATTACATGCTATTCTATTGTGGATGATTAATTATTTTAGCATATGATGCTCATTTAAAAGAGTCGTTTAGATTACATGCTATTCTATTGTGGATGATTAATGATTTTCCAGCTTATGATAATCTATCCGGGTACTCTACGAAGGGCAATGTGCTTGTCCTGTATGTGGTCCAGAATTTGAAGCTCTTTGACTACCACATAGCTGGAAGAGTTGTTATTGCTTTAATCGTCGATGGTTGCCCTTGAGTCATAAGTACAGAAGCAAATCAAATATGTTTGATGGCACAGTTGAGAAGATAATGAAGCCGTGTCAGCTTAGAGGTAATGAGATCGTAAAATTACTTGAGGGTTTTTGGAAAAGTTAGGTTTGAAAAAAATCGATATTCTAAATTCAACCTGATTGGAGTAAGAGATTCCTTAAAGTCAAAAAAATTATTGATGCGAAAGCGGAATGTCTGAAAAATGCAATTTGAGAACGAAGCCAAAAAATTACCTAGAGAATGGACTAAATTTAGTATTTTCTTTCAGCTATCTTATTGGCAAAATCTTAAAATCCGACAAAATTTAGATGTTATGCATATTGAGAAAAATATATGTGATAACATAGTATCAACTCTCCTACAATATGCAAACAAGTCGAAGGATGACCTACGGGCGCGACAAGATCTGACTACTTTGAATATCCAGAATGATTTGCAAGCTCAAGATGTTAGCCTTAAAAAAGTAAAGTTGTCTCCATCTCGTGTTACAATGTCAATTGAGAAAATGCATCAATTTTGTGAAATTTTCAAATCGGTAAAGTCGTCGGATGGTTACTCTGTTAACATATCAAATAATGTCCAGGTACAAGAGAGAAAACTCTTAGGTCTGAAGACCCATGATTATCACGTTCTTCTCCATTAACTGCTCCCAATTATAATCCGTCACAATATGGATAAAGAAGCGTCAAAGATTATTATTGAGTATTGTGGATTCTTCAGAAAATTGTGCTCTAAAGTTATAGATGTAGATGAATTTAAAAAGCTTGAAGCCGAGGTCCAAGTTACTCTATGCAATATGAAAGTAATATTCTCTCCTTCATTTTTTATAATTATGGTCCATCTTACCCAGCATCTTGCAAGAAAGGCTAGAATCGCCAGTCCTGTAACTTATCGTTGGATGTATTTGATTCAAAGGTAATTTACGGTTTTTATTACATTTATTAAATATATATGCATTTTTAAAATTACCGTGCTAATGATTAACTCTTCTTATAATTTCAAGATACTTAGGCTCCATGAAACACAATGTTCGTAATCGAGCTCGTCTCGAGGGATCGATAGCTGAAGGATATGTAGCTAATGAATGCTTTGTGTTTCCTTTTATTACATGTGTAAGAAGAAAACCACATCTTAAGCACTTGATAAGGAGAGGAGCCATGAAAAATATCCGAGATCTCTCTTAGATCAAAATTCATGCATATATGCTGAAAAACCTTGATATGTTCAAAGACTATCGAATGTAACAAATAAAATCAGTAATATAGATGAGAAATATTCATTTTATATATAGTTTATCAATAAAAACTTATATATTGTTTATATAGGCGACATCGGAAGAAGCTTGAGAATGAAATAACCGGTAGGAATGCAACGCATAATATTCAGAAAAGACATAAGAATTTTTTTTTGATTGGTTTAGAATTGATGTAAGTGTTTTATAATTAATTTTTGAACATTCATGATATAACATCACCTAAATATTCTCAAATTGTTTGGCGTAGGTTGAAAAATCACTTCTTGATGGCACTACATTATCAGATGAAGTTATTTTCCATGCACAACACCCTTATCACGAAGTAAGACGTTATAATGAGCATTCGGTCAATAGATATAAATTTCAAACGCTAGAGGCCGATGATAGGAGGGTAACCCAGAACAGTGGGGTCATGGGTTTGTTTCTCAAGAATGTTTTTAAGTATAAGAGATCAGAACCTAATTCTACCTGACGTACTATATTATGGTTAATTAGAAGATATTTTTGAGGTAATTTACAGGTTAAGTAAACCAAAACAATGTAGTTACACAATGTTCAAGGTTCGGTGGTGTCCTACAAAAAAGCAAAAGAATCATTATGGATTTACACTAGTCAATCTCCATCGAGAAGTATATACAGATGAGAAATTCAGTTTCACAGAACAAGCTGAAAAGTGCTTTTTCCTGAAAGATCCGTATGTCATGTCTGATTGGGTGGTTTTGTACAAGGAGACAA
Organism: Asparagus officinalis; assembly: GCF_001876935.1. Taxonomy (NCBI): domain Eukaryota; kingdom Viridiplantae; phylum Streptophyta; class Magnoliopsida; order Asparagales; family Asparagaceae; genus Asparagus; species Asparagus officinalis. The sequence continues at coordinate 24,431,272 of NC_033799.1, read as the reverse complement.
GACCTCTTATTCTTCCTAATAACAATGAAAAAATATTAAAAAAAGTGAAGATAATTATAGTGAACCAATTGGATCATCTGATGACGTTTGGCAAGAATTCTCTCACACACAAAATGTGGCCCTTGATTTTGGTATGAACTATATATATTAAACTACATTACCAATTTTCAGAGTATCATATTAAAAACAATAATGCATTTCATAATAACATGTCTCATGAGCATGTAAATAATTTTTCTTAACTATGAGGAAAATTGAATTTGTAGATGAGGAGGCTCTTCAGCCCGGGGGGTGATCGAAGACAGAGTATCACACCGTATATTGGTGCTGATGATACACCACCATCTTCGGATGCAGGTATAAAAATTATTTCAATATCTTTTGTAAATTATTAGTTAGCAAAAAACTCATAGTGTTCATTTGTTGCAGATGTGGGTCATTCATCACCCGACCCTTTTGATGCAGCACCAGAACCATCCTCTGATGAAGGTACTCATTATTTAACATTTGATAATGGTCAATTGAAAATTTATATTAATGATTCTTCTTTCCTATGTAGGTGCAACTTGGACCCCGACATACCCTTCATATACATTCCACACTGACTTGCGTCCGAAGACGCAAGACTATCTCAGTTTACCCTTCCCTCCGGACTCTCATAAGTCCAAGGCTGACTCAATAAAGTTCCACCCACATGTTGTGAGAAAGTTGGAGGAAATGCTTCTTATGTTGCAGAATAGGAAAGATGTTACACTCGCAGCAAAAAAAAAGAGAGATAGCGAATGGTAAATTGTATAAATACTTTTAATTTTTAGATTTATATATTTTATGATATATATTATCATGTTGTTATTATTATAGGTGCTAAGCCAGATCGCATAGAGGGCTGACGTGGCAGAGGTAAGCCTGAATCTAAACAACCACCAAGAGGAATGAGGGTGGTAATTCGGTAGAATAGTAATAATTTGCCCGCTGGTCCTTAGTCGACAAGATTGAATGCATATATTGGGGTTCTCGTGCATAGAGCGAACATTATCAACCCTTATTTTCACTTCCAAGAACTACCATGGACCGTATACGAGGCGATATGGACTGAGCTTATGGTAACTAAATATTGCTTTAGCTTTTCATTTATTAATAATTAGTAATTGGTATTAAATTATTCGAACTAAATGTGTATGTAAATCTACAGGAATGCTTTTACCTTAAGGACTATGAGAGGGCTTGGAATTATGTGTTTAATGTCAAGGTTGAAGCAGTCCTCAAACAATAGAGGTATGAGAATAAACACTTTACCTATGACAGGTATGAGGAGGACTAGCAGAGTTTTTTAAACCTCGATGACCGAGTTGACGAGCTTTATTTCACGGCTCTCCTCATGTATTGGGATAGCGATGCCACCAATGTTAGTTTCATAAAAACTACTTTATAAATAATAGATATTATTTCATTGCATATTTATTGAAATATATTTTTTTAAAGAATAAATCCACGAAGGGGTTAGATAATAGAAGGAAGAAGCTGCATGACCACCACTTGGGCGCACACTTCTATGCCAATCTGGAGGATGTTTATTGCCATGATACAGTATATGTCATTTAAAGCTTAAAATGATTTTAATGCTTAATATAATTATGAAATCTCATAAATGTATAATATGATAGGGAAAATCAAAAATCTTGATACACTTGAAGGTAAAAAGCGGCGTATGGTACTTTTCGTGATAGGTATAAGGGTGAGGAGAAGAATCGGGAAAAGATCAAGGTAAATCTCGAGTTGGTGGTGAGACCTATATATATCTTAAGTAGTATTATTAACTCTATTTCGTTGTTAATATTACGAGAAAACTAGAACACAAATATCTTAAGTAGTATTATTAACTCTATTTCGTTGTTAATATTACGAGAAAACTAGAACACAAATAATATGGTCTTTACCTTGAATTAACTATATCGTTGTTAATATTACGAGAAAACTAGAACACAAATAATATGGTCTTTACCTTGAATTAACTATATATTTATGCTTTAGGCGGGATTTGAGATTGCATCCAAGGAGGTTGCATCAATGACGTTATCGCTGGAGGGGGAACAAGGCGAGCCGGACCCTCATATGCTTACTGTCACGCAAAACGTAATAGGACATAATAGCTATGGATGGTAAAAAGTTGATTCAATTTGAATGCTACATTCCTATTTATATTAGTTTACATTATTGAATTCAAAACCAAAATTTAAATTTATTTCTCCCTAATATTAGGAGAAGAAGATGTCCTCTACATGGTGTTGGAGCTTCACTCGACATAAGCATAAGATCATCCACAACATTCTCCACGCCATCTACAATAATGAGAGCAGCCCCAAGCACTTTTCAAGCTATGCCATTTATCGTACCCATCTCCGCATATTTGTTTGATAAGATTGACCAGGAGCTACATGTTTAGGTGACTACTGAGATGACTAGAGTTGCGAGGACGGCCAACTCAATAGACATTCTCATGGGGTATGTTATGGAATTTTTAGGCGGTGTGATTCCCCATAGCGCGTACAGTGGAATCATACGGATCATAAGCTTGATTGGAGATAATTTCGACGCTAGGCAGAGCAACATTCAGGTACCTTATTTTTCCTTATATGTATAAATTCATTTTTGTTTACTATGTTATCAAACACTACATAATTATTTTTCAATTGGACCTTCAGAGGGGAGATATTGGATGGAGCAGTACATATTCTCGTAACCGGGATAGAGATGCTACCACGACGATGAGAATTGAGGTTTTTTATTTTTTAATGCAATAAATAGCTTTATTTGTTATAACACTCTACTTTTATTCATGTCGTGTACCCTATTTATTCATGTGCATTGTTAGTGAACATGTGGTCGGATGTATATTGGATGGAATTGGTTGATGTATATTTTGGATTTAATGGTTGGATATGTGCATTGGATGGTTTGATTATATTTGGTTATTAATGTAACTATTATGAATTTTTATTATATTTGGATTGTTGGATGTATTCATGTGTATAATGTAATTGTATAGGAAATTAAAAATTGTAAATAAACTTTTTCTGCTGTAAAAATATCAACCTAGACGGAATTTCCGTCTAGGTTTGGGCAACCTAGACGGATTTCCGTCTAGGTTGATTTTACTACAACCTAGACGGAAATCCGTCTAGGTTGTCCTACCTAGACGGAAATCTGTCTAGGTTGCCAATACAGACGAAAATCCGTCTAGGTTGCCAACTTAGACAGAAATGTAATATCCGTCTAGGTTGCTCTCCATCTAGATTGTCAAACTAGATGGAATTCCGTCTTGTTTTCTATAACCTAGACGGAAGTATACTAGACGAAGTAAACTAGACGGCTTTCCGTCTAGGTGAATCAACCTAGACGGAAACTCGAGCAACCTAGATGGAAATTTCCGTCTAGGTTGTTCATTTTTCTATTACTGTACGCTCTATTTGAGTAGATAGTTTCCACTACAAATGGTCCTTCCCATTTTAGTTTGAACTTCCATTTCTTTTTGGAGTTCAGAATCATTAGGAATCGAACTGCGAGAACCAAGTCTCCTTCCTTGAATGTGTGGTATCTAACTTTCTTATCGAATTCAATGAAAATCTAACCCTAATAGAATTCAATGTGTTGTTGAGCCTATAATCGCTTTTTATCTAGCAACTCTAGCTCTTCGGGATGTCTACGGTGATTTTCTTCCGTCGTCATGCTGGTTGCAAGTGCTATTCGAAGAGATGGAATTTGGAGTGGTAATATGACTTCACATCCGTATACCAAGGAGTATGGTGTTGCACCTGTCGGTGTACGAACTATTGTACGATAAGCTCACAAGCTTTGACCTAATTTCTCATTCTAGTCTCTTTTGTTTGTCGAGACCATCTTGGTAAGAATTTTGACAATGGTCTTGTTGAAAGCTTTTGCATGCCCATTAGCAGCAGGGTTGTAGGCTGTTGAGACAAATTCCTGATTCTAAATTTATCGCAGAATCAATTGAAGGCTTGGCTAACGAACTGGGGCCCATTGTCATAGACGATACGTCTCGGAGCACCATACCTGTATATGATGTGATGTTTTATGAATTTAACCATATCACTTGTCTTGACTTCTTTTAATAGGATTGCTTCCGCCCATTTAGAGAAGTAGTCAGTTATCGCTAAAATGAAGTGATGTCTCTTAGAAGAGGATGAGGATATCAGACCAACAATGTCCATACCCCACGTTTTAAATGGCCATGAAGTAATTGATGGATGAAGATGTTAAGGTGGCTGATGCATATAATTAGCATGTATCTGGTAGGCATGACACCGTTTAGCATAAGCAATAGTGTCCCTACCATATTTGGCCAATAATAACCTAGTCTGCAAAGTCGGTCCCAAAACTTAGGGCCGGGTTGATGAGCTCCATAAATGCCATTATGAGCCTCCTTAAGAGCTTCTTCTGCTTCTTTGCTTGACAAGCAGCGAAACAATAGCCCATCATATAACCTTCGATATAAAGTTTGTGACTAGGAATAATAGTAAAATCTAGGTTCTTGTCTGCGATTAGATTCTCTTTCTTTGATATCTTTGGGTAGTAAGCCATACAAGACATAATCAATGATTGGAAATCACCAATCTCTAGGTTCGAGAGGTTCTGGTGCCTCGTCGACTGTGTTAATTTGTAGTGCATACTTGAGTCGGAACAACTGTTGCTAACTACTGTGACTTGCTGGGTAGTTCCTTTAGGTAGATCTAGTGTAGCTGCAAGCGATTCTAATGCGTCGGCATATGTGTTCCTGAAGCGAGGTACATGATTAATGTAAAAACCTTCATAGGAGTTGGCTAGAGCAATGGCTACGGTGTGACAAGGAATGAGATCTTCATTCCTAACTTCATACTCTCCTTTTATCTGGTTGACGATGAGTTATGAATCACCATACGCCTCTAGATGTTTCACCCCAAGTTGTTTGGCTATGTCAAGGCCGATTAACAAAACATTTTATTCGGCCATATTATTGGAACATGGCTCTATTAAAGAAACAGCTTGAGGTAGCACGTGATTTTGGCTCGCTCTTACTGTACCATTGAAGTATAATTACTATACCTTTTCTTTCGATGTGATATTGGCCTCATAAGTCACATTAGGTATATCCTAGTATAATTTGACCTTCCCGTCCAATGGATGATTGGCCATAAGATCGCAAATAGCTTGACCTTTCATTGCCTTTTGAGGTTTGAAATGAATATCATACTGGGATAGCAACAACACCCATCTTGTAAGTCACCAACTCAATGCACCAGGCTGTGTCATAAATACCCGTATGGGATTGATGTGAGAAATGACATGTATGGTTTGTCCAACCAGATAATATCGCATCTTTTGGACTATGAAGACCAGGTCCAAGCATTCCTTCTCAATGGGGGTATAACGAGGTTCAGCTCCTGATAATGTCCTACTGAGATAGTAGATGGCCTGCTCATGATCATTTTCATCATCTTGCGCCAAGGGTCCTGCTAAGGCATGCTTTGTAGCTCAAATGTATATCAAAAATGGTTTACCTGACTTTGGTGTAACCAACATAGGTGGATTGGAGAGATATTACTTGATCTCTTCAAATGCTTTCTGACAAGCTTCCTCCCATATGAAAGATACCCCTTTCTTCATGAGTTTTGAGAATGGTTGGCATTTACTTGATATGTTGGAGATAAACTTGCAAATGTTTGCCAATCGCCCTTGTAAACCGCGAAGCTCCTTGAGATTTTTAGGAGGTGGAAGCTCTTGGATGGCTTTGACATTATTCAAGTCAAGGAAAATTCCATTAGCCATGACTACGAACCCAAGGAATTTACCGCTAGCCATTCCTAAAAATGACTTGGTTGAGTTCATTTTTAATTGATGCACCCGCATGAGGTCGAACATTATTTTCAAATCATGCAAGTGATTTCCCTTGTCACGACTTTTGACAACCAGATCATCAACATAACATTCCACAATCTTTCGTAATTGTTCTTGGAAAATAGTGATCATGGCATGTTAATATGTATCATTAGCATTCTTTAATCCAAAGGGTATTACTGTATAATAGTATATCCCTAAAGGTATACGAAAAGACGTGTGCTTTTCAACACCAGGATACATCTTGAATTGGTTGTACCCTGAGAATCCATCCATAAAGGACATCCTTTCAAACCCGCACGTATTGTCAATAATGACATCCATGACAGGTAAAGGAAAATTATCCTTAGGACAGGCCGAGTTCAAATCTCTGAAGTCAATGCGTACTCGATTCTTCCTGTTCTTTTTTAGGATAGGAACGATATTGGGCACCCAATCGGGGTGTTGTTCTTCATGGATAAATCTTGACTCGATGAGCTTTTTGACTTCAGCTTTGATTGCTTCCATGATCTTGGGTCAAAATCGTTGTTGTTGTTGTTTAACAAGCTTAGCGTCTGGTTTGATATTCAGGCAATGTATTCAAGATATCAATATATTCACGAATGAGACATCAATATATTCACGAATGAGACAGATGTGGTCTTCCTTTTCTTTAGGTGAGAGACTATCACTTATGAATATGGGTTTCAGATTACATTCATCCCCCATGTTCACTTGAATCACTTTATCGTTAGTAGGAGGTTCATGTTGTTCAAATGATTCTCCCATTGTATACCGTGTTGTCTACTCAAGGGATCTTCAAACAAAGGTAATTGATCATCCTCTTTGTTGGCCTTCTTGTTTTGATGATGTTTAACAAACAATTTACTTCTAATGTTGTTTGTCTAGTATTTGTGTTTTCTTATTTATTGTAGACAAACAACGTAGTTGGAGGATGGATGGATTAAGCCTACACGATCATATCAAGAGGAAGTTGGCAGAATTGTGGAGTGAAGCATCGTACAATTCAAGTTCAAGATCCAAGTTTAGCTTCATCCGCAACATGTACCAAGTTGAGCTCAATGAAGATCAAGATCAAAGCTTGGGTAAATTAGTTTTAGGTTTTATATTATGTGTGTTAGTACTTTAAGCTCAATCATATACACACATACACGCTTTGGTTTTGGTTTTGTATATATACAGTTATATATATATATACATATATGTTTTTGGTTTAATAGGTTTCGAGTTTATATATGAAACAAATAAATAAAATTGGAAAATACTATTTTGTTTCACGTTTATGTGCCTATATATGATTTCGTCTTTAATAAGCTTATATTTAATGAAATCATATTTAGTGTTTTGTATATATTGCATAGAATATGTAATTTTGTGAAAATATGGTTTTCTTAGTTTTTGGACTTAACAATAATCATATCCATATTTTATTAAGTCTATATAATCATTGTGCAAAGTTTCAAAACATGGTTTAGCCAAAATATCAAATTTCACATGTTTACATTTTCGTGTTTTGCAAGGTCTTTTTCTGCTTCCAACGGCTAGTTTTTTGACCGTTGCCTTGGGGCTGTTTTTGTCTTTTGCTTGGGTTTTTGGCTGAGTTATTGGGAGGCTATATATACCCCCATTTTATTCAATTCTAAACTTGAACAAGAGAATGGTTTAAAAGATTTTAACAAGGGTTTAAACTTGTTTAGTGTTTGTTTAAGTTTGTTTTAAGAAGCTTTTAAGCATTTGAGTGTTTCGGTTTTGTGATTCAATTCTACAAGAGCTTGAGGAGATCATCTATTGGTGTTTGGGCATTCAACTATTCTCCCTCCAACTCTTGATATATTGAGAAGTTTTCTAAACTCTATTTCTAGCTATTTTATATATTTGATTATCATTGTTATTTAGCTAGAACTACATTGAGTTTAGTTTTGATTTATATCTCTTTGTTCACACACAACCTTTTGAGCTTATTGTATTTACATTCATAGTATAATTTGGGGTTGTGGGTTTGTGACTAAGAGTTGTGCTTAATTGAGTTCTCACCTTGTTTAGAGAACAATCAATTGATTTATATTGTGCTTAATTGTGAGGATTCACTTGTAATACACTTGTACACCGAGAGAAGTGTGTGGTGAGAGACGGGGTCGAATCCAAGAGGAGTGGCGTCGGTTGACGTGCCCAGGGAGAGGTTGTAACCGAGCACTTGAGGAGGAGGACACGGGCTAGGACCAACACTTAGTGTGTGAGGTGTGATTACATAGTGATTGTATTGTGAGGTGTAAACGTTGTTCGGGTGAACGTAGAAAACCCGGTTGTGATAGTGGAGATCTCCTCGAGGTGAGGAGCGGAGACGTAGGTCGTGGGGACCGAACTCCGTAATCATATTGCTTGTTTGTGATTGCATTGGCGCACTTCTTTTATGTTTATATCTTATATCGCCTTTGTATATTGCTTGTTGATTATATTGCCCACTATCTAGTTTAGATTGTTTACCCTTGTGTTCATATATCCTTGCACATACATTGCCTATAGCTCATTATTTACATGATCCACTATCTAGTTCATATTGTTTACCCCTTGTGTTAGTTTATATATCCTTGCATATATATATTTCATCATATATGATATATCTCATTGTTTACATTGCTTATCCTAGCTCATATATCTTTTGGTATTTCATACTTGCTAGATAACTTGTTAATTAATTTTAATTGGTATTTAATCGGATTAGATTAGCATAAGACCCTAATCACCCCCCCTCTAGGGTCTAACAATTGGTATCAGAGCTTGGTGCTCTTTGATTTAAGGTCTAACCACCTTGAGTTAAAGATCCAAGTTATCTTATTTGTGCTAATCTAGTTATGATTGCATTTGTCTTGCTTGCATATGTTCATATATATATCTTGAATATGAATGTATTTTGTTTAGGCTATAAATCCAATGTTGCTCCTAAATTCATTAATTTTCCCTATGCACAATGGGCTTCTAGATTTAAACTATTTGTTGAATCTAGAAATATTGACTTATGGAAAATTATTGATTGTGCTTATATTGTGCCCACATTGGAGAAATCCAAGTGGAGCGATCATGATAAGAAAATGTTTTCAATGAACAAGATTTTGTTAGAATATTTGCTTAATGCCTTTGACTCATCCTTTTCTAACAAATTTGTTCATTTTGATAGTGCTTACAATTTATGGAAATTCATAGAAGCACATCAAGGCAACTTGGAGGAAATCCGACATAGTTTGTGTCATTGAAAATGAAAATACTATGCTTAAAGAAAGCAATGACTTATTAAATTTGGAAAATGGAAATTTGATTTCATCTATTGCTAGCCTATCTCATGCTAAGATTGATGCCATGTTAGAAGTAGAGAACATAAAGAATGATACAACTTCTTTTATAAATAACTATTTATGTTCTACTTCTAAAAATGCATATGTGCCTAAAAATGAAGATTTGAATCTTATGAAAAATAGTATTTCATCTTTAGATTCAACTTTGAAAATATGCATTAATAATCATAAGAGGCTTATGGACATGTGTGCCAAGACTAAATCAAAATCATCTACTCATTATGCACACATGTATAGCAAAACTTATAAGTGCTCTATTTGCGGCCGTCAAGGTCATTTAGCTAAGTTTTGTTATAATGCACACAAACATAAGAATCCTAATGTTCCTTGTGCATCTCATATAGCTTCTTCATCTTGTACACTTACACATTCACATGCTCATTCTCACAAAATTCATCATAATCATGCTAGTGTGTTCAAGTGTGATTATTGTGGTCGTTTTGGTCATTTGGCCAAATATTGCTTTGATTTGAAAAGAAAATCTCATTTGACAAATGCTTCCAATAGACCACATGTTTTTAAATGTGATGTTTGTGGTAGGTTTGGACATCAAAGCATAAAGTCAACGGTGGGGATTCATATCCCAACCCCCTGTGAGTTTTATCATAGTAATCATTAGGTTTTCCTTTTGGTACGAAAGGGGTGATCGGTGTGCGTCGACCTTTCCCAAAGTTTAAGCCTTTCGTATGAGAGAAATTGTATCCTATCTTTTCCATAATGCGACGTGTAGTTGGCCTAAAATATGAGAATTGAGGAGATTTTTTCTCTTCTTCAGATTTGTCCCAAAGAGTTTGTAAAGAGTCCTCCTTCCGTCCGAATATGATGTTTTCTAGGCCATCGTTCATGGCAGGTACTGTAAAGATTGATTGTGAAGATTCAATTTGTCGTTGGCTTGTCACAAAAGAGGATTGAATTGGCATATATAAATTAAATTCGGCATATAATCGTGTTAGGGGATATGTTAATATGTTGGCGTTTGTACCTGGCATGTCAGAATTAATTTCAACACATGATAAGTAAGCTAAATCATCATTGTTACTAAAGATAACTTCGCTGTCATCATCTGCAGCGTCATTTACATCCAAATTTTGAGACCAATTACGACGGGTTCTATGTCATTAAAAATAAGACCCTGTTCATACTCAGACTTGTTATCATCCTCATTACCACTATCGGGGTACTCAACTAGTGGTACTTCAATCGGCTCACCATTAAGGTAGTGGATAGAATTCGTAAAATAATTCTCAACTCCCTTGAATGGTTGTTTTTCTGCGACTACTATTCTGACCTCACCACTCTCATCTACATATTTCATGCATTGATGTAGAAACCAGGGTAGTTCTCGTTGTTGACAATTGATGAAGTGGGACCCCAAGATGGGGAATGAGCCTCAAAGGTATGATGCTCAAAGCAAAACCAGGGTCAACCTGATTTCGATCTACCCGAATAGAACCGATATACCCTATGAAGTATAAGGGTCTATCATGCTTCGGATTTCTCACATGCATATCCTCCAGAGAAAAGGTAATGCATGGCATCCATCCTTGAAAGACTTGATGACACTGAGGGCAGGCTTCTTCCAGCGTTGCCCCTGCCAGGTTTGGTGGAAAGTGAGCGAGAAAGACCTCATTATCCACCAATGCTTCACGGAGAGCTTCCCTTGTTGATCGGGACAAACGTAGGAGCTCAAACAAGGTAATCCTTGCTGGGATGTTGGATAATTGAGCTAGTACATCAAATCAAAAGGGATTTTTCAAGCTCTCTGGCACATCCTTCTTGAGCGCCTTGTTTTAGCGAAGTTCCTTCCCTTTGGGATCATTGGGAATTACAACTGCTGCTTCAGGGTATTTCTTTAAATACTCCTTTTCACCGTGTGTTCCTGATATTTGCGTAGGTTATATGGTGAATGTTGGCTGCTCATCTTAAGAACTGCTAAGTGACACAGTTTCAACTCCTTCGTCTGGGATGGCTGAAATAGCGTTGCAAGATCTTCGTTTGGCCTTGATCTTCTTTGAGCTTGCTGATGTCCATTGCCCATCCGCTAGTAGATCAGGATGAACCCATATGACTTCAACTTCAGGAGTGGTATAAGGAACCATACCCTTCTGCTTCTGCTGATGAGGATCGAGGTTCATGACCCTAGCCTCTGTTTGAGGAATTGGTTTCACACCATCCTAAACTTGAACTTCGGTAAAGTGTCCAAACTACAACGAGACCATGTTTGCCGACACTTTCTTCTGATCCGCCTAAAGAGTTATAACCCGTGCATCTAGCAAAGCCTGAATCTTATCTTTCAGGATATAGCATGCCTTGGTTGGCTGATGCACCATCCTGTGGTACATACAGTAGTTGGGATCATCTGTCTTCGACACTTCTTCATGTCGCCTCAGATCGGGGAGCTTGATCTTCTTTGTCTTTATCAGAGACATGAGGATCGGGACGATGTGCTCATCTTTAAAAATCATATTTCTTCTGAAAGCAATTATCAGAAGAATTGTCTTTCTGCTTTGTAAAAGATTTAGGGGACAGGTTGGTATCCATAGCCAAAGTATCTTTCCCTTTTGATTGTTTCTGAGAGTTAAAGTTGCCTTAGTCCCTCCTTTTTTAGAGTGAGACTCCTGAGGTTCTTCAGCATCTATCCTCTTGAGCATATTCTCTACCTATTCTCTTTGCCAAACCAAGTCTTTCCACGAATGGGATTCAACAGCGCCCATCTTTGACAATATATTGATAGAAAGGTTATTGCGGCACATTTCCATAAGGGTAGCTTTAGAGACTTGATTGCGTGAGTGCAACGATTGATTTTTGAATCTTTTGATAAAGTCACTGACAGACTCTATCTTTTTCTATTTCTTGGTAACAGAGTGGCCATGGACACCTCAGCATCACCATCGAAGAACATGGCTAGGAAAAGTTTTTCTAAATCTCTCCAACTCTTAATTGACCCAGGCTCCAGTCTGCGAAACTATTCAAAAGCTACCCCCTTCAGGGTACTGATGAACAGTCGAGTCATAATAGGATCATTACCTACTATGTGTCCAGTCTGTGCCTGGAAATAGTAGATGTGCTAGATAGGGGAACCCTTGCCATCAAATTGCACAAGATTGAGTGGCTTGAATTTTGTAGGATACGGAACTATATCCTATTCAGCTAGATAAGGCCTAGCCACCCCAAAATCTTTGAAGTTCCCTTGAAGCTTCAATACATCAAGTTGCATCTGGAAATCATCCTACTTCTGGTTTCGCTCCTTCTTACTAGGATTAGACTCAGCCCTAGACGACTCGGAATGAATTTTGAGGATCTTTTCCTCCTCATCTTCATTATCATCATCTAGATCTCGACGATTGTTCTCTTCATTGGTGGATGAAAGTCGCCTAGGCCTTGATCCCGAGGCTTGAGGAGGGACTTTCTTCTTCTTTTGACCCTTCTCCTATTGCTGAAGTATAGTCGACTGCTGCTCGTCAGCCTTCCTCGCTGCATCTTCTTCATTTCCAGCCATTTTAACACTCACCTGTTCACTTTGATCGGTGTTGGAGGGTTGAGACGTGGCAATAATTGAATTTTCAGGCTCTTCATCATCTTCGCTTGTGATACCTTCTAACCGTCAATAGTCTAGTGGTATCATAACACTAGTACGAGTATGTCGATACACCCCTTGTCCATCAACGAGCATCTCGCCTAATTATGGAGAGTACTCAGGATCAGATGATTCAGAAGAATCAGTTAAGACTTTACTCCTGCCCATGCCAAACATATCAATCATTACTTCAATGTGGTGATTCTTGAGTGTTTTTTTCTTAGGATGAAAGAGGCTTCATCTGGATGATGAGATCATCGATGGCTCAGTTAATCGTTCGAAAACTAAAGACTTATGTGTTGACTCCCCACATGGGCATTAGGAAAGCACTGGAGAGATAAGCTTCTCATAGCAGTAATGAGATTGCTTCTGACTCATACTGCATTTGCGAGTGAGATAATCATGGAGATCAACATTAGGACTACCTCTAGCTGGATCTGTCATCTTAGATTTACCCAAGAGAGACCCTCTGAATAATAGAGGTTGATGAACTTGGGCAGCTGGGCAAACTTCATCATTCATATGTTTATGACAAGGTTCGTTGATAGAACAAGCTTGGCGCATTCGCCTTCTTGATTGTTTCTTAAATTAAGGTTCGTTTTCTGGGCGAACCTCAGTATGAACCGTTTGCTGAGTTTGCTAAACCACTCCTTGAGGACGAGGTTCATTTTCTAAGCTAACTCGGGTACGAGGATGAGGTTCATCATTTGACGTTCCTCAGCCAATCGACCCTCAATAGACTTATTGACCTTTGGCTGGTCGGCTCTCGATCGATAGCAGAAACCGTCTTGCGAGACCAAGGCTCGAGCCTTACGGCGAGCTTGGTTCTGATGCTGATGTTGTCGTGCGCATCTCAATAGTGGACCAATAGAAACTCCTACCTCAACCAAGACTGGATGAGGTTCATTATTAGAAGCTAGAGTCTGGCTAGAGGAAGCTAAAGTTTGGCTAGGTTGCTAGACAACCCATTTCTTAGCCTGACGACTAGTTGATGGAGCCTCATCTTTGAGAGGCATAGACTTTTCCTCGAGACTAACTTAAGTTGAATCATCAGAATCCACGTGGGCTGAAGTCTCATAAGAGACTCGATGACACTTTCGTGCCTTCGTGGGGCTGGACTTACCAAAGTAGAGAAACTCATCATATTTGGACTGGTCAAACTCGATGACCAAAGTCTTGATGTCCGTTGCCACGACGATCTTAACTGATTGTGCCACCATCACCTCTTCAGAGAGGATGACTTCCCCTACTGTGGTCGCCATCTTCTATAGGGTCAAAAAATTTAAGTTGATTGATTCTTATTTTAAGAAATAGGTTCGATCACTTGGTACGAATCCCTTACAATCACTCACTCTCTTGATAACAGAGGAAGAGAAGGTTAATTTGACATCTCTTTTGTTTAAAAGTGGGTTCTTGGTGGCAAAAGGATGCTTCTCTCGATGCTCAAGCTGAGATTGCCTCTCGTTGACAATCAGAACAAGATCACTAAGCTTCTGATAATAGCTTAAATCACGAGAATGCAGACACTGATCTTTCTTCATGCGATAGCCAAAAATCTTTAAAAAGTCCTTTCTATGTAGCCATTCATAGCTATTTATAGATTTTCAGCACATAACAGTCATGCTAAGATTACGGGTAGAGGGGCATACCTGTCTCACCCAAATCAGCCCATGCTGATTACTAGAGCGTAACGTGCTCCTGAAGTTTAGCCCACGTGGCTGACTAAGTCTTCGGAGCCGTTATAGCTGGATCTCACGGTTTATACTCATACATTAACTAGAGTCTACACAGTTTAAGCTCTTAAGGCATTAGACCATGAAGAATCAGTTTATACTCATATACTCCTTGGAGTTTTAGGAATTAGTTTAACCTCATGTACCCGTTGGAGGTTCAAGAAAATGTAGTATACTCATATACTCATTAGAGTGTTGTAGGCGTGTTGAGAATGTATCAGATGTACGCCAGAGAAGCTCTTCATGCGAGACAATTTCTTCTATCTCGCAAGAGCGAGACATGTATAACTGTCTTCGATGTTGCCATCGGGCTGAATTTATTTAAGTCCGAAACTTGCATCCTCTTGGGTCATCTTTGCCTACCTCCTGGAGTTTGAAACTTCTTCAAAACCCTAGGAATAGAGTTTTCCACCCTTCCTCTCCACGGTTACAGAAACCTCAGCTGGAGTTGAGGTTAGTTCGCTTGTTCAAGTCACAAGACCAACTGATGAAGCTAATACATCTGCAGGTATGTGACTTATCCTGAGAACGGTGTTATTCATTTGTCAGTTCTTATTTGACCATAGAGGAGTTTTGGTTGTAGGACCAGTTATTGGAGCTGATATGGCAATAATCGTCAGGGTTTTGGACCAGAAATGTGTTAGAACTCATACCAGAGGGGGCTTCTTTATGCGATACAGTTGATGCTGTCTCGTGTGTGTACGAGATAGTATACCCTGTCTCGTGTGTTCGAGATGAGTTCAGTTGTCCCGCTTGAAGAAAGGTGGCTGTCAGGCTGAATTTGTGTAATGCCCCTCCTCTGGGAGGTACATAAAAATTTGAGCATGACCTATCTATAATAAGAAGGGTCGACCTACTAAATCTTTATTTACATCACAACATAGATATATTGAAGGGCGAAAAATAAAGCAGTGGAGATGCATAAGCAATACCCAGGATCATGAGGTTGACAGTAGAGTCCATAGAATACCAAAATAGAAGGGAACTAAAGGGTAATACAAAATATTACAATAATAGCAGTGGCTACAACATTAATACATGTTTTATAAGTCAAAGGATTTTTCTTTTTCTTTATCTTCTCAAAAAAAAAACTAATTTTCTTCCTTTTCTTTAAGAAAAAAAAAATAAAAATAAAAAATAAAAAGAAATATTTTGGTGTATGCAACAGTGGATTAAGGATAATATACATCGATTAATTCGCTTTGAACCAATCATAGAAATGGAGCATCCTAATCCACCCGTTCTTAATACAAAATATTACAATAATAGCAGTGGCTACAACATTAATACATGTTTTATAAGTCAAAAGTACTACCAAAGTGAATATAAATTAACCCCTACTAAGATTTTTCTCTGGAGCTAATCTTCAAATTGAGGGTCTGCATACCCTTATCCTTGCTAGTTATATGACCTGCGAGTGGATTCAGAAACAATAGGGGTGAGCCTAAGGCCTAATAGGTAACCATAAAAATCTCAGGTACAATTCATGGGAACGAATGAAAATGATAGACATAGATATCAAACTTGAATAAAGGGATCTCAACATTAAGTTGCCATTCTTATATCATAATCATTGACCGAAGTGAAATAACATGTAAAGATGAACAATCAAGTTCTAATATTTAGGATTCCAAACTCTCCAATCATCGGATAATCAATAAACCACGCATGCCTTTATACACCCACCGGTGAGCATCCTCACACAGGGCATTGTCCCACTGGGACACTTTACCATTACCACCCACCAGTGAAGCTTACTTCACACAAGGCATAATCCATGAATATAGAGAATCAATCATCAACAAAGAGAGGAATACTATCATTATCAATAGTTAAACCATCTAATCAATTCGAATTGTTGCAATAAAATCATTCAAAGATATCGAAGGTATAAAACTAAAATAAACAACATTAGGATAACAATGATTAACCAATCAACAATGAGCCCATGCATGAAGTGAATCAAATAGGAATATTATGAAAGTGATAAGATATACAATTAGCATGGGAAACAAACTCGCAGGAGCTTCAAGAAAGCAATCAATCGAACTCTCAAAGACTTGAGAGGAAACAATGAAAGGTTACCTACTGATTATGTCGGGATCCTCTTGGCCAACGAATGAATTCAAGATTCTCTGTCATATATATATATATACCCACATGAGATTCTAGACACTATGTCTTTTAAAATTTCTAACTTAAAGCTTACATCATGGTGTAATCTACAACACAAGTTTATCTAATATCTCTAATATGCACAGCAACACAAGTAGTGTACATGCAGCAGATTTAGGTGAATGAATGGTATAACAATTGATGTCCAGAATGCATGAAACTAGTCCCAAATGACTCCATTATGAGTCTAATTTTAGAATATAAAAATTTTACATCAATGCATGGTGTATAGTAAGAGTTATGCTCTCAGAAAAGTACACCTATCAAAACTGTAGCAGAAAAACAGATATCACCGTTTGGAATGAATAATTTATTTCGGTTACTTAACTATATCTCAAAGAGCTCATACTTGGTATGTAAGTAATATTATAGATTAGCTTACATGTCCCATGAGTTTCATCAATTTTACATTTTTAAAATGCATGTTACATGAAAAACAACACAGGGGGGTAGACTGGAAATTCCAGCATATATGCTAGTTATTAGAATTAGGTTTAGACCTAACAAACGTTATTCAAATTAATTCAAAATTATATCAACAGAAAGGCAATTGAGTCTAGTTTTAGGAATAGAAAGAATTTCATGCATGCATGGTATATGTTGAGATATATGCTCTTTGCAAAGAACAAGACTCAGGTAGATAGTTTCAGACACATGCACTGCATTAAATCATACATTCAGACTAGTAAATGATTTTAGAATTAAACAAACAGGGTCTCAAATGAAATCCACGAAAGTCTAGTTTCTATAACAAAAATAATTTCATCATTTGAATATATGTACGAAGGAAGACAGGCGCCTGGGGGCAGGCCACGCGTCCGTGGGGAAATTCTCATGTTCATCAATTAAAACAACGCCTTGTCTTTGCGCGCTCGTTTCAAGACACAGATTCGATGTTGCCTTTACACCTAGTCATCAGTTCGATAGGGATCATGTCTTGAACTGCTAGATCCTAACCATTCACACAGAATCCCAAACATCCCGCCTTGCTCGCGGCCGTCCAATTCGAATCGCAGAATTGGGATCGTCTGCTCCAGAGAGCTCAGTGAATCTTGATGGTCGAGATCCTACGTATATAGTGTTGATCATCTCTTTTGCATGAGGATCACCACATTCGTAAGTTCTCTCGTTCAGACCTTCTTAGAGAGAACTTAAGCTTTCTCGGATTCGAAATGGCTTCAGGAGCGAGAGCATACGCTTCGAAGGGGAAGAGGGAGGCTGCTCAGCCAGAACCCATCATTCTCTCCGATGACGAGGAGGAAGAACATGCTTTTGCTCCTCAACCCTCTTCTTATGATGAAGAGATGGTCCCTTTGATCCAGCCTATCGCCATGATCCCTACCGGTCAGGAATCTGCCTCTTCGAGCTCCAGATCTGCACAGGGCGTCCTCTGGCAACTACAGAATGCCATAAGGTAGGCGGTCTCTGTTGCTAGCCTCGGCTGGGGGACCTATGTCGACTTTAAGCCTTTCTTGATGCACTGTGTTACTAATCTCAGGCGCATGGGTGAGGCCCAAGAGGCATCGTGCAGCCTAACCATGCTCCTTCGCTTCGAGCGGCTCTTGACACGCCTACAAGCTCTGTCAAGTTGTAACTCGGAGCCAGACATGGAGTGGTTCATCGCTCAGGCCTGAGCTAGTGGGGTACGTGAGTGGGAGGCCCGAGGGCAGGAGCTGTCGTATCAAGGGGACCTCATTTCGAATTTGTTCCACCGTCAAAGTCAACTGCGGGCGGAAATTGACGCTTCAACCTCCGCTATCACCCGAATGAGGGCTTAGCTAGTGGCGGAAGAGGCAACTCTGAAGGAATTGTAGCTCATGAATGCGGACGTCTGCAATGCTATTGAGAAGGAGTTGCAGACTCTTCAGGCGCTTCGTCAAAAGAGCTCCGTTGCTGCTGCTGCTCGAGACGCCAGGATCCGTAAGGAGGTACAAGACCGGGTTCAAGCGGATCGGGTGGAGAAAGCAGCCGAGATCAATGCTGAACTCGCCTCTCTGATCGAGCTGAACTAGGGTTGACAGAAGATTAGTCCTTAGGATTTTTTTTTGCTTCTTGGTGTTGTTTTGTTAAAACTCTATTTGGATAGCTTGTTGTTAACTTGTCGGAACAATTCATCACAAATCTTATCATTTTCAAGACTGTCTGAATGGAGTGTTATGCTTTTTATTGCTCGATATTATATACTTTTCCTTCTTTTGTTTCTCCTTAGGATTTTTAGCAAACCCTCAGATATGAACGGGTTTGATTTACCTTTACCGATTACCGTTTGAATCGGGCTAGTCATACTATTCCCCTCAGTATGATGAGTTATTGAGTAGTTTCTCTTAGGCTTAATGCTAAGATTTCTGCTCTAACCTTTAGCTGTTTAAGGCGTGGGTTTGAGTTAACCATAACTATCAGGTCGTAGTTTGGTTGTATCGTAACGCACTTCACTAAACGACCGTTACCCGTGGGTGCATCTGGAGGGTGAATCAATGTGTTGCATCGCTCAGTAGGTCTGATCGTGTAGGTAAGACTATTCTATTGGTGGTTTGAAGCTTCAGATGAGTCGGACCACTCGAGATTCGTCCTCAGAGACGAACTAGACCCAACGAACGAGTTGTTCGGGCGAGACTCATTTTCACTGGTGAAGCGAGCTAGACATTTACAGGCGAATTTTGCTTCATAGGCAAAATATGAAATTCTAGAGGGCGAGCTCGCCATCTATTCACAGGCGAAATTCTTTCTTCAAGCGAAAATTGAATTAGTAGAAGGCGAACCGCGTGTTCGTCAGCAAAGCCTTGTGCTTCGTGCTTTCCAGCTAAGGTCGCGTGGGTTTGTCAGGTCGCATTAAATGCGATTTGACAAAGCAACGTCGCTTCTATGTGCCTCGCTCGATGACAAATCGTGGCCGTACTTTTTTGGTCTCGGCCGTTAGATTCGGCCGTGAATTCCGGTGTGAGTTCTGGGTTTCGATTCACTCGACCTGTTCCCTGTCTCGACGGTTCTTCTATAACCGCTAAAAAACGAACTGTTGAGAGCGATCCGAGACGTTGATTTTGATCATGGCCACATTTCTCAACCGTCAACACCTTGCCTCTTGAGAGCGATCTGGGCCATCGATTTCGATCGTGGCCCATGCCTCTCAACACCTTGCCTCTTGAGAGCGATCTGGGCCATCGATTTCGATCGTGGCCCATGCCTCTCAACCGCAAATGTTTCGCCTTTAAATAGGCTTCGTCCCCTTCCATTTAGAACTATCGTGCTCAGGAACTTCTGCTTGCGTGAAATTTTTAGAGAGAAAGAACTCCCACCTCGTCTCCGACTTTGCGACATGGCACCGAAATCCAAGAAATACGTTAAGAAGGGGAAGGGTCCCGCTTGCTATCCTGGCAGCGTCGCCGCCGGTGCGAGTGTCTGAGACACACTTGGGTAAGTCGAAAGGTTTGTCTAACGACTTCGCATTACTAGCCTTATGGGTCGGTTCCCCCTGATAGTTGCGACCTTATGAGAGTTGCTTGGCCATTACCACATATGTCTTGACACCTTAGGTGCAGTGGACCATAAGGGTAAGTGATACGAGTTGCCGTGCGAGCACCTTTGATCGCGGAATTATCAAAGGTGGGTTGAGGAGAAATAATAAGAATACAAGAATAACTCAGATTTTGGGCGAAGGAAAATACCTCCTCTAGATTATGAGTATGTAATTTACAATCTCTCACAATCTCACTCTAGAATTGAAGAACAAGCTCTCCAAATCTCAATTACAAGTTAATCTCTCTTGATTTAACTCCCTGATTGTTTAGAAACCCTAAAACAATCCCTTATATAGGTGTACAAACGTGGATGGTAATTTGGTAAATAACCAGACCCAAAACCAACAGGAATTCGTGTGAACAGAATCCCAAACGAACCAGGAAACCCTCGATGAGTCGACTCATGACTGAGATGAGTCGACTCGACAGAAACTGGAGAAATCTCAATAACCAGCGATGAGTCGACTCATGACTGAGATGAGTCGACTCGACAGAAACTAGAGAAATCTCAATAACCAGTGATGAGTCGACTCATGACAGTCATGAGTCGACTCAACCTGATGAGTCGACTCATAACAATTATGAGTCGACTCACAGGCTGAAAACTGGGTACTTCAATTCTTCTGCTCATCATCTTGTTCCACGCTTCCTCCTGTGTTCCCTTATACTGTTTGACACCTCCTATTCTCATGCTAGTATGAGAATCATCTATCCTCAAGCTCCCATGAGGATCGCTAAGTTCCGAAGAGAAGATACACCCGTATCATGTGTCCCCTCTTTAAGAACTTGAAGTCCCGTTCAAGTTAGAACTTCAGCTGAGGAAACTCGCGAGCCCCTCCTTCCTTATTGAACCACTTAGCCTTGCTAGGAACTTGACCTTGACGTCCGATAAGAAACGACTCCTTCATTCCCCTTCTTGTCGTGGTCGTCTTTCGCTCCAAAATGCAGTCTTCCTTCAGCGGCTCCTCTCTATCAAACCATAAGTCATCAACATGCGGTAAGATCACCTTGTCATCACCTTCATCATCCAGTAATGGAGGCTCAAACAACTTCAAGTACTCAGCATTGATCACCGAATACATGCCTAAGTAAGGCGGCAAATCCAGCCTAAAAGCGTTGTCGCCAATCTGATCGAGAATCCGAAACGGACCATAACGAATAGGCTTCAACTTCTTGCCTTCTCCTTTTAGCCTCTCCTTACTCAATTTCAGCCACACCATATCGCCCACGCCAAAGTTACAAGGAACCCGATGTTGATCATGCTTCGCCTTGTATTTTGCTTGTGACTTCTTCAATTGTGCTTCAACCGTGGCATGAATCTGTGCAATCTTCTCCAGAAATCGCTGAGCCCGTTGTCTTTCATTCCCCTCCTTGCCGTCCATCGTAGATTCACTTGAAAACACGAGATCAAACGGACTCGGTGGTAAGAATCCATAACAAGTCTCAAACGGTGACTTTCCCGAAGATCCATGAATCGCCCGATTAAAAGCAAACTGCAAATATGGTAAGCTCTCATCCCAAGTCTTGGGATGCCTGGAATTATACCCCCGCAACATATGCACCATAGTCCGGTTGACTACCTCCGTTTTCCTGTCTGTTTGTGGATGAAAAGCCGTGCTCTTCTTTAATCTAGTGTCCATCAGACTCCATAAAGAATCCCAAAAATGCCCGAGAAACTGGCTGTCCCGATCCGAAATGATCGAACTTGGCAACCCAAAATGCTTCCACACATGCTCGAAGAACAATTGTGCTGCACCCGCTCCCGTCACGGTCTTCTTACAAGGAATCAAAAACACCATCTTACTGAACCGGTCCACCACAACGTACAAATAGTCATGCCCACGCTTGGTAGTCGGCAATCCTCCTAGAAAGTCCATAGATATGCTCTCCCACGGCCTAGAAGGAACCGGTAGTGGTAGGTACAATCCCCTTTTTCTATTAGAAGGCTTCGAAATACAGCATAACTTACACCCTCCAACATACTTGGTCACATCATCAAGCATCCGTGGCCAAAACACATGTCGCCGTAGATTGAGAAGCGTCTTCTGAATTCCAAAATGCCCTTGCACACGCGAGGTATGTGCTTCCCGAATCCATTGCAACCTATCACCATCCTCCGGAATACATAGTGATGTTCCACGATACAACAAGCCATCTTCTCCAAGTGCATACTCCCCCTTTTGACCGGCATTCGCCTGCTCGAACACACTACCGAAGTCTCTACTGGATGCATACAGTTGTACATACTCCAAAGGAACCAAGGGCTGAATACGCGTCGCTACCAATAAAGCTCTTACCGGGGGACGAGATAACATATCGACCAACTTGTTTGTCGCCCCCTTCTTGTACCTAATAATGATGTTGAAAGCCATCAAATACGACATCCACTTCATGTGTCGTGCCTGCTGTAGCTTCGTCTGGGCATGTAAGAACTCCAATGGCTTGTGGTCCGAGTGCACAACCACCTCCTTCCCTAACAAGTACACCCTCCAATGTTTGATTGCTTGATACAATGCATAGAACTCCTTGTCATAGGTCGGGTAGTTCGCAATAGCACCCGAAAACAACTCAGAATGATATTCCACCGGCTTCCCATCCTGAATCAACACCGCGCCCATCGCATAACTAGATGCGTCGGTCTCCACCTCGAAAGTCCGCTGCAAATTCGGCAACGCCAATACTGGTGCCTCCGAGATCTTCCTCTTTAGCAACTGAAAAGCCTCCTCATGCGTCCTTCCCCACTCGAACTGAACCTTAGCCTTTGTGAGGCCATGTAACGGTGCCGCATAAGTCGAAAAATGTCGAATGAACTTGCGCAAATACTGGCAAGCCCCCATGAAGCTTCTCACTTCAGTCACTGTCTTCGGCGTCGGCCACTTTGTGATCACCGCCACCTTACCCGGATCTATCCTCCTCTGGCCCTTCCCCACGATAAAGCCGAGATACACCAACTCGTCCTTCCCAAACTCGCACTTCTTCCCGTTAAGCTTCAACTGTCCATCCTGTAATACTCTAAACACTTTTTCTACATGAACAAGATGCTCCTCCCAGGTCCTGCTGTACACCAAAATATCATCAAGGTACACAATCACAAAATCCTCTATGAAAGGTCGCAACAAATCATTCATGAGCCTCATAAAAGTCACCGGAGCATTGCATAATCCAAACGGTATCACCAACCACTCGAACAGGCCCTGTTTGGTCTTGAACGCCGTCTTCCAAGTGTCTTCCTCCCGAATCCTTACCTGATGATAGCCAGACTTCAGATCCAACTTCGTAAAGAACCTCGCTCCCTCTAACTGGTCCATAAGATCATCGATCCGTGGTAGTGGGTAACGATTCTTGATAGTTATCTTGTTGAGCGCCCGGTAATCCACGCACATGGGCCAACCTCCATCCTTTTTGGGCACCAATAACACCGGCGACCCGCAAGGTGAACAACTTGGCACTATCACTCCCGTCTCCAAGAGCTCCTGAACTTGCTTCTTGATCTCTTCGGACTCCTGTATCGATGTGCGGTATAGGCCTATGTTTGGTAAGGAACTCTTGCCAGTCAACATAATCTCGTGCTCTACCCCTCGCCGTGGTGGTAGTCCCGTGATTTTCGAAAACAAGTCCGCATACTTGGCCTTCAAACTGTCAAGATCTCCCTCCTGAAGCTTGCTCAATGTGGACAAGCATATCCTACTTAGCTGTTATTCACAAGGCCGAATGAACAATAACACGAACCTCCTGCCCGCATTCACCAACCTCTTTGCCTAAGTCACCGTCACCAAACTTGTCTCCTGCGGAAGAGATGCCGAGCGAAAAATAAATTGTGCGCCATCTTTGGTGAACATATACTTTTGGGCCCGCCGATCATATACCGCGTGTCTATCCCACAAGTAAGGACTGCCCAAAATAACCTGGCAAACATCCAACGGAACCACGTCGCATGTGACCTCATCAATATATGACTCATGGAGTGCAAATCGGAACGTACACTGGTTCACCACACTCAATCCCGCTTCCTTCTGAATCCACCCTAATGGATAGGGCTTCGGATGCCTCACCGTCTTCAATCCCAGCTTTTGTACCAACGCTTCAGATATCAGGTTCTTCTGACTCCCTGTGTCTACAATGGCATCCACCAAGCTAGTCTTGACCTGCAACTTCAGAACAAAGAGTTGCTCTCTCGAGTCGTTGTCTTCTTTTGTAGCCTGTTTCCCCGCCATAAGGTTGAGGCTATTGTTGGGCTCTGTCATCCCGAGAACCTCTTTCAGACCCTGTGCTATCACGTACGCCTTTTTCTCCTCCTTCTTCTTCAACCCTTTCGGCTTCAGATGAGGGTACTTATCCCAGCAACGATCAGCCACGTGCCCTGTCTGCTTGCAGTGATTGCATGTCAATCCTGCCTTCCCTGAATCACCCTTCTTCTTCTCTTCCTTATGTTGAGAGCTACTCGACTTGTTTCCCGATTGTTTGGAGTCACCCTTCGTTTCGTTGCCCTTCTTCTGTTTGCCCTCAATGGCAATTTCCTTCACGCTTGCTTCTGCAATCGTCTCGACCGTGAACAGCTTCATCTCCTTACGGATGTAATCATTCAGTCTCGCCATGTACTTCATGAAGATGGAGTACTCGTCCGTTGCGATGTTTAGAACCATCGCCTGCTGCTGGAACTCCGTCGTGTACTCTTGAACGGTCTGATTGAATCTTTGGCGCAAGCCGTACCACTTGTACCAACGCTCCTCAAGGAACCCCACCAGATAGAACTGTTTCCTGAGTAGCTCCTTGAATTTGTTCCACGACGCTGCCTTCTTCTCCTGTTTGCAATAGGATTTCCACCACGTCAACGCGTGTCCTGAAAGCTTCAATGTCGCGAACACAATCTTCTCCTTGGATGAATATCCGTAGAGGGTGAAGTACATCTCCATACGCTCAATCCAATCATCGAGCTTTTCTACATTGACACTCCCATCATAGACAGGAATCTCCACCTTGAAATCTATCTTTAAATTTTAGTAATTATTTTTACCTCCTTGATGTCCAGCAGCCCTAACAACCTCGGTTCCCCCGTCTGAATCAGACTTCTCGCTCTCTTCATCGGACTCGATGATTTTCTTCTTACCCTTCGAAGAAGATTCCTCTCTTTTGTCCCCTTTGTTAATGAGACCCACGAGCTGACTGAGCGTCGAACCGATCGTCTCGATCTGCTTCTCCATGGCATCAAGTCTTGTTGAGTTATCTGTTTCAGACATTTTCTCCTTCCTTAACTCTTGGGCTCCTTCCAAGGAAGTAAGGATCTCGCCAAGCTCCTTGTATTACGAACGAGTCAGGACCATGCACAGGATGCCCCCTTCGTAGGATCTGATTGCTCTGATACCAACTTGATAAGAGTTGCCATGCGAGCACCTTTGATCGCGGAATTATCAAAGGTGGGTTGAGGAGAAATAATAAGAATACAAGAATAACTCAAATTTTGGGCGAAGGAAAATACCTCCTCTAGATTATGAGTATGTAATTTACAATCTCTCACAATCTCACTCTAGAATTGAAGAACAAGCTCTCCAAATCTCAATTACAAGTTAATCTCTCTTGATTTAACTCCCTGATTGTTTAGAAACCCTAAAACAATCCCTTATATAGGTGTACAAATGTGGATGGCAATTTGGTAAATAACCAGACCCAAAACCAACAGGAATTCGTGTGAACAGAATCCCAAATGAACCAGGAAACCCTCGATGAGTCGACTCATGACTGAGATGAGTCGACTCGACAGAAACTGGAGAAATCTCAATAACTAGCGATGAGTCGACTCATGACTGAGATGAGTCGACTCGACAGAAACTGGAGAAATCTCAATAACCAGCGATGAGTCGACTCATGACAGTCATGAGTCGACTCAACCTGATGAGTCGACTCATAACAGTTATGAGTCAACTCACAGGCTGAAAACTGGGTACTTCGATTCTTCTGCTCATCGTCTTGTTCCACGCTTCCTCCTGTGTTCCCTTATACTGTTTGACACCCCCTATTCTCATGCTAGTATGAGAATCATCTATCCTCAAGCTCCCATGAGGATTGCTAAGTTCCAAAGAGAAGATACACCCGTATCAGTAAGAAAAAGAGGGCTCCTGGGATTAGTCACAAGAACTGGGCTGACTACCTATTCCCAGGGAATGATGTCAAGGGGAAGCCTACTCTACCACTAGGTGAGTGTGATCAGGCCGAGGTGGAGAGTCGGATGGCTAAAGGGGAATCTGCCATAACCCTTGAGCATGACGAGGATGGGTTCCCATTCGAGACAACCTTCCAGTCGTTCCACCACCAGGCTAAGTCTCCCATATCCGCAAAGGCTCTGCTCGTGGGATACCTCATGCTGTGGATGAAGAGGTGTGTGGTTCCCACCCATTCCTTCGAGGCACTTCTGGTAGAAGTGGTTTACCCTGTGGTGCGCTTGGCCTATGGGAGGCTATACGCGTTGGTGTCGGCAACGGTAGCCTGTATCCAAGAGGGGCTTCGTACACTGACAAACTAGTTTTTCCATTGGCAAAATACGCACTTCGAATTGCCGGCTAAGGATCGTGACCTTCACCATTCGCTCCTCTATTGTCAGTGGTATTGGGGTGCCAGCGTAAACCCTGAGGGCTTTCATTTTCAAAGTTCTTGTTTGGCAGAGCGCGGGCACCGTTCGAGGATAGCTCCCCGCTCCTCAAGGCGAAGGGGTCGCCAAACTGTGGAGGAGTGGTTTGAGGATGTCCCTGAAGAGGAGGTCGAGGATCTTCACGCTGGCTTGGGAGACTTCGGGGAATTCACGCCTGGCACTCCGTCCCCTCATCCTCAATTGGATCCCGTCGATGTGCCAGGAGGATCAGATGAGTTGGCTTGGGGGGTGAACGCCTGGAACAGGCCCGGGGAGCAATCTCCAGGCGGCTGAGGATGCCGCTCCTGACTCCTAGCAGCTCTCTTGTTTCCAAGCGATAACATGAGGCCGTGGCCGACAGTTCTAGGGCGAAGGTGGCCAAGATGGCCCGTCACGAGGAGGCGGCTGAGGTTATCAGAGTGGTGAGAGGCCAGGATGACGTAACCCCTATGCTAATTCTCGGGGTGACTACTCCTACAGCCAGTGGTGTTACGCCCACTCCGCTTACTGCTTTGGGGACGGTTCTGACAACTTCGGAGGTTGTTCCCTCGTCGTCTGCTGTGGAAGAGCAGGTGGTGGTTTCAACGACTCCCACCATTGTGCCGAGAGGTAACCCTTAGTACTGTATCCTCGGGTGCAGGGTCGAGTTAGCTTTATTTGATGTTTGTGTTGATTCAATGTAGGTACGGTTGAGGAGGCGATCCTCATTCCTTCTGATGAAGACGGGGGGACAGGAGGTGACGCAGAGCTCAGTGACTCAGGTAAGAGCATGGTCGAACGTCGTTGATCTATCTCTACTGAACCGCCTATGGGGTTCTTTTCAGAAGTTACTATTAATTTCCTTCCTGTATTTACAGCTGCTCCGGCCTCGGATGCCACTGGAAAAGAGTATTCCCCTTCTTGGGTTGGCCAGTCGGCTGAAGAGGGTGGCGAAACCGACAGCGAAGATGATGACTCGATCCATGAGACGATGTCGAGCGACGAGGGACCATCTTACTCTGAAGGGGAGACTCACGCTCCTGAAGAAGCATCGATCGAGATAGGGTCGTCGGCCCAGGGGGATTCTGCTTAAGGGGAAATATCTACCCGTGTGGTGGTTGATCCATCGCCCCGTATTTCGATGACCGTTGAGGTCGTGCTCTGATCCGTGATCGAGACCCTAATGGTGTCGGTTCATGCCTCAGCCTCAGTGGTGTCTGTTACTACTCCCGCTTCTGTAGCTACAAGTGCTTCGGCCCTGGCTCTTGTGACAACATCGGCAGTCGATGGGGCCACCCTCTCTCCCTTGGCTCTATCGGCAGTCGATGGGGCCACCCTCTCTCCCTTGGCTCGTTCAAAAAGTTGGTGGATCGAACCATTGCCAGCCTCCAAGACACCCTTACAGACAGCATCAGGCTCACATTAGAGGAAAGTTGTCCCTTTGAGGAGTTCTGGGAGGCCCTTGAATATCATGTGGGCTTCAATCATTGTTCCTTTTATTCTGTGTGTGCGCATTTTACCGCTGGTTACAGTGGGCGCTGTCGAGTCAACTGTTGGTTGATTTGCACCGAGTGGCTCTTGGCCGCGGGAAAGTCCCTGCTGCAGGCAAGTCTCAGCTTTAGGTGAAACTGCGAATAGTTCAAGCTTTGCTTGAATCCCAATTGGGTTCAATCTTCATAAGAACTTGAAAGTGGTTCGAACACTAACTGTGATTAAGCCTTAGTTAGGAAGATCGTAATAACGTGTTGTTCTGAGCCTTCGGGCGAACTCAATATATGTGAGTTTGCCTGATGAATTCAATTAGTGGGCTAGAGATCATGTTGGAAATGGACACATCTCGATCGTTCGTGTTAGATTTGGTATCCCCTCGCCTTATCTGTGACTGTTCGATTCGAACGGTCCAATCAAACGGCGGGCGTTCACCCATGCCATATATTTAATGCCCCTCCCTCTACATTAAGGGGTGTCGTGGCTTTAGTTGTCTCCTAAGAAGAGAAACACACGCTTCCTTTTTGCTGCGCTTGTGATGGAGCCGAAGGTGAAGAGGACCGCTTCAAAGAAGGGCAAGGGTGTCTCCTCCTCTTCCACCGTCGAAGCCGCCGCTGCTAAAGGTATTTTGGCATTTAGGCCCTCATCCAGTTCGATTACGGGTCTGTGAGTAAGGTGATACCCCCCTCCTCTTAACCTTTTTCTCTCTTTCTTTTTTGTTTTGCGGTCGTGTAGTTCAAGAAGGAGTGCCCATCACCGGAGAGCGGGGGACTGAGCCCATACTCGTTTTCGACGACGAATCAAAAGGATCCACGGCTCATCCCACTTCGCAATCTTTTCCCCCGCCTGGAGCAGAGCCTTACCTTGAGGTTCCTCCTATTGCAGCGCTTGCTTAGGGTCAAGAGCCCGTTCCCTCAGGCTCTCTGTATTTACAAGCTCGTATCGAAGAGTTTGAAAATGTCGCGAAGCAGGTGATTTCCCTCGTTAGCCTTGGCCTTGGAATCTATGCTGACTTCAAACAGTCCCTCCTAGATCGTATGGTCGATCTCAGGCGGTTGGGTGGACCTCGTCTCGCCGCACGTTGCATGCAGTGGCTTCTCTATTTGGAGTCGCGTCTGACACACCTAGAGACTCTGCTACAAGGAGGTCCCGCGGCTGACGTGGAGCGCTTCTTGTCTCAAGTTCGACGTCAGGAGGCATGGGAGCAAGAGGTTCGCTCGAGGGAAATGGTGGATTTGGAGTCCCATGTCGCCTTCCTGATGGACCAGTAGCGCTCACTGGGGGAGCGGATAGGTACTTTCACTTCCACCATATCCCGTCTGAGGGCTGAGTTGGAGCTTGCGGAGACGACTCTAGGGGGGCTCCGATCTGAGAGCCAGAAAGTTGACAAAGCTATCGAAGAGGTGACTCGAAATCTTCGGATGCTGCGTCAGGAAGACTCTGTCACCAACTCCACCTTCAAGGGTCAGACCCAGAAGGAAGCTGAGGATAAAGCCTAGGAGGACCATGCGAGAAGGGCGGCCACAGTTAAAGCAGAGCTTGTGTCCTTCAGTCTCTTGGACTAGACTCTCTGGGTCGAACAGTGTTAAGACATTTGATGTTAATGACTTGTTTGATTGTAAACTCTTGGACTAGACTCTCTGGGTCGAACAGTGTTAAGACATTTGATGTTAATGACTTGTTTGATTGTAAAATCATAACTTTGTTCAAATGTATTGAACAGTGTTAAGACATTTGATGTTAATGACTTGTTTGATTGTAAAATCATAACTTTGTTCAAATGTATTGTCTTAAAACTGGGTGAATGATGTTTTCCTTTGGTTTTCCAAACGTGTTTGCACATATTCTCTTCCCTGTTGTTGTTATCTCTTATCTTCCAGCTTTTATCTCTCTCCGTCAGGTCACCGTAGGTGGATTTTTTTTAGTCATGGTTGAATTCGAGCTATAGTCGGTTCTTAACCATAGGCGAGTTCAAGCTAGGGGCGAACTCTAGCTACAGGCGAATCAAACTGCTGGCGAACTCTAGCCAGAGGTGAGTTCTGCCACAGGCAAATCAAGCCACGTGTCTGGTTGTGGTTTCACGTGTTTTCCAGCTGGGTCAGTGTTGATGTGTCACTTCGCATTAAAGGAGGTGTAATAGGGGGCTCTTCGTTCCATGCCTAATCTGGACCGTTGAACGACATGCGCACTTGGGTCGTACGTCATATATTGCCCTCTTTCCTCATCGAAGAGGTTACTGTGTTCATCATTTCCTTCTCGTTTTATGATGGCACCGCGAGCAAAGGTATCTGGTGTGAAGAAGACGGGAGACAACGCCTCTTCTTCGGCTCCCGCACCTGGCCGTAGTCCAGAGTCTAAACCTTCAGACTCCATTGTGACCTAGTTAGAGGAATTAGAGAACGCCGTGAAGTGAGTGATCTCGCTCGTCGATCAGGGCCATAGCAACTTCGCGGAACTGAAACAGTCCCTCTCAGACCGTATGGCCCGCATCCAGCACCAGGGCGACTATAGGCTCGCCATACGCTGCTCGATGAGACTCATTGATCTAGAATTGCTCCTAACAAAACTAGAGGACTTGCGACATGCGGATTTGGAGCCTGAAGTGAAGCTATTCCTAGCTTCAGCTCGTCGTCATGTCGTGTGGCAGCAAGATTGCCGAAGGAGAGACATAGAAGACAAAGAGGCCCTTATTGGTCATTTGGATCTTCAGCAATGCCTATTGCAATCTGACATGGAGTCTGCCGTTTCTTCAATTTTTTTAGGTATGATCCCGTACGTAAAGGGGGAATCAATCTTGAGGGGCCTACGCATTTAGAGCGAGACCATGCAGGGTGATCTTGTAAGGGAGAGGCGTACTCTTTCACTGCTGCTTTAGGAGGATGCTACTGCCAACGCTTCCCTCGAGGCAAGGGTCCGGCAGGAGGCGGAGGACAAAGCTCGCGCTATGCATGCGGAGAAGATAGCCACAGTTAGAGACAAGCTCGCGTCTTTTAAACTCTTAGAATAAACTCGTAGGATAGGAGTAGGTTCGGGATGTCCTACCTGATCCTTTGTTTCCTGAACGTAATGTTGTGACTCACTTGATTGTAAAGTCATAACTTTGTTCAAATGTATTGTCTAGAAACATCTAATGAACTTCGTACTTTCTCGTTGCTGGCAGTCACTGTGTTGGACTCACTTTCGTCGTTCGTTGTTCGCCTAAGTCGAGCTAGCTATACTGCCTTCTGTTGAATATCATATCTCCATGATAGTATTTTGATGATAACAATTATATACAAATGCACTAACTTTTATATGCAGATTTCAAGATCAAAATATGAACAAGTGCAAGTTGATTTCAAGGTATTATGAAGTGAAGAAGATGAAGAACATATGAGATAATGTATTTTATATTTTCTTTACTTAGAATTATTGTACAAGCCTTGATCACACACACGCACACACACAATATTAGAACATACTAACACAGGCTTAGTGTGTTGGTTAACTATAGAAATCCCCTATGTTAACCATTAGAATTATAGTTAAAAATTGAATATAAAAACTTTTTAGTTCATATTTTTTACTCTTAGTAGTCGACTAATTAGAATAGTAGTCGACTACTCGTGTATAAGACTTAAATATACGTTTCTGTAAATTTACAGTATAGTCGACTAATATGGATTATAGTCGACTACTTAAGTGTTTGACAGAAACATAAGTTTCTTTAAATTCATTTTACAAGTTTCTGTCAAAATACAGTGTAGTAGACTAATGAGCATTGTAGTCGACTACTGAGAATTTTTTTGGATACATAGAGTCTGTTTAAACTCAGTATAGTCGACTAATCTGTATTGTAGTCGACTACAGATACAGTTTTTCCAGAATTCAAATTTTGAATTATAACAGTTTATAGCCCTTTTTAAACGTTTTTAAAGTTCAAAAAATTATATTTTCAAGGGCTATAAATAGGTTATTTGTTCAGAAAAAATACAGAGACTTACATACCCATAAGCTTTGATCTTTGTGTATTTTTCAAGTGAAAAATATTCAGATTTTGAGAAAAACAAAAGTTTTTGAAATTGCCTCTGAACATCATTCAAATACTTATTGTTTAGGCAATTACAGAAGTTAGAATCATTCCTAAGCCGCTACTACACTACACTACAAATCAAGGCTTATAGGAATTGAAATTGTTGCTTCAAAAGTTCTCTCGAGTTGTGAGAGGTGTTAATCTCTTGGTTTAGAGATTGGTGTGCAAATTGGCAAGGTGTTTGTCAATTGGTATTGCAATTTGCAGGAACTTACAAATTGGTCAGGTTTGCTTTTGATTTTGTAAGTTTATTCAAAATCATAGTGGAAACTCTCAAACGGGATTTGCTTGGGGACTGGATGTACACCGGATTGGTGGAACTAGTATAAAACCTTGTGTTTGTGATTGTGAATTTCTGAGATTGTCATTTTTCTTTGTAATTTATAATCTACTTTGCATAAATTTTAAAAGAATACTATTCACCCCCCCCCTCTTTCTAGTGTATCTATTTCAGATCCTACATTTGGTATCAGAGCAAGGTGAAAGATGGCATCGACAAATACTTCACAATTCAAAGAAGGTCACTCAACAAATCGTCCACCAATGTTCGATGGATTGAACTACAACTATTGGAAGTGCCGAATGAAGATTTACCTTCAATCAATTGGCTACGAACTTTGGAACGTTGTGAAAACAAAATATGAGAAGTCAACAACTCGATTTACAGAATGGACTACTTCCAAAAGAAATAATGCAAATTTGGATTCAAAAGCAATGAATGCATTATTTTGTGCACTTGACAAGAATGAGTTCAATATGGTGTCAACGGCCACATCTATATACGATATTTGGCATACACTTGAGGTAACTCATGAAGGTACAAATAAAGTTAAAGAATCTAAAATTTCTATTCTTGTGCACAGATTTGAATTGTTCAAGATGAAGGAAAATGAGACTATTGGAGAAATGTTCACAAGATTTACCGACATTACAAATTCTCTCATTGGTCTTGGAAAAACATATACACAAGTGGAGATGATAAGAAAAATACTTCGATCACTTACTCCATAATGGGAAAAAAAAAGTTACCGCTATTAAAGAAGAAAAATACTTCGATCACTTACGGTTGAAAATGTTATTGGTAATCTTATGGCATATGAAGTTCAAATTGAAGATAGAAAGAATGATGAAGAAACAAAGAACAAGAAAGTTCTTGCATTCAATACTATTTCCAATAAAGAAGATTCAGATGATGATGATGAAGAAATGAGCATGTTTGCACGAAAATTTTGAAAATTTATAAAACGAGGTAATTTTAAATCTAAGAGTTCAATTTCAAATAACCCTCTTTGTTTTAAGTGTAATAAACCAGGTCATATGAAGAAAGATTGTCTAATGTTGAAGAATAAGCAAAAATCAAGTTATTTCAACAACTTCAACAACATTCAAAATAACAAGAAAACGAAAGCAATGGCAGTCACTTAGGATGATAGTGATGAGTCATCTTCAGACGAAGAAATTGAAGAAAAGGAAAGTACTCACATGTGTTTTATGGTACAAGATGAAGTAAGTTACAATGAAGAGCTTTTAGATGCTTTCAATGAATTATAAGAAACTTTTATGAGATTAAAGACATCACATAATTTTCTTAAAGGTGAAAATAAAAGATTACTTGAAGAAATTTCAGATTTAAATTCCTCTACTTTTTCTAATTCTCAAGTAATTGAATTGAAAGAAGAAAATTATTCTTTGCTTAAAGAAAATGAATGTTTATCTAATGAGAATATTTATTTAAAATCAGAATGTAATGATTTAAAAATTCGCATTAATAGTTTAGATAAAGATATTTCTTCTTTTAAATTAAAATATGAGGACATATGTTTGAATGTAAGCAAATTTAATAAAGGTAAAGAAAATCTTAATAACATACTTTCTTTTCAAAGAGAATCACAAAAGACAAAATGATTAGGTTTTTAAATTAATAAAAATAAATCAAAGAAAACAATTTTTGTAAAACCTTCTTGTGATTTGTATGAATATAGAACTAAAAATTTGTGTAAAAAGAAATCAAAATTCTTTTCTATTTGGGTTCCAAAAGAATTATCTTCTTTAGATAAGAATTTTTATATTTCTGATTTTATTAAAAATATTTGTTTATCACCTAACTATTTAGGCAAATTAAACTCTTCATGGGTTTGGTTTCCTAATGGCTAATTTAAAGGATCCAACATAGTACGGGTACCAAAATGTAAATGTTTATTATTTTAGGTACCCAAGAAAGATAGGTGGATTTTGGATAATGGTTGCTCCAAACATATGACTAGAAACATGCAATTGTTGTCATTTTTTCAAAAGAAGGATGGTGGTACCGTTACTTTTGGAGATAACAACAAAGGAAAAGTCATAGGTATTAGATCTGTCGGTAATCCAAAAAAATCTATCATTGATAATGTTTTATTAGTTGATGGTCTTAAACATAATTTACTTAGTATTAGTCAACTTTGTGATAAAGGTTTTAAAATTGTTTTTGAAAAAGAATCATGTTTAATTTATGATATTGATTTAATAACTATTATTTTTAAAGACCATAGAAAGAATAACATATATGTTTTATCTATGAAAAATATTTCAAATGAACATTGTCTTATTGCATCATCGAATGATTCTATTTTATGGCATAAACGTTTTGGATATGTTAACTTTAAACACATTTCTAAGATTTCTAAAAATGATTTAGTAAATGGTTTACCTAAGATGTCTTTTAAAAATAATTTTTGTGATGCATGTCAACAAGGAAAAATGCACAAATCATTTTTCAAATCTAAAAATGTAATATCTACAAGTAGACCATTAGAATTAATTCACATAGATCTTTAAATAGAAGTAGATATGCATTTGTTCTTATTAATGATTATTCTAGATTCACATGGGTAATTTTTCTTAACATAAAAATGATTCTTTTAATGAGTTTTCTATTTTTTTGCAAAAAAATTAAAAATCAAAAATCTACTTCTATTATCTCTATACGTAGTGATCATGGAGGTAAATTTGAAGATGAATTATTTACAAATTTTTGTGATAAACATGGTATATCACATACTTTTTCTTTTCCTCGTGCTGCTCCACAAAATGAAGTTGTAGAAAGGAAAAATAGAACTTTACAAGAATGTGCTAGAACTATGTTGTGTGATAGTAATTTACCAAAATATTTTTGGGTAGAAGCTGTATCAACAGCTTGTTCTGTATTAAATAGAGTTCTATTAAGACCTATTTTAAAGAAAACCTCTTATGAATTGTTTTATAACAAAATTCCTAAAGTATCTTACTTTAAAGTTTTTGGTTGTAAATGTTTTATTTTAAACACAAAGGATAACTTAGATAAATTTGATTCTAAATCTGATGAATGAATTTTTGTTAGATATTCTAATCACAGTAAAGCATATAGAATATATAACAAAAGAACACTAGTTATTGAAGAATCTTTACATGTTTCTTTTGATGAAATTTTTTCAAAATCACCTATTATATTAAATAATGATGATGATATAATTGATACTATTCATGATACTCCAATGATAGATATTACAAAAGATGATAATTTACAAAATGATTTACCTAAAGATTTTGTAGAAGTTAAAAATCATCCACATGATTTAGTCATTGGAAATATTTCTGATAAAGTAATTTACTAGAAATAATGTTTGGGATCTTATACCTAGACCTCAAAATAAAGCCATTATTGGAACAAAATGGATTTTTAGAAACAAATTAGATGAATTTGGTCAAGTTGTTAGAAACAAAGCTAGATTAGTTGCTCAAGGTTATAATCAAGAAGAAGGAATTGATTATGATGAAACTTATGCACCAGTTGCACGATTAGAATCAATTAGGATTTTACTTGCATTTGCATGTTTTATGAATTTTAAATTATTTCAAATGGATGTTAAAAGTGCTTTTTTAAATGGTTTTATAAATGAAGAAGTTTTTGTAGAACAACCTCCAGGTTTTGAACATGAAAGTTTTCCAAATCATGTTTTTAAACTTAAGAAAGCTTTATATGGTCTTAAACAAGCACCTCGTGCTTGGTATGATAGATTAAAGAAGTTTCTTTTAACTTCAGGTTTTGAAATTGGAAAAGTTGATTCAACATTATTTATTAAGAAAATAAATAAAGATATTTTACTAATTCAAATATATGTAGATGATATTATTTTTGGTTCTACTAACAACAATCTTTGTCAAGAATTTGCTAAGACTATGCAGGATGAATTTGAAATGAGTCACATGGGTGAACTAAATTTCTTCTTTGGACTACAAATTAAACAATTGAAAGAAGGAATATTCATCAATCAAAGCAAGTATGCAAAAGATTTACTCAAACGTTTCGGAATGGAAAATACAACAAGCAAACCAACACCAATGAGTACCACTACATCACTTGACAAAGATAAAAATGGTAAGAATGTTGATCAAAAGTTCTATCGAGGTATGATTGGATCACTTCTTTACATTACTACAAGTAGACCTGATATTATGTGTAGTGTATGTTTATGTGCTAGATTTCAATCTAATACTAAAGAATCACATCTTAAAGCAGTGAAAAGAATTTTTAGATATATTAAAGATACTACAAATTATGGTTTGTTTTATCCAAAACATAGTTCATTTGATTTAATTTCATATAGTGATGCTGATTTTGCCGGATGTAAATCCGATAGAAAAAGTATAAGTGGAACATGTCATTTCTTAGGACATTCACTTGTATCTTGGTTTAGTAAAAAAACAAAATTCAG
Source organism: Asparagus officinalis (assembly GCF_001876935.1). Classification (NCBI taxonomy): domain Eukaryota; kingdom Viridiplantae; phylum Streptophyta; class Magnoliopsida; order Asparagales; family Asparagaceae; genus Asparagus; species Asparagus officinalis. The sequence goes on along the minus strand of NC_033799.1, from coordinate 24,394,136 downwards.
TATCATTATCAACAACTGAAGCTGAATATATTTCTGCAAGTCTTGCATGTGCTCAAATTTTATGGATAAAACAAACATTATCTGATTATGGCATAAATTGTCCCATATCATCCATCATGTGAGATAATTCTAGTGCAATTAATTTATCTAAAAATCCTATTCAACATTCACGTACAAAACACATTGATATTAGACATCATTTCTTACGTGATCATGTGCTTAAAGGTGACATTTCATTAGAATTTATACCTACTGATAAACAAATAGCAGATATATTAACAAAACCCTTAAAAGAAGAAATTTATGTTAAATTAAGAAGGGAATTAGGTATATGTTCAATTTAAGATTTAAATTAATTTTTTAAAACAAACACATATGCATTCATACTCTTAATAGTCGACTAATTTGACTTATAGTCGACTACATGCACAAGTTTTACATATACATTTTTCTGTGAATTACAGTATAGTCGACTAATTTCATCTATAGTCGACTACTCTAAGTTAAAATCTTAAAATCAACTCTCTGTTGTTTATAGTGTAGTCGACTAATTTCATTTATAGTCGACTACTTTGAGTCATAAACTGAAAATCAACTTTCTGTCTATTACAGTGTAGTCGACTACTTTTCTTATTAGTCGACTACTGATTTTGAACTCACAATTTTACAGTTTTAAAGCTTATTGGATTTTTTCTTAAAATCAAACCCAAAACCCAAAACCCAATACCCGTTTCAGTTAAGTAAAACTCATCTCAACCATAGATTTTTAACTCTATCAATCCTAGCCACATATCTAAGATCAAATCTTAACCCTACATTTATTTAACTATCAAATCTGAACCATTCAATGTAATTTCTTTTAAAAGATAATGTAAAAACCTAAAAACTACCCACTAAACCATCTAAAAACCGACCCTCTTCTTCCTCTCTTCAGAACTAACGATTCCAGGTTAGGGCATTCTCTTTGTTCTCAAATTTTCATCAAATTCTTCATTATTCTTTGAAATCTGTCAAGCTGTCAAGTTGAGTAGTCGACTACTCCAAGTTCTAGTCGACTAATCTAGGGTTTCAACGGTTTGGGCTATATTTCTCAACTTAATCTTTGAATCTTTTGTTTTTTTTATTTGCTTCATCATGTCTAGATCTAAGAAAGCTAAGCAAACTCATACTTCTGTTAACAATGAAATCATCATTTATTTAAAAAGTCCTGATTTATTAGAAGAATTTAACAAAATATCAACTTTTGAAGTTCTTCCAGGATGATTTGTGAAATTTGATGATTTTATTCCCTGGAAGTTTGGATCATATTTTGATAATGTGGGATTGCTTGAATTGTTCTCTGCTGAAAATAAAAAACCCACATATCCTTTTCTTGTGCATTTGTTCTATACTAATATAGAACGTGTGGGAAATATTGGTGGTTCTGAAAAACTTAAGACTCTTGTTAAAGGAATAGAGATTGACTTAACTACTAAGTCAATTGGAAAAAATTTCAATATTCCTTATCAAGGAGTTTCTCTTAGGTCAGTTAGGATGAATGATTCAGATCTTTTATCTAATCATATATTTCTTCCTGGATATGGCAAACCATTAAATAACTCAAACAAACTTCGTCCAATTCCTAGGTTCATTGGACGAATCTTAGCGTATAACTTATTTCCAAAAACTGGGAGTTTTCATTTCATTTCCCTAGTTTTAGCAAAAGCTCTATATGCTATAATGGGAAATATCCAAGTTAATTAGGCTGAAGTTTACTTTGATAATTTTCTGACAATACCAAGAGGATTTCTTCCTTATGGTGCCTTCATAACAAAAATCTTTGACAAATTTCATGTGGATCTCATATCTGAAAATTCTGTTGTCCGTTCCATTGAATTCTTTGATTCCAATGCCCAAACTAGGATGAAGTTAACAAATTTTGAAATTCAAGAACAAAATGAACCTCATCCTCATCAAGAAGAAATTCCACAAGATATTCCACAATCTTTAACTCAAGCTGGAGTTTCTTCTAGTCAACATCCATCACCATTTCCTACAGAACCCTCATGCTTTTCAGACGTGCAATACAACACTCTAAGTACACGTATTCTTGAACTTGAAACTGGTCAGAGAGCTCTATATTCTCAGAATTCATATATCATTAGTAATCAAGAAGAGCTAATCAAGAAGTTTGAAGACTTAGACACAAAGCTTAATGCATACTTTCAAGGACAACAACCTCCTCCAGCACCTTAGAAGTCAATGCTTGCATCATATTATTTTGGATGTTTTTTAATATTAAGTTTGAAAACAATTATGTTATTTTTTTTAAGTATCAAAAACTATGTAGCTGTGAGTTGTTAGGACATATGTTATTTATGTTGCTACTATATCAAGTATGTTGATTATGTGCTTATTTTACTATGATGATTGTTGGGTTAGTTAATATATGTGCTACATATTTTAAACAGATCATGATGATGAACATTATGGAACTTTTGGTCTTTATGGCAAGTCTTTGCCTACCTATTTGGATGGGTGAAGTTATGGACTATGTTCATAATCTGGATGATTTGTTTAAAGTTTTAGCTCATGTTGAAGAAATAATGTGAAGTTATGGACTATGTTCATAATCTGGATGATTTGTTTAAAGTTTTAGCTCATGTTGAAGAAATAATGTCATGTTTAGGATAAATTTTTTCTCTTTTTGTTGATAACAAAGGGGGATAAATAGTTACTTATATTAGAATTATGTATTGTTATGTATTGTTATAGACTCTAATTTGCATATATGCAGGGGGAGTAAGTATGGTTATTTCATAATGTTTAAACCTGGTTATCAAATACATACTTATGCATAACTTATTTGTTATCATCAAAAATGGGGAGAATGTTGAATATCATATCTCCATGATAGTATTTTGATGATAACAATTATATACAAATGCACTAACTTTTATATGCAGATTTCAATATCAAAATATACACAAGTGCAAGTTGATTTCAAGGCATTATGAAGTGAAGAAGATGAAGAACATATGAGATAATGTATTTTACATTTTCTTTACTTAGAATTATTGTACAAGCCTTGATCACACACACACACACACACAATATTAGAACACACTAACACAGGCTTAGTGTGTTGGTTAACTATAGAAATCCCCTATGTTAACCATTAGAATTATAGTTAAAAATTGAATATAAAAACTTTTTAGTTCATGTTTTTTACTCTTAGTAGTCGACTAATTAGAATAGTAGTTGACTACTCGTGTATAAGATTTAAATATATGTTTCTGTAAATTTAAAGTATAGTCAACTAATATGGATTATAGTCGACTACTTAAGTGTTTGACAGAAACATAAGTTTCTGTTATTTTACAGTATAGTCGACTAATCAACATTATAGTCGACTACTAAAGGCAAAATTCATTTTTCATGTTTCTGTCAAAATACAATATAGTCGACTAATGAGCATTGTAGTCAACTACTGAGAAATTTTCTGGATACACAGAGTCTGTTTAAACTCAGTGTAGTTGACTAATCTGTATTGTAGTCGACTACAGATACAGTTTTTCTAGAATTCAAAGTTTGAATTTATGACAGTTTATAGCTGTTTTTAAACGTTTTTAAAGTTTAAAAAATTGTCTTTTCAAGGGCTATGAATATGCTATTTGTTCAAAAAAAATGCAGAGACTTACATACACATAAGCTTTGATCTTTGTGTATTTTTCAAGTGAAAAATATTTAGATTTTGAGAAAAAGAAAAGTTTCTGAAATTGCCTCTGAACATCATTCAAATACTTATTGTTTAGGCAATTTACAGAAGTTAGAATCATTCCTAAGACACTACTACACTACACTACAAATCAAGGCTTATAGGAATTAAAATTGTTGCTTTAAAAGTTCTCTCGAGTTGTGAGAGGTGTTAATCTCTTGGTTTAGAGATTGGTGTGCAAATTGACAAGGTGTTTGTCAATTGGTGTTGTAATTTGCAGGGACTTGCAAATTGGTCAGGTTTGCTTTTGATTTTGTAAGTTTATTCAAAATCATAGTGGAAACTCTCAAGCGGGGGATTTGCTTGGGGACTGGATGTACATCGGAATGGTGAAACCAGTATAAAACCTTGTGTTTGTGATTGTGAATTTCTGAGATTGTCATTTTTCTTTATAATTTATAATCTACTTTGCATAAATTTTAAAAGAACACTATTCACCCCCCTCTAGTGTTCTAGTGTATCTATTTCAGATCCTACACCTTCCGCAGTGTGGTGGGCCTTCGACGAGTTTGTTTTGGACTTAGTCGCTAGGACCCTCCTCCACCTTTGACTGTTCGTAGCGTGGGGTCCGATGAAATCCAACTCTCACGTTGTAGTTCGGTCAGGTCTGAGGGGATAACATTTTAGCCCGAATAATAGAGCAGTTGCTTGCGTATGCGACCGAATCAAGCCCCCAACAATGACTCACCATCTGGCGAGTTGCTATTCGAGAGGGCGGTCGGAGCATGTCACCCAGTAAGCCACCTAGATGATTATCGTTGTTCACGAGGGCGATGACGTGAGGATAATCGAATCATTCAGGGACGTAGGTGTATAACCATTGATTGATTGTAGGAGCCGTCACATGGTAGGCTGCTACCCATCGGTTATTCTAGGAGAATATTAGGATACCCACAATAGGTCAGGTAGTTCAGGGACGTATTTGCTAGAGGAGTAGACACACTTGAGTGAGCTTACGCCTTAGAAGCCAAATTCTACCAATCTCATAGGAGTCAGAATTTTGAAACTGATTTCTCCTAGTCTTCCCGTGCCACTACCTCTAGTTAGCATCCGAGTTGATTTAACCCTAGTTTTTCCCAGTCTAGAGTCGATCCCAAGGGCAAGGAGTCAGAGAGAGATTTCTCCAAACTTAGCCCAATAATTCAATATTACAATTGTCAAGGATATGGGCACGTTGCTACCATCTGTACAACCCCAATCAGAGTTAGAATTAATAAGCCACCTATAACGAAATCAAAACCTATTATTGAGGAAACCGTTAACCAGACTTTAGATTTGACAAAATCTAACTTTGACAAAAAAAGCCAGGATAGTAAAATTGAAGAACCATGCACTTTCGTTTCTTCTGAAACTACTCCTGCAATTGTGGAGTTGATTGAATTTTCATGCAATAACAACACTCCGGTTATTCCCCAAGCTACCCCTTTAATCATGGAGTCCATTGATATTATTCCTGAAGTTGTTCTTGAAATTGAAACTCTAACTCCTCCTGAACCAACTCCAGTTATTGAAAACGTTGTTGATGTTCCCCACGAAGTCCTCCCGGACAAACATGAACCCCAACAAGTTCTTGATGTGAGTCCTAAAGCGATTCATTCAGATATCTGTATGGAAGTTGAATACCAAACTGAGCCTAGTGAAATAACTACCACATTAGATATCAAATCCCCATGCATTGTCCTAATAGTCACTTCCACATACACTGATCCATTTTGTGAATATATAGTAATTAGGGATACAAGTTTGAACACAAGTGTTTTCATTTCCTTTTTCTCTCATGATATGTGCACAAAAACTCTCCTCCTTCACGCATTTGTTTGCATGTTCCTCACTATCACTGCTAGAATAGGAAAGTTGTTATTTATATTAACGGAGGAACGCTTAGTTATTCCATTTGATAGAGGACTTCATGCATGTTAGACACTTCATTGAGTTTACATCTGCCCTTGTTTGCATTGTTCGAGTCTGCATTTCATACATAGACATTTGTGTTGATTCGCATCTTTTTGAATTGCATTAGTCATATATTGGGGAATCAGTGATCTAATTGGAAAAAACACATTGTTAGCTAAAATGTATGATATTGAGTCAGGACATAATTTAAAATTGTTAATGATGATATTTGAGATGGTTTGAACTTGTCCAATATAGTTTCTTTATAGCTGTTTAAGATTTGACATGATATAATGAACTTTTCCAACACTTGAACTAATTAATATCAATATTTATATTATCAATTTGGTCTTAGTTCTATTCTAAATATTGAATGATTAAACAGTTCACAGTGTTATTGGCAGTCCACTAATATAAGCGTGACCCTAACCTATTGTTACTGAGAATTCTTTCACTTTACCTCACTTCTATATATTCACCCATGCAACAGTGAATTTTGATAATATTTTAGATGGTGAATTACAATGTAATCTAGCTAATGATTAAAGATGAAGGAAAGTAATTGACGGTAGATTAAGATGCAGACAGAGTATATTAAAATGATAATTTTCTGCAACTAACTCGACAGAGTCGAGTTTTCTCCCACCCGGGGAGAATGATAAGAACAAGAAACAACAATTTCCATATTTGATTAGTTGATTTTCTTTTATTTTTGATATTTGATTTTTGCAATTTAAAATTTGAAAATTGAAATTTGAAATATGAATTTTGAATTTAATATTTTGAATTTTTAATTTTGAAATTTAGTTGAGTGATTTGAGGGATTGTTATTTTGTTTCTATTTTTTAATGCACGTTGTGTGCATGTAGTTTTTCTTTATAAATAAGGTTGTATAAGACTATTGAATGACAATGAATTATTAAAAATTAAAATGAAATTTGTGTTGGCATAATTTGGGTGTGTAACCTAGGCCTCGGGTGTGAAACCCTAGGCTAATACCTGTTCCTCTTCTTCCAGCCATCAAACCTCTATCTACTCCTGTTCATCTGTTCATCTCACAGCCTCGCTACCCCCCTGCTCTCCTTACCTTCAAGCAGCCATCCACAAGCCATCATAATCACCTCAACAATCACCGATTTCCCTCCATCCTCCTCCACTCTTCGAGCCGCTATTTATTTCGTCTTGACATCACTGCCAACCTCATCCCAATGCTCGCCACCTACATCGACCCGACGACTACCCGTAGGATATCACATTTCCCTCATCCTGTCGTCGCGTCATCATCAGTTCAACACCATCACACTCATCATCATTGGATCTCTGCCTCGTCATCGTCTTTCAGTTCACCATTGTCATCGCACCACCTCTAGAGGTCTCTCACATCGAGTCTGTTCAGACTGACGAAGGTTTCATTTTTTTCATCCTTTATTTTTCTATTAATGTTATTTTCTATTAATCTTATATTCACTGCTGAGATTATACTTGTGAGTAGAGAGCAACTGAACATGTGACAGTTGCAATTTTGATATTGATTTTAAAATGTGTGCAATGATAATGAATATTGCGATTCAATTGTTTGAGATTGGAATTATTGATGATTATCGTTGCAAATCTTGTTAAAATCCATCTGTCACATTAATTTTTTTTTAAATTAATTTTCCTGCCGAAGATCATGAATTTTGGCGAAACTGGGCCTTATTCGATTTAAATCGCTGACTCTTATAGACCCATCTCCCATTTCGCATCACACATTTTGTCTAGCTCATATCGCACCTATGACAAAATCAACTTATCGACTCTCTTCAATAGAGCGATAAGTCCTTAAAATATTGTTCAAATAGCAAATACACATTCTGTTCAGCTCATATCGTACCTTTGATAATATCAACTTATCGACTCTCTTAAATAGACCGATAAGTCTTTAAAATCTTGTTCAAATCACAAGTATATATTTTGTCCAGCTCATATCGTACCTTTCACAAAATCAACTAATCGACTCTCTGCAATAGAGCGATAGGTCCTTAAAATCTTATTCAAATCACAAGCATACATTTTGTCCAGCTCATATCGCACCTTTGATAAAATCAACTAATTGACTCTCTGCAATAGTACGATAGGTCCTCAAAATCTTATTCAAATCACAAGTACATATTTTGTCCAGCTCATATCGCACCTATAACAAAATCAACTTGTCGACTCTCTTCAATAGAGGGATAAGTTCTCAAATTTTTGTTCAAATCACAAGTATATACCCTCGTCAAGTTAATATTATACCTCTGACGGAACCAACTTTTCAATCCTCTTCAATAGGATGATAAGTCTACAAATCACTATTGTGTTAACAATATACCTCCAATAGTCAAAATTCCACAAACTTGTTAATTCTTAAGCAGAATATCATGTCTTGGAGACAACAAAACATCCCAAGCGAATTAACATTTTCTAGAATTATCTTAAATGATAATAAAGAAAAGTGTTAAATCTTGCTTTGTGTAGGAACTTTTGCTAAGTTAAAATCATACCTCTTGCATTTTCAGTTATTTTCATTATTTCAAATCAAAATATGACATACAAAAGAAATAGTGGAGAGCCAAAACAATATCACTTTTTATTCAGAATATTAAGAAGTGATACAAGATTTTGTTCTTATCAAAGGAGCAACACAAAATCAAGCTTCTGAGCCCATCAGTTTAATCGATACGAGCCGGGACTTGATAACGAAAAGCTTTTTCTCGTGAGCGACTCTCAACATCGCTTCAAACTTCCTCTTAATTTTATCTTCATTCAGCATCTTAGCAGCAGCCTCTTTCTTAGCCTCCACAAGAATATGGACCTCTTTGTGATAATTTACAAGAGTTTCTACATTCCTGAGGGAGATCTCAGTCACAATAGCTTCATCTCGAGCAAACTGAGCCTTTTGTCGAGCCAATTCCGCTTGTAGTTGAGCAATGGTCTCTTATGTTCGAATAATCATTGCTCGAGCAGTTTACAAAGCGATGGTTGAAATGGTCAGCTCATCTTGCCTTCTAAGCCAAGCCGCGCTGAATTACTTCATACTAATGTGCCTCTTCAGTCCAGATATCAGCGAGGGTAAATTCAATCTGAGCCTTAAGATTAACATGACCTAAGTCTTCCGGAGATTTTAGGTCCTCTTCCAAGTGAGAAACACTATCTGTGCAATGATGAATCCATTAAATATTATCCACACACCTGATCCTGCTTAGATAGTTCAGTAAGATAGACTTGAAAGACTCAAAAGGAGCCCGCCTAGTACTGACTACTTCAATCGTCTTCTTCATCATATTCTCTAATTGCTTCATAAGAATTTTGAGTACGTCAGGAGCATCCACAGGACTTAGAGGAGTAGCAGGAGATGGCACTAAGCCCTCTGAAGTCGCAAAGCTTGACAAAAAAGTGGCGGGCAATTTCGGCTAAGAGACCAAAGAAGGTACCAAAATATCCAGGTTTCCGGGACTTGAGAGGAGAGTTGTAAGCAGGCCCGCTTAAGCTGAAGCACTTACGGTCCTTGTAGACATAAGAGAAATCTTGAAAGGAAGTGACTTTTTTATGGAGGAGTCGTCATCGCTTGTACAAGAGCAGGTTGCTCCGGAGGAGTCGTTGTTGCTTGCACAAGTGGTAGCTTCTCTAGCGGGGGTGTTGCGGTTGTGGTACCATTAGTCGGGGATCCTGCATAGGAAAATAGTTAGGATGCAGAAAGAAATTTTATGAAAGTTCTTAATGGACAACACTTACCCACGGGACAAATAGGAGTATAGGCTGATGCTTTGTCAGAAGGGAACGGTGGTAGGTTATCCCAATCACCATAATCATCATCGTCGTCATTTCCATCATTGCCATCATCATCATTTGGATGGTCTTATAACACAACTTCACCTCATCATCCACAGCAGGAAGTTTGGGTGAGCCTACGACACCAGCTGACTTGGAATTTATTCCCGTTGTTGGACTGGGTCTTACGTCCCCTATGGGCGGCATTAGTGCTGAGGTATAGGGAGATTAACTCCCGCTAAGCTTCTCAAATTTGGCCACTGTAGACTAATCTACAGGAGGCCTAACCTCTTTAGCTCAAGCGGTGGTAGGCACGATGTCTTCTTGTGTCTTCCCGGTGGTTGGAAGAACAACACTTGGAGCCTGACCCGGAATTGGTGTATCAATGGGTTACATTACTGGGATAGATTTTGCATCCTCATTCATCGATTCACCATCCCCCTCTTCGTTAGGTGGATCATAAGAAGAAGTTCCACCTGATAAGGTTGGACCGCTCGAACGAAGCCCAGTTGAGGAAGGCCCGTAGCAGAAGACTCTTGTCTCTCCTCTTCTTCTGTTGATTTAAAATCGTCTTCCATCAATCTTGTACCCCGTTGACCTTTAGCAGCAGGGGGCCTAATCAACAACTTTCGGCAAATATGCTTCTCATATTGGCTAGTTTCTTCTGTAGTGAGAGCTCTTTTTCCCGTTGCTCTCTTTTCACGAGTCTCAGCTGCTTTGGGTTCTTCTTCTCGAGCTCCCCTGGGTGCCTGGTCTTTTTCCTCCTCAGCTATTGCCTCCTTGTAAGTTTCATCGATTCCCTTCAGACAAGACATCTTGGACCCCCTATTTGATGCATACAATCGTCAAATCACTTTCAGACAAGATAAGTTCAATTTGTACTCATGGATCTGGGAAGCGACGTGATACCAACCACGGAAGCCCATAGAAGTAAGGGAATTGTGTGTTTTGTGAGGCAACTTGAATGTATCTTTGGTACAACTAGCCACTAAATAATACCAAGCCCTGGCTTCCTCATACAAATTTTCAACGACTACAAGTTTAGATTTGGGATTCCCAACATATAGTTGGTCATACCCGAATTGTCGGGTGAACCTATATGCTTGATAAGGCTCGATAAAACACTTCCCGCCCTGTCGAAAGAAGAGATAACCTGGACTGATATTGAGAAACCAATAGAAAATGCTCCTATTCAATTGGGTAAACCCATTGGGACTCGCTACATCTTGAAACATTTCACCATACCCTCCGCATTCAATGTTTGGGAAATAGCGAAAAACATGGTAGTTAAGATCACTTGATAGAATGTGACGGATCTTAACCATATACGCCCCTTCCCACTTTGCCGATTCAAGCTGTTGCACAAGTGGAATGAATGAGTCACCCTGAGCAGAGGACACACTCATCAGTGAGGGGCAATGTGAACATGCCATGTCATCAAATAGGTGTATGGCATCAGTACACGAGGGTTAGGAGCCTTGGAAGTCTTCTTTCCACTAGAACCTATCTCCTTAATCTGAACAAAATCAAGGGCCAACTCCCGCAAAACACTTTGTAGGCACCACATCATAGCTGAGAGAAGGTTCATCGGTCTCCCGTGCGCCAGAAGAACAGCTAGATAGACCACTTCTGCGGCGAGAGCATCTATTGGTCTAGTGGGAATGACACACTGTTTTAGCCACAACATCAGAAACCCAGGTAATAAGGCCATATCCGAAATAGGAATCTCAGCTTGATAGTGGAAACTTTTAAACTCAGTAAAAGCTGGGAAAATATCCTCTCGGGCCTCATTAGTATAATGAGTAGTTACGGCATTGATACGTGCTTGGATGTCCTCTAGAGTGCTTACAGCTAAATGGGATACGGAATTTCCCTTGTGGTTCAGGTTTTGAAACAAATATTCTGCCCATGATACTTGTTTAACACCACTTCCTTGTGCCCCTATCAACTGAGTTCAGATATGGAAGTGACACATCACTTCCCGAAGAGTTGCATAGATCTCAGGACTAACTTTTCTCAAGATTTTAAGTTTTGTCGCTCCTGGAACAAATTCTTCATACGGTAGGTCCCTAAAAGAGAGACCGGATATGTCAAACATCTCATGAATAGCAAAACCCAACTCCCCAACGGGAGTTAAGAAAGTTTAGGTTTCTGTGTTGTACTGCTCCAATATAGCAAAGAAGTTGTAATGGCTCTGAGCAATAGCATATCGGGTGGCCATCATAGGACAACCAAGACCAGATTGAGCAAGTAGTGTCTTCAACTCCTCCAAGACAAATTTCATCATATGAGTCCACCACCCCGCTATTTAAGAGTGCACCCATCCAAGAGATCGGAATTCTGGTGCGGGAAATTCACCTTTCACCGTAATAAACCTTCTAATAAAGGTGTTCCCCGGGATGGCAACTTCACCGACTGGATATTCCTTGGTGAATAGGCCTAGTCCTAAAGCTGCCACCTGTCGGTTATAACCTACAGAGCGAACAACATAAAAATTCAGAGCTCTAACTACAATCCTGTCTTGTTCTTTGATGAGGTCCCAATGCATGTGCCTCGAGATAGAAGCACACTGAAAGTACGATAGAGGGAACATCCTCTCCATATTAGGCAAGAAGAGATGGTGATCCCTATTCTTTCTCAACCACTTGTAGTTCCCTTCGTACATGATCTCTGTCTTAATTTCAACAGAGTCTCCAAATAGGAATGCTGGCTTTTTGAACCTTTTACGGTCCATGGTCTCAAATCTGGCGTCTGTGACCAGAGCCCTAAGCATTGCTAAAGTGCCTTGAGTGACAGCGTCTGCACGATCCTTATCGGCATCTTGGAAGATGGGAAGTTCTCGGCGTCGATTGAACTTCATGTTGTGATCCGCACCACCTTCATGACCAAAGTGATAGCAGAAGGAAATAGGCTCATTAGTGTAGCGCACTGCGAATAGAAGAAATAAGCAGTTAGCGTGAAGCTAAAATAAGTCTAAGAGAAGACTTAATTCAAAACGTGAAGTTGGACCCGCATTTCTAAATCAAAACACCGAGGTCGGACCCACTTTCATTCACAAAATGCATAAGTCGTATCCGCATTTTAGAATCAAATGCTATGGTCAGACCTACTTTCATTCACAAAAAACGGAAGTCAGACCCGCGTTTCAGAATCAAAATGCTAAGGTGAGATACATGTTTCATTTACAAAATGCGGAGGCCAACCCCGTGTTTTGAGTCATAAAACGCAAAGGCTGACCACGCATTTCAAAATCAAAACACTGAGGCCAACCCCGCGTTTCAAGTTCAAAACTAAATGGCCCACCTCTGTGTTCCAATAACAAAATGGGAGTCTTGCTCGTCGTTCAAAATTCAGAACTTGTCAAAACAAGTTTTATAGTCCTAAAGTTCAATACTTACCGCCGACAAAAAGGACCAGTGACGGCGGCACGCGGCCGAGGCCATCGCTACACCTGAACTCGCCGCGGTGGGTTTCTTAGAACGAGGCTTGGAAACAGCCTTCTTAGGAGCTATTAAGTTCTCAAACGGGAAGTTCACTGGAGAAGTTGAATGAAGATCTTCGTTGAATAGGCCAGAGAAGAATAGAAGAGTCGGATCACTCTTTATTTGACCCTGATAGTCTATTTATAGATAGCTAGAGTTGTCAAATCGGGATGGGATTCTAGGCAAAAATCCTACCCAAATGCGATCTCTACGTTCACGCTGAGTCGGTTCGACTCCTGAACGCAAGGCTCACCTACGCATGTCAACTTTCAAGACGGGAGGCTCAACTCTGCGTTCCAAATGCGAAGCTCATATTTGTGCATTTTCAAACCCCAAATGCCAAGCTTATCTTTGTATCTCAGCTTTCAAACGGCAGGATCACCCCTGCATTTCAAGTTCCAAACATAAGGGACCACCCCTGCATTTCAAAAGCATAATTATGACACTCACCCTCATATAGTTCCTGTTCAGCAAATTTCTACAACCAAGTTCACAATGCCTTCGAAATAGACAAAGTAAACAAGCACTCAACCAATCCAAGATCAAGATTAAGATCCAAAGTATTCTAAAAATTCTTTCAGTCAACCACGAACTTTCAAAAACTTTAGAGGGGTTCTGTAGGCTATCTAAAAATTACTGTAGATAGCTGATCCCCGTCAAACACCAATGATAAAAATTACAATTTGACGACTTCAGAAGGCTACAATTGGAAGACTTTCACGTCATTTAACGAAGGTTACAATTCAATGACCTTCACAACAACTGATGAAAATTTTGACTCGACGACCTTCACAATCAACAACAAGAGTTACAACTGACAACTCTCACATTTCAAAGAGCCAAATGCAAGGATTACAAGATGGCGCTCCTTGCAATGCCCTAACAAAAGAGATTACAAATTGACGATCTCTTCAAACCAAAACGCAGAGGTCATTCTTGCAATTTAACAATAAAACATTGAGCTCATCGCTGCGTTCCAGACTCAAAAGAGAGTGCTCATTACCGCATTCCAAGAACAGAACGTAGGGCTCACCACTATGTTTTCAACCCCAAACGCAAAGCCCAACTCCACGTCCGAAGTTCAAGATGAAGAATCCATTCCCAGAATGCGAATTTCGCATTTGACTCGTTCAAACATGAGTTGAACGGTTCCAAAAGCATTTTGGATGACTCGAGGTGATCACCACCCCAATAAGGAGTGATTTTAGGGGTTAGTTACACCCCTCAAAACCCTATAAATAGCTAAAAAATCAGCTTAAATTAGATCCTTTTGGGAGATCAAGATTAAGGCTTTTTGGAGCTTTCAGCACTCATCTTTGGAGTTCGGCTCTGGTGAAAGCTTTTCTAGGAGATTTGAAGCGATTTTTCTTGGCTTTTGAACCATTTCAGTTAGATCAAAAAGGATTATTTTCCTTTCACAAATTAACTCTTCAACGAGTTTTCAAACTCATTTTGTGTTCTCAAACTCGTTAAGAGTTTAAAACTTGCGTTGCAAGTTCTTCGCACCAAGAGGATTCAACCACGTTCCACAAGATTCATGCTCCCATCGACACTAAGAAGAACATAGTTTTAAATAAAGGGGAGGGTCTCTGTCGATCCCTTCTCTCATTTGTAAATCGGAAACTGATAAAGAAGAGTTGTATATTCTTTTTCTAAGTGAGTTAGAGAGTGATTACATCGAGAGATTGTATTCATTCTTTACCTAAATCAGTTAGGGAGATTAATACAGGATTTTATTCTCGTTTCTTCTTTAATTTTTTGACAAACAAAAGGGAAATCAAACAATAAATGTGCAATTAATGAAATTCAATGCAATACAAGACACAATTTAGTGTTATGGCAAGAAATAAGAGAGAGAGTTAAAGAATAGTTAGCTAATCGATACGCCAATGTGTTCACAAGGTTCGGTCCTCTCGACCTACATCCCCGACCACCTCTCCTGATGGAAATCCACTAATCACAATTCGATTTGGAAGCCGGAACTTCTTCACAACGATCTCCCTGAGATCTCACAATCCATGCAATGAACTCCTCGAGATCAAGCTCCCTACACAATAGAAAATGAATGAAAGAAACTCTCTTACAACAATCCTATGGCAAGGATTAAGACAACACAATTGAAGCTTGGAGTTTGTCGGATTTGAAAGTGAGAAATCAAAATTGGATAAGATGAAAGCTTGAGCTAAAAACACACACAAGAAACAAAACTTAATGATTTTTCTTTCCTTGCTTAGTTACTGAACAAATAGGGGGTAGAACATATTTATAGGTACTTAAAACAATAGCCCAAATCCTAAGAAAAAACTCAAAACCAACAAAATCCCAAAATTCCTGAGTGTGAAAAACTAGCCATTATAGTGTCTTCGATCGATCGATGGACCATGGTCGGTCAACCGAAAAGACGATTGTTGGCAGATTGGAAATCTCAAGCTCATTCGGTCGACCGACAATGTTGTATTGGTCGACTGATCCTATGCCATCGGTCGATTGAACTATGTGTATCAGTCGACTAATGAGCGACTGTCTGTAGGGTCTAAAAATAGGTATTCTGGTCGGTCGATCGACTGGTGTAACCCGGTCGATCGAAGACTAATATATTTCCAGACACTGTATTTTTCTAGAACATTTGACTTCGTAAATTCAATTTATAATAACAAATAAACTCTAAAATTAGTAAAATTTTGGAGAATGTTTATAAACATGAAAGCAAACATGTTTGAGAAGAAATTTTTGAAATCTCATTTATCGTTTGTGAAAACTCACTGTTTTGTAAAATGGTTAAAAATAAAGAGTGTGTGTGTGATCTTCGGATGATTCAAGAGTTATCTACTTTATTTCTTGCCTACATTATGATCTTGATATTTGTTAATTTGTTGATGAAGCTCCTCCTATAAATTTTGTACTTGTAAGCTCTTCTTCTTCAACTTGCCTCCACCTCTTCAGATATTATCTTTGTGCGTAAAATCCATCCATCCAATTAGTAGCACTAAATTGCGTGACAAAATATAACCTGCATAATATTACTCAACAAGCAATTTAGTACAAATAATAAGGTTTTGTAAACCCTCATCAAAACAAGAGACTTAATAGGAAAATTATTAATTATCCATAATAGAATAACACGTAATCTAAACGACTCTTTAAGATTGGCATCATACGCTAAAATACCCTCAGACCATAAATATTTTAACTCATCAATTAGCGGCTCTAAATAGATATCTAAAATTACCCTAGGGGGGCGGTGAATAGGGTAATAAAATAATAAATGTGCAATTAATAAAATTCAATGCAATGCAAGACACAATTTAGAAATATGGCAATAAATGAGATAGAGGGTTAGAAAATAGTTAGCCAAATGAGGCGTTGATATGTTCACGAGGTTCGGTCCTCTTGACCTACATCCCCAACCACCTCTCCCAATGGTAATCCACTAATCATAACTCGGTTTGGAAGCCGGAACTTCTTCACAATGATCTACCCGAGATCTCGCAATTCACACAACGATCTCCACGAGATCAAGCTCTCCACACAATACAAGATGAATGAAAGAAACTCTCTTACAACAATCCTATGGAAAGGATTAAGAGATGACAATTGAAGCTTGGGGTTTGTGGGATTTCAAAGTGAGAAATCGAAATTGAATAAGATGAAAGTTTGAGCTCAAAAACACACAAGAAGCATAACTTAAGGATTTTTCTTCGCTTTCTTGGTTGCTAAAGTGATGAGGGGTGTGGGATATATACAGGAATCAAAATAGTACCCTAAATCCAAAACAAATCACCAAATCCCGCAAAATCAGCAAAAACATCAACTAGCCGTTACAGTGCAGTCAGTCGACTGATGTACTATTCAGTCGACTAATGAGCTGACCATTAAATAAAATTAGGAGACTATAAGCCGACTAATACCAACCATCGGTTGACTAAAAACACTATTCAGTCGACTAAAAACACTATTCAGTCAACTAATTTTGGTCGGTCGACCGAGCAGAAACTTTTCACCAAATGCAGAGGAGTTCTTCAGTCGACTGATGCATAGTGTCGGCCGACTGAAAACACTATTAGTCGATTGAGCAAAAAAATTTCGACAATTGTAGAGCACTTCATTGGTCGACTGATGAACAGTGTCAATCGATTGAAAAACATGCACAACTCAGTTTTGAATAGTAAATTTTATTTTTCAAAGGTGCTTTAAAAACAACAAATAAATTCTAAAAATTAAAAAATTTGGGAAATAATTATTCTGATGAAAATAAACATGTTAGAGAAAGAATTTTTCAAATATCATTTCCTAATTGCGAAAACTTATCCATTTTTCAAAATGATCAAAAATGCGATATTCGGAAATGTGTGTGTATTAACCCCAAATGCTTCAAATGTTATCTACTTTATATCTTGCCTACATTATGACCTAGAGAAAAAATAATAAAATGCAAAATATCATGCTCTTTACCGTGTCCTTGTTCATGTACAATCGTCACAATCTAGTAGCCAATGGAAAATGTCGAAGCACCTTTGCTGAATTTTCTTCTGTGTCACCTGTATCTCTATTGTAATCCTTGTTGAAGAGTTTGTGTATTGCTTCCACCTAGAAACTCCACATGTCGGACACTCTTGAAGGTCTTTATTGGCTTTGTGGTACAAAATACAATCATTCGAACACGCATCAATCTTATTATAATAAAGATCCAGAGCGGAGACGATCTTCATAGCTTGATAAGTTGTTTGGGGTATGCTAACCTCTCCTCCAGGAATTACCGTCCGAAGAAAATAAAGAAGCATTTCAAAATAATTATCTAACATTCCACTAAGTGTCTTAATATGTAGGAGTTTCAGCATAAATGAAAATCTAGAGTACTCGGTACAACCCTCATGTAAGTCATTTTCACTATCTTCTAGTAGCTACATTATTTGCTTTATTTGTGCGGAGGAATGCATATCTTCAACTTGTTTTGCACTTTCGACATCTCCTACCTCTTCAGCATCAACTTCGATATCATCTTCACTTTTATGTCCGATATCATACTTGACATTATCATCGACATCATATTTGGTAGGATAAGGAAAAATATCATTCAATATTATTTCTGTATCGTCTATCCGTAAGCCACCGGACGTACCAACACGTACATTTGGATCCTCATCTTCAGTACAACCTTCCCTATGATATGACTAATATTTATATTTTTCATCAAAACCTGGTTTCATTAGGTGGATCTGTATATCATTACTATTCTGCAGCTTCATATACCTACAACAAGGATAATACATAGCACAACTACTTAAATTTCACGGATTCATTTCGGCATAACGCATGAAGACGTCAGATCCCTCCTTATATCACGTGTCACAAAATTTTTGAAGTTGTGGAATATCTATCCATGATTTGTCAGGAATTATCCTCATCGTTACATTATATATAATTATTAACTATGATTAATCTCACAACTACTAGTACACTCATGACTCTTTGTGACAAAATACATACAACACACATCATACATATGTTCATCTATCATTTAACAATATAAATATTTTTCTACATAAAATATATCTGAAACGTACATAGAAACTAATTACACCACTCTAGCGGCTGTTATGGGAAGGCTTCTATTCATTAAGAATATAGTAGTGCTTACATCCAACTTTGTATACTTTGTATATTTTCATTTCTTAAAAATTTTGGTAGCACCTACCCATTGTTCTCCTTGTACACTATACGAATGTTGTTATGCGTATCGGCAATAGCTCGAAACGCAGAACAATATACGCTTATTGTACATGGAGATCAACGAATACGTGTTGCCCAAACTTTCAAGAATGAAAATATACAAAGTATACAAAATTTGATGTATGCACTACTATATTTCTAACCTATCAAAGAAGGACAAATCCAATAATTATGAATTTCAGTACCAATTCTTTATTCATATAATATAAAGTAAACGATTATTTTCGGAAGGAAACTAGATATATAACAAAGAATTGGATGTAATTATTGGACAAAAGTCTAAGAATAACATTATTATTTTTATTCACATAAATTGGATATATAACACATTATTAAAAATTATAATGTGTTATATATCACTCTATTTTTTGAAAATTTTTTATTTCACATATTTTCACATCACAAACTTAAATAATCATACCTACTTATAGTACGAACGAAACTTAGTGTGATATACTATCATGAATCGAGTGTTCAATTATGGTTAATAGTTTGCAAGTGTTTAATTAAATTTATGATTACTTGTGTTGTTCAAATGAGTTAAAATGTAGTTAAGTTAGGATTAATACATAACTGAAATTTTTCTAATAAAGGTTACAAGAATCGAACTCGTTTATATTTTTATCATAAATTAGGGTTTTAAACTAAATTCAGCAATAAATAATACAATATTTAAAATTTTCATAAAAATCATACCTTTTAAGGAGATGAATGATAATAAGATCCTAAAACAACGGGTGTGCTGGTGGTCACGGTTGGGCTGAGAAAGTGGGTTGCGGAAACGACACGTGGAGGGGGGAAGCTAGGGTTTTTTTTGGTTTTTTTAACTGAGGGGGACGGGGCGTAAGGGTAGAAGGGGGCGGCTAATGGAGGAAGCAGGGTTGACCAGGGGAGGAGAGGGCGAGGGGAGAGAGGGTGGAGGCGAAGGAGAGAGGGTGGGGGCGGCGGGCGAGAGAGGAGAGAGAGCGAGAGAGGAGGGATGGTGGGGGAGGCGTAGACGAGAGAGAGAGCGCTGGAGAAGAGGAGAGGAGACAGATGGCATCAGAGAAGAGACAAATAGGGAGAGGAGAGGAGAGAAAGAGGGAGAGTGGCAGCGAGGTGGGGCGAGGGGGTTCCGTGGGGGGACATAATACTAGAGTTGGGGTGGGGGGGGGATTAGGTTTTGTTTTTTAAACCAACCTTGATGGCAATTCCATCTAGGTTGCAACCTAGACGGAATTTCCGTCAAGGTTGCATTTTCATTTTAAAAAAAAATAACTTTCCATCTAGTTTGTTATTCTAGATGGAAATTTTCATATAGAATGCCTCAAACTAGACGGAACAAGTTAGATGGAAATATTGCCGTCTAGTTTGCCTCAACCTAGACGAAATTTTTTTCTGTATAGGTTTATCCGTCTAGTTTGGTCATTTTTCTACTAGTGATATACATTGCATAAAGTTCGTCTTTCATGCTTGGCTCAACAAAGAAAGATTGATATATATTCGGATTCTGAAGTGCTTGAATGTGAGTCTCCCTCAATTCTTTCGACATTAGAAGAGCATCATATATGTTGAGAAGGGAGGGTAACTTCTTCAAGTGGGTGAGTATATTATTGTCCATAGAACCAGAAGTCCTCTTCTTTTCAGTGGTAGGAAGTAGACTTCTTCAGTGGGTGAGTATATTATAGTCCACAGAACCAGACGTCCTCTTATTTTCAATCTGCTTCTCCTTGTCTTTATGAGTAGAACCTTGTTTCTCGAGTAGTACTTTTCCATTCATTAATTTGATTTGTTGAGTTTCATGTAATTTCTCTTTATCCTCGTCCAAAAAGTTTAGTTCATCATCTGAATCACTTCCTAGATTTATAGCATGACAAGTTCTATGTGGTCATTCTTCATGTAGACGCTCTATCTTAAACTCTTCCTTTAAGTATCAAGGAGGAAGTGCTATGTTTCCATCATTGATCTGTTGTTGTGCCCATTTTTTGAAACCATAACATTGATCAATTCTGTGGCCCAATCTTTTATGGTAAAGACAATATATTGGATTATCAACTAATGCTACCTCACTATAGTTTTTAATAGGAGGTAATGTCAACCCATTCTTCATGGCTCGAAAGAACAAAAGTTTCACACAATTTGTCTTGAAACAGAATAGATTCTTTATCGGCCTTGCGATACTTTTTGTTGATGTATGGAATCACATAGTCAAATGTTAGTTGATTAAGTTGACGAAGGTCCTCTAACTCTCCAAATGTTTGGTCTTTAGGCAAGTTGTACTTCCTTGCACAAGTAACAAATCCTAAGAAGGCAGGGTGTGATTCCTCGGTTGTTCCTCCAACAATCAAGCCAGTAGGTGGCTTGTGTGGAGGAGTAAAGGGAACTGTATTAGTTTTTAAGTTTAGAGAATGGTGGAAAAAGCTTACCCTATAATGAAAAATAGTATTTCCCTTTATAGTAGTGGACCTTTCGTCATCACTTCTTTAGAGTCATGGGACAATTCCCCTCAAAAGATTTCAGAGCCCCAGGGTGGGTCTACTCCTCATCTGGCAACAGTCCTTGGTGGTTTAGGATCACGGAGTTCATCCTAGAGGAGAACTTCGATATGCAATACACAAAGTTGTATTCTACCATCAGGGCCACGTAGTTTTGCCTAAAGATCAACGATCCCTAGTTCCAAACCCTTTTGGAGCTATACCGTCCGGGCAGCAGCACATTTTTTACTCCGAATGTGGAGCTGGGGCTGGTACTTCACGAATTGTATGAAGTGTCAGGATTGCCAATGGGGGATTTTTCGTACGAAGAGTACGTCCCCGATCATTAAGAGATCGAACATCTCACAGACAGGTCCCCTCAGGTGATGGAGACTTTATGGGGATGCTCGGTCAATATCATATTTTTCTAGACACCATTGGATCGATGGACCACAAAGGCAAAAAGAAGTGGGTTCCAGGAATCAACCACAAGAATAGGGCTGATTACCTTTTCCAGAATGTCGATGACAAGAGTGCGCTCATCATGGCGCTCAAACGTTGTGATCAGGAGACTGTGGAGGAGAGGATAGCCAAAAGTGGGGGCTCTAAAACTCTCCAACATAGCGAAGGAGGGTTTAAGAGGGGAACTATTTTTGAATCGTGCCACTACCAGGCCAAGTCAGTGATATCCATCAAAGCTCTGTTAGCGGGGTATCTTATGCTTTGGCTTAAGAGATGTGTTGTCCCCACGTGCTCCTTTGAGGCAATACTGGTGGAGGTCGTTTACCCTGCGGTCCATCTTGCGTACTGGCGATCATATGCATTGATAATGGCGGCATGCATTGAGAGAGGGCTTCGCACGCTAATGACACAATTCTATAGAGTATCGTTCAAAGGGGATGAGGGAGGGGATGAAGTTTCAATAACCCGCAATCCTCGCGTCAGCTTACTATGCACTTATTTGATGGCATGTTTCGTGTACCATTGCGAGTGCTTGATGGGTGCGCTGGCAATACGTCAGGAAGGGAGGATCATTCCATTTATCAAGCGCTTGGAGAAGTGCTCGTGGAAGCTCATGATATCCCTAAGATGAGGAGGGATCTGTCCTTCTTTGGTAATTATAACTTCTATCAGAGCTTTCCTTACTTCCCTGTGGAGGGTATGGTGAATCTCTCTGGGATGTGCCTGTGACGAATGGGCGCACCTCCCTCTCCATAAGTGCTTTCAGGTGGCTGGTAAATATTCATCCTGGTTATCACATCCTCCGGACCGGCTCGACGTTCTTCCTAGAGCCTTACCTTCCCTGTCGATTTGCCTGTCAGTTCGGGTATGACCAGCTGTACTTAGGGAACATCAACTCCTGGTTGAGTTATGAGAGGGGATTGGTCAACGGTGCACGGGGGTGGTTCTAGACTCATGCCGATTGCACTACCATGCGATTCGAGCTGCCACTGAGGGATCGCATTCTCCATCACACACTTACATACTGTAAGTGGTATCAGAGCGTGAGCGAAAATCTAGAGGGGTTCAACCCATATGAATCTTTTTTGTCAGTACAGAGGCGTCGATCAAGAGTTACCTCCTACACACCGAGGCGAAGAGGTCGCCATCAGATTGAGGAGTCCGAAGCGGCCCCGACTACAGAAACTCCCCAAGAAGATTAGGAAGAGGAACTATATGGGGGGTTAGGCAACTTCCCAATATCAGACATCTTAGCCCAATAGGATTTCTCTCAACTTGAGCCCGCTAGATATCAGGAGGTGGCTAAGGAAATGGCCCAAGTAGGGGGCCGTTTGGAAAGAGTTCAGGAGGTGATAGATCAGCGTACGCAAACACCCTTTCCTGCTCCTGTTCCTCCGTCTTTGTTTAAGCATAAGTAGGAGGCAAAGGTCATCACAACCCCTAAGAAGACCGTCAAGATAATTCGGCCGTAGGAGGTAGCAGCCGGATACCGATGCTGGGGACGTCGGCATTACACAGAGCCATGCGTCGGCCTCAGTGGCTACAATATTGATGCTCACTGTCGGTAAGCAAGTGTTGGCCTCTCGCGATCAAGTGGTCATGTCAGAAGGTAAATATTTTCTTATCCTTCTTCGATTACAAAATTGAATCTCACGCTCGTTTGGTTTGACTAGGAATAACGCTGCGACGGTTAACATCCCTTCTGACGAGGGAGGAGGAAGAGGAGGAGCCACTTGATTATTCAGGTGAGGATGATGCTGACCTTCTCTTGCATCCCAACACTGACTCTCCGGTTAAGAACTTAGATGCACAAGTTCTCCTGCTCACGCACCAACTGCTACTACTTTATGTACTTTAAATTGTTCTCCTTTTCACTTTTCAAAAGTTGACTCAGCAAACGAGCTAACTCTATTTTGTCCTTACAGGTGACACGACTACCGAAGCTGTAGGAGAGTGGAGCAGCTTGGTAGGGACTGCTTGTGCGGGGGCGCTAGTTTCGCTCCGACCGCACGCCCTTGAGCAAGTGGATCCCCTCACCGAGGTGACAATGCATACGGGGGAGGAGGAGGAGGCATCGGTCCCTGAAGAGGTGCCAAGTCAATGGGAGGAGCCGATTCCAGAAGAGGCTCTAACTCAGGAGGGTGAAGTACCGATACAGGAGGAGGCACCAGCTCCGTTTATCGTTACGACCTTGTCCCCAACTTTTGTAACTGTCGAATTGAGTGCTAGGGTGGTGGTCTCTTCCTCTGCCGTAACTTCAATGATAGTTGTGGCGCTCCTGGTCTCGACGGTAGTCTCCACAACTTCAGTCATTGTGGGTACCAGCACCCTGGCGGGAACTCAGCTTGCCAATGATGTTCATCTTTCTCTCACTGTTCCCATTAATAGAAGAATTGTGGAGTGAGCGATCCAATACTTCCAAACTTCTCTTCAAAATAGCATCCACATGGTGTTAGAAGAAGGCTACTCTTTTGACGAGTTCAAACCAGTCTTGCAAATGTACTTGGACAATCTAAGCAAACTAGTTAGTGTAGATGGAGCTTCTCCATTCTGGAGGTGTTTGGATTTGGCAAATAAGAGTATCCAAGAGTTGGTCTCCCTTTGCTTTGAGAACTCGAATATCGTCAACATAGCGTCTAACAGGTCTCGAGCGACTTTGAGATGATCTTATGAGTGAGGAAGCTACACAGGTGAAGGAACTAGAAAGAGCCACTATCGAAGGTGGTAAGATGGATGAGGATCATCGGAAGACCAGTGCCTTCTTGGCAGATGCAGCCAAATTCATATCATAGGCGAAGCAGACCATCGTCAAGATGCAAGCCTTTGTGGCCGCTAAGGACCAAGCTCGCGAACGGGTGCTGAAAGAATTAGAAGAGATCGAGATTCAGCACAGCTGCTCGTTGGTGACTTTGAGGAGAAGGATCGATCCATGAAGTCGGTGAGGGATAAGTTGAGTAACGTCGTCTCACTCACCAAGGATGAGATCCATCATACGGTCCTAGCCACTCTGGAGAGGGAGTATGCAAGAGCGATTCAAGATGTTGAGTCGCGGTTGAGGGGATTTTGACTTTGTTCGAATGTATTGTCAAATTTTGTATCGTTAAAATTTTTTTAATGAAATTATGCTTTTGTCTCCCTATTGTCTCTTCTCAATAACTCGCATATTTTTTGTTTGCTTTCATTCCCTCAGTTGACCAATGTTTAGGATTTTTAGCAAACCCTCAGCTATCAACGGGTTTAATTTGCCTTTACCGATTATCGTTTGAATCAGGCTAGTCATGCTATTCCCCTCAGTATGATAAGTTGTTGGAAAGCTTCTTTTAAACTTAAGGCCAAAATTTCTTTCCTACCTTTAGTCGTTCAAGGCATTGGGTTAAGCTAATTACAATCGTTAAGTTGTAATTAGATTAGGTTGCGTTGTTTTATATAACAACCCCTATGAGGTGTGGGCGAGCTCGAGCATTGGGCGAGCTCAAGCTGTTAATAGATGTATTGGCCTTTTTGTTTTAATGATGTTTTAACAAACAATTTACTACTAGCGTTTGTGTTTTTTTATTTATTATCGACAAACAATAAGTTGGAGGATGGATGAAACTGAGCTTTAACAATCATATCTAATGGTGGTTAGCAGAATATCGGTATGAAGCATTGCAGTTCAAGTTAAAGATCCAAGTTCAAGCTACACCCGCAAAGTGTACCAAGTTAAGCTACATCAAAGATCAAGATAGCTTGGGTAATTTAGTTTAGGTTTTATATTATGTGTCTTTAATACTTCAAGTTCAATATCATATACACACACATTTTATATATTGGTTTCTATGTATATATATAGTAATATATATATACACATTTTAGCTTTTGGTTTTCATGTTTATATAAATATGAAATTACATATTTTAAATTTATTATTTTGTTTTGGTTTGGCTTTGTAGATATGAAACAATAGTTATATTCATGTACACTTTCATGTTTCATATTCTATTGTTTTTGGAAAAACAAATGTGTTTTGTATTATATATAGAGTTTTGTGAAAATAATGTATTATTGTTTATACACTTAACATTCAATGTATACATTTTTTATTAAGTCTATAAAATCATTTTGTAAAGTTTCAAAACATGGTTTAGCTAAAATATCAAAAACATGTGTTTTGTATTTTCATGTTTTGGACTAGTTTTAAAAATGATAAGATTTTGAAAAATTATAAGATTTTCATGGTTTAGCTAAAATATCAAAAACATGTGTTTTGGACTAGTTTTGTAACATGTTTATTATCATGTTTATAAACATTTCGCAAAGTTTTTTATTTTTTTGATTTTATTTGCTATTTTTAAAGGCACTTTAAAAATCAGTTTTACAATTTGATTCAGGCTGATAACCTATTATCAGTCGACTAGTAAGTCGACTGATGACATCAGTCGACTAATGTGTCAACTGAAGAATATGCTTGGAATCAACAAAAAAGTTTATGTTTTATTTTGGTCGACTGACCAGTCGACTGATGATCCATCAGTCGACTGATAAATATCGTCAGTCGACTGATGAGCTAGAAAATGCCTATAACAGTCAGCTCATCAGTCGTCTGCTAAAACCCGTCAGACGACTGATGCTGTAATAGCTAGTTTTTTATTTTCGTTATTTTTGTCTTTTCGCTAGGTTTTGTTGGTTTCTTCCGGGCTTTGGGGTTTCCTATAAATACCCCCACATATCCTCAGTTCTAGAATTAATCAAGAAGTATTTAAAATAAGTTTTACAAGGGTTTAAAATTTGTTTTAGTGTTTGTTTGGTTTGTGAAGAAGTTTTCACAAGTGGAGGAGTTCATCGTTATTGTTTGAGCTTCAATCTCTATTTGGTGAGAACGCATGAGGTTGAACATCACTCTCAGATCTTGGAGGTGATCGTCTTTGTCGTGACTTTTGACGACCAAGTCATCTACATAGTATTCGACTATCTTCCATAGAGGATCTCGGAAGATCGTGCTCATGGCACGTTGATAGGTTGCACCAGCATTCTTGAGTCTGAAGGGCATGATGTTATAACAGTACACCTCCACCGACATTCTGAACGAAGTTTGCTTTTGGTCTTCTTGGTGTATCTTAATTTGGTTGTACCCTGAGAATTCGTCCATGAATGACATCTTTCCAAAACCATAGGTGTTGTCGATGATGACATCTATGATGGACAACAAGAATTCATCCTTAGGACATGCAACATTGAGGTCTCTAAAGTTAATGCAGATATGGATCTTTCTATTCTTCTTCAACACTGGAACAATGTTAGCCACCCAATTGGGGTGTTGTTCCTCTCTGATGAAGCCCGATTCGATCAGCTTCTTCACTTCGGCTTCGATTGCCTCTATTATTTGCAAATGAAATCGTCTCTGCTATTGTTTGACGGGTTTGGCGTCTGAGCCGATGTTAAGGCGATGCATAGCGATCTGAGGATCAAGGTCGAGCATCAAGGTCGGGCATTTCCTCATAATTCCATGCGAAGACGTTGACATATTCTCGAATGAAGGATATGAGGTCTTCCTTCTCCTGGGGAGGTAAGCAGTCGCTGATAAATATGGGTTTAGGGTTTGCCACATCTCCCATATTAATCTGAAGGATTTTGTCCTCCGTAGGTGTTTCACGTTGTTCGAAGTGACCACTCCATTGGGCATTGACCTGACGATCCCATGCTTCATCGTAAAGGGGGATCTAGCCATCCTCTTTGATTTTGGTGGAATAGACCGTAGCCATGTTGACTGTGAGGCTCCTGAACAAGTCTCCTACACTGATGTCTGAGTCCCATGGTGAGGGTATTGATGATTGATCATTTGAGCGAGCATCATCGGATATTTCGTCGAAATTGCAGTACAACTCCGAGGAAGAGGAGGAATAACCCAGCCCTCTTCGAGTTCTGCCATAGTAATTGTTAGGCTTTCCTTTGGGTACATAGACAGGTCGAAGAGGCATCTTCTATCCCTTGTCGTACTTAAAACCTTCTTTGCGGATGAAGTCATAACCCATGTTTTCCATCATGCACTTTGCGACTTAGCCGTAGCATGCGAATTGAGGAGAAAGCTCATCTTCGTCTGACTCATCCCATAATGTGCGGGAGAGTCGATCTATCTTTTCGAAGATAATCTCTTGCTGAGAATTATTTCGAGCAGGTATGACAAAGATTACTTGCGAGGACTCGACCATTTTTTTGTTGGTGATAAATATCAAATTGCTAATTTCATCATTACCAGACTCTGGACTAGATGACAAGTAAGCAAAGTTAGGATCTTCATTCAAGATAAACATGTCCGCTTCATCAGCGCTGGTTACTACAAGGCCTCCAAAACCAACTACAATGGGTTGAATGTTATTCAAGATAAGACCCTCATTGCTCTCCGACTCACTATCGGCCTCATTGCCTCTACCAGGTTCTTCAACCGGTGACTTGTGATCCGGTTCAATGTCCTGGTAGAGTAAAAATTCAGTGAAGTAGTTTTCGACCCCTTTGAAGTGTTGTTTTTCAACAACCACCGTCTTTACTTGATTGTTGTCATCTACGTACTTTAAACATTGATGTAGTGTGTACAGGACTATCCAATTATTATGGATCCATGGATGACCCAATAACATATTATAGGAGGGTTCCGCATCGATGACGTAGCAGGTCACCTCCGACTTCATGTCGCCCATTCAGCATGTGAGACGAATCTTCCCTAGAGACTGGGATCCATTGGCGTTAAAGCCAAAGATGGTGGTGGTTGTTGCAGACTACCGCTTCTGAGGTACCCACAAGTGCTTGATGAGCATTAGGGGGACAATGCTCAGCACAGATCCCGGATCGACTTGGATCCTGTCCAACTTAGAGGAGCTGACGTATCCTGTGAAGTACAGGGGTTGGTCATGAGATGTACTCTTGATGAGCATGTCATCAGGAGTGAAGGTGATGTAGGGAATCTGCTATTTGGATGTTTGGCAACATTATGGACACTCTTTTTCTACGTATTCCTCCAAAGTAGGTAAGAATTGTGTGGCAAAAGCCTCTAAGTCAACTAATACCTCTTGTAGAGCTTCCCGGGTGAATAGGGATAATCGCAGGAGCTCGTATAAGGTAATCATGACTGGAATGTCTTCTTAGCCATTGTTCATGGCAGGTACTGTAAAGATTGCCTACAAAGATTCACTCAGTCATCGACTTGTCACAAAGGAGGATTGAATTGGCATCTGTAAATTAAATTTGGCATATAATCGTGGTAGAGGATCTGCCAATATGTAGGTGCTTGTACCTGGCATGTTAGAATTAAATTCAACATATAATAAGTAAGCTAAATCATCATTGTTACTAAAGATAACTTCACTATCATCATCCGCAGCGTCATTTACATCCAAATTTTTGAGACCAATTACGACGAGTTCTATGTCATTAAAAACAAGATCCTATTTATACTCAGACTCAGTATTAGCCTCATTAGCACTATCGGGGTCCTCAACTAGTGGTACTTCAATTGGCTCACCATCAAGCTAGTGGATGGAATCCGTGAAATAATTCTCAACCCCCTTGAATGGTTGCTTTTCCGTGACTACTGTTCTGACCTCACCACTCTCATCTACATATTTCATGTATTGATGTAGAGTGGATGGAACAATTAAATTATTATGGATCCATGGCCGACCCAATAACAAATTATAAGACGTCTCTACATCGATGACATAGCAGGTGACATCTATCCTCAAGTCACCCATTTGGCATTTAAGCTTGATTTTGCCTAGGGGACGAGTGTTGGAAGCATTGAAGCCATAAATAGTGATTCCCGTTTTGATAATCGATGAAGTGAGACCCCAAGATGGCGAATGAATCTCAAAGGTATGATGCTCAAAGTAGAACCAGGGTCAACCTGAATTCGATCTACCCGAATAGAACTGATATACCCTATGAAGTATAAGGGTCTATCATGCTTCGGATTTCTCACATGCATATCCTTCAGAGAAAAGGTAATTCATGGCATCCTTCCTTGAAAGACTTGATAACACTGAGGGCAGGCTTCTTCCAGTGTTGCCCCTATCGGGTTTAGTGGAAAGTGAGCGAGAAAGCCTTCATTATTTGCCAATGCTTCACGGATAGCTTTCCTTGTTGATCGGGATAAACGTAGGAGCTCAAAAAAGGTAATCCTTGCTGGGATATTAGATAATTGATCCAGTACATCAAATCAAAAGTGATCTTTCGAGCTCTCTGACACATCCTTCCTGAATGCCTTGTTGTAACGAAGTTCCTTCCCTTTGGGATCATTAGGAGTCGCTTGTATTGCCCGCTACGCTTCTTCCCTGGGCTGTCGGTACAATGCGCTGCAGGGTATTTCTTTAAATACTCCTTTCCTCTGCATGTTCCTGATATTTGCACAGGTTGTATGGTAAATGTTGGCTGCTCATCTTCAGAACCACTAAGTGATGAAGTTTCAACTCCTTCGTCTGGGATGCCTGAAACAGCGTTGTTAGATCTTTGTTTGTCCTTGGACTTCTTTGAGCCTGCCAATGTCCATCGCTTTTCCGCTAGTAAGTCAGGATGAACCCACATGACTTCACCTTTGGAGGTGGTATAAGGAACCATACCCTTCTCCTTTTGCTGTTAAAGATCGAGGTTCATGACCATGGTCTCTGTTTAAGGAATTGGTTTCACACCGTCCTGAACTTGAACTTTCGAAAAGTCTCCAAACTGCAATGAGACCATGTTTGCCGACACTTTCTTCTGATCTGCCTGAAGGGTCATAGCACATGCATCAAGCAAAACCTGAATCTTATCTTTCAGGATATAGCATGCCTTGGTTGGGTGATGCACCATTCTATGGTACATGTAGTAGTTGGGATCATCTATCTTCGATACTTCTTCAGGTCGCCTCAAATCAGGGAGCTTGATCTTCTTTGTCTTTATCAGAGACTTGAGGATCAGGACAATGTGTTCATCTTTAAAATCATATTTCTTCTAAAAGCGATTATTAGAAGAATTGCTTTTCTGCTTTGTAAAAGATTTAGGGGACAGGTTGGTATCCATAGCCAAAGTAACTTTTCCTTTTGATTGTTTCTGAGAGTTAAAGTTGCATTTATTTCGTCCCTTTTTAAAGTGAGACTCCTGAGGTTCTTCAGCATCTATCCTCTTGAGCATATTCTCAACCTGGTCTCCCTACGAAACCAAGTCTTCCTACAAGCGAGCTTCAACAGCGCCCATCTGTGACAGTATATTGATAGAAATATTGTTTCGGCACATCTCCACAAGTGTAGCTTCCGACACTTGATCATGTGAGTGTAATGATCGATTTCTAAATCTCTTGACAAAGTCACTAATGAACTCTGTCTTTTTCTACTTCTCCGCCAATAGTGTGGCGGTAGACACCTCAGTGTCATCATCAAGAAACCTAGCCAAGAAAAGCTTTTCTAAATCCCTCCAACATTTAATAGACCCGGGTTCTAGTCTACAAACCATTCAAAAGCAACCCCTTTTAGGGTACTAAGGAATAGTCAAGTCATGATAGGGTCATTCCCCACTATATGTTTAGTATGTGCCTGGAAATAATAAATATGTTGAGTAGGAGAGCCTTTGCCATCAAATTGCACTAGATTGAGCAGCTTGAATTTCGGAAGAAATGGGACGGTATCCCATTCAACTGGATAAGGTCTAGCTACCCCCAGGTCTTTAAAGTTTCCTTGGAGCTTCAATGCATCAAGTTGCTTCTGGAAATCATCTAATTTTTGGTCTCGTACTTTCGTACGGGGATTGGATTCAGCTTTAGACGATTCATAATGAACATGCAAAATCTTTTCCTCATCATCTTCTTCATCATTGACATCTTGATTTCGATAGCTATTTTCTTCATCGATGGGTGAAGGTCGCCTATGCCTTGATCCTGAGGCTTGGGGAGAGAGTTTTTTCTTTTTCTGATCCTTCTCCCTGAGGAGTCTCTCTACCATTGCTTCAAAGCACCTGATAGATTCTTGTTGTTAGGGGATAGTTGTTTGTTGCTCTTCGATTCTCCTTGTCATGTCTTTCTCATTTCAAGCCATGTGAGCATTTGCTTGTTCACTTTGATCTGTATTCGATGGCCGAGAAGTTGCAATAGCTGAGTTCTCAGGCTCTTCATCATCATCGCCCGTAATGCCTGCTAATCGTCGGTAGTCTAGTGGGATCACTACACCAGTACGAGTATGAGTGTGTCGATACACCTCTTGTCCATCAACAAGCATTTCACCTAATCCTAGAGAGTACTCAGGATCAAAGGATTCAAAAGAATCAACTGAGACTTTACTCTTGCCCTTGCCAACCATATAAATTGTTACTTTAATGTGGCGGTTCTTGGGCGTTTGTTTCTTAGGATGAAAGCACTTTCTTCTGGATGACGAGATCGTCGATGGCTCAATTAATCGTTCAAAAACTGAAGACTTGTATGCTGACTTCTCACATGGGCATTGGGAAAGCACTGCAGAGATAAGCTTCTCATAGTAGCAATTAAATTGCATCTGACTCAAGCTACATTTGTGTGTGAGATAATCATGGAGGTCAATGATGGGACTACCCCCAGCTGGCTCTGTCAACTTAGTTTTACTCGAGCGTGACCCTCTGAATGATAGAGGTTGATGAACTTGGGTAGCTGAATGAACTTTGTTAGTCATATATTTATGACGAGGTTCATTGATAGGACGAGCTTGGCACATCAGCCTTCTTGGTTGATTCTTAACTTGAGGTTCGTTCTCTTAATGAACTTTAGTGTGAACAACTTGCTGAGTTGACTGAACCTCACTCTGTGGTTGAGGTTCGTTCTCTGAGCCTACTCAGGTGCGAGGATAAGGTCTGTCATTTTGTCGTACCTCAACCATCCGACCCTCGATAGAATTATCGGTCTCGAGCTGGTCAACTTTTGGTCGATAGTGGAAACCGTCTAACAAGACCAAAGCTCGAGACCTACAGCGAGCTTGGTTTTGACGTTGACGTTGTCATGTACATCTTGAAAGTGGACCAACAGAAGCTACTGCCTCTGCCGAAGCTTGGCGAGGTTCATCAACAGCGGCCAGATTTTGGCCACATTGGTTAACAAAAGCTAAATTTCGACTAGGGTGTTTAACAAG
>NC_033799.1:24356415-24360477 GCF_001876935.1 Asparagus officinalis | reverse complement strand
TCCAACATCAGTAAGTGTATGAAATGGATCAATAGAGTGCACAAGTCAGCGAAGCGATGAAGCATACGCAAAACAAGGGAATTGGAAGAACCACGAATCGCGAAAATATCAAAAAGATGAACGAAACACCATTCGGAGGCCCGTGTAGGCGCGAGCCACCAAATGGTGACTCGCACCCATGCGAGCCACCAAATGGTGACTCGCACAGTCCCGAGCCACCAGGACTCTTATTGAGTACAAAACCTTTCCAAACACGGATTTCGATGATTTTTAAGGATTCTTTCGTCCCAGAACCTCCCCAATCATTTTGAGGTTATCCTTAAACGCGGTTAAGTGATTATTAACTGCAGATAACGTTTAAACACAAATTCTTATTCGAAAGGACATCTCCAAAAGCCTATAAATAGAAGCCTAAGGTCTTCTTTCAAGAGGATCTGAAATTGAGAAGGCGAGGTGCTGTCAAATTGTCCAGTTAACCACGAATTTCATAGGAGAGTCATCAGATCTTGGCGAACACTTTCATAAAGAAATCCCTTCGAAAGGTTTATGATTCTTTCCCCTTCTTTCCTCCGGATTAAACTTGGTTTTAATCTCGAGAAGAGGCACAATCTCGCTTGGTCGTGATTGTCACTTCCGCAATTGTTTCCTTCGTGAAACAAGAGCGTAGTTATACTATCAATCGGGTTGATCTGCGGTGGTCCACGGACTAACGCGTCCCCGGCACAGGCAAGATCCCACGCAAAGCAGTGGGAGATAAACTACTGCTGCGTTTTGTTTGTTAAAGTTGTAATCTTTATTTTTCGTTGTAAGAAGGTCTTATAAAAAGATCAACTTTTCTTTCATTTTGAACTTGTAATCGATAAACGGTGTAACAGGTTTGAAAGCAATGAAAAAGACAACTTTTGACACAAACACCTAATACCCTACTTCTTCCTTGTTCTCCTCTTCTTAAAGCTAAGTCCCTCACTTGCTTTTCCCCCTCAATGTTGTCATAAACGCATAAACCATATTGCCTCCTCACCCCTTTCCAAAACCATAACTACTTTTTTCTTCCTCCTCCTCCACATCCTCTACCCTTTCCCCTCTGTTCCCTCCTTCACTGCCTTCATCTCCGACTCTGCCCAAACTCTCGCCTCCATCTCTCCCTCTCCGCCTTCATCTCCATGCTCTGCTCCCTCGTCCGTCCTAACGATTTCACTATCCCCTTTATCGTCTAGTCCTTGGCTTCCCTCTCTAACCCTTTCATTGGTTCCCAAATTTATTATTTATCTATTAAGATGGGTCTCATTAATGATGTCTATGTTGCTTCTGCTACTAAGAACATGTACTTTAAGCCCGAATAGGAGTTGGATGTAAAAAAAGATATTTAATAAAATACCACACAAAAATGTTATTACATGGAGCTCTGCATTGCTACTGAAGCCTAAATTTATCAAAAGAAGGAGCTCAAATTTCTATGGTATTGTTGGTTTACTTTGTTGGTCGTTCATAGGATACGAGAGATATTGTTGAGAGGATTAATCTTGCTTTAAATTTTATTTTAAAGATTCTATTTTGTTGGCTTGGAAATTATATGTAGTTTGTACATAATGCTTTGATAATTGAGAAATAAAAGTTTACATATAAAAATATTCATTTGAATTAATGGATGTATAGTGATTATTTACAAACACTAGAATTTTCAGATTTTGGTTGAAAATTAGAAATTTTAGGAAGGTGTTAGAAGACTATGGTGTAATGTTTTGTGTTTTCTCCTTTTTGAGAGGGAAATGTTAAACTTGTTCGTATATAGCTAAACATGTTGACTATATCATTGTTGTTTACGTTTGGAAGTACCTGTTAAAATTCTAGCATATCAGTTTAAATTGGGTCATATCTATTAACTATATCAAGTACATGTTAAGCTTATATTATAACAGCGAGTGTTATGAAATATACCTTAATTTTGGTTTTAATGTTTATAATTGTAGTGTGTATTTTACTAATTTTAAGTGTTAAGTTACTTTTACTAATAGTACTGTTAAGCATTTAAAAAGAGTTATGAGTCAGTCCTTTGTTCCATACTAGATTATCAATATCTGTTCAATATACTTTTTATCTATTAATTATATCAAATATCTGTTAACTATATCAAGTATCTATTAATAATATTCAGTACATGTTAACTATATTGGGTATCTATTAACTATATCTATTATATATTAGCTATATCAAGTATTTGTTAGCTATATCTAGAATATGTTAACTATATCAAGTATCTGTTAACTATATCTAGTATCTGTTAACTCTATCCAGTATAATATTAACTATATCATGTACCTATTAAACTTTGTATATTCCTGTTTAATATCAAGTAATTGTTAACTATATCATGTGTCTATTTAATATATTCAATACATGTGAAATAGGGGCTCGGTTGTCCTTAACTCTTAAATTGTTAAAATTTGATTTTGTTTGTTTGATTTTTTAAATCTCATAAACTTAACGTATAATTGATATTGTTAACATCTATATAAGGTTTGCGTTTACATTTAGTTATTCTTAATTTTTAGTCATAATCACCAATAAAACATCCAAAAATAATAATAACTCCTACCTTAAAAGCAGAATATTTGCAAAATACAACAAAGGATCAAATTAAGAGCAATCTATTTATTCCTGCCATTAACTAAAGAAAGATATCCCCTTGAAACAAATGCAGAATATATACAAAATACAACACAAAATTGATAATACAAAGTTATTTTTCTCCCTTCAGATAAGTCCAAAATACCCAGTGATCAACTGCATAACATTAACAACAAAGGCATTATCCCAAAATTTTGGAGAGATGATCAACTACTACACACTAGACTAGTTATATTATTCACTTGATCAATTTATTACATCCTTCTAAAATTTTTTTAACAGAAATTTCACATTTTCATACAACATCCCAATACTCAAAGTTTATCAGACTATTTAAATTATACTAGTTAACATTAAAACATAACTTACAAACATAATAAGGCATGAATCTTCATTTATTTAACCCATAAACCCTCAAGCTGAATGTTCATCTTTGCATTAACCTCAGACGTAAACTTTAGGGGAAGCATGTGGAAGACATCCCTACACAATCCACAAATCATAGTAGTAACAGCTTTCTTGTGGTCGATTCCTCTCTGGTGGAAATAGAGAAGCTGGTCTTCACCGATTTTTTGAGGTAGTTGCCTCATGCTCTTCACAAGCTGAGGGGTTCCTAACTTGAAAAGTTGTTTAAAATGTTAATTGTTCAAAATTGAAAATAATGCTAACAGTTTTTTAATTTAAAGCAGGTGTAGAATAAATACCTAGGCTTAAAATATAAAAAACTATTTTTTTTAATAGCATGCAGTAGATTAGCTATATAGAGATGATGATCTCAGCCATCATGCAGAAGAGTTCCAAGGAGAAGAGAGGGTGATCAAGAGAGTAGAAGTTGGCAGTAAGCTCGGAGGAGGAGATATTGTCATCGATGTTGGAGTCAAACTAGTTGAAGATGTGCTCAAGGTTGGTATTGGCTGAGGGGGAGGTGAGAGAGGGAGACAACAAGGTTGAAGGGTGCACTTTGTCGCGTGTAAGCGTCTAAAAATACCTATAAGTTCCCGTATACGGCTCAAGATGAAGAGGAGGCGATGAATGTCATCATCCAGGTTGAGAAGGTTTACCCGAGCGACCCACGTATTCATCGGCCGCTGTCAAGTGGCCCATACGCTCGATGGCCACCGGAACGGCGAACCAAACATCCCGTACGCTCAATGGCCACCGGAACGGCGAACCAAACGTCCGGTGCGCTCACCGACAATTCCGCACACTCACCACCCAGTTCCAAGCATCCCATGTACTCACCAGCCGCCGTCAAGCGATCCGCGTGTTCGTAAAATATGCGAAGCGAATCGAGGAAGTGTACCGGTCGGCGAAACAATGAAAATACACATAAACAACGGAACGAGTCAAACCTAAGAAAAACCAAGAAAGCCTCTGGCGGCCGGATCGCGTCAAAACGATCCGGTCGAGCCAGTGGCTCGGCCATGGGCCAAG
>NC_033799.1:24217985-24356405 GCF_001876935.1 Asparagus officinalis | reverse complement strand
GGCTAGAATCAGTTTGTTTCGGTTCTTTTCATGGATTCTTTTGGGATTTGTGTGTTCCTGGACGTTCCAACTGATCTGATACTGTGATTATATAGTTGTGAACTGAAGATAAAGAGAAATCCATCATTCTCATCCAAATAACTGCGTCTGAGGCCTATAAATATGAGCCAAATGCCTCTATTTTGTTGATCTGGAAATCAAGAGGACGAAGTGATGCTGGATTGAGGAGTGGAGCACGAATTTCAGAGAGATCTTAGCGAAGTTTTCTCCATAATCAAAGTAAGAGTTCGAGAGATCCGAAACTTGTTTCATCCCCTATTCCTCCAGATTGATGCTTGGTCTTAAATCTCGAGAAGAGCCGTGATTTTGCTTGGTCAAAATCACCGCTGTTGCAATCACTTCCTTCGTGAAGTGAAAGCATTGATTATCCAACTTCTGCTAACCGGATCTGATCCGTAGGTGGTCCACGGAAAACTCTGGCACTGGCAACGATCCCGCACAAGCAATATGCGATAAACATCTATTGCATGTAGTTTGAGAGAAAATTATAATTTTTGATTTAAAGTCTTATAAAAAGGCTATTTATTTTCTTGTTCGAGTTTGTTGTAAACGTTCAAAGTTGTAATGGACTCATCAAAGAAATCAATTTTCTGATCAAACACGCTGGCGACCACAGTGGGAGCCGATAGCCTTTCTGCAAAGGCTGATGTGTCGTAACCTCGGATTCTCATCCCGGTTGAAGAAGAGGTCGAATATGAGTTCGACAAGCAGAAGTATGAGGAGTATTTGTCCTCCCCCTCCAGATCCACCTCTCCTCGCAAGTCCAGGAAGGTTCGCTGGTCTTCGGATTTGAAGACCCAAAAAGAAGAATAACCCAGCACACTAAGCTGCAAAAACAAATCCGTGCTCGCAACGATCTACACCAAGGGCATCCAACGAGCGCCGACAGCAAAACAAAAAAAAAAAAAAAAAAAGACAGTCTCACCGCATCACAACGAAGCCAAAAAAAATTTGACGCCGCAGATCTGAACTCCTTGAGCGAGGAGTTGACTACTGATAACGTGCCCATTCTATCAAAGAGAGCACGTCAGAGACGGCGACAACGCCTTGCGCGCCAGCTTGCCAAGGTCTTAGAACCAGTTGATGGAATCCGCTATGAAGAGGACCTGAAGTCCAGAAGGCGCTAAGCACTGCAACAGCGGGCAGCCAACTCCTCCAACTCAACCACGAATGAATGGATCCGCGTCAAAAGGACGCGTTCAACTCTTGAAGAACGGATCCAGAAACGCCGGGCGTTACTCGCGCATGCGCGAGCTCTGATGCAAGAAGCACAGAAATTGAAACAAGAAGAAGTGGTCAAGAAGCCACCAAGATCACGTCGACTCTGGAGGCTAAAGTCCAAACTGGCATAAAAAACAACCCAAATGGTGCCCGAAGGCATCAAAAAACCCAGAAAACCAGTTGCTGGCTCGGTCAGAACCGAGCCACCAAATGGTGGCTCAGCCAAAGCCGAGCCACCAAAGGGTGGTTCGGACAAATCTCGGACTGGTTCGGTCCGTTTTGCTGCTGGTTCACTTCCTACAGTCCCGTCTGAGTTTCCGACGGCTTCTATTGCTGTTCCATCAAGTTCCACACCTCTGGTGGAGATCCGCGACAGTGTAGATTTATCCCATTTTAAGATAACCATCAAAGATCGCATTGGCCCATCACACGATGATCGAGGCAAAGCTCTAGTTAAAGACCGCTCAAGCCCGTTGAACGGATCTCGAGCAGTTTTTCAGGTTGGAGATCGTGATCGTCCTCCTAAGCAGTGGAGGAGAATGCATAATGGGAAAAGTCCTATAACTGACTGTATTGGACTGCGTATCGCAGTCCAGGAGCCTGTTGAAATCCTACGTTCACGAAAACATAGCCTCAGACATGCGACTCCTGAAGACACTAACAAAGTGTTGAATTCCCAAAAGAGAACGTACTCGTCAGATGAGGACGGTACACCTAGGGACTCGTGTCAACACACGATGGGTTGCTCCGATCATCGGACCGATGAGTTGTACTATCGGGCC
The DNA here is from genome assembly GCF_001876935.1 of Asparagus officinalis. NCBI lineage: Eukaryota > Viridiplantae > Streptophyta > Magnoliopsida > Asparagales > Asparagaceae > Asparagus > Asparagus officinalis. The sequence continues at coordinate 24,354,342 of NC_033799.1, read as the reverse complement.
CGAGGTACGAACAGGTCTCGAAGAAGGAATAATCAAGAACCGGACTCCTATTGTCCGTGTTCCAAAATTATTAAGGCGATGTTGTCAGAATGTTGCTGTTCCAAGGCCGTCCCGGAGAGAGTTTCAGTATTTGAAAGAATCTCCACCAGAATGCCTGAATCCAAACCAAGGCGTTTCCGCAAGAAGAGAGCTACTCCTTAAGATGATGAATTTCCAGAAGTATCTGTTAATATGACTGGTAGAGGAAAGTCAGCACGACTCTTTAGACCTGACCAGTTTTTAGAAGTATCCCAACGAATAACTCGATTACAATCAGGAACCAGCAGACGAAAAAATTATCAGAGGATACAAAGGGGACTACCCTCAGATGACAAAATGTCAGATGCTTGCTCAGCAATGGCTTCCGATGATACGGCATCAAGCACAGAACAATCCTATGAGTCGCTCATGATTAACACAGAGCAGATGAATAAAATTCTTGAGGATGCTTTAACTAAGCAGAGTGAAAATTTCAAATTTGAAATGGAAATGGCTATGCAGCAAATGAGGGAGATGCATGACCAGCAAATCGCGGTACTGACAAATCAGCAGGGTGAGTCTAGCCGTTAAAATAATCCTAACCAAGTTGATAATGATTAAGAAGTGGAGGAGAATGCCAACATGAACACCCCTCCCGTCGACAACAATACTGAGGTGGTCCCTCGGATGATAACAATACGAAGGAGGACCACGTTGCCTCTCCTCAAAATCGCCCGAAGAAAGATACGAGCGAGGATAAGAAGATGAGGGATTTGGAGAGCAAAATCAATACGTTGATGAGTGCTCAGGAAGTAAAAAGGTCCGGAATACCGTGCCCATACCCAAGAGAGTGGGAGTCAATCCCGTATCAGGCAAAGTTCAATTTAATCAACTTCACGCCGTTTGATGGAAAGGGTTCCCCCACTCAGCATTTAATATACTTCAAGTCTCACTTGGGGATAATCTCCAAGAATGAACCTCTGATGGTACGGTCATTCGTCGACACTCTTCACAGAGCTGCTTTCGATTGGTATCGCCGCCTTAAGTCGGGGAGTATTAACAGTTAGGATGACATGGAGGATATGTTTCTCACGAATTTCTTCGATGATGACACTGAGGTATCAATCGGAACATTATTTAATGAGAAACAAAAGGACGGAGAGTTGGTTAAAAATTTTATCAAACGATTTCGGAACAAAGTTATGAATTCTAGGGGTCCGATCAGTGAGGACTTCATCTTGGAAACCTGCCATAACAATCTTTCGTTGGATATCCTCAAAGCTATGGGAATGGCACCATCCAAGACCTGGAAGGATTTGAAGGTCTGAGGAGAACGAACCGAACGTTTCCTTAAGAGAAAAAAGGCCGAAAGAGGTCAAACGATGACAAATGCTCCACAACAGAATTTTGTCCCTAAGGGTAAAGGAAAAGCACAAGCGAATGTAGTGGACACAAACCAAACATTCAAAGTGCAATCGCAACCACAACAACAACAGCAAAAGGTGCCTCAACAGTCATGGTGGCAACATCAGCCTAAAAAACAGAAGACTTCAAAACCGAAATTTCCAAAGGTGTACTCTTTTAAAGAAGACGAAGTCCCCGATATTTTTAAATACCTTGTAGAGAATAACAAGATCAAGTTGCCTCCGATCCAAGATCAAGAAGACTCTAAGAGGGTTAATGACCCAAAGTATTGCCACCACCCTACCAAGTCATGTTACGCCCTCAAAAACAAAATCCAAGCTTTGATCGATGTAGGGGTTATTACCATGAAGCAACCTAAAGAGAAGAAGGTGGGTGCGAATGCAGTGTCAATCAGCTTCGGATCTGTCCTTTTGAACTGGTTTCAGCCCGAGCCTGTGATAAAAGTGGCGATAAAGATTGTTAACGACGATCCTCACAAATAACGTCAGAAAGGACTTGTGCCACACACAGCTCCGAATGGTGAAATTCTCTGGGTTCATCCCGATCTGATCGAAGATGAGCAGTGGCTTGGATCGTCATCCAAGAGGGAATCAAAAGGAAAAAGGAAGTCCTGCTATGGAGCCTCTGCCATTCCAGGAGAAGATGACGAAAGAATTCCTACTTTCCCTCTCTCTGAAGATGAGCAAGAAGTATTTGCAATCCAGAGCGGAAATGAATATCACTTCAAGTATCCAGATGCTTCCGAGCAATTGGCTAAGTAGGGGGTAACCAAAACCGTTTCCACCAAGATATTAGCAGAAATGGGAGTTGTCACAACTCCTCCAGCACCTGTAGTTGCGGAGAAGACCCAAAAAAAGCAAAAAGGGAAAGAACCCTTATACCAAGAGGGTCAGAACCCGAAGTAGTCTCGATTCAATCAACCAATTGGGAGAGACAAACCGGGAAGCTCGAGCGCTCCACCCCATTTCGATATTATGACGCAATTAGCCAATATACCGGCTTGAATAACTCTATATAAGCTATTACGTCTATCGAAAGACACGAGGGAAGCTTTGCAAGAAGCCTTGACAAATTCTGACGTTTTCCTGACTCAAATCAAGCCGTCTCCTGAAGAACCAGAGCCGTCAGTCCAATATTGCAACCTCGCGACACACCACTTCCCTTGCATTTCTTTCACTAAAGAAGACATGCAGACGAAGAATTCAAAGCATGACTGGCCCCTGTATTTTACCGGGTACAGTGGCTCCAGCGTTGTCAACCGGATCCAAGTTGATCCGATTTCCGCTGTCTGCATCATGCCGCTCCGATTGATGTATAGTCTCGGAATACCAGCTAGTAAGCTAGCCTCCACGGGTACTACGATCTACGGGTTCAACACCAGTGGGTCCAGACCATTAGGAAAAATCCGAGTAAAGTGCCAGATCGAAGATTTGAAGTCAGAAGTCACATGTTATGTGATCGACGTGGAAACTTCTTATAACTTACTGATAATCACATTTTATTATAGTTTTATACCCTCATTATCTATTTTATATGAATAAATATACAACTAATAATTGTTTTTATCTTTAATTGCAGGTTAATGAAGAATAAATCTCAAAACTCTCATCTCTCAACAAAAAGCCCTTGATTTATTGAAGAAATGAAGCCCATGGAAGCAAACAATTTCTTTCAATATTCAATGAAGTGTTGAAGCCCAAATGAAGAAAAAATGCCAAAGCCCAAAAAAAGCTCATTGGAAAATCAATTTCAAAATTATCCAAAAGCCCAGAATCAAGCCGAGTAGCCTGTAGAAGCCGGAGAAAATCAAAAATCCAATATGAAAAGAAATCATATTCAAAATGGTTGGCCACAAAGAAACGACGATATCTCCTAATCCGGAAGGCGGAATTTAACATATAATATATGAAAATCGCCTATCTCGACGAGACGAAGCTATCTGTGAAATCAGAATTTGGATATAGTAGGTATCGATGTAGGCATCGATGTGGGCATCGATGCTGGCATCGATAATAGCATCGATGCTAGCATCGATACTAGCATCGATGCCTGCATCGATGCCAGTTTACTGTAGCGCGAGTCAATGGCTGATTTTGCTTTTCTTGGGGCTCAAGTTTGATCCAATGGCTCTCATTCACTGATGTTTACTATAAATAGGGATAGAGAGTGAGAGGTTAGAGGTGTGAAAATTTTTTGTAACTCCTTTTGGAGAGGAGGGTTACTCTTAATTGAGAAGACCTTCCAAATTTATAACTTTTTGTTACAATTAATAAAATAAATTTTTCACCACTTTAAATTTTTCTCTTCTTCTCGTTGTTGGATGATGAAGATGAAGATGAAGATGGAGATTAATTTGATGGTTTGTTTTTCTTATTTCTCTTTTATTGCTTATTAGTTTAGATTTATTTTTATGCTTGTAATTAGATTTTATTTTCTTGTTTAAATAGCCAAGAGGCTAGAACCCTCTTGCCTTAGATTTATTTCATGCTTATAGATTAGATTTATTTCATGCTTATAGAGTAGATTTATTTTCTTGCATTTAATTCTTATAATTTATTTTGTAGTTTAGATTTTGCAATTTATTTTGTAGTTAGATTTTAATTTTTTACACTATTCACATTGAGGCTAGAACCCTCTTGGGTTTAGTTTTTTTTTTGTTCATTTTTATTTTTTTTAATTCGCCTTTAGGCTAGAACCCTCTAGGGAATCACCTTTTTCTAAGAAGTGGATTTAATTTTAGATTATCCATATCTTTAATTGAATACGCTATCTTTACATTCTTGATTTTTATTTGTTCTTGATTTTTCCTTCTTGCCTTGTTGATCACATTTATATTATCACTTCCACTCTCAAATATATTCATTTACACAATTATTTTCATAATATATTCATTTACACAATTATTTTCATTCTCTCCATCTCTCCACAATCACATTCACTCATCACTCCTATCTGTCACGCACACAACATAAGAACCGATTTTATATTTTCTCCTACAAAATACCTTCCTCGTGGATCGATATCTTTATACTATAACTTGACACGGTTATGCACTTGCAACATTTTTGCTACATGTTTATGCCGCATCACTTACTGTTGGGTCGACCATGGATCCACGGTAATGTTATAGTCCCATCTACCCTTCATCAATGTCTCAAATATGTGGACACCAATAACAAAGTCAAGACGGTGGTAGCGGATAAGCAACCGTTTAAGGGATTGGAAAATTATTTTACCGACTCCCTTCTTTACGGTGCCGAATCCGATATTGAACCATCAGCCCAAGGTACGGACAGTGAGGAAGAGGCCGATACCGAAGTGGGTTTGATTATGATGGCGGTTTTGTACTTAATGATATTGTACCCATTGTAATCAATCTTGACGATAAAGAATCATCAGAAAGTAGTTGTAATTGGCAACTTACCGAAGAAATAGCAATAAATGATGATTTAGAGTACTCGTTATGTCTTGATAACATTATGAAAGAGTTATATGATGACCCTAACTTGTATGTACCACTTCGATCATCTTGCATGACGAAGAAACATGTTCAGGATTCGTTCGGAACGACACTTGCCATTCCTGCAAAGACAGAGGGTGAAAAGGAAGTTATCTATGGTAAAGGAAGAGAATCTTCGATACCCGATCACTTTTTGGAAGAAGATAACGATGATGATAAACCTGCCCCTCATCTATTCAGGTATGACACAAAAGCGCGTAATCTCATGGAGAGATACAGATATGACTTCGTACTCGGGAAAGGTCTTTGTTTCGGTCGAGGTCCGCGAGTTTCACCTCGTATGGCCTACGTACCAAAAGGAAAGCCCGATGACTATTATAGCCACCGAAGAGGTTTGAGCTATGTTTCCTCATCCGATGACGAATGTTACTGGCAAGTCATTGATCAAATTGCTAATAAGGGTAAAGACGGATATTCTTCCGATTCTTCAGCCTGGGACTCTGACGCTAGTCTTGGGGAAATGTTCAAAAGGCTAATGTCAAATATGGCTACAGTCGACCCTGTCACAATAGAGGAAGATGATCAAATGCCAACTTGGAAAGACCCTTGGTTTCATCACTTGAATATGTAGTACGGTGATAGATTTGAGCAAAGGGCCCGATGACTATTATAGCCACCGAAGAGGTTTGAGCTATGTTTCCTCATCCGATGACGAATGTTACTGGCAAGTCATTGATCAAATTGCTAATAAGGGTAAAGACGGATATTCTTCCGATTCTTCAGCCTGGGACTCTGACGCTAGTCTTGGGGAAATGTTCAAAAGGCTAATGTCAAATATGGCTACAGTCGACCCTGTCACAATAGAGGAAGATGATCAAATGCCAACTTGGAAAGACCCTTGGTTTCATCACTTGAATATGTAGTACGGTGATAGATTTGAGCAAAGGGAACCCCCTACCAAAGATCAAGTAGTCCAGGTGAATATGGGTAATGAGGATAATCCAAAGCCAATATTCATTTGTGACAGCCTCCCGCCAGATGAGAAAGAAGACTTGATCTCTCTTATTAGGGAATACATCGATGTTTTCGCCTGGAATTACGAGGATATGCCAGGACTCGATCCAAACGTGGAAATGCATCGCCTCAATATTAAACCGGATGTCAAACCCATCAAACAACAACAAAGACGGTTTCGTCTGTAAATTATAGAGTCAATCGAGTCCGAGGTTAAAAAGCTTATCGACTCGGGTTTTATCAGGGAGGAGCAACATCCCGAATGGCTTGCCAATATTGTCCCGGTCCTTAAGAAGAACGGGAAAATCAGGATTTGTATCGACTTTAGAGACCTTAACACTGCCTGCCCAAAAGATGATTTCCCTCTTCCCATCATAGATGTTATCATCGACAATACATGTGGATTCGAGAGGATGTCCTTCATGGATGGATTTTCTGGTTATAATCAGATAAAGATGCACCCAGATGATGAAAAGCATACCGCGTTTAGAACACCCCTCGGTGTTTTCTGTTGCACGGTTATGCCCTTCGGCTTAAAGAACGCAGCTGCCACCTATCAGAGAGCTATGTCAAAGATTTTTCAAGAGCATCTTCGAAAGACTGTCGAATACTACGTGGATGATTTAGTCGTGAAAAGCCGTGACAAAAATGATCACATCAAGGATTTGAAGACAATGTTCGATCTGACGCGGACTCATCAATTAAAGATGAATCCTACCAAATCTTTTCTCGGAATGTCCAGCGGTAAATTCCTTGGATTCATCGTCACCACTAAGGGTATTCACATTGACCCTGACAAAGTGAAGGCAATTAACAAGCTACAACCCCCGAGAAACCTTAAGGAACTCAGAGAATTACAAGGACGGTTGGCTTATATCCGTCGTTTCATTTCAAACCTTTTGGAAAAATGTCAACCATTCTCCAAGCTTACAAAGAAAGGTGTATCATTTATATGGGATGATGCTTGCCAAAAAGCGTTCGAAGATATTAAAGAATATCTCTCAAAACCTCCAGTGCTCGTTGCACCGAAGTCGGGCAAACCGTTCTTGATTTATGTCAAGGCGACGAGCCATTCGTTAAGTGCATTACTTACACAAGATGACGATAATGGTCACGAACAGGCAGTATATTACTTGAGTCGGACCCTTGTGGGTGCCGAATCTCGATATCCAATGATCGAAAGTGAGTGTCTCGCCTTAGTATTCGCTATCCAAAAGATGAGACACTACTTGGTTAGGCAGACTATCTACGTCATCTCCAATGTTAACCCAATCAGAATATTCATGACACAACCTGCTTTCATGAATTGGCGGTTAGCGAAATGTTTTACTTCTGTCCCAATACGATCTACATTTTAAACAACAAAAGTCGGTCAAGGGACATGCTATTTGTGATCTCCTGGCAGCTAACCCGACTACGGATACCGCCGAGGTATACGACGATCTGCCGGATGAAACCCACGAAGTTAACATAACTTCCCATCAACAGGTGTGGTGTTTGTACTTCGATGGTGCTTCTCGAGCAACTAATGTAGCAAGTGCCCCTGGATGTTCTAAGATTTCTTCCGGAGTTGGAGTTGTCTTAGTTTCCTGGGAAAACATGTGATGCCTCGAGCTTACTCGCTGACCGAGCCATGCTCGAATAACGTAGTCGAGTATAATGCGCTATTTATTAGACTCAGCTTTGCTAAAGAGCTGGGGGTCGAATACCTCGAAGCTTTCGATGACTCTCAACTGATAGTTAAATAAGCTCAGGGAGAATATGAGGTCAGAAATCAAGATTTGATACCATATCATAAAGTGACCATTGAGATGACAGAATCGTTTGAAGGATTCTTTATCGAATACATTCCATGCTTACAAAACGCGTACGCAGATGCGCTGGCAGCATTAGCCGTGTCCCTGGCGCAGCCTCCCGAAATGGAACAGTTCGTTACGGTGAGAACTTACCAACTCTTCGTGCCAATCTATGATAATGATGACAAGGAAGTGGATATTAAAGAAGTACATTCAACTCAAGTTGAGTTCGAACCCCGAGATTGGCGTTTTCCTATCATAGACTACGTCCTGCACGGGATTTTACCGGAAGATGCGAAGGAAGGAGATTCGATCCGACAGAGAGCATCGAGATTCTACTACAGCACGGAGAGTCGAACGCTATATCGTAGGGGGTACGATGGGTTACTACTACGTTGTTTGTCGACTAAAGAAGCGGAAGAAGTCCTTAAAGAGACGCACGAAGGAGTTTACGGCGCACACCAACCAGGTCCCAAACTTTATGACCGCATCAGAAGAATGAGATATTTCTAGCCCACCATGATCAAGGATGTGGTTGCATATGCCCGAAAGTGTCACGCGTGTCAAGTGCACGCGAATTATATGCACCAACCCCCTGAGCATCTGCATCCTTCGGCTACATCATGGCCTTTTAAGACTTGGGGAATGGATATTGTTGGTCCTATAAATCCCCCGTCAGTCAAAGGTGATCGATTCATTCTAGCAATTACTGATTATTTCTCCAAATGGGCTGAAGCGATTCCGCTCAAAGAAGTGAAGACGAACAACGTCGTTGCGTTCATTAAGCACCACATTATCTACTGGTATGGTGTCCCAAGGCGAATCATACATGACAACGGTCCTCAGTTCTTCAGTAATGCATTCATAAGATTTTGCGAGAAGTTTAAATTTCAAGACGTCTCGTCAACAGCTTATAATCCCACAGCAAACGGATTAGCTGAAGCCTTTAACAAGACTATCATCAAACTTTTATCAAAACTCGTGTAGACTAACAAACGAGATTGGGATGATAAACTTGGCAAAGCGCTATGGGCCTACCGCACAACAGTTCACACGCCTACTGACGCAACCCCGTATTCTTTGGTGTACGGGTGTGAAACCATCCTTTTGTTGGAAATACAAATTCCATCTCTTCGAATCGCTCTCGCAACCCAGATGACGACCGAAGAACAACATCAGAAATGTCTCGTAGAACTCGAAATGCTCGATGAGAAATGCTTAGAAGCTCAACAGCACATTAAATTCTACCAAGCCAGAATTTCTCGAGCTTTCGACAAGATGGTTCGACAACAGAGTTTTAAAGAAAGAGATTTAGTCTTAACCAAATGACGGCCAATGATCCTTAATTCCAAAAAGAAAGACAAATTTGAACCCAAATGGGAAGGGCCATTCGTAGTAGAGACAGTCTACTCAAGTGGCGCATATCGCCTTATTACCAAGGAAGGCGACCGGTTTATGATGCTGATAAAAAGCAAGTTCCTGAAAAAAATACTACCCTTAGTATATTCAGGATAACCAATGTATCGGGAAGTTCCCAGAAGAATATCGCATGTGGTATTCTTAGGGATAACCCAGTTGTTAGGGGTGTCCAAAAAGCCCGCCAGCCCGGGCCCGGCCCGGGCCCGGTCATGTATAATATGTCATATGTGTGTATATATATACTCTCTCTTAGTATATAAGTATATATAAGTATACTCTCTCTTATGTAAGTATATATAAGTATACTTTCTCTTATATAAGTATATATAAGAATACTCTCTCTTATATATGTATAATGTATGTATGTATGTATGTATATACTCTCTCTCTTAGTATATATGTATATATAAGTATACTCTCTCTTATATATGTATACTCTCTCTTATATAAGTATATATAAGTATACACTCTCTTATATATGTATAACTCTCTTATATATGTATAATATATGTGTGTATATATATATATATACTAATATACTCTCTCTCTTAGTATATATAAGTATACTCTCTCTTATATATGTATAATATGTGTGTGTGTGTGTGTGTGTACTCTCTCTCTCTCTTAGTATATAAGTATATATAAGTATAGTATATTACAACGGCTACTTCTTCCCCATTGGCCCAACGGGCAACGGCTACTTATGTGATTCTCTCTCTCTCTCAAGTTATAACTTATAAATATATACAATATATTTACATATAATATATGTATATATAATATATAATTACATAATAATTTGTAAGTATATACTAATACAAAATTATATAAAATATAATAATACTAAACTAATTTTTAGTATTTTTTATAAAAAAAAAGAAAAGAAAAGAAATTTAAAAAAAACCTAGTTGGGATGTACTTATCTATTGTGATGCGATGAATTCCAAAATAAATTTATACTTGTAATTTTGAAATGTTTATAATTATTATAAAGAATTATTTTTAATAATTTTTGTATTATTAATCTTATGTTATTTTTAAGTGATTAATAAAATTTATTATTTAATTAATTTTTGTCTTTTTGTATAATTTAAAATTTATATAAATTTAAAAAAATGATAAAAAAAAAAAAAAATAAACCTGGCCGGCAGGGTACCCGGTCGGCAGCGTCCGGCGCTTCCGGTTTTGCCCGGACGGCCCGGACCCGGAAATCGGAGAGATAGGCCTACCAGTTGTTATGAAGTAATGAATAAGAAATCCACACTTGGACTCCGAATGTATTCAAAGTTAAAACGTATTATATTGTTGATATCGAATTCACCAATTCTCATGAATTCTTTTACTGCGGAGAGATTTGACCTTTTTGACAGATCAATCTTTCCTCGCAAAATCCCTCACTGATCAAGTCAATTGACGGTGGGCCCACCAAAATTTCTATCCGCCAATTCATGGTAATTTTCAAAGCTTGACGTGTTAAGTCCTGATCACTTAACATCAAAATCCTCCATCGAGTGGCTAGTACAAGCCGGTATTTCTACTGCTACCTGTATTCCATTCTCTTTGCTTTCAGGTCAAACCTATAAAAGTTAGCGCCAAATCCAGATTCTCCTCTCGATTCCTTCCATGAACGAGAGGTCCACTTTCAATTTGAGCAATCAAACCTATAAAAGTTAGGATTATCTCCAACCTCACTTAGTCAAACCTGCAGATAGTTAGGACTAAGATCGAGTCATCCATTTCGATAAACGAAAGACTTTTATCTTTTTCTTTTTAGCCAAACCTATAAAAGTTAGGGTCGAAATTAGAATTTCCCCTCAATAATTGAGGAACTCTTTTCTTGGATCAAGCAACCAATCCTATAAAAGTTAGGGTTGCTTGAATATTTCCGATTCTCGGAGTGGAGATCCCACTCCTACTTTTATCTTTCCGGATTCTGGGGGTGGGATCCTACCTTGAGTTTCCTTTCCAACTGGAGACAGAATATAAAATTTTTTCTCTTTTATTTTTGGGTTCGTCTTTACCCTAAACAAGACTTGGGGACAAAATATAAAATTCTTTCTCTCTAGCATCGGGTTTGTCTTTACCCTGAGAAAAAACACAATTCTCAACTTCAAATCCGTGCACTTCATGCACGGGGAATTTTATCTCGACTCCTAAATAGAGATAAGCATGCGCCTAACACGCGTAGCCGTTTTAGTCTTTCACCGAGTGAAAAAGACACCAGAATCTAAATCTGGGGACTTTTATCCCGAATCCTAAGTAGGGATGAGTCAGCGCCTAATACGCGTTGCCGGGTCCCATATTACCATAAAAATGGTGAAGCCTATGTATTCAAAGTCATAACATCAAGTCTGAGTGAGTTAATGCTCTTAGCACAATGTTACATGCGGAACGGACCAAAACAATCCGCGTGCTAGCCCAATTCAAACGGTAATCAGTAAAGGCACATCAAACCCGTTGATGACTGAGGGTTTGCCAAAAATTCTATAAATATTATGGTTGGTTATTCCAAATAGAATAAGACATCATAATAAAAGAAGTATAAAAAAAAGAGAAATATCTTCTATTAATGAAAATTGAGTTTGCAGGTACAAAAGTCACAGTCAATCTACATGAAGCTTATGACTAAGAACTTGTTGCTCTAGCTTTGACAACTCTTCCACATAAGCTTGCTCGAGCTCACCCTGCAACGTAGCCTTCATGGATTCTTCGTTAGCAGCTAACATCCTTGCAGTCTCTTCTTTTGCCTTGGTCAGCTCCTGTTTCGAGAGTTCTAACTCCTTAGACACCATCTCTCGACCGCGCTCTTCATCAACCCTTGCCACTTCTAAAATCTCCCAAGCCACTTCTTCCGCTTGAAGCTCTTGTTGAAGTCACGCTATCTTGCTAGCATTTAATACGAGGGAGGGCTTGATATTGTGCAGAATTTATAATTTGTCGTCAAGGACGGTCTTCATCTGTTCTACTTTACTTTGACGCATTTGGACCTCAGGTCCAACCGATGCCTGGGTGTCGCGCTACGTTCGCAATCGAGATTCCATCTGAGCAGCTATATATGAAGGATCACCTGTATCTCGAAGCGCTCGGAGTTTTTGAAAATCACGCTCCAGACGATTCAAGTCATCAGCAATAGCTTGCGCCAAGCGTAGCGATCCGATTTTCTCTATTAAGGCTAATCTAAGATCAAGGAGTGGCCTGAATTGATGAAAAGATGTCCCACTATGGAGAAGTTTGTCAATCACCTTGCCCACGAAGGTAAAAGAGCTGCTAACTTCCATACAAAGGACAATCTGGTTTGGATTGTCATCTAAAAATAGCGCTTTGACAAGATCGTGAAGTCGGGACGGAATCTCTGTAAGAAAAATAGGAATCAAATATTTCAGAATATTAACTCGAATATCTCCAAGTTTCGGGGGAAGCTTACCAGTACCGACGGAAGTTTCCTCAGCTGGAGTTCCATCACTTGATTCCATCTGTCCGGCCTCATGAACTGGTGGAGGCGCTGCAAAAGCAACAGCCGTCGATGTATCAACTTTTTCGGTTGGTCCGACGACTTGTTCAACCGGATTAGTCCCAGCACCTGCGATGGTCATCTCAATTGTTAAGAGTGGGAGATGAGTCGAAGTAATCGACAAATGATCTTGTGCAATAATTCTTGCCGCTTGCGGAAAGTCGGGACCCTTAGAAGCGTCAGATATCTCAACGTTGATGTTTGTACCAATCTCAATGACTGGTCCTGCAAGTGAAACTCCTCTATAGTTAAGTAAATTCGAGATAGGAATAACTATTGTAGAGGAGTAAAATTTATTCCTGCAGAGGAGCCAGACTCAGCAGATACTTCGACGGTATCATGACAAACTTGCTCCGACAACATATCGTTAGATACCAAAGGATCTGATATCGGATCGGATGGATGGTCGTCCGACGTCTCAAAAGTAATATCTTGAAAGGGATCCTCATTATCCGAATTCTCCATAAGGATACCTACGGAAGAGTCTAAATTTTAAGACACAGAAAGAGAAATTGGGAATCCATAACAAATAAGAGTTGGATTTACCTTTGTTAGGGACAGCAGAGTTCACAATCCCAGTATTGGCACCTATTTCTTGGAGTTTTTCTAAAAGAGCCAAAAGCATAGAAACAATTAACGGAGGCATGAATTCTGAATCTGTCAATTCCTAAAATCACAATTTGAAAGGTGTACTACCGGTGTTAGATGTACCTGGGTTAAAGACTGGCGTAGACGAACTAGGTCCTACCCCAGTACCTTCATCGGTTTTAATAGTCATATCCACTGCAGCATTATCGGGCTCATCGAGAGCAGCTCTGTGTACTTGCTGCGAAAGGTCGGGCTCTTGAAACATATCAAAATCGGGAGAAGGAGGATCATAAATGGCCTCACTTTGGTCACCTTCCCCTGAAAAATGGCAAACTCGCTAAGTCTAACAGGAGAAGGAATCAAAAGACGGCAAAGAATTGAAGCGTTACCTTCCCCAGCAATAGATGTATAGTTGAGTGGTTCTATGTTGGGAACTGAGGAGGCAACACGCCTTCTGAAACCAGCTTTTGACACTTAGAAGGTCGCACCTCATCAAGATCCGTAGGCCTGTTCAGCACAGAGTCAAGGCGTGGTTCAACTATCGGATCTATCTGAGCTACGGTCCGAGAGTGAGCGCGGGCAGTAGGACGACCGCTCACTTTTTCTCCCTCTTTAAAACCTACACCTGTAATTTCAACAAACATTTTGTGAGGATAAGTGGGTAAAGCCTTGTTTGTGGAAAAATTTGTAATAAGACAATGAAAGAAAAATTGACTTGTATTCTCTCAAAATCGATTACAATTTGGATTCCGATTACAAAAGAGAGGAGAATGAATTTGATTCTCTCCTTTGTTTAAAACTGAGTTCTTCTTAGTAGCGATGGAGTGCCTCCTTCGAATGCTTGCGTCGAACTTGCTCTCCGTTGACGATCCGACCGTACTATCTCACGAGAACGATTGACTTGTATGATGAATTCGGTTTAGAACTCTTAACAAGTTTAATAAACTCAGAACGAGTTGGAAACTCTGAAAAGAGTTATTGAAAACCGAATAATCGATAATAAACTTGTGCGGCAAGTTTAATTAAAGACTCTTAACGAGTTTACTAACTCAGAGAGAGTTGAAACTCTGTAACAGAGTAGTTAGAACCGAAGATTCAGCTAATAGCCAAGTAGATCCGCTGTTGGTGAAGGGATTCTCTAAGATTTGATTAACTGATTGCTGATCAGTTCCTTGATCTTTAAGAAAATCGCCTTCTCTGTGCGGTTAAGCTGTTGAGATCGAACAATTCCCCACCCTGTGCGGTTTTGCTGCTAAAAAAACTGATCCCCCTTATTCCATTGAGTAAGTTGGTTATTTATAGGGGGATTAGGGATGTAACCAACCCCTAAATCCGCTCCTAAGTGGGCAAGAATCCTTCAGAACGTGGAATAAACGGTTGTGAGGCCGTTCAACTTGTGTTTGAACAAGTCAAACGCCCAAGTTGGCGTTCTGGGCCTTAACTCTGCGTCTAAGGCTTGAGACGCAGAGTTAAATCTCTGTTAGAGATTTGAGACGCACAGGCCGCTTGTGTGCTGAATCTCAACTCTGCGCATGGTTGAGTATTTGCTGAAGAACTCACAGTTCGTACGTTTTGTGTTTTAACTCTGCAACGCAGAGTTGAATGTCTGCTGGAGAACGCATGGTTCGTCTGCGTTTTGAATTTGGGAAACGCAGAGGTGAACCCTGCATTTGGGAGAGGTTGTTGGTTTGTAACCTCGTCCGTTGTAACATCGCAAAGGCTATTGCTCATTGATCTTTGCTTGTTACGGGATGTGAAAGTCGTTAGATTGTAACCTTCACTGTAGATTGTGAAGACTGCTGAACAGAGTTTTCATCAGTTGTCAGAAGCGTCGTTGAATTATAACTCTTCTCGCTCTATGTGAAAAGTCCTCCATTTGCAGCTTTCGTTTGTTAGCATGAAAGCTATCTGATTGTAGCTTTCATTGTTGGAAATTAATGGGGATTAATTGTCCATTGTGATTTTTAGACGAATATTTGCCCACAGCTCTCTACCAAGTAACTCACCAACTGAGTCCAACCTTTTATTTCTAAAATCATTACACTGCTTATCAGCATCTCTAATAGTTGCTAATATAATATTAGTCATGTTGTTGTCGCAGCCATCAAGATCAATCATCTCAAACATGAGGCCGTATTTGTAGCGATTGTAGAGTTGCGGATGCAGTGATTAGGAAGTCGCCTGATTGTAACTTCCATTGTTAGAGCTTGATGGGGGTCAACTATCTATTGTGATTTTTAGACAGCCTACAAGCCTTCCACCTTTTTCGGGTCTTGAGTCGATGAATTCGATTGGCGATTGCTAAATCCAACAGCTCTTCAAAAAACGACTCTGACAAACCTGTGCTGAGTTCTTCTTCATCATTGTCCGCCACCCCATCCTTACCATTGGCGACATTTACATCTAAGCCTTCTTCTCCGGAAGGAAAGGAATCCTCCTCTTATTCCCTATTACGGGAAGTACCAGCAGGTTCTTTTCCTTTCCTTTTCTGATACTCGGCTTCATAAACCATTTGAGTAGCGATCCGAGCTGCAGCCTCGACCATCAACTCCTCAATTGGCTTCACTGGAACAGGTTCATTGGCCGCTAATAACCAACGGTAATATAAGAAAGTCAGCTCTGATTGGTGTTCAGCAATCAGAATGCTAAATCTTGCACCAGTACAACCCGTAACATTCCACAGCCACGCCCAGGCACCGTCTACTAAGCCACCGTGAGTCCGGAGTTCTGAACTTGGGTTCCCAACATATATTTGATCATACCCAAGTTGCTGTACAAACCCACACAGTAGATATGGTTCTATGTAACAATAATTCTTTACTCGGAAAATCATATAACCTGGCCTAATGTTCACTAGCCAATCAAAGTATCCAGTGTCAAGGCAGGTCCGACCAGTACCAGGCCTCTCTACGTCAACTAATGAATCACCATAACGACCTGAAAATCGAGGGAAGCATGTCGAGACGACCCATCATTTATGGTCTTGTAGCCGTTTCTGGATGTCCATGAACCCCCGTCCTTTCCATTTACAATCTTCTATCAGCTGCAACAAGGGGACAGATTGGTTCGCAACCTTTGTCGCATCCATCATGTTAGGGCGATGAAGAACAAACCACGCCATCAGGTACGTGTAAGGTAGCTCCACCTTGGCCGTTTGGATTACAGCACTTGGTTTACTTTCTTCCTGGGTGAAAGTACTAATCATTTGGCGAAGACCACGGTGGATACCGACGATCATTGCCGGGAGAAGAGAAAGATTTTTCCGATAAGCCAGTTGAACAGCGGGATAAAGTACCTCCACAGGCAGAACATCCGTGGGTTGATATGGGACTACGCATTTCTTTAACCAAATGGTAAGATAACTAGCCAACAGAGTCATCGGGAGAATAGGCTTCATTGTATGCCATAAGAAAGTGTGAAACTTGGTCCCGGCGGGAAAATCTGTTAGGTCTCATGTTATGAGCCTACATTTTCTAATCTTGTTTTGATGATTACAAACAATTCCTAATATTGTTTGTCTAGTGTTTATGTTTCTTATTAGGTATTCTAGACAAACAATAAGTTAGAGGATGGATGGAATTGCGCATTCACGATCATATCTAATGGAGGTTGGCGGAGTAGTGGTTGAAGCCTTGCAATTCATGTTAAAGATCCAAGTCAAGCTTCATCCGCAAGTGTACCAAGATAGAGCTTCGTTGAAGATCACAAGCTTGGGTATATTTAGTTTAGGTTTTATACTTGTGTGTTAATACTTTAAGCTCATATTAATCACACACACGTATTTGTTGATTTTATCAAAATATAAGTGTTTTTGATAAGATATTGTTTTATTAGTTTATATACTTCAATATCGGTTTATACATATTTTATTAAGTCAATAAAATCAGTTTACAAAGTTTCAAAACTTGGTTTATGTCAAAACATCAAAATTCAAGTATCTCATGTTTTCATGTTTTGGACATATTTGCAAAATGATGATATTTTACATTTGGGAAGTCTTTTTTTGAAAACCAGTTTTTGTAGCATGTGTATTACCATGTCTACAATAATTTCCCAAAGTTTTATATTTTTTGGAATTTATTTGTTATTTTTAAAGGCACTTTAAAAATTAGATTTTCAGCATGTACAGTGCCTGTGCACGTTTATAAGTCGACTTATAAACCCTGACAAGTCGACTTATGAACTCCTCTGGAAAGTGCATTTTCTTCTCTGCTGAGTCGACTTATTCATGAACACAAGTCGACTTATGCTAAGTCGAATGCAAGTCGACTTATGCTAAGTCGAATGCAAGTCGACTTATAATTATGACCGTTGAACAGTAACGGCTATTTTCCATATCTGTTTTTATGGAGGTTTTTGGTCATTTCCTTGGGGTTTTGGCTGATGTCTTGGGTTGTTATAAATACCCCATTGCATTTACCTCTCCCACCTAACAAGAAAAAAGTTTTTAAGAAGTTTACAAGTTTTGTTTAAGGGTTTAGTGTTTGTTTAAAAAGCTTTTAAGCATTTACAAGAGTTTGGTTTGTGGAGCAAATTTCACAAGAGTAAGTGGAGATCATCCTTGGTGTTTGAGCATTCATTCTTCTCCCTCTCTCTTGTCATCTATAGAGAAAGTAAGTGGAGATCATCCTTGGTGTTTGAGCATTCATTCTTCTCCCTCTCTCTTGTCATCTATAGAGAAATTTCCTTAAACTCAATTCTAGCATTTTATAAGTTTGCTCTTAATTTCATAAGCTAGATTTCATATTGAGTTTATATTGTTTTATCTCTTTGATCACACACAACCTATTGAGCTTATTGTATTTTCATACTTAGTATAATTTGGGTTGTGGGATTGTGTGACTTAGAGTGTGAGCCTACATTGTGTTCTCATCCATTATAGAGAACAATTTATTTGTATTGAGCCAAATTGTGGGGATTCACTTTGTATTATACTAGTACACCAAGAGGAGTGTGTGGTGAGAGACGGGGTTGTCCCAAGAGGAGTGGGGTAGGTGATAATGCCTAGAGAGAGGTTATAATTCCTAACACTTGAGGGAGACACGGGCTAGAGACCAACACTTGAGGTGGTAGTTAGTGTAGTTACATTGTGAGTGATTATAAAGTTTTCGGTTAGCTAGAAAACCGTATTGTGAGGTGTAAACGTTGTTCGGGTGAACGTAGAAAACCCGGTGTGATAGTGGAGATCTCCTCGAGGTGAGGATCGGGGACGTAGGTCAGGCGGACCGAACCTCGTGAACATATGATTTGTTTGTGATTTCATTGGCGTACTTTTATATTCGTGCTTATTATTCATATTACCTTTGTCAATTGCTCATTGTTTATTTTACCCACTATCTAGTTTTGTTCGTTTCACCCTTGTGTTAACTTGTATATCCTTGCTCACATATTGTTCATAAGTCATTTGCTAGGATATATTTGTTAATAAGTTTTAAATTAGCATAAATCAGATTAGATTAGCATAAACCCTATTCACCCCCCTCTAGGGTTCCTTCCTAGCGGTATTAGGGTACTTTCAAAATCATCCTCGATACCGGCGGTAGTATAGGAATGAGCATCGAACTTCTTGATTAACTCATTAATCTCTGATGAAGTCAGTGGCCTCAACTCACAAATCGCTTCACCAGAATTGCTTTCTAGATTTCTGAATAAATAATTTGCAAATCTTTTCAAGCTGATTTGCGGTTTGGTCCTCTTCAATACCGGTTCAACGCCTGCCAAAGCTACGTAGTAATGGCATGTGATTTCCCACAAAGTGTGGTAGCGATTCGGGGTAGTCGACTTTAACTGACGTAACTCCTAATTCGAAGAGAAATATTATTGGTATATCATATTTCCCATTGGCAAACCTGAAACCTTGTTCATCTCATGAAGAGCTAATCCCAGTTCCCCGCGCTTTGTTAGAAATGTATTCGTGTCGGGATTGTAAAGCTCCATCAACACAAGGAAGTGAGAAATGCTGATAGTCAGTCCATACATAGTGGCACGAACGGCTGCGTACAACCCACTGGCCTTCAATTCTTCACCCTATCGAGCGAGGACATAGACGGTTAGGTGAGACCACCAAAGTTTATCGAAAGAATGGACCTAACCATAACATTTGTGGTTATTGGAAGGCATCTCTCTCCCCAGTCTTGCGAGGCGATTCTTCAAAGTGTTAGCAACCGTACATAGCTCGCCTCGTGGCGGGTCATTCAATCCCAATACACCGGGATGCAATCCGGTGACACGATTTCTGTTACTCGAACCAGGAGTGGAATGATGAGTGATGTATCCGCAATGGACGCGTTCACGTTCCTTCGTCAGATCCCATGGCATCTCTCGTTTAACATCCTGTTGTTGTAATTTGATCAATGAGCGATGACGAGGAATATGAGGGATATATAGAAAACCCCCTTCATCCTTATGTAGCCATTGTTCAGCTTTTAGGGGCACAATAATCGGGTCCTCAATACAGTTGCCGAATAAATAATCCGGTTTCTTTAAAGGATGGGTGGAGTTGATGTCTTCAACCAGAGGTGTGTCAGTAATCAATTACCGTAAGGTACGGCGATCTCCTTTACGTATTAGCTGGGGAAGTTCTTCAGGTGCACCGGAGCAAATTGAGGGATAGCCGGGATGAACATAGGATCTTTTGTGGAAGCATAAGCCCCGCCAGAGCGGCCTTCTACTGCACTGGCGTTGATCGCTTTTGAAAGGAATTCAACTAAAACAAATAATACGTATTCACAGAATGCAACTGTCAGATTTTCTTTTTATCTATGCAGGCGTTGAACTCATCTCACGGATCAGTGAGATAGAGTCACGGCCCTGTAATTGGTAAGACGATTTCAACAGTATCTCGCGCGCGTAAGATAAGGCACACTGTCGCACAACAACGTGACAATATACCTCGTTCTACGTAACCCAATACAATGTGAAATCGCCACGAATTAATTAAAACACATTTTGACTAAGCAAAACGCGGTTATGAAGTGGTCACAACGGCTCTTCCCGATTGCCTCACTAAGGAGAACAAAATGGGGATATCATACATAATATGTCCATATGGGTTTTTAAGAAAAAAAAAGGAGAAAATGCTCATTAATTAGGCGAGACGATTTAGACCACATTATACACACGAAGCACGATGGATGTGATCATATAAGTAACATGACAACATACCCGTCCTCCGGAGTATAACGTGGCTATAAATCACCCCAAATTAATTTAGGCGTGCTTCGACCAAGCAAAACACGGCTATGAAGCGATCACACTCACGAAGGAGAATGACGGCTCTTCCCAATTGCCTCACTAAGGAGGACAAAGTGGGGGTATAATATACAACATGTCCATATGGGTTTTTAAGCAAAAAAGGAGAAAATGCTCATTAATTAGGCGAGACGATTTAGACTGCATTATACACACGAAGCACGACGTATGTTAGGAGAAAATGCTCATTAATTAGGCGAGACGATTTAGACTGCATTATACACACGAAGCACGACGTATGTTATCATGTGAGTAACATGAAAGCATACTGACGATTTAGACTGCATTATACACACGAAGCACGACGTATGTTATCATGTGAGTAACATGAAAGCATACTCATCCTCTGAAGTATAAGGCAGTTGAAGATCGCCCCAAATTGATTAAGGTGTGTTTTGACCAAGCAAAACACGGCTATGAAGCGGCCATACCCACGAAGGAGAATGACCGCTCCTCCCAATTGCCTCACCAAGGAGAACAAAGCGAGTATGCAATATGCAGTATGATGTATTAATGATTGAATTCATGGATAAAAGAAGTAATGATGTTATACCTGTACAACTAAAAGGCTCCGGCTCAGGTGACTGAGTAGCAGAGCGACCCCTCGCGGCGCGTGATCCCCTCGTCGACATAGATAATCTGCAATGGGAACCAACAATTCAATCATTCGGAGAAATTAGGAAGTATAACATTAAAAAGGGAAATTGTGAATCTTTGATTGAAATTCTACAAAACGGAATTTTTCAGTTAAAGGTCCAATTAAACCTATACGACACCCTCAATTCAAGATAAAGTAAAAGGAAATCAAATATGCAAGTCAAGCGAATTAAGCGGCTCATACATAATCGAGCATGAAAATTCGAAGGGAAAATCAGGTTGAAGGTCGCAAAGTCAAACACAGGGTCTCGACCACGTCAACATGCTGATTCACAAGCTCACGGAATCGTCCGAAGTTAGAAGCATGGACATTAAATTGAGTTTCAGAATCATGCATATATGAGTATGGACAACAATTAAATGATACCAAACCATTTGTACAACCAAGCTAAATTCCAGTCTTCATTTATCCTCCAAAGGCTTGACACAAAATTCCTACGGTAAAGATTCATACATACAAGGGTGGAGGCATCCAAATTTTAGTCCAAATTTTCACAAAAGCCCCCTTAAGTTTCAGCCCATTTTTACACATAGCCCCCTCAAAGTTCAGCCCATTTTTACACATAGCCCTCCTCAAATTTCAGCCCGTTTTTACACATAGCCCTCCTCAAAGTTCAGCCCATTTTTACACATAACACCCCTCAAATTTCAGTCCTTTTTTTGCACATAAAACCCCCAAAGTTTGATCAATTTGGCAACAATACCCTTCAAAATTTTAGCCACTTTTTCACACATAAAACCCCATAAATTTGACCCCAATTTGCATATAAAACCCCCAAAGGTTTGGTCAATTTGACAACAACATCCTCCACAATTTGGGCCATATATATTTATGCACGAAACTAAGAAAGTAGTGAAATCAAAGGTGAGGGAATCCAAGCTCAAATTTTCGGCCACCTCTCAACAAAAAAAATCAGGATTTGATTTTTCCCCAAATCAACAAACTAGGGTTTTGGATTTTAAAGAATTCGAAAGAAGAAAATCAAATTGAAGTTATGAGGGAGAGAGGTTCCTACCAAAGCTTGGAGAAGTGTTGAAGAGGAAGCATTGTTGATGATGAAGCCCAAGATCCTCCAAACCCAACTTTCCTTGCTTGAAGCCTTGGAGAAGATGAGAGCTTGGAAGGAAGAAGATGAAAGCTTTGAGGCTTTAAAGAGAAAGGGGTTAAAGACTTTAAAGAAGAAGAGGATAGAATACTTGGTGTGGAGGAGTTCTTGAATGGTTAGAACTCAAGGAAGAAGAACAAGAACAGAAAAGAAAAAAAAAAGAAGAAGAGAAAAAAAATCAGGTTTTGGGGTTTTAAATGAGGTTGAACCGGTTTGAACCGGATCGGCCTGAACCGGACCGGCCTGAACCAAACCAGATTAAATCATGCCCAAATTACAAGTGTCTTTTGCTGGTTCACATGCGTATGAGGCGCGAAATGTTGGCTCGAACGTGTAGAAAAATTTGGGGACAATTTGTATACATTTTGATCCCCTTTGATAATCACATTTTATTACAATTTTATATCATTATTATCTATTTTATATGAATAAATATGCTACTAATAATTATTTTTATCTTTAAATACATGTTAATCTCAAACTCTCATCTCTCAATAAAAACCCTTGAATAAATAAAGAAATGAAGCAAAGAAGCCCATTGGAAAATCAATTGCCAAATTATCCAAAAGCCCAAAGCTAAAAAGAAGAAGAAATGGCAAAGCCCAAAAGCCCAAGTCCAAGAGCAAGAGAAAAACTCAGACAACAATAGGAGAGGACTCGGTATCGATGCCAGCATCGATACCCGTATCGATGCCCGCATCGATATCCCTATCGATGCTGGTATTGATACTGACGTACAGTTTGTTACGAATCAAAAGCTAAAATTTGTTGTTTTTGGATAAGATTTCAATCCAATGGCTCTCATTCACTGATATTTACTATAAATAGGGGTAGATAGTGAGGGGTTAGAGGGGTGAAAAATTTTGTAACTCCATTTGGAGGGGAATGTAACTCTTAATTGAGAAGACCATCCAAATTTGTAACTTTTGTTACAATTAATAAAAAAAAATTCACTTCAAATCTTCTTTTCTTTGTTGGATGATGATGATGGAGATAAAGAAAAGTTTGAAGGTTTGATTTTCTTTTATTTATCTCTTTTATTTCTTTTTAGTAATTTCTTTATTATTGCTTATTAGTTAGATTTACATTCATGCTTGTAGTGTAGATTTATTTTCTTGTCTTTTTATTTCTTTTTGCACTTTAATTTGTAGTAGATTTATTTTCTTACATTTAATTTTTGCAATTTTATTTTGTAGTTTAGATTTTAATTCTTTTTAGTTAGATTTATTTCTTGTTCATAGTTTAGATTTTTCTTTTCTTTTTCTTTTCTTTTTCTTTTTGTAATTAGTTATTTTTCTTCTTGCTTTTAATTCTTAAGATGTGAAATTAATTCTTGTAGGAATCTTAGAATTATATAAAACTAGTCTAATTTCCTTTATATTGTATGAATTATTCTCTTTCACTTAAAATATTCATGTTTAGGATAATCAACTAGAAAACTAATTAGTACAAGAAGAATTTGATAATATATACTTATCTTAAATGGTTTGATATGTTATGCTTATGAATTCTAGTATTATTATCTTGTTGTTGTTCTTATCATGAATAGTAATTTTGACTTAGATGATAATTTGATAGGTTATACTTTCTTTAAATGGTTTGATAGTTTATGCTTATAAAATCTAAGTTAAAATATGATAAAAAGAGAATAGTTTGTATTTTGTAATTGAGATTAGCTAGTGGATTAAATTCTAGAATTCTCATATCTTTAATTGAATCCTCCATCTTGACTTTCTTGAATTTTCTTTTCATTCTTGATTTTATTTCTTAATTTTATTCATTCTTCTTTCTTACCTTGTGATTTCATTTATTCTTTGATTCTTTCTTCTCTCCTCTAAAATTCAATTTATTGTCTCTTGCATATATTCACAACAATCACTCATCACAATCACACTTATTCTTTAATCCTATTTTTATCATGCACAAAACATAAGAACCAATTCTAATAATCTCTTAAAATCACCTTCCTCGTGGGATCGATAACTTTTTATGCTATAACTTGATTAATTGTGCACTTGCAATTTTGGTACATAATTATGCCGCATCAAGTTTTTGGCGCCGTTATCGGGGAACGGTGCTAAATAGGATTTTATTATTTTGGTTCTTTAACTTGTGTGTTTTTCTTGTGAAGGAACCGTTTGGAGCTTGAAAATCTTGGATTGAAGATAAAGAACTTGAAGAATTGCTTTCGGGTAAGTCTTCTTTCTAGCGTTTTTAATTCCACCCTTTTTAGTTAGCTTCACAATTAGAGACAATTAGGATTTAAAAAAAAGATTTTATTTTTGTTGATCATAATAAAATTCACCTTTCACTTGGACATTAACTAACAAGATAATAAATTCAAACAAGAGCTCTCTTCTCACATTTGATTGTTGTTGACCATAATTAAAAAAATAAGATTTTTTTCATCCTTTTTAGTCGTTTTTAATTTCTAGGGTTGCATTTTATATAGCTCGTAGGAATTCACCAAAGTGATTGTAGCACTTGATTTGACACATACTTAAAACATTCTTAAGGGCAAAACCCCTAATCAAGATAAGGTAATGGATTTCATTACACTTTCCTTAGCCCACAAATCACTAATTCCTCACTTCATAAACCCAAGCCTCCTAAAACTCAATAGACATTGGCCCCTAAGGATTCGAGCTCAATAAGGAACAAGAAATCCTTAAGTGAACTGGTTTAACTTTTCTCAGATTAGTTGGTATCTAAGGCAAGGTTTAGGGGTTGCGTAAAGCGCTCCACAAGGAACGAGGTACTTAATTTATTTCTGATCACCCTCTAATACTATCCTTACCTAGCTAACTACCTGGGTAAAGCTTTAATCTTTTCACTATAGGAGTTTTTGGTTAGGAGCTGGTCTAGTTGAGTTAGGCTAAACCCTAGAATTAGAATGATTGAAAAGTGATTGCTTTGATTTGTTTTAGTTAGGTTTTCTCGATCTTTTTCTTCTCAAAAAAAAAAAACTAATCTTCTTTCTTTCCTTAAAAAAAAGTTGTTTTGGTATATGCAAACTTGGGTTAGGGATAATTCTCATCATTTAATCCGTGTTGAACCAATCCAAGAAATGGCAAATCAACCCGTTCTCCAAGATATGTGTTACCCTACCAGAAATGTAATCCCGTCTTGCATAAGGCTCCCCGAAGCAAATGGGGCAAATTTTGAGCTTAGATCGTATTACATAAACATGCTTCCCAGATTCCTAGGAAATGAAACAGAAGATGCATATATTTTTATCTCAGAATTTGAGGAAGTGTGTATTATGATTAAAATGAGAGAATTAACCGAAGATGCGATTAAGCTTAGATTTATTCTATTTGTTCTTAAGGATAAAGCTAAAAAATGGCTGTACAGCTTACCGATAAATTCCATCTCAACTTGGGAGGAATTTGTCACCGTTTTTCTCAAAAAAAATTTCCTATTCATAAAATGGTAAAGCTTAGGAACAGTATTCAAAACTTTAAAATTATCCCAGGGGAGCCATTCGGGAAATATTTTGACCGATTTAAAGATCTTTTAATCCAATGTCCTCATCATGGTCTAGAGAAATGGCGATTGTGCCAAGTCATATATGAAGGATTGGACTATTCTTCAAAAACATCTTTAGAATCGATGTGTCAGGGAGATTTTATGAGGAAAAACACAGATGAAGCTTGGGAATTCCTAAAAAGTCTATCCGAGAAAACAATATAGTGGGAACACTGTGATGACAGGGTTTCATCAGTTCCCCAATCTAAGTCTAGTGGTCTTTTCCTAGAGTCAAACATTGCTTCTGAAGCAAAGATGGTAACAATTCTGCGAAGGTTAGAAGGCTTAGAAGTTAAGGAACGAGCTACAGCTCAAATCAATCATGTTTCTGCCCTGGGATGTCATAACTGTCAGTCTTCTACCCACGTTTCAGAGGAATGCCCTCTCCTAGGAAACAACTATGCATTAGAACAGATGAACGCTGCATTCCAGCGTCCTAGAAATGATCCATTTTCTCCAACCTACAATCCAGGTTGGAGAAATCATCCCAACTTTGCTTGGAATCAAGGAAATTCTCCCAGAAATCAAAACTTCATTCCCGCGTCGAACCCACAATTCCCTAGGGGAAATACACTTCCATTCAATGCACCAAATAATTTCTAACAAGTTAACCCAGTTTTTCCAACCTAACATCCTCATCCTCACCAGCCAACAAATCCTTCAAATTCTGATCATGACAAACATTTAAGTGTCTTAGAAAAGGGTTTAGAAGCTATGATCAAAGCTTCTACACAAACTACCAACATGTTGACCCAGTCATCCACCACTCTAAATTCCTTCATGCAAACCACCGGCCAAGTTTTCAACTTGAACACTCAAGCCATAGCCCGGTTAGAAACCCAACTTGGGCAACTAGCCACTGCCATGAGTGAGAGAGAAAAAGGAAAATTCCCAAGTTAACATGTTTCAAACCCTAAAGACAATGGATCCAGTTCAACCCATCCAGCTCATGTGAATGCAGTTCACACACTAAGATCAGGGAAACAAATAGACAATCAAGTTAGAACGCCACCGGATCAAACCCCTTCTCCCATCCAACACACTCCTTCCGATAAAGCAATTCCTTCCGATGACCAAAACGCTGAACATGAGATTGAGCCTGATCTAGATAGGTATAGGCCCGTTGCCCCCTTTCCAGATAGACTCAAACCTAGGAAAAACTCCCCGCAGGTTGAGAAAATCCTAGAAACATTTAAACAGGTCAAAATCAACATCCCTCTCCTAGATGCAATCGAACAAATCCCCTCTTATGTAAAGTTCTTGAAGAACTTATGCACTAAGAAAAGAACCACCAACGTCCCCAAGAAAGTCTTCTTAGCTGCCAACCTTAATGAAATTTTTTCAAAACTCATGCCGTTAAAATACAAGGACCCTGGTTGTCCCACAATTCCATACGTCATAGGTAACACTCACATTGATAAGGCACTTCTAGACTTAGGAGCCAGCGTCAACCTCGTTCCTTATTCAGTCTATTAACAGTTAGGTGTAGGAGCACTTAAACCGACAAGATGCACTCTACAGTTAGCTGATAGATCTGTAAAAATTCCTAAAGGAGAGGTAGAGGATGTTCTGATCAAAGTTGGAGAGCTCATTTTCCCTATTGATTTTATTGTCTTAGAAACACAGCCCGTTTCTAATCTCAAAAGTCAAATCCCCGTCATTCTAGGAAGACCGTTCTTAGCCACCTCAAATGCTTTGATCAATTGTAGAACCGGTCAAATAAAACTATCTTTTGGGAACATGACTGTTGACCTCAATATTTTCAACTTAGGAAGGTAACCTAGTGATCCATCTGATCAACCAATGGAAGTGAATTTCATTCAGGGAATATCAAGTGAGCAACAAGAGGGAGAGTGTGAGTCAGATTCAAGTGCATCTGACTTAATGATTGAGGAGTTTTCTGATGACGAACTAGAGTTAGATCTGCTAGTCAATCATGTTTCTGATGTTGGCTAGCAACGAGAACCTTTGGAGATAGAACCCCGAGTCCAGCTTCGCCCATCTGTAGAGGAACCCCCTAAGTTAGAGCTCAAACCTCTACCTGGAAATCTAGAGTATGCCTACTTAGGGGAGAATGAGCCTTTACCAGTTATCATTTTTTCTGATTTGACTACCAGTCAAAAGGAAACTCTCTTAGATGTTTTAAGAGAGAATAGGAAAGCTATTGGATGGACCATGGCTGATATCAAAGGGATTAGTCCAACCATTGTTCAACACCGAATCCATTTGATAGATGATGTCAAACCTTCTAGAGATCCTCAACGTCGGTTAAACCCAGTGATGAAAGAAGTTGTTAGGAAAGACATTCTGAAATGTCTCGATCATGGGATTATTTATCCCATTTCTGATAGTTCATGGGTGAGTCCGGTCTAAGTTGTTCCAAAGAAATCTGGGATCACCGTGATCCAAAATGAGGCTAATGAGCTGATTCCCACTCGGATCCAAACTAGATGGCGAGTTTGCATTGACTACCGAAAAATCAACTTAGCCACTCGGAAAGATCACTTCCCTCTTCCATTCATTGACCAAATGTTAGAGCGCTTAGCAGGACATGAGTTCTATTGTTTCCTGGATGGATATTCAGGTTACAATCAAATCCCTATCGCTCCCGAAGATCAGGAGAAAACCACCTTCACTTGCCCGTATGGAACATTCGCATACCGACGCATGCCTTTTGGCCTGTGTAACGCACCAGCCACATTCCAATGCTGCATGATCGGTATTTTTTCTAACATGGTAGAGAGATTCCTCAAAATTTTCATGGATGACTTTTCCATTTTTAGTGACACATTTTCCCAATGTTTGCATCATCTTAAACTGGTCCTAGAACGGTGTAGGGAGAAAAATCTGACTCTCAATTGGGAGAAATGTTATTTCATGATCAAACAAGGCATTGTCTTAGGACATGTAGTTTCCAATAGGGAAATCGAAGTGGACAAAGCTAAGGTAGATCTTATTTCCAATCTTCCTCCTCCCAAAACTGTCAAAGATGTCAGATTGTTTCTTAGTCATGCTGGTTTTTACCGACGTTTCATCAAGGATTTTAGCAAAATTGCTAGACCCTTGACCAATCTCTTAGCCAAGGATATATCATTTGTCTTCTCTCCCGACTGCCTCAAAGCTTTCGAATATCTAAAAAAGGAGCTAACCACAGCTCCTATCATTCATGCACCAGATTGGACCTTACCCTTCTAACTGATGTGTGATGCATCTGATTCTACGATTGGTGCTGTTTTAGGACAACGGTTTGATGGAAAACCGCATGTGATCCTCGTAGCAGATCACATCTCTCGACTCCCAAATGCACCAACATCAACCGTCCCGATCAACGAACATTTTCTAGATGAACAACTCCTAGAAATCCAATCTGTTCCATGGTTCACCGACATTGTGAACTACATAGTCATGAACCAGATCCCTTCTCATTGGTCCAAACAGGATAGATCCCGTTTTCTCTCCTAAGTAAAATACTTTTACTGGAATGATCCATATCTGTTCAAATACTATCCTGATCAGATCTTTAGGAGGTGTGTTCCCACTGAAGAAACTAGGAGTGTTTATCCTTTTGTCACGAGCAAACATGTGGGGGCCACTTTGGCCCAAGAAAAAAAGCTAAAAATATTCTCTAATCGGGGCTATACTAGCCCACTCTTTTTAAGGATTCATACGAGTTTTGCAAAACCTGTAACCGCTGTCAGCTTTTAGGGAAAGTCACTAGAAGAAATACGATGCCCTTACAACCCATCTTATCTGTTAAACTTTTTGATCTGTGGGGTATCGATTTTATGGGACCATTTTCAAATTCCTTTAGAAATGTTTACATTCTAGTAGCTATCAAATACATGTCAAAATGGATTGAGACGGTAGCTTGCAAAACTAATGACAACAAGGTCGTTGTTAAGTTTTTGAAATAGAACATTTTTCCACGGTTTGGAGTACCCCGAGCGATCATCAGTGACAACGGTATACATTTCTGTAACCGTTCTTTTGAGGCTTTGATGAAGAAATATTCAATCACACACAAATTGTCAACTCCTTATCACCCCCAAACCAGTGGTCAAGTAGAGGTCACAAACAGGTAGATCAAACAAATCTTAGAAAAAATAGTTAATCATAACAGAAAAGATTGGTCTATAAAATTATGTGATGCTCAGTGGGCATATAGAACAGCTTTCAAGGCCAATTTGGGGATGTCACCATACAGACTAGTGTTTGGGAAAGCTTGCCACCTACCAGTGGAGTTGGAGCATCGAGCAATGTGGGTAATAAAACACTTGAATTTTAACTCAGACTCGGCAGGTAAGAACAGATTGCTCCAAATAAATGAGTTGGAAGAAAATCGAAATGATGCATACATAAACTCAAAAATTTACAAAGAGAAAACCAAGATTTTTCATGACAAATCAATTTTACGAAAAAATTTCTCTCCAGGACAGAAAGTTTTATTGTATAGTTTAAAATTGCATCTTTTTCCTGAAAAATTAAGATCAAGATGGACAGGTCCATTTTTTATCAAACAAGTTATTCCGCATGGGGTTGTCGAGATAGAAAATCCTAAAAATGATAACATTTTTAAAATAAATGGTCAACGTCTGAAACCATTTTTAGAATTTTCTACGCTCTGAGAGGAAGAGGTGTTGGTTCTTCATGAACCTCATTATCTGTAAAAATACATAAATAAATAAAAATATAAAATGAAAAAAATTATAATTTTTCTCTCGTATTTGATTTCTTCATCCTCATACTAACAGTAATTGCAGATCCTTATCATCGTTGCCGACCGAACAAATATAAGTTCTTCAATTCTTATTTTCTTTACTTTGTGCATCAGCGAATTTGCATTGAGGACAATGCAAAATTTAGGTGTGGGGATGGGAAGTACATATTTTCCTCTTTATTTTATCCTTTTATTGTATTTTTTGACATAATTTTTGTTTCAAAAAAAATATATATATATATATAAAAATATTGTCACTTGCCAAATTAATAGAGTTAAGTAATAATTAATCTAATCGATAGATTTTAAAATTTCTAATTCCTAGTTAGTGATATACTCAAGTTCACCTTTTATGATGACTCTAAATAAGATTCTTAAGAAATGATTTTTCAACTAGTATACGTTACTTACGTCTTACCTTAGACTTTTAATTAAAAATAATAAATTTTTTGCATGCTTAACTTGGAGTTGAAAATATTTTTTCAAGTTATCTTGATTTTCACATTTTTTTCAAACTATATATACTTACACATATATATATATATATTAAAAAAACTAACCTTACAAAGAAGAGTGCGAAAAATGGGCACCAAAAAGAAAAAAAATTGGAATTCAAGGTGATTCTATCTTATAAAGCCTAAGTTGACTGAGTAATTAAGCCCAAGGAGTATCTCTATACTTAATGACCCTAGCCCAATTGGGTTGGGATTCATTAGCCCAAAACTAGTTAAATGGTCACTTAGAAAGCCCGTTAAAATAGAAAACAATCACCAAGAATTAGAGAGTGAATATATAATTATACATATATATCTATAACACTAACCATTTTTTATATATATTGTTGTTTTTGTTGTTTTGTATATATGGTCTTGAAAAACAATTTTTGATCAAGAGACTTGAAAGTTATTTAAAACAAAGAGTTAACATGTTCTTTTCAAAACTTTTAAATTAAATCTCTAAGATTTGACTTGGTTTTGTATTGCTATAATGAAAAAGATTTTCTAAGAGATTTACATTGGAGTTATATATAAAAACGTTTTCTTGATTATTAACTAGCTTCAATTAGAATGTCTAAATATATCAAAGAAAATTAGTTATTTACTGACTTATTTAACTTGGCAAGTTGACCGAATTTTATGGGTATATTCACTACAAACCCTCACGAGACTATAACTCGTCCACTAGGGTAACCTAGGGGTTTAAAGGCTTGTTGTATGCGCTAAATACAACCGTGATTCCTGCAAAAATGAGTTAGGATTTTTTTTTTCTTTGCTAGAGGACTAGCAAAAGTTTAGGTGTAGGGGTATTTGATAATCATATTTTATTATAATTTTATACCCTTATTATCTATTTTATATAAATAAATTTGCCACTAATAAATATTTTTATCTTTAAATGCAGGTTAATCTCAAACTCTCATCTCTCAACAAAAACATCTTGAATAAATGAAGAAATAAAGCAAAGAAGCCCATTGGAAAATCAATTGCCAAATTATCCAAAAGCCCAAAGCTAAAAAGAAGAAGAAATGACAAAGCCCAAAAGCCTAAGTCCAAGAACAAGAGAAAAACTCGGACAGCAATAGGAGAGGACTGGGTATCGATGCCAGCATCGATACCCGTATCGATGCCCGCATCGATATCCCTATCGATGCTGGTATTGATACTGACGTACAGTTTGTTACGAATCAAAAGCTAAAATTTATTGTTTTTGGATAAGATTTCAATCTAATGGCTCTTATTCACTGATATTTACTATAAATAGGGGTAGAAAGTGAGGGGTTAGAGGGGTGAAAAATTTTGTAACTCGATTTGGAGGGGAATGCAACTCTTAATTGAGAAGACCATCCAAATTTGTAACTTTTGTTACAATTAATAAAAAAAATTTCCACTTCAAATCTTCTTCTCTTTGTTGGATGATGATGATGGAGATGAAGAAAAGTTTGAAGGTTTGATTTTCTTTTATTTCTCTCTTTTATTTATTTTTAGTAATTTCTTTATTATTGCTTATTAGTTAGATTTACATTCATGCTTGTAGTGTAGATTTATTTTTCTTGTCTTTTTATTTCTTTTTGCACTTTAATTTGTAGAGTAGATTTATTTTCTTGCATTTAATTTTTGCAATTTTATTTTGTAGTTTAGATTTTAATTCTTTTTAGTTAGATTTATTTCTTGTTCATAGTTTAGATTTTTCTTTTCTTTTTCTTTTTGTAATTAGTTATAGTTATTTTTCTTCATGCTTTTAATTCTTAAGATGTGAAATTAATTCTTGTAGAAATCTTAGAATTATATAAAACTAGTCTAATTTCCTTTATATTGTATGAATTATTCTCTTTCACTTAAAATATTCATGTTTAGGATAATCAACTAGAAAACTATAGGATAATTAACTAGAAAACTATCTATACTTATCTTAAATGGTTTGATAGGTTATGCTTATGAATTTTAGGATTACTATCTTGTTATTGTTCTTATCATGAATAGTAATTTTGACTTAGATGATAATTTGATAGGTTACACTTTCCTTAAATGGTTTGATAATCTATGCTTAATAAATCTAAGTTAAAATATGATAAAAAGAGAATAGTTTGTATTTTATAATTGAGATTAGCTAGTGGATTAAATTCTAGAATTCTCATATCTTTAATTGAATCCTCCATCTTGACTTTCTTGAATTTTCTTTTCATTCTTAATTTTATTCATTCTTCTTTCTTGCCTTGTGATTTCATTTATTCTTTGATTCTTTCTTCTCTCCTCTAAAATTTAATTTATTGTCTCTTGCATATATTCATAACAATCACTCATCACAATCATATTTATTCTTTAATCCTATTTTTGTCACGCACAAAACATAAGAACCAATTCTAATAATCTTTTAAAATTACTTTCCTCGTGGGATTGATAACTTTTTATACTATAACTTGATCAATTGTGCACTTGTAATTTTGGTACATAATTATACCGCATCACCCTTTTCGGATATTTTTACGACGTATTCAACGCCCGTATTGAAACTCCAATAGGTATACGAGTCTAAACTGTTTCCCATTATTGACGGGAAGTTCCTGGAAGATATTATGTGTAATATTTTTAAGGATAACCCAGTAACCTCCGACGGGTTCACGAGGCTAAACTGATTCCCGAAACTCCCGGGAGTATATGAGTATAAACTGGTTCTCCTCAGGCCAACGTGAAACCCTAGGGTCAACGCCGGTCAACGCGTTGCGATGAAGGTCAGCGCCAATCGATGCGAAACCCTAAGGTCAACGCCGGTCAATGCGTAGCCCTAGGTCAACGTTGGTCAACGCGTTCCGATGAAGCTTAGCGCCAATCGGTACAAAACCCTAAGGTCAACGCCGGTCAACGCGTTACGATGAAGGTCAGCGCCAATCGATACGAAACCCTAAGGTCAACACCGATCAATGCGTAGCCCTAGGTCAACGCCGGTCAACGCGTAGCCCTAGGTCAACGCCGGTCAACGCGTTGCGATGAAGGTCAGCGCCAATCGATGTGAAACCCTAATGTCATCACCGGTCAACGCGTAGCTCTAGATCAACACCGATCAACACGTTGTGATGAAGGTCTGCGCCAATCGATGCGAAATCCTAAGGTCAACGCGGGTCAACGCGTAGCCCTAAGTCAACGCTGGTCAACGCGTTGCGATGAAGGTCAACGCCAATCGATGCGTAACCCTAGGTCAACACCAGGCAACGCGTTACGACATAGATAATCAGTGCAAAGTCAACTCAACAAGACAAGCCAAAATTAACTACCCAATTCCGATTCGAGACTTTGACAACGATCAGACGATAAACGCAGTACCGGAAGAATTTCAACTGTTCGGTAAAACACTGAATAGACTGAAATGTTGAGAAGTCAAGAATTAAAATCAGTTATAGGTCTTTTAATACCGACTGAAGGTGTGGGCCTATCACGTCCAAAGTATTCCAGACTTATCTCTAAAAGAATAAAGCTGAAACACTTTGGAGGGAATATCTGTAGGCGTCTAAAAATGCCTATAAGTTCCCGTATACGGCTCGAGACGAAGAGGAGGCGATGAATGTCATTATCCAGGTCGAGAAGGTTTACCTGAGCAGCCCACGTATTCATCGGCCACCGTCAAGTGGCCCATACGCTCGATGGCCACCGGAACGACGAACCAAACGTCCCGTATGCTCAATGGCCACCGGAACGGCGAACCAAACGTCCCGTGCGCTCACCGACAATTCCGCGCACTCACCACCTAGTTCCAAGCGTCCCATATACTCACCAGCCGCCGTCAAGCGATCCGTGCGTTCGCGAAATGCGCGAAGCGAATCGAGGAAGTGTACCGATCGACGAAACAATGAAAATACACATAAACAACGGAACGAGTCAAACCCAAGAAAAACCAAAAAAGCCTCTGGCGGCCGGATCGAGCCACCATTTGGTGGCTCGGCCACGGTCGAGCCACCAAGTGGCAGTTCGGCCAGAATCAGTTTGTTTTGGTTCTTTTCATGGATTCTTTCGGGATTTGTGTGTTCCTGGACGTTCCAACTGATCTGATACTGTGGTTATATAGTTGTGAACTGAAGATAAAAA
Organism: Asparagus officinalis; assembly: GCF_001876935.1. Taxonomy (NCBI): domain Eukaryota; kingdom Viridiplantae; phylum Streptophyta; class Magnoliopsida; order Asparagales; family Asparagaceae; genus Asparagus; species Asparagus officinalis. The sequence goes on along the minus strand of NC_033799.1, from coordinate 24,319,275 downwards.
GAAATCCATCATTCTCATCCAAATAACCGCGTCTGAGGCCTATAAATATGAGCCAACTGCCTCCATTTTGTTGATCTGGAAATCAAGAGGACGAAGTGCTGCTGGATTGAGGAGTGGAGCACGAATTTCAGAGAGATCTTAGCGAAGTTTTCTCCATAATCAAAGTGAGACTTCGAGAGATCCGGAACTTGTTTCATCCCCTATTCCTCCGGATTTAAGCTTGGTCTTAAATCTCGAGAAGAGCCGTGATTTTGCTTAGTCAAAATCACCGCTGTTGCAATCACTTCCTTCGTGAAGTGAAAGCATTGATTATCTAACTTCTGCTAACCGGATCTGATCCGTAGGCGGTTCACGGATAAACCCCGGCACCGGCAACGATCCCGCACAAGCAATAGGCGATAAACATCTATTGCGTGTAGTTTGAGAGAAAATTATAATTTTCGATTTAAAGTCTTATAAAAAAGCTATTTATTTTCTTGTTCGATTTTGTTGTAAACGTTCAAAGTTGTAATGGACTCATCAAAGAAATCAATTTTCCGATCAAACATCGCGCACAGCGGAAATTTCGACAGCACTTCGGCAGCACAATAAGAGAGTCAGGTCGTAATAGGAATTCCCGTTTTACCAAGAAAACAAGAACCTTAAGCAAAATATCTCAACAAAGTGAGATATCAGCTCTTTCTCTCATCAGTTCTAGGACTGACCTGTCGAGGGAACCTAAATAAGCTATTATAAATCACACAAATAGCGAGACAATCAATTTTACGTGGTTCGGCAAATTGCTTACATCCACGGGGTAAGGAGGGGGGAGATCTACTATTATAGAAAGAGAATACACCAACCCTTTTAAAAAAATCGAGATTACTGTAGCAGGAAAAAAATGATATACCGTGCTTTGCACGGTGTTCACGACTAGTTAATTATATTGCACCAACCCTTTTCTTTTTATTAAATATTATCCCTCATTCATCTTCATCTGCTGCCATGTAAATTTTTCTCTAATTAGACTTTCATTTGTGTCAAAATCAATCAAAGGAAGTGACTTTACTTTCAGAAGCGAATCAAAGCGTTTTTTTTTTTGTTCTTTTAAAGTTAATTTAATGCCATTAAGCAAATGCAAATACACCGCGGGCAACTTAAGACATTCTTTGCTAGTTTTCTAAACTCGGTGTATGGAAGTGCTTTTTGGGAAACAGTACGGTATTCAAGTGCAATTTAGAAATAAATACGAATACGGACGCCTCATTATTCAATTCCATTCTTTCCGCCCCTGATCAGGTGTGACTGCTCGCCAACGCTCCTCACTCCCATCTCTTATTCCTACTCCGTCTCCAATTTATGCAGCACGGAGAACCTTTGCCCGCAGCTTTGCTGGTTGATGCTGCGCAGCACTTTCGCTCGCACGATGCTCGATCAAACTCCCAAGTGAAGTCATCCGCACTGCCAGCCAAACTCCTTCGGACAGAACGCGCCGATTTGAAACAGGTAGCATCTTTGCCCATTAATATTGACCCGTGAGAGTTTTGATCCGTGAGAGTTCATGTCAGATAGAAAAGATTGAGGAGTCACTGATTGCAGTTTCACATTCCCGCCTTGAAATTCCATCAGGTGATTTCTGAATCTCTGGAAGTGAACTCGTTGGAATTAGAGCTTTTTTGAGGATCCTCCGGGATATTTGACAGTCCAAGAAACCATAGGAGCTGAAATGTTGGAATTAGAACTTTTTTGAGTAAGAATGGAAACACCCACTTGTCATCACAAGCTCTCAACAGTATGCGTGGGCCTTGATTACAGAAGACAGGGATGTGTTCGAATGCAACTCCGACCGCACTCTTTGAACTATCACTGGATATTAGATCGCGTGCTTTAGAGATGTATGAACTTAGATTTCCTCATCTAAAATAGGAACAAGAACATCAAGATGAAGCAACCCCAAATCGTATTAAACAAGGTACGTACTCTACACAATTCTGAAAAGAAAGAAGAAGAGGAATAATACAAGCAATTTGTATACCTGAGTGATGTCTGAGACAATGTTCTCCCTATCAACCTCATTATGTGAAGAAGCAAAGGACGCCAAGCCTCTTCTCTCTTCCATTTCTTAATTTGTTTCCTCTCTTTCTTTCTGTATACTGAGATCCACGAGAGCTCATCTAGATTTTATAATTCTATGTTTCGTAAGTGGGACAAATTTTCAAAACCGACCCCATTGGGTTTTTAATTGCAAAAAACGACTCATTTCAATCTTATTTATAAAAACCGACCCAGTTGGTTGAAACTGGGTTGGTTTTTAAAAAATTTTTTTATCAAACTTCACGGGAGTTCAACTCCCGTGAAGTTTTGTTATGAGAAAAACTTCACGGGAGTTCAACTCCCGTGAAGTTTCCCAAAAAAAATTAAAAAAACCGACCTGTTTTCAGCTCCTGGCTGAAAACGGGTCGGTTTTTGTAAATATTTTCAAAACCGGTCGTTTTTTGCAATTAAAAACCCAAAAGGGCCGGTTTTGAAAATTTGTCCTTCGTAAGTGATGAGCTCTCTATTATTGAAGATTTGAGGGACTGATAATGAGAGCTCATCCAGTATTCATATATTAGTCCCTTAAATCTACAATAAAAGGGGTTATTTAGATATTAGTGATAAAAAAATAAAGGGGCATTTAGATATTAGTCCCTTACGTCTACAATCATTCCACAGAAGCTCCTCAGATCTAAGAAATTACCATTAGTCCTTCAAATCCTTCGGATGTTGCAATCTGGTCCCTCCGTATGACCAAAATGTCCTCAACTAATTTTTCTGAGAGCTATTTATAATTTGTCACTCTAAAGTTTACACCTTTTCAACTTTGATAGCTTAAATTTGTTTTGATACTGTGAAATCCACTTTGATACCGTCAAACTTTTTTGACACTTTTGATGCTCTGTAGTTTATATATTATTCCTGTCAAGAAGATGACATGCTACATGGGGAACAAGGCAATGTTATGAAGGAGGGTTCTCCTTTACTCCTCCCTCGAGGATTAGATGGCATTTATGGACTTTGTTGTTGTTCATCACAAAGATCTAAGAATCACTATGGAGGATGTTGTTCTTTCAATTCGAGGAGCACTACAGGGATTTTTCAAGGATTTTTGAGGATTTGATGAGACTAATTTCTCTTGAGAGTAGGACTTCACTTTTTGCTGATTTCTTGGGTGATTTTGCTACGAGCAGTCATGCCATAGAAAGAAGATTAACTAAGAGTTATTTTTATGTCTAGGTTGATTTCAGTCTCGTGGATTAATGAAAATTGGAGAAAGTATTGATTCAGTGAGAAACATGTAATTAGCATGGACCATAAGTTGGAACTTGGGAGACGGCTATCTTGCAGCCTACCATCAAATGTGCCTGACGCTTTTCATCGATGTCCATTTAATACTTGGGTGCAAACTTATCAAGTTCAAGACTTGAAGACGAGGCATAAAAAATGTTTACTTTAGCTAACATCAATTGAGAATGCCTAGCATGATGTGTACTAGGTCTTTATGGATCTATTTTGGAGGCATGGAATTTTTTTTTCATGAAATATACATAAAGGCTAATGGCATCAAGCAGAATATTGAACATCAAGCCTTGAAGATAAGGGTCTACTTTGAAGGAGGGAGTACTTATGCATGCCTATTCCTATTAATTAGACTAGAGGTGCAATTTAGAGGAGTTTATTTGTAAGAAGTGTGCAAATGTAGAAGTCTAGTGGACTTGGATGTAAAGTGTGCTACTATATCAGTAGCATCACTCTAAGAAGACTTTAGGCTGAAAATTGATCTCTCTTTTATTCCCCTTTCCTTTACTTTTACTTGTAAGAGAGTTTAGGGTTCTCCTTAAACCACCCTAGTTATCCATTCCTAGTAGATGTCTTCTTCTTCCTTCAAATTTCTTTATTTGTCTTCTTCCCACTAGTAGAAAATCAAACATCCTAGACGGAATTTTCCGTCTAGGATAGCTAGATTTCCGTCTACATTGGTTATCCTAGACGGAATTCCGTCTAGGATGTTGGTCTTGTATGTTTCCGTCGAGAATTCGTCATCCTAAACGGAATTTCCGTCTAGGATACTATCCTAGACGAAAATGTATCCTAGACAGAACAAAATACCATCTAGAATAATTCTAGACGGAAAAAACAACCATCTAGGATAATCCTAGACGGAAATTCCGTCTACGATGCATCCTAGACGTAATTTCTGCCTAGGATATATGTAAGCATTCTAGACGGAAATTCCGTCTAGGATACTATCCTAGATGGAATTTCCATCTAGAATGCTACAGTAGTGTTTTTTTTAGAATCTACTTTGCACGGTATATAATATCATATGTGCCTGTACACAATATTGCACAACACAAAATTATATTGATATCCAACATAATCTAATTATATTCCAATATCAAATCTAATTATATTCAAATAATACATTCACCAAAACACTAAAATGATACATAAATTGTTTACAATTTTTTACATAAATTTTTTACAATTGTTTACATAATTGTATTCATCTGCTAGTTCCTTCAATAAAATCCAGCTGATATCATCAACGCAGCCACAAATCCCCTCCCATACGCGGTTATCTACAAAACAAATCCATCAAACAATTACAATTAATTGGTGATATGCATGTAAGTATTGAAAAATCTAACACACTTGTCTGTCTGAAATTTCTTCCACAACTCTGGAGGTAGGCAGCCTATCGATTGTTTGTTAGAAGTACATAACAAGCTCAATCAATGCCTGTCAGACCCTTACAGCTTGGTGTTGTGCGCGGCGGAAGCTTTCTTAGCAACACGAACAATACCTCGAACTAACCACAACTAATATGCAAACACAATCACAACAAGAACAAATCAATTTACGTGGTTCGGCAAGTTGCCTACGTCCACGGGGCAAGGAGGGGGAAGTTCTTACTATTAGAAATTAGAGAATACAAGTAGAGTTACAAATCTCTCAGATTAAACCCTAAAACAAAGCTCTTGATCTCTCTCAACTCTCCCACAATTGGATGCAACAATTCTCTCTTCAAGGCTGCTCAAATTTGTCCTTGCATCAACCCTAAACAATCAGGTTCTGAGTTATATACAACTCATAAACGAAACGGGTCAAAAACCAAAAGGCCCAGCCCAGAATATCGACGGGCTGATTCTCTCCTGTTTTCCTGTAATTCTTCAATTCTCCACCTCGACGAATGTTTCCACCAAAACTGAGCCGACACCAAATCATCCAATAGTCCCTCAATAAGTCAGGGAACCAATATAGAGCTGAAACGCGATCTCTCCCCCCATCTCAATCAACTGATTAAACTGGCTGCATCTGAAAGACTGCCTACGTATCCTCTTGCCCAAGGAATTAAGCCGAACGTAGTTCACCCAAATGGCCTCCAAAGGCCTCAGCACTGAAGGATGTTCAAAAGCTTCAAACAATGACCAAATTTCACTCCTGAAACAACTTTGGTCAACATATCTGCAGGGTTATCATTCGTGTGGACCTTCTCTAATATGACGTCTTCATCATCCAACACGTCACGTACAAAGTGGAATCTGACATCGATATGCTTCATGTGCGCATGATAAACCTGGTTCTTCGCCAAATAGATAGCCGACATGCTATCACAATATACCCGAATAGTCTCCTGAGCGATCCCCAAGTCCTCCAATAATCCACGCAACCGTAAAGCCTCCTTAATAGCTTCAGTAACTGCCATATACTCTGCCTCTGTAGTAGAGAGAGCCACTGTGGACTGAAGCGTGCATCACCAACATACAGGTGTACCTACCAATGTAAAAGCATAACCTGAAGTAGATCGACGTTTGTCAAGATATCCAGCATAATCTGAATCCACATATCCATTACAATCCTGCCCATCCTTCTCATCCTTCTGAAATACTAAACCAACATCTACGGTGCCTCGAACATACCGTAGAATCCACTTCACAGCCTCCCAATGACCCTTCCCGGGGTCGTGCATGTATCTCGATACCATGCTCACGGCCTGTGATAAATCTAGCCTCGTACACACCATCGCATACATCAAGCTACCTACTGAACTGGCATATGGGACATTCGACATATAATCTCTGTCCTCAACTGAAACAGGTGACATCAACACTGAAAGCTTGAAGTGAGGAGCCAATGATGTGCTAACTGCTTTTGCATTGCCATCAAAGCTGAATTTCTTCAACATCTTCTGCAAGTAGCTCTTCTGTGTAAGTTTCAAACTCCCTTTCACCCTGTCTCTCTCGATCTCCATACCCAATATGTTCTTTGCCTCTCCAAGATCCTTCATCTCAAACTCGGATGATAGCTTATTTTTTAACTTTCGAATAGCCGAAGAATTCCTGGAAACAATAAGCATATCGTCAACATATAAAAGCAAATATATGTGCTCACCATCATGTAGCTTGTGCATATAAACACATGGGTCATATGGGCTCCTCGTGTACCCTCGGCCAATCATAAAGCCGTCGAATCTCTTATACCACTGTCTTGGTGACTGCTTCAAACCATAAAGAGACTTCTTCAGCTTACAAACCAAATCTTCCTTTCCTGCAGCTTTGAAACCCTGAGGTTGTATCATGTAGATCTCCTCATCTAAATCACCGTGCAGAAAGGCTGTCTTCACATCCATCTGGACCAAATCCAAATCCAACTGTGCCACCAACGCCAATAAAATCCGTATAGACGAATGCTTCACAACGGGTGAAAATACCTCGTTGTAATCAATGTCCTCAAGCTGTGCATATCTCTTGGCAACCAACCTGGCTTTGAACCTTATGTCCCCAATAGAAGATCCCTCCTTCTTCGCATATACCCACTTGCAACCAATAGCCTTCTTACCCTTAGGTAGATGTGCAAGTGTCCAAGTATCGTTCTTCTGAAGAGATCGCATCTCCTCCTTCATAGCTTCCCTCCACCTGATCGAATCGGGGCTAGACTCTGCCTCCCTAAATGCGGCTAGAACCATATCATCAACGACCTCCACTGATAATGCATATGCGGCCATGACATCATTATACCTAGCTGGCCGACGAATCACTCTCCTCGGTCTATCTGCTGCAATGGACCTATGAACATGACCCTGTTCATGAGTCCCATGATCCACTGTATCCTGTATCTGCCCGGCTGTCATCTCATCTCATCTCCTCCCAGTGTCACCTCTGTAGGAGCCTCAATGGATACAGTGCTCTCTGGAGTGAGTGGAGTCACATCATCCTCCACCTGCTGCGATATCTCTCCTGTCTGGTCTCCCTCTACCTGCTGAGGGGCTCGAGGTCTCATCATGTACGCCTCGTCAAATGTGACATCTCTGCTAATAACTATCTTCTTGTCCTATGGATTCCATAACTTGAAGCCTTTGACTCCATCTCTAAATCCCACAAAGACTGCTTTCCTCGCTCTCGGATTTAATTTATCATCACTGACATGATAATAAGCTGGACACCCGAATATCCTAAGCGACTCATAGTCACTAGCCACCGAACCAAACCAACGCTCCAAAGGAGTCTTCCCGTCTATCGCAGTGCACGACAACCTGTTCACGAGATGGCTTGCATAAACTACTGCCTCGGCCCAAAAGGATCTAGGCAATCCACTCTGAGTCATCATACACCGCACCTTCTCCAGCAAGGTACGGTTCAATCTCTCAGCCACCCCGTTCTGTTGCGGTGTCTCTCGAACTGTGAAGTGTCTTCTAATGCCGTGATCCCGACAAAACTACAGAAACGGATCACTCTTGTACTCTCCATCGTTATCTGAACGTAGAGTCTTCACCTTTCTACCTGTCTGCAGCTCCACTTTCTTCTTCCACTCCACAAAAATATCCAGGACCTGATGTTTATGCTTCATCAGGTATACCCAATTCCTCCTGGAATAGTCATCAATGAAAGTGACAAAATAGTTACCCCCTCCCAAGAGATGTGTTCTTGGAAGGACCCCAAACATCTGTGTGAATGTAATCCAAAGTACCTTGGGTGTTGTTGGAAGGACCCCAAACATCTGTGTGAATGTAATCCAAAGTACCTTGGGTGTTATGAACAGCGGTGCCAAACTTCACTCTAGTCTTCTTCCCAAGTACGTACCTTGGGTGTTATGAACAGCGGTGCCAAACTTCACTCTAGTCTTCTTCCCAAGTACACAGTGCTCACACAGCTTCATCTTGCAGGTCTTAGCACCTTTCAATAGCCCCTGTTTTGCCAATGACTGTAGAGACTTATCACCTGTGTGTCCAAGTCTCATGTGCCATAAGGTGATAGTGTCCTCCTCTGTAGTAATAGAAGCTGCCAGACCCCCTGTAACTGTCTTTCCCTTCAAGTAGTATAGGTTGTTTTCCCTGATACCTCGCATCACCACCATAGAACCCTTCGTGACCTTCACTGTAGCATCCTCTAAGATCACTCGATATCCTGCTGCCTCCAAAGTCCCAAGAGAAATGATGTTCTTCGTCAACTGCGGCACAAACCTCACTTCCTTCAATTCCCTCACTACACCATCATGCATCCTAATCCGGACTGAACCAATACCACCAATAGGGCATACATGGTCATTACTCATAAGCACGACATCCCCTCTTTTTCGCTCCTCAAAGCTAGAAAATCACTCCCTCTTAGGGCAGATGTGATATGTAGCTCCCGAATCCATTATCCACTCTGTGGAATTCGCATAGAAAACTGATGGTAACGTAGGGCATGAATAGCCTGAAGAATCTGAATCTGAATGCTCACAAATAGCTTTTGCAACATTCACTTCTGAAGCTTGTGCAGCTTTCCCCTTATTCTTCCCGGTTTTTTCTTTCCACTTTGGGCAGTCAATCTTCCAATGTCCTTCTTCTTTACAATACCGACATTGATTTCTACCAACACTCTTATAGGCACTCATATTCTTTGACTTTGAGCGGTTGAACTGGCGACAGTTTGGATCTCGGCCACGAACTGCTAATGCATCTCCCGATGCCTTCTCGGAGGGTTCACCATCATTCTTCCTCAACTCATAGTTCACCAAAGCTGAGGTCACCTCCTTGTAGCTGACTGCAGTTCTTCCATTGATCATAGTGAGAACGAACGTACCATAATCATCTTCAGGCAACCAACACAGAAGTAGCATCGCCTTGTCTTCATCCTCAACTATAATATCAACATTGGCCATATCTAAAAGTAGCTTAGTGAAGTTGTTGACATGCTACCTGATGGAAACTCCCCTCTTCATCTTGAACTAGTAAAATCTCTTCTTCAAGTAAAGCCGATTCTCAATGCTCTTCGTAAGATATTTCTCATTGAGTGTTTTCCACATCTTCTTCGCCGACGTCTCGTTCATAACATCTTAAATAAGATCCGGCGTCAAGCATGACCTAATAACACCACAAGCTCTATTGTTCATCTTTCTCCAAACCTTATCCTCCAACTCTGCGGGTTTCTCTTTTAACTCAAGAGTCTCCTCTAAATTATGTGCATCCAAGGCATCCATCACCTGACATCTCCACAATCCAAAATTGATCTTGCCATCGAACTTCGGAACATCAATCTTTGTGTTATTGATGCTCAGACTCTGTATCGCATTTGTAAGAGACGAACCTGACGTGCTTGCATCTCCCATATTGTCGATCTAGCTCTGATACCAATTGTTGTGCGCGGCGGAAGCTTTCTTAGCAACACGAACAATACCTCAAACTAACCACAACTAATATGCAAACACAATCACAGCAAGAACAAATCAATTTACGTGGTTCGGCAAGTTGCTTACGTCCACGGGGCAAGGAGGGGGGGGAGTTCTTGTTGGCCTTCTTGTTTTGATGATGTTTAACAAACAATTTACCACTAATGTTGTTTGTCTAGTATTTATGTTTTCTTATTTATTATAGACAAACAACGTAGTTGGAGGATGGATGGATTAAGCCTACACGATCATATCAAGAGGAGGTTGGTGGATTTGTGGAGTGAAGCTACATACAATTCAAGTTAAAGATCAAGTTCAAGCTTCATCCGCAACGTGTACCAAGTCAAGCTTATACATACTCCTATGTTTCATTCTCTAATGTATTTGTGAAAATATCATATTCTTAGTTTTTAGACTTAACAATATTCATATACATATTTTATTAAGTCTACATAATCATTGTGCAAAGTTTCAAAACATGGTTTAGCCTAAGTGTCAAAATTCATATGTTTGCATTTTCGTGTTTTGGACTATTTTGTAAAATGATGATATTTTTCATTTGGGAGGTTCTTTTTTATAACCAGTCACTGTAGCATGTTTATTATCATGTCTACAATCATTCTCCAAAGTTTATATTTTTTTAGAATTTATTTGATATTTTTAAACAGTATTTTAAAATCAGCAAATCAGATTTTCATATGTCAGTTTTCGGTCGACCGTACTGGTCGACCGATCATTTGATCTTTCATCACTGGGCGACAGAAAGTTGGTCGGTCGACCGGTCCGGTCGACCGAAAGCTCCATCGGTCGACCGCACCGGTCGACCGACGATTGTCCAGAGCTGATCTTCGTGTTTTTGCTCTTCATCGGTCGACCGACAGAATTTCTGGTCGACCGACAATAGATCCGTTGGACTTCAACGGCTATTTCCTGAGCTGTTTGCTGGGGCTGTTTTTGTCTTTTGGCTTGGGGTTCTTGACTGAGATTTCAAGTGGGTATATATACCCTATTGCTGCTCTCTTTCAAGTTAACCAAGAGAATTGTTTAAACAAGTTTAAGGGTGTTTTGTGTTTGTTTAAAAGAGTGTTTAAGATTTTGGTTTGTGAAGATAATTTTACAAGGGCTTGAGGAGATAATCTTTGGTGTTTGAGCTTCAAATCATCTCTCTCTCACTCTTGTCATTTATTAGAGAATTTTTCTAAACTCAATCTAGCTTTACATTTTATTATTTAATTATCATTTTATTAAGCTAGTGTTTATATTGAGTTTAGTTGATTTTATTTATCTCTTTGTACACACACAACCATTGAGCTTATTGTATTTTCATACTTAGTATAATTTGGGTTGTGGGATTGTGTAACTTGAGAGTGAGCTTATAATTTGTTCTCATTCATTGTAGAGAACAAATACTTTGTATTGAGCCTAATTGTGAGGATTCACTTGTAATACACTTGTACACCGAGAGAAGTGTGTGGTGAGAGACGGGGTCGAATCCAAGAGGAGTGGCGTCGGTTGACGTGCCTAGGGAGAGGTTGTAACCGAGCACTTGAGGAGGAGGACACGGGCTAGGACCAACACTTAGTGTGTGAGGTGTGATTGCATAGTGATTGTATTGTGAGGTGTAAACGTTGTTCGGGTGAACGTAGAAAACCCGGTTGTGATAGTGGAGATCTCCTCGAGGTGAGGAGCGGAGACGTAGGTCGTGGGGACCGAACTCCGTAATCATATTGTTTGTTTGTGATTGCATTGGCGCACTTACTTTTATGTTTATATCTTATATCGCCTTTGTATATTGCTTGTTGATTATATTGCCTACTATCTAGTTTAGATTATTTACCATTGTGTTGTTTATATATCCTTGCATATATTTCTATCATATAGGATATATCTCATTGTTCATGTTGCTTATCCTAGTTTATATTCTTGTTGTATTTCATTCTTGCTAGGATAACTCATTAATTAATTTTAATTGGCATATAATCGGATTAGATTAGCATAAGACCCTAATCACCCCCCCTCTAGGGTCTAACAGTTCTTACTATTAGAAATCAGAGAATATAAGTAGAGTTACAAATCTCTCAGATCAAACCCTAAAACAAAGCTCTTGATCTCTCTCAACTCTCCCACAATTGGATGCAACAATTCTCTCTTCAAGGCTGCTCAAATTCGTCATTGCATCAACCCTAAACAATCAGGTTCTGAGTTATATACAACTTAGAAACGAAACGGGTCAAAAACCGAAAAGCCCAGCCCAGAACATCGACAGTCGACCGCGCAGGTCTCGCGGTCGACCGCGGCGGTCGACCGAATCTCAGTCCCGAGAGCAAAAACACTTACAGTCATCCGCGGTCGATCGCGACGGTCGACCGCCAGCAATTCCGAATCCTGGTACCCTTCGTGCACGTTCGTCATCCGCGGTCGACCGCGGCGGTCGACCGACACCTGCTCCGAATCCTGGTAGGCTTCGTGCACGTTAGCGGTCGACCGCGGCGGTCGACCGCCAGACTTTCTGGCTTCTGCCTGCTGATTCTCTCATGTTTTCCTGTAATTCTTCACTTGGCGCATTGCATTTAACTTATAATGACGTCTAATGTCCTCTGCAATAAATCAGATAGCAGCAATTTTGTACACAAGTGACATTGCATTTGGAAAATCAAATTTTTGCTCCAAGTCCATGATATTGTTATTTGTAATGAAGCAAACATGCATGGTATGGCATCTTAATGTTGAAAGTTTATCTCATTGTGATAAATGCCTGATTCAACTAGTGGGTATTATGGAACTTCCACAAGAGGGTATTATGGAACTTAATAAACTGCATGAGGCTGGTTAACCAATAACCAACTGGCTGCCAAGGAGCACAAGAGGGCTCCTTATCATAATTTTTGCTCGTAGTTACCTTGAGGGATATAGGCACAACATAGGATTGATGTCAGGATGGCAGCTGGTCATAAAATCTTTCACAATTCTTTTTATGGAAGTTTGCTCGTGAAAAACTTCTCGGGTAAAATGCTGAAAAACAACATAATCCATACTAATCCATACTGGAGATGAAAAAGAACAAAGGGTTAATAATATTTTGAAAACCAAAAACTTTTACCAAAAGGGGGTTTTATTTAAAGAAAGAAAGAAAGAAAAAATGATAACAGGAGCAAGCCAATAATAAAAACCATAATACAGATTGCAAAGTTAAACACTTGATAAAATGCTAAAATTTTAATATCTCAGCACCTATATATTATACTCGTCTTTTATTAATAGATAGTAGACTAGTAGCTAAAAGAGATGCTAGAGTTTTCAGAGATATATTATACTCGTCTTTTATTAATAGATAGTAGACTAGTAGCTAAAAGAGATGCTAGAGTTTTCAGAGAAAGGGAAATAGGTGGTAGCACAGTTAGCAAGTAGACTAGTAGCTAAAAGAGATGCTAGAGTTTTCAGAGAAAGGGAAATAGGTGGTAGCACAGTTAGCAGCTAACATACAGTAACCAGAAATCGAGTCAACCATCGGAATAAGTTGCAATATTGTCTAATCTATTAAAGCTTTGCTGCTAGTAGAAATTCAGCACAGAGAATTTGTGCACCTTGCCAAATAGGAATTTTGCACAAATCTTGGACCGGTTTGAGTTTAATCAAAACAAACTATAATTGAAAAAGAATTAATGAGCTATTATGTATAGTCTGTGTTGTATCAACACGCACGCAAGACCCTCATTAAACGCATATCATATTGTTGTGATGACAATTTAATTAGATCATGGATTAATGACATGTATTAATTAGGCCTTCTGTTTGGTTTTGATCCGAGCGTAGGCGTTCTGATATCTGGAACTCGAACATATGCGAGACACCCCCATACTTTGAGACTATCCAAATGATCTGGATATCCCACTACCACATATTTGCTCTAACGCAACGGTTCAAAACCGTTGCGCTAGCCATGGAACCATCGCCCTTGAGCAAGTGCGACGGTTCTCAAACCGCCTCATATGCTGCCGTTGCCCTACCTCTACCGTAACGGTTTTGAACTCTATTGCGACGGTTTTTTGAACCGTTGCCCCCGCATCTAACGCAACGGTTTTAAAAGGCAAGCGGTTTTTAAGCCATTGCAACGGTTTTGATTGAGCTATTGCGACGGTTTTTAAGCTATTGCAGCGGTTTTGATTGAGCTATTGCGACGGTTTTCAAGCTACTGCAACGGTTTTTTTAGATATTATAACAGTTTTAAAAGACCTAACGCAACGGTTTTAGTAGGCTAAAGCTATGGTTTTGATAAAGCTACGGCGACAGTTGGAGCTATTGCAACAGTTTTAAAAGACCTAACGCAACGGTTTTAGTAGGCTATAAGTATAGTTTTGATAAAGCTACGGCGACAGTTGGAGCTATTGCAACAGTTTTAAAAGACCTAATGCAATAGTTTGGATTAAGCTATCGCAACAGTTTGGATCGAGCTATCGCAGCGGTTTTAATCGAGCTATCGCAACGGTTTTAATCGAGCTATTGCAACTGCTCAATCGAAGCTGTTCTTGGTTTCCTACGTCAAAATAATTATAGTATTCAATTACCTGGACAATCTTTTTAAGAACATGGCCAAGTCAAATTTTAATACACAATATAAAAGTGATTATGTTGAGCATAATCAACCATAATGATAAGTGCCAACATACATCAGTATAATATAAAAACTACAAATCCACACTACCAACATTTCAACTCAGAAAATATCGTACCGAACTAATATTCAAACAATGTACATCAACATTTGATTACAAAACATGAAACTTCTCGGTCAAAGACTATATTCTCTATTTGTTTCCAAAAACTTGTTCCTCAATGTCAAATACTCACTAGGAACCTGTCAGTATCAATCTCAATCTTGGCTTTCATCATTTCTGTACCTGTGTAAATTTCCATGAATCAGCATAATTTTTGCAATGATGATAATAAAATTGGGGAAAAAAGATGTTTGAAAAGGAAGTTAAGAGAACATATTGATCCATGAGTACCAGAAGCGTGATGAAATGAGCAAAGGGGGTCTTTTTTAAGTCACTTAAACATTATTCGGACAAAGCGGCGATAAACCAGTTTAGTTACTAAATAGGTTTAGTTATATGAACAGAGGATGGCTAGGCCAATTCTGGATTGATTTAAGCTAAATATTGGCCGAAGAAAATAGTTCACTCAAATGATCTATTTTTAACAATAGAACTACAGGGGTCTATCCACAATCAAGAAAACCTCAGCGAAAATAAGAAGTACTGAGTTTCCCGTCATATTTTTCCAGGATTTAACTTCTACAAACACAATGCCATACTGTGATAAATAGGACAAAAACATCAAATTAGTGTTTGTGTTTTCAGAATTCCACGTCATTGTGTAAATAGCATCTAGAGACTAAATAAGGCCCAGTGATTTATTTACATGTCAACTTTGAGGTAAATTTCACATAACTAACAAGAATTAGAAGGGGTCTCCCCCAAAAATATCGTAAACTATTTTATTCAAGAAAAATACAAAAACTTTCATACCAGAAAAATGTTACCATATGCTATCTAAAGACAACCAATGAATTAAATACCATGAACTTTTATTTACGTTTTACCAAATTACCATGAATCTTCAGATAAAATAAAATCACTAAAACATATGAGTTATGTCGTCCTCAGTGACTACCATGGACTCTTTTGAGGTATTATCACAAAACTATCACATACTTTTCTGAAAGCACATGGGCAGCGTTCTACTGATTTGAAAGTTATGATATATTTCTCTAATTGAAGTAGTTTGCATATGATACAAAAATTGATAAATATATCTGGGAGCAGAAACAATACCGATTCAATGGCATAGCAAGGGACCATCAAGATAACACCAACCAGAAACTTCTGCTCCTGTAATTTCACAGACAAAAAAAACAAAATTAAAAAAAAAATCCAAATCAAGCTCAAAAATAACAACGAAGATGACCGATGACGATGACCGATGACGACGACGATGACGAGAAGCAAAACCTCAGGATTCTTGTAAGCGGAGAGGTGTTGAAACAAGAGGTGCGTGGGCAGCGACAGCGAGACTACTACAAAAACTCCGGCGATCGCCGTCGCCCATTGCGGCGGCGAGTAAGCGGCAAGGAACGGATATAGAGAATCCCCCCATGTAACCATTTGTATAGTTAGATGCTCCCAAACATGTACAGCTAGTGATATCTTGTGTATCGTTAGATGCTCCCAAACATGTAAGCATTTGTATATTTCACATAATAAATGTACTGCATGTATACAAAAAGCACTGGGCATGCACATATAAGTTAGGCCATTGGTGATCTAGATTATCAAGTGTTCGGATGAGTTCGATGTTGGTTTCAGATACTGGTGCCTGTTTGCGATGTCAAACTTACTGCTTCTATTATCAGAAATAGGTCAGGGGTTCGGTCGGTTTCTTTTGGGCATCTGTGCATGTTTATCTGCTGGGGAGAAAGATCCTTGGTAATAAATGTATGAGTTTACAAGTACAAAGCTAATGCAATAGCATGAAATAATAAAATTGGGGAAAAAAGATATTGCAATTATTCAAAATAAATAGCTTAACATAAAGGAGATAACCCAATTTTATTATAAAAATCAGAATGTAGCCACATCAGTGGCAAAAGAACACAAAGGAGAGCGAGAAGAAAGCAACGAGGAAAAAGAAGAAGTAACTGAAACGAGTCAAGAAAACACTACAGAAACCAGTTCAAGAGCTAAGAAGGCTAAGAAATGTCGAAGTGTAAAAGGTACTTGCCTCTTCATGATCTAGAACACTAGCAGCCTCTTCAGGAAGTTTAGTACGCGCTTTAAACCTGTCAACAAAGCTTGGACTAACTGGACGTCCAGTTACTTCACTCAACATATTTGCAAATGTTTGAATCATACTTGTAGCTAAAATATGTTTAATATTGTTTCTTCACTAACACAATAAAATTATAGGAGAGTTATTCATAAGAGATGCAGATTGAATGTAAATAACAACCGTTCGAATATCAGGAAGTTTAGAACTATCAAGTGACAAGTAAAAATATAGTGGAGATGTAATCTTATTTTTCACTATCATAAGTTTAGAACTATCAAGCGACAAGTAAAAATATAGTAGAGATGTAATCTCATTTTTCGCTGTCATGTAGTCGCTTTTTTATTCGCTCCGTTAGTAGTACATTTTTTTTAAGTTCAAGAGGATTTTGTGAAAGTCCCCAAGTTAAGGAGGCTTTGTGGAATAAAGTTTAGAAGAATTTTGTGCAAAACCCCAAACGTAAGATTTATCCTTTAAAACAAAAAAAAAAAAAGAGTTTTTGTACATATAGCATTAAATCTTCTATTTACCATCCGAGTGTTGGTATTTGTAAATTTACTCCCCAATTCTCTCACATTGAACTTAGAGGAGATGGAAGAGCTAATGTTTGTATATGAGAAAGAAAATGTAACATGGATAAAATATGAAAAAGACAAAGTACTCTTTTATTCTTTTTGCTATATCTTTTCAAATTGCCAAAATTATCTTATTGCCCTTTTGTGCATAACTATAAAGCAGGACTTGTCCGCCATTCATCCATTTTTGATACCCCAGTTGGTTCTTTCTATATTAGTATAGATAATCGTTGCATCAGGTATGATTCTCACTTCTAAATTTATACTAAAGAACAACCATGTCCCTTGTGCTGGTAGTTAACGGGCTAGTCATCTTACGTTTCACCACTATAGCTTGGTTACCAGTGACATTGTGCTCTGTAAAAAATAGAAGAAGAAAAGATAGCAGCTGAATAATCACACAGCAATTCATTTCACCACAAATGAAAGAGGATGATCAGAGATAGCAGAGCACGAGTACTGCATGTGCTACATATCATCATCATTATTATAGCATGAGACTAATGCAGAAAAAGCAGCAAAAATATTATATTGCTGATATCGAAACTTGCTAGCACAAAACCATACTTATAAACTGCAGAATAAAAATCTTACATGAGCATGGAGATACATGAGACCAGAAACAACATCTCGTAGATATCTTCTTGATTCACTTTCTCCAATACCATCTCTTGGACAAGAACCAAAGTCACACATCCTTTTGCCTGCTACATACTCTAGAACTGCAAAGTGAAGATAATAAAAGCCACTAATGTCAATCACAAAATTCTAATATAATAGCAAAGTGATAACAAATTAAATAGAATGCAAAAACAACAGCTGGTTTAAGAAAGATAATACATCAAAATATATGGAAAAAATGTGAATGAATACCCATGTAGAAGTTGTCTATGAGTGGGTCATCAATCACCTCAATGAGTTTCACTATATTGGGATGATCCAACATTTTCATGATGGACACCTGCAAGTAGCAAAAGACTATGCTATTATTTCTGTTTGAGGTAACTGTCAAGATGAAAAATGATGAATATATTTACTCCATCTGTTTTATAATCGTAAACACAAATACAAGAGGAACATTGAACCATAAACACAAACATCAAATTCCAACAATCGAGGTTTTTTCTTGAGATTTTGCTTCTGCTTTTCTCTAGACAAGCTAACTACATCTAATCCCTAACGCTCAGAACAAAGATGGGGGAAAAAACTCACCTCCCTAAGAACATCGGTCATGGCAGTTTCTGAAGGTGCCACCCGCAACTTCAACAAATGCGATTTGTGGAAAACCTGCATTAGAACATAAAATGCAGAATTATCGTACTGGATACAACTACAAAAAACAACAAACTACATAATATGAAAAGAATTGGATGGAAATAAGTAGATCACCCAGTCAAGTTTATGGGACAAGAAAGAAAGACAGAACAATAAGAAAGTGTGTATTGGATGCATCTAATCTAATAATGCTCACTAGTATAAATGAAAAATAAGCCAGTACCTAGCAACAAGAAAGAAAGACAGGACATAAGCCAGTACCTAGCAAGCTCATATAATGAAAAATGAAAAACAATTTAATGTACTGATGCTGAAGAGCACAACCACATAATCTGGCACATCTATAAATGCTTAGATATGCCTGTTTTAGATGATCTTCACAAAACAAAAGCATTGGTTGTCAAAGAAAACCCACGAGAGTAACAATAACTCAAAAACTCAGTCTCACGCGTTAACAAATACCACATTCTAACATCAAATAAATGAAACTATTACATAAACCTGGGTATAAAAGAAGGACAATTAAACATCCCCTTGAATAATGAGATGTGAAGAGGCCTTGAAAATAGTTCCATCACACTCACTTAATATCCAACAAAAATGAAAACGACATGTCAGGAAAAGAAAACTCGAACAAACATCCAAATTGTGAATCAAAAAATATGCTTAGAAAATAGATGGTGAAAATAAAGCTTACTCATGAAAAGTAACCAACACATGATACAACGTTTACTACCACAGCATAGAGGCAGAGACAGGTTCTGCGGAGCATGCCAATGAGTAGCACAGACATAATGGATAGAAATCTACCTGTACCTATAGATGTACCAGTTGATTTTTTATAGAAGCCTCAACAGTTTATTGTTCTATTCAGAATAATACATCTCAATGACTTGTGAATCTAAGGATATTGTATGAAGAGGACAGGTTCAGTAACATGTTGATAACCACCACCAATCAAAGATATATGATTTTCTCACCATTAAACAACAACAACAACAAACAACAAACAACAACAAAAACAAAAAGATACCTATCAAAATAGTATAGTATCAATGTTCACAATGAAGGCAAAAGTGGATGCAAAAACCAATATTGAGTACCTTTACTGCATAATGTTTTCCATCTTTAACACTTTGGTACAGAACCTATTACAACCAAAGCAATTAATTAAATTAGATAACTGAACGATTGAATGATTGATAATATTAAAACAAGTCTTACCACTTTGCCATAGCTTCCAGACCCAATTGTCCAAGCAATACAAACATCTGTTTTGCAAAAACCACCTTCTTTGTTTTTACATGTTTGGACAATTTTACAGTATACTTATAATGTTCTGACTTCCCACTTACTAAGAAACAATAGACCCATCATTTTAACAAGACATCTCTTCCTTAACAAATTAAAAGGAGGTACAAGTTAAAACAGATGAGCTTGCCCATCAAGCCCAGCACAACTTACGCCTAGCTATACTCACACACAAAGGAAACAAGAGAGGCTAACTGAAATCAACGAATCAACAAAGAACTCCAAATATGTAAGATACCTAGGAGAGTTCATGCCCAACAGCTAAATGTTAGAAGGAAAAAATCCAATCTCTTATAAACACACAATCATAGAAATCACTAAATTTAACTGGAAAAATCAATTTGAACTCAGAAAACGGTAGTGCGAATTGAGAAATCAAAATATCGTGAGAAGAGATAGGTGGAACAAACCCTAGAAAGCTCCGGCGAGGACTGGGCTCGATTTCTGGAGCAACGAGAGTAGCTCGACGATGAAACCAACGAGATGAAAACGGCGACGAAAGTTAATGGACTCCGGCGAGGACTGAAAACGGCGACGAGGGAGTTTTGGCCACGGCAATTTTAGGGAGTTTTGGCCATGGCGGCGGCGATTTTAGGGATTTGAGAGAGAGAGAGAGAGATTTCCTTTTTAAGTTGGTGCGGTTTTAGCGGTGCGGTCAAACAATGGGCTTTACTCAAGCTCAAAGACCACTAACAATTATTAAGCCCAGAAACAATTATTAGATCTATGGCAACATTTTATATTAAATGTTGTATTACACCCTGAAAACCGTTACGATAGATATCTAACGCAACAGTTAAAACCGTTGCGCCTTAACCGTTGTAATAGATCAATTATGTGGTAGTGTCCCAACCATAACTGATGATGAGTACTATTAGTTTTGAAATAGGGTTCTCTATCCAGAATCCAGTTTGCCACCGGCAAAGCCTCTCCCCAATAGCAGGTCGGTAGACCAGATGTGATTAGCATGAAATTCACCATCTCGGTCAATGTGCGATTCTTCCTTTCTGCAATCCTATTAGATTACAGAGAGTACAGAGACGTAGTTTCAGCAATGATTTTATGCTCCTTGAAGTATGCTTCCGACTCCTTAGATTGGTACTCTCTTATTGTGTCGCTCCTGAGTCTTTTCACCTGAAGTCCAAGTTGCTTCTCCACATGAGTTCGAAACTCAATAAACTTGCTGAAGGCTTCATCTTTAGATTTTAGCAGGTACACGTGACAGAAGCAGGGATGATTATCAATGAAGGTGATGAAGTACTTCATGTCGTCTCGAGTGACGAAGCTCTTGAAATCACACATATCTGAGTGAATCAGATCTAATAGGTTGGTGCTCCTTGTGACACTTAGAAAGGGCTTCCTTGTTAGCTTCACTTGTGCGCAAATTTCACACTTCTCAGGTTTGTTACCCTCATATTTTGGAAGTAATTCTAATTTCTCCATGCTAGAAAACTTTTTATAATTTATATGTCCCAGCCTATTGTGCTATAATACAGAGGAGTAAGCAGAAGATGATACTTCATTTATAACTGAGTTGGGTACAATAGTACTGATCTTATACATGTCATTAGTATGATATGTATTGCTAAAATATATTTTTTTAAAAGATAACATAACCTTTCCTCTTTGGAAATCTAGTCTCATACCTGCGTCACACAGCAGGCTTCCAGAGATTAAGTTTTTAGCAATTGAGGGAACATGTTTCACATCCTTCAATGTGAGAGTCTTTCCTGAAGAAAGAGTCAGCACCACAGTCCCAGTTCCAAGAACAAGAACCACAAAACGATCAGCCATTGATACGTTCTCTTTGGTAGTAACATAAGAAGAGAACAAATATCTGTTGGATCAGACATGATAGGTAGTTCCTGTATCTAACTACCAATCTGAGACCTTGTTGGAAGTTGTCGCTTGGAAGAGCATAGCTACACAATTATCAACTTGATTAACATTGTGTATTGTTTTCTTCTTTGATGCTTTGCAGTCCTTGACAAAATATCATTGTTTCCCACAGTTGAAGTATTTGCCGCTATTCTTAAAATCTTTCTTTTGAATATTTAGATTCTTCGAGTGGTTCTTCTTTTTGTTAAATGACTTCTTTTTCTTCTTGGAAGAAGAACTAGTACCATACTCAGAGTTATTAGCATCATATTAGCAGACGTCTTCTGCTTAGCAAGGAGCTCATCCTTCGTGCGAGTTCGAATCTCGTCCTCGATCCGAATAAAGCTCTTCAAATCAGACAGAGTCACCTATCTTTTTCTTCTTTGAATATCCATGAAGAATGATATCCAAGATGGATGAAATTTGTTGACAATTACACCAGAAATAAAAGTTTAACAAAGATTAATCTTTTCATCCTTCAGCTTCATAACAAGCTTTTCAAGCTCTTTGACTTGAGGTAAAATCTCTGTGTCATCTTCGAATTTGAAGTCCAGAAACTTTTCAATGAGGTGAGACTTAGATAGTTTCTCCTCATCCTTATATTGGTCCTCCAGAGCATTCCAGATTTTCTTTGTAGAGAGTTTGTGGGTGTAAGCATCTGCCAGAGGATCGACCAGACAGTAAAGAAGATAACTCCTGTAGAAATGATCATGTTTAGCTCAAGGGGCTTCAAACTCAGAATGTTCTTCAAAGTCGGGTTTCTCCTCAGAAACCATATAGTAGATTTTTAGGAGTTGCATCCCGAAGATCACTTTCTGACGTCATGCGTTAAAGTTGGATCCGTCAAAATTCTCTAACTTAAGACAGTCCACTCTAGGAGTCCTCACGGGACCCAAGATAGATCAAAAATATTACTTTAAGATTATTGGAGATTGTGATTAAATCTGGAATAAAACAATGAAAGTTGATGTGTTGTAATTTTAAACTTTTTAAGTTAACTGTTGTGCGTTTGTGAAACGCTGTGCTTAAAGAAATATTTAGCCTACTCCGGTGTAAGGATCCCAAGGCCAAGTTGCTTCCAAGAACAATAGTATAGTACTCTGGTGTGCACAAACCCAATACTATCAAGATCTCCTCGATCTATAAGATTTTTCGGTCAAGGCAAAGATTTCATCGATCTCAGAATCTTTTGGTTCAAAAGCTTTCGATTTCAGGGAAAGTTCATTCGGGCACAGTTTCTGCAGCAGCAGCACAACAACTCAATATATTTCGTATGTACAAGAGCTCTTACATTCGTGTGTCCAAGAGCTACCCACGGGCCGCTATTTATAAGCCTCTAAGACCAGCTTAAGAGTCACCTATAATCAATGTGACTGCTACAAATCATAATAACAATTATAATTATAACATCAATTGATTTAAATATTGTTGTAACTGCTGCATGCAGTAATGCCTGAAGGTGAGATAATCAATGGACTCGTTACTTCGTAACGTGAGGTGTTGTGCGCAGCAGAAATTTCGGCAGTACTTCAGCAGCACAAGGTGCACAACAAGAGATTAGATCGTAAGAATTCCTGTTTCACCAAGGAAACAAGAATCTGAAGCGGATATCTCAACAAAGTGAGATACCGGCTCTTCCTCTCATCAGTTCTAGGACTGACCTGTCGAGGGATCCTACAAGCTATTATAAATCACGGCAAGAACACAAATTTTACGTGGTTCGACAAATAGCCTACGTCCACGGGGCAAGGAGGGGGGAGATCTACTAATAGAGGGAGAGATACAATTGGGATTTACAATCTCACAAATAAAACCCTCTCACAAACTTTCAGATCCCTCACACAAAATCTCTCTCAAAAGGGATACAAAGGAGCCTTTGATTTTTCCTGTTGCACGCAGTCCAAGAAGACTCTCTGCCGTTGCACAGTCTTTGCTCCAAGCACTTGCGCCAGCCGTCAAAAACTCCTTTTCCCGTAGCCGCAAAAAGAAATCCACAGCCAAAGCTTCCTTGCTTTCTTCCGCAGCCACAACTTCCTTGGACACACAACCCTAGGTGAAATTTGCTATATATATAGTTGAATGTGACATCGGGTGGGCCTGCTCTCAAATCTCATGCGGAAAGAAACCGCACGCAGAAAGAAAACTCACTCACGTGGTTCATGGGCCCCACGTTCACAATTCTCCACCTCGGCAAAGTTTTCTCAAAACTGAGCCGACACCAAAGCAAGAAGTCGAGAACCCGAACGAGAGTCCAAACAATCTCACCCCCCATCAAAATCAACTAATCCAAATCGGCTGCATCGAAAAGACTGCCTATGTATCCTCTTGCCCAAGGAATCTAGCCGAACGTAGTTCACCCAAATGGCCTCCAAAGGCCTCAACACCAAAGAATGTTCAAAAGTTCCAAATAATGACCAAACTTGACACCTGAAACAACTTTGGTCAACATATCTGTAGGGTTGTCCTTTGTGTGTATCTTCTCCAATATGACGTCTCCTTCATCCAAAACGTCACGAACAAAATGGAATCTGACATCGATATGCTTCGTGCGTGCATGATAAACCTGGTTCTTCGCCAAATAGATAGCTGACATGCTATCACAATTTACCCGAAGGGTCTCCTGTGCGATCCCCAAGTTCTCCAATAATCCCTGCAACCACAAAGCCTCCTTTACAGCTTCAGTCAACGCCATATACTCTGCCTCCGTAGTGGAGAGAGCCATTGTAGACTGAAGTGTGCAACTCCAACACACCAGTGCTCCTGCTAGTGTAAACACATATCCGCTAGTAGACCGGTGCTTGTCCAGATCCCCCGCATAATCAGAATCCACGTAACCAATACAATCCTGCCCGTTCTTCTCATTCTTCTGAAATACCAAACCAACATCCACGGTACCTTTGATATACCGTAGAATCCACTTCACGGCCTCCCAATGACCCTTCCCAGGGTCGTGCATGTACCTGGATACCATGCTCACGGCCTGTGATAAATCTGGTCTTGTACACACCATCGCATACATCAAGCTACCCACAACATTGGCATATGGAACTTTAGACATGTATTCCCGATCCTCAACTAAAACAGGTGATATTTTAGCTGATAGCTTAAAGTGGGGAGCTAATGGAGTACTCACCGCCTTGGCATTGCCATCATAACTGAATTTCTTCAGCATCTTCTGCAAGTAACTCCTCTGTGTCAACTTCAACCTCCCCTTCACCCTGTCTCTCTCGATCTCCATACCCAATATCTTCTTTGCTTCTCCAAGATCCTTCATCTCAAATTCGGATGACAGCTCCTTTTTCAACTTTCTAATAGCTGAAGTATTCCTGGAAGCTATGAGCATATCGTCAACATATAATAGCAAATAGATATACTCACAATTCTGTAACTTGTGCATGTAAACACACGGGTCATATGGGCTCCTCGTGTACCCTCGGCCAATCATTAAAGCCGTCGAATCTTTTGTACCATTGTCGCGGTGATTGCTTCAATCCGTAAAGAGACTTCTTCAGCTTGCATACCAATTCTTCATTTCCTGCAGCTTTGAACCCCATAGGTTGTGTCATGTAGATCTCCTTTTCTAAATCTTCATGTAGAAAGGCTGTTTTCACATCCATCTGGACCAAATTCAAATCCAGCTGTGCCACCAATGCTAATAAAATACGAATCGACGAATGCTTTACAACATGTAAGAATACCTCGTTGTAATCAACGCCCTCAAGCTGTGCATAACCCTTGGCAACCAATCTGGCTTTGTACCGAATGTCCCCAATAGAAGATCCTTCTTTCTTTGCATATACCCACTTGCATCCAATAGCCTTCTTACCCTTCGGTAGCTTTGCAAGTTCCCAAGTTCCGTTCTTATGAAGAGACTGCATCTCCTCCTCCATGGCTTCCCTCCACCTAATCGAATCAGAGCTTGACTCTGCTTCCTTGAATGTAGAAGGAACCAAATCATCAACGACTTCTGCTGATAAAGCATATGCAACCATGACATCGTCATATCTAGCTGGCCGACGAATGTTTCTTCTTGGTCTATTAGCTGCAATGGACTCCTGAACATGACCCTGTTCCTGAGTCCCAACATCCACTGTATCCTCTAAATGCCCGGCTGTCATCTCATCTCCTTCTAGTGTCACCTCTGTAGGAGCCTCGATGGATACAATGCTCTCTGGAGTGGGTAGAGTCACATCATCCTCCACCTGCTGTGATATCTCCTGAATCTGGTCTTCCTCCACCTGCTGAGGAACTTGAGGCTTCATCATGTACGCCTCGTCAAATGTGACATCCCTGCTAATAACTATCTTCTTGTCCTGTGGATCCCATAACTTGAAGCCTTTAACTCCATCTCTAAATCCCACAAAGACTGCTTTCCTCGCCCTCGGATTCAATTTACCATCACTGACATGGTAATAAGCTGGACACCCAAATATCCGAAGCGACTCATAGTCACTAGCTACCGAACCAGACCAACGCTCCAACGGAGTCTTTCCCTGTATCCCAGTGCACGGCAACCTATTCACGAGGTGGCTCGCATAAACCAACGCTTCGGCCCAAAATGATCTTGACAATCCACTCTGTGTCATCATACATCGCACCTTCTCCAGCAAGGTACGGTTCAACCTTTCAGCCACCCCGTTCTGTTGCGGTGTCTCACGTACTGTGAAGTGTCGCCTAATACCGTGATCCTGGCAAAACTGCAGAAACGGATCACTCTTATACTCTCCACCGTTATCAGAACGTAGAGTCTTTACCTTTCTACCTGTCTACAGCTCCACTTTCTTTTTCCACTCCATAAAAATATCCAGGACCTGATGTTTATGCTTCATCGGGTATACCCAATTCCTCCTGAAATAGTCATCAATGAAAGTGACAAAATAGTTGGCCCCACCAAGTGATGTGTGCTTGGAAGGGCCCCAAACATTTGTGTGAATATAGTCCAATATACCTTGGATATTATGAATAGCGGTGCCGAATTTCACTCTTGTCTTCTTCCCAAGTATGCAATGTTCACACAGCTTCATCTTGCAGGTCTTTGCACCCTTTAATAGCCCCTGCTTCGCCAATACCTGCAGGGACTTATCACCAGTGTGTCCCAATCTCATATGCCATAAGCTGGTAGTATCTTCCTCTGTGGTAATCGAAGCTGCCAAACCCCTTGTTACTATCTTGCCCTTCAAGTAGTAAAGGTTGTTTTCCCTGACACCTCGCATCACCACCATGGACCCCTTTTTGACCTTCAGAATTGCATTCTCTAAGATCACCTTATAGCCAGCTGCCTCCAAAGTTCCAAGCGAAATGATATTCTTCGTCAATTGAGGAACGAATCTCACTTCCTTCAGCTCCCGAGTCACCCCGTCACACATCCGGATCCGTACTGTACCAATATCATCAATAGGGCATACGTGATCATTACCCATGAGCACGACATCCCCTCTTTCTAACTCCTCAAAGCTAGAGAACCAATCTCTCCTAGGGCAAATATGGTATGTAGCACCAGAATCCATCATCCACTCCGTAGAGTCAGCGTAACAAACTAACGGTAATGCAGAGCAAGAATAGCCTGAAGAATCCGTATCTGAATTATCGTCACTAGCCTTGACAACATTCACTTCCGAAGCTTGTACAGCTTTCCCTTTATTCTTCCCGGCTTTGTCTTTCAACTTTGGGCAGTCGTTCTTCCAATGTCCTTCTTCTTTGCAAAAGCGACATTGATTCCTACCAATATTTCTATGGCCACCTCTTGACTTCGATCTTGAGCGATCACCTGGATGACGGTTTGGACCACGACCTCGAACTAATGCATCTCCCGATGCCTTCTCGGAGGGTTCGCCATCACTCTTCCTCAACTCATAATTTACCAAAGCTGAGATCACCTCCTTATAGCTAACCATAGTTCTTCCATTTATCATAGTGAGAACAAACGTTCCAAAATCATCCTCCGGCAACGAACACAATAGTAGCATCGCCTTGTCTTCATCCTCAACCATGATATCTACATTGGCCATATCCGAAATTAGCTTCGTGAAGTTGTTAACATGCTCCCGAATGGAAACTCCCCTCTTCATCTTGAATTGGTAAAACCTCTTCTTCAAGTGAAGCCGATTCTCAATGCTCTTCGTCAGATACTTCTCATTGAGTGTTTCCCACATTCTCTTCGCCGACGTCTCGTTCATTACATCATAAATAAGATCCGGCGTTAAGCATGACCGAATAACTCCATAAGACCTACTATTCATTTTCTTCCAAACATTGTCCTCCATATCAGCGGGTTTATCTTATAACTCAAGAGTCTCCTCCAAATTTTGTGCATCCAAGGCATCCATCACCTGACACCTCCACAAACCGAAATTGATCTTGCCGTCGAACTTCGGAACATTAATTTTTGTATTATTGATGCTCAGACTCTGTATCGCCTTCGAAAGAGACGATCCCGATGTGCTTGTTTCTCCCATGTTGTCGATCTAATTCTTCAAATAGAAATTCTTCAGCGAATCCTTCGAACAAGCTCCCAAGTCCAACCCAGAGCTCTGATACCACTTGTTGTGCGCAGCAGAAATTTCGGCAGCACTTCGGCAGCAGTAGGTACACAACAAGAGATTAGATCGTAAGAATTCCTATTTCACCAAGGAAACAAGAATCTGAAGCGGATATTGTTAGACCCTAGAGGGGGGGTGATTAGGGTCTTATGCTAATCTAATCCGATTTAAATGCCAATTAAAATTAATTAACAAGTTATCCTAGCAAGTATGAAAATACCACAAGATAAATGAGCTAGGATAAGCAATGTAAACAACAAGATATATCCTAATAAGGAGATATAGGCAATGTATGTGCAAGGATATATAAACTAACACAAGGGGTAAACAATATGAGCTAGATAGTGGATCATATAAATACACTCAGACACACTATATGATCACGGAGTTCGGACCTTCCGTCCTACGTCTCCGCTCCCCACTCCCGGGGAGAAATCCACTATCACAACCGGGTTTTCTACGTTCACCCGAATAACGTTTACACCTCATAGTGTCGGTTTTCAACGCTCACCGAACAACGTTCACTCCTCACACTCGGTTTTCTAGTTCACCGAAAACTTCACAACACACTCGGTTTCTAGCTCACCGAAAACCTAACAATCTCACAATGTAACAAATATAAATTGTTCTCTAATATGGATGAGAACACAATAAAAGCCCACACTCAATGTTACAACTCTCACAACCCTAATATATTATGAATGCAAATACAATAAGCTCAAGTGGGTGTGTGTAAACAATGAGTGAAATCAAAATCAAAACTAAACTCAATTAAAATCTAGCATATAGAAATTATAAACAAAATAATAAATAGCTAGAAATGAGTTTAGAGATTCTTCTCTGAATAACAAGATGGAGAGATGGAGATTGAAGCCCAAACAAGAAGATGATCTCCTCCACTTGTGAAAACTTCTTCACAAACAAAACAAACCCTTAAACACACTTTAAACCCTTGTTTAAAACTTGCTTTAAAAACTTCTTAGATTTACTTGAGAGTTGAAGGCAATGGGGTATTTATACCCTCTCACAACTCAGCCAAAAACCCCAAGCAAAAGGACAGAAACAGCCCCAGCAACGGTAAGAAAACTAGCCGTTGGAAGCTGAAAAAGCTCTCGTCGGTCACCGGACCGGTCGACCGACAGACTCTCTGTCGCACAGTGAGCACGAGAACTCAGGTTCGGTCGACCGGTTCGGTCGACCGAAAACTGACATATATAAAAACAAGTTTTTAAAGCTATTTTTGAGACTTTTGGAAAATTGTTAAAAATAACAAATGAAGTCCAAAAATAATAAAACTTTGGGAAATGTATATAAACATGAAAACAAACATGTTACAAAAAGAATTTTTTAAATTGCATTTCCCATTTGTGAAAAATCATCATTTTGCAAAATAGTCCAAAACATGAAAATATGAGATTGAATTTTGATGTTTTGACATAAACCAACTTTTGAAACTTTGTGAAATATTTTTATAGACTTAGTAAAACATGTATAAACTGACATTGAAGTCTACAAACTGAGAATACAATATTTTCACAAATACAATAGAAAATGAAACCTATGAGTATGTATATGAAAATATATTTGTTTCATATCTAAGTAGATAAACCAAATCACAATATGAAACATGTAATTTCATATTTATAAACATGAAAACTAAAACTTGTGTTGTATATATATGTGACTACATATATATACAAGGAAACCAATAAAATGTGTGTGTATAGATAATTGAGCTTAGAGTACTTAACACACATAATATAACACCTAAACTAAAGTTACCAAAGCAATGATCTTGATCTTCATTGTAGCTCAACTTGGTACACGTTGCGGATGAAGCTTGAACTTGATCTTTAACTTGAATTGTATGTTGCTTCACTCCACAATTCCGCTAACCTCCTCTTGATATGATCGTGTAGGCTCAATCCATCCAACCTCCAACAACATTGTTTGTCTATAATAAATAAGAAATATACCAACACTAGACAAACAACATTAGTGGTAAATTGTTTGTTAAACATCATCAAAACAAAGAGGCCAACAGATATCTCAACAAAGTGAGATACCGGCTCTTCCTCTCATCAGTTCTAGGACTGACCTGTCGAGGGATCCTACAAGCTATTACAAATCACGGCAAGAACACAAATTTTACGTGGTTCGGAAAATAGCCTACGTCCACGGGGCAAGGAGGGGGGAGATCTACTAATAAAGGGAGAGATACAATTGGGATTTACAATCTCACAAATAAAACCCTCTCACAAACTTTCAGATCCCTCACAGGGAGAGATACAATTGGGATTTACAATCTCACAAATAAAACCCTCTCACAAACTTTCAGATCCCTCACACAAAATCTCTCTCAAAAGGGATACAAAGGAGCCTTTGATTTTTCCTGTTGCACGCAGTCCAAGAAGACTCTCTGCCGTTGCACAGTCTTTGCTCCAAGCACTTGCGCCAGCCGTCAAAAACTCCTTTTCCCGTAGCCGCAAAAAGAAATCCACAGCCAAAGCTTCCTTGCTTTCTTCCGCAGCCACAACTTCCTTGGACACACAACCCTAGGTGAAATTTGCTATATATATAGTTGAATGTGACATCGGGTGGGCCTGCTCTCAAATCTCACGCGGAAAGAAACCGCACGCAGAAAGAAAACTCACTCACGTGGTTCATGGGCCCCACGTTCACACGAGGGTCGCATCTCAACAAATCAGACGAACATCGTCAATAGGACGAACCTCGTCGAACGGGCGAACGTCAATAGGACAAAGCTCGTCGAACGGGCGAACCTTGTCAAACGGGTGAACGTCAATAGGACGAACCTCGTCGAACGGGCAAACCTCGTCAAATAGAATAGCGTCGTCTGATCTCGAGAACGCTAGGGTCACACCCTCGTGCCAATGCGTAGCTCGTTTGCATGCTGCGAAGCAGCCTGCGAGGCAACCTTCGTGGCAGCCAATGTGGTGCCAAAGGGCGACACCTAGCCCCGATGCCTCCGTGCAAAGTGCAAAGTGTGCCTAACAAAGCGCTATTTATCGTCTCAGCTCGATTAGCCTCGATTCTCGGCCCATTGGCCCACGGCCTACGAGCTCACGGCCCACGGTCCACGACCCATGATCTACTAGAACTTATGAGGAATTAATTAAAACAAAACACTTCTTGGCTTGTCATTGGCAAGCCTCGAACAGAGGACATTTGAAACACTAAAACTTTAACTTTCCACCATGCTACTAAGCATTCATGAAAAGTACTAGTAGTTAATATATATAGTTTGAAAAATCATTTTGGAAAGCAATTTGGACCAAAAAATCCAATATTGTTCTCTTCTTTATTTGTTCTTTCCTACGTCTTTTGTTTTGTTGTGAGTTCTTGCATGCTATTTGTTCGTCACAAGATCCGGAGGGCACGTTATGTGGAGGTTCTTTGACAGGTCGTCGATAAATTAACCCCAACAACTGGTATCAGAGAGGTTTTGACAAAGATCTGTGTGAGTGCTATGGTAGAAGAAGGCAAATCGAAGATTGAGAAGTTTGACAGCTCAGACTTCGACTACTGGAAGTTACAGATGAAGGATTATCTATATCAGAAGGACCTTTACCGTCCGTTCATGGGTAAAGCCAAGGGAAAAAAGAAGGAGGAGACAGACGAGGACTGAGAAATACTAGATCGGATCGCTCACAAAATCAGTCACCCATAACGTATTGAAGGAGAAGACGACGGTGGGGGTTATGAAAGCACTCGCAAAGATATACGAGCAACTGTCAGCTTCAAACAATGTGCATCTCGTCAATACACTCTTCAACCTCAAGATGGCAGAAGGATATTCCTTCACGTTGTATCTCAGTGAGTTCAACATAATTGTTGATCAACTCATCTCAGTCGACATCATGTTTGATGATAAAGTGAAAGCCCTACTGATACTATCGTAGTTGCCAGATAGTTGGGCAGATTGCGTGACCGTAATTAGTAACTCGACAAGAAAGGAGAAGTTGAAGTTGAGCGAAGTTATGAGTATGATTCTATTCGAGGAGGTTAGAAGAAAGTCGGCCGAATCAGAAGGTTTAGATTCAGCCTTAAGTTTCAAGAAGAGAGACCCAAGCCAGAATAAGGATAATCAGAACAGGAAGCGATCGAAATCGAAGAAGAAGATGTCGAACTCGAAGATGATGCCTATCAAAGGGAAGTGTTGGAACTGTGACCAGGAGGACCACATGTCTTTAGTCTGCAAAGTGTCAAAGAAGGATGCAAATGAGTATGAGGCTCATATTATGCAAGATGTCTTGATCCTTGCTATGGATAATGATATCGATTCGGGAGCCTCATTCCACACCACTGCTAATAGGAAGCTTCTTCAAAACTATGTAGCAGAAGACTTTGGAAAAGTATACTTAGAGATAACAAACCTTGCAGTATTATGAGAAGAGGTGATGTACAGATAGACATGAAGGGTTCTAAGTGGCTTCTGAAGAATGTTAGACATATACCGAAGCTGAAGAGAAATCTTGTTTCAGTTTGCCAGCTTGGAGCGAAAGATTACGTTTTGACATTTACCTGGGATTCATGAAAAATCTCCAACGGTACTATAGTGGTTGCTTATAGTAATAAAACTGTAACTCTCTACTTAACTTCACATGTGAGTGACACCCTCGTAATTGCAGTTGGTAAGAAAAGTATACATCTGTGGCATAATAGGTTGGGACATATGAGTAAGAAAGGTATGAAGATTCTACACTCACAGGGAAAGCTATCCGACATCGATTCAGTAAAAGTTGGTGTTTGTGAATATTGCATCCTCGTGAAGCAGAAAAGGGTCAGCTTTTAGAAGAGTGGAAGACCACCTAAAGCTCAAAAGCTAGAGCTTATTCATATAGATGTATGGGGTCCAGCTAGCGTATCTTTTCTTGACGGTTCGGCATACTACGTCACCTTTATCGACGATCACTCGAGGAAGGTATGAGTATACTTCGTGAAACACAAGTCAGAGGTGTTTGGGATCTTCAAGAAGTGGAAAGTCATGATAGAGAACGAGATAGATCTAAAGGTGAAGTGCTTGAGGTCAGACATTGGTGGAGGGTATGAGCTGGAGGAGTTCAAAATGTTCTGTGGTTTGAATATGATTCGTTTAGAAAAGACTACTCTAGGAACACTGCAACAGAATGATGTTGCAGAAAGGATGAACAAAACGTTGACAGAGCGTGCGAGGATCATGCGTATACATGCAGGTCTACCTAAGATATTTTGGACGAATGCGGTGCATACAGTAGCGTACTTGATAAATCATGGGCCGTCAGTCCCACTGAACTTTGGGATTCTAGAAGAGGTTTGGAGTGACAAGAAAGTAAGCCTCTTATACTTGAGAGTCTTTAGTTGTATGACATATGTTCATATCAGTGATCATATCAGGGACAAGCTAAAAGCTAAGTCACAGAAGTGTACATTTATTGGATACGATATTGATGAGTTCGGATATCGTCTATAGGATGATAAGAACGGGAAAATCATCAGGAGTAGAGATGTCATATTTAATGAAGAGGTGATATACAAGGACAGGGATAATGACAATGATAACCAAAGTAGTGGGAACAGCACTAAGGATGCAGCTGCATCCGAGTACGTGGATTTAGAAAAACTTCCAGATGAGGGATACAATGTTAGTTCTGACCAAAGAACGGAGAGGACTCCAGGTACAGAGACTAGTACCCAGAACGAGGAGCTTAGGAGGTCATCCAGAATACCCAAACAAAATCTCAGATATCTTTCGTCACGACATTACTTACTTTTAACAGACAGTGGAGGACCAGAGTGTTATGAGGAGGCAGTGCAACATAGTGAATCTCAGCAGTGGGAGCATGCAATGTAAGAAGAGATGGATTCTCTCCACTCGAATGAGATATGAGAGTTAGCCCAGCTTCCTGAGAACAAGAAAGCTTTACATAACAAGTGGGTCTATCGGATTAAGCAGGAGAGTGATGGCAGCAAAAGATACAAGGCCAGATTAGTTGTGAAAGGATTCCAACTGAGGGAAGAAGTGGATTATACAGAGATATTTTTTCTCGTCGTGAAACTTACAACCATCAAGGTAGTGTTGAGCTAAGTAGCTACTAAAAATCTCTACATCGAGCAGTTGGATGTGAAGATTACATTTTTTCATGTTGATTTGGATGAAGAAATCTACGTGAAGCAACCTGTTGACTTCATAAAGGAAGAAAAGGAAGAGATAGTATATAGGCTCAAGATGAGCTTATACGGTTTAAAATAGGCTCTAAGACAGTAGTACAGGAAGTTTGATAACTTCATGCAGATCAATGGCTATGGAAGGTGTAATTCAGATTATTGCTTCTACTTCAAGAGGTTCGAGTCCAGCTATATCGTGTTATTACTGTGTGTAGATAACATGTTAGTTGCATGGTCATGTTTATAGGAGATTAACAAGTTGAAGTAGTAGTTAGCAAATGAGTTTGCTATGAATGATTTGGGTGCAACCAAGCAAATTCTTGGGATGCGAATCAGTCGGGATATGACTCAAGGGACGTTGAAGTTGAGTCGGACTGAATACATTGAGAAGGTACTTCAGAGATTTACATGCAGAATGCAAAGGCCGTTGGCACGCCCTTTAGAAGTCAGTTTAGATTATCTGAGGAGCAGTCGTCCAAGACGGATGTAGAGAAGGAGTTCATGACCAGAGTGTCATGCTCATCAGCTATTGATAGTTGTCACGCCCCGCTTCCCAAAATACCTGGGAATCGGGACGCGAGTAAGCCCGCGACGTATTAGACTGAGGAGAGATAAGTGCTAGACCTCTTCTTCTCAATCTAATACGCTAAGCGTCTGGAAATAAGTACAATGCGAAGTCACAGGTCCCCGATCACAATAGCAAGAATATAAAGACAACCCAGAACAAGAAAAGTGACATATCATATCACAAATGAATATCATCCAAGACATAATGATACGGGTCAAACATGCCCTTATACAAATTGAACAAATGAATACTGAAGAGGTGCAAAGATACATCGAACTACAGAAATAGAAAGAACTACAAAAGTAAACAAGGACCAGCATATAATAAAAGAGACGACTAGACTTCGGCTTCTTCTTCTGCTCTATCTGCAAGGCACTCCTGCTGAGAATCCTCTGGCTCCTGCTGATCTCCCAGCTGAACCTGTTCTTCCTCTAAGTCTGACGTACACCAGAAAAAATAGGTATCCCACTCGGGAAAATAATAATACAGTCGAATGACCAATGCAAGGACAGTAATAACAAATAGAAACATGCAGCTGAAATACTAACAAGTTAGATATAATCCATCACTAGAGTATAACAATCAGGAGAAAACATAAACATCCGAGTAACAGGATCATACAGCTAGCCATCCTATAATCATCCACATAACAAGGTCATACAACTAGATGGAATTAATATTTAAAAATCTACAACTCGAGACGTAGTACGTCGCCCGTTTATATACATGCTATATTCTCCGTCCAATTCCCCTTTATAACCCCATGTTTGTCATGTTAATTAAGCAACTGTACATAAAATATTATGCACTAGCCACAGAGTTACCGTGGAACGACTTCTGTAAAACTATGAACATAACCGTGACCCACAACACGTCCGATCAAGAGTGTATCGTCTAGTCAATGCTATAATAATAATAATAATCAAGGAAACCTCATACCGGGATATCGATATCGAGGGAACTCGGGACTCCTCACATCGGGATATCGATGTCGAGCGAGTATAGCCATGCTTTGAAGCACGCTTACAAATCATACTTTTAACAGAAATCGTCTTCATGTACAGTCTCTCCTAATGGGTAACAACTAAATGATAACACAACAAACTTCCACACAACCATTCATGTCAAGCAATCACACGCATGTAATAATATATCACAGACTAATCTAATTAATTAACTCATAACAGATCTAAAAATTGAATGACGAGTCACATAATAATTTACGATAAACTAATAATTAAAATGTAATAATCAAGGTTCGGGATCTTGCCTCGGGTACGTCAAATGAGTCGACGTCGACGATGCGAGCCTACGATGGGGCGGTTCTTCCACTGGATGTGCTTTGACATATTGTCGAACAGGTAGCGCGCGATGGAGGAGACGGGGCGGATGGTTTGGGCAGCGAACTGGTCGAAGGATCTGCAAGCGTTGAGGGCTGCCGTCAGCGGGAGAGGGGAGCGACGCTCTGATCTGGGAACAAGGGAAAGGAGCTCGTGAAGGGGTTCAGGCAGCGACGAGGGTGGCCGACTTGAGGTGCTGTCGCGGGACTGAGGCAGCGACGGTGGTTGAGGCTGACGGGGAAGCTCGACGACGGGGGTTGTGATGATGGCTGGAGGTGACGCGAGTTGAGGCGCGTTTTGACGACAGGCGCTTGAGCGTAGCGCCATGGCACGAGAGGAGCGGTCGGTGGGACTGCTGCTTAAGGCGGCGAGAATGGCCGGCGGGGATCTGGTGGATGAAGGCTCGAACGGTGGCACGGCGACGAGGGGATGGCGCTGCTGGGGCGACGGGTTGGGGTGGCGAGCGTGGAGGGGATCGTCGGCCTGGGCGGGTATGCTGGCAGCTGCGACGGAGCACGCGAGGAGGCTGAGGCGGTTGTGGTGGAGCTCGTGCGAGTGGGAGATCGCGGGAGTGGGCTCGTCGGACATGCCGTGTGACCCGGACTGGGCGTGGCGGGGTGGCGCGGATCCTTGGAGTTCGCCGGCGGACGGCCTAAGTCTAAGGCTGGCGCTGCGGACTGTTGGCTGGAGGCGCTGTTAGGGGCCGGTCGGAGTTGCTGGGAGGTGGCTCCCGAGCGTAGTGTAGCGTCGTGGAGCGTGAGGGTGTGTCGAGGGAGCGAGGCCGGTGAGGAAGATGCGTGGCGGTGGTGACTTGGAGCTGGGACAGGAGCAGAGACGGCGGAGAGCAGGACGGCGATCAGGTGGCAAGTGGGGCGGCGGTGGCTGGAGGCAGGGAGCTTGGTGTTGAGGGGTCGTGGTTGGGCTGGTTGGAGGAGCTTGGGATCTTGGGTTCTTCGGATGGAGGTGAGAACGAGTGAGAAAGAAAGGTTGAAGAGAGAGAAAATGAGATGAGAGATGATGTTGGTGAGGCGGCTGAGTGAACAGGAAGGAAAAAACAAAAAGAAGTTTATATATATACATATAGGATATATTAGGGTTAGGGTTTAGACATTTAACTAAATTAATTAAAATAATTAATTATAGGTACCTAAAAATTAAACTAATTACATAATAATTATCTACAAATAAAAACGTACATGTTAAGCTAATACAATAGTTGATACGAAATAGTCGAAATATACCCATATTATATAATTAAACGAGAATAATTAATAATAAAAATATTTTTACTTAAATTTAAAATCAAATAATTATGGGATAATTATGTACACAGTAAAACGTACTAGTTATACTAATACGACAGATAATATGTAACAATAAAAATAATACAATAAATTATGCCAAAAACACGTAATTAATAATACCATGTATTATATGAAATAATTTGTAATAATATTAATAATACAATATATTATTTAAAATATTACATAATAGTACCGATAACATAATAAATTAATTCCAGAAATTTTTACCATACAAAATAAATTTATAAATATCAAAATCATTTAAATAAATATATAATCAGATTTTTAAATCATAGAAAATTGTAGAAAATCGAAAAAAATACAAATACTCTTTTAAAAATCATAATTAAATATTTTAAAATACCAGAAAATTATTTTAACTTGTATCAAAATTCACGGTCATTACAATAGTCTTATGTATGCAATGGTTTGCACAAGGTCGAATATTATCCATGCAGTGGGAGTTGTGAACAGGTTTGCCAGCAATCTAGGAAACAACATTGAGAGGCAGTAAAGTGGATACTTAGATACTTAAGAGGGACTACAGACATGCCACTGTGTTTTGGGAGAAAAAAAGGTACTGCAGTGATATGTGGATGCAGACTTCGCTGGTAATCATGATATAAGACGAATTACCACAGGGTATGTTTATACCTTAGGATCGACAGCAGTGAGCTGGGTCTCACGTTTGCAGAAGATAGTGAAGTTGTCCATGACTGAGGCAGAGTATGTCGTAGTGACTGAGGCTAATAAGGAGATGATTTGGTTGACTTGGTGTCTAGAAGAGTTGGGTCTGAAGCGGGGAAACGGAGTTCTTTATTGTGATAGCCAGAGTTCTATACACCTTGCCAAGAACCTAGTATATCATGCCAGAACGAAGCACATTGACGTGTGTTACCAGTTCATACGCTCACTGATAGAGGACGAGAAGTTACTATTGTAGAAAATTTTAGGTAGCCAAAATCCTGTAAATATGTTAACAAAGGCAGTGACCATTGATAAACTGGAATTGTGCGTAACTTCAGTTGGCATTCATACGTAGGAGATGAGGGCAGAGCCACACTAGGAAGACATGTGGGATCATCAAGAATGATATTGATTGAAGAAAAAGAATTTCCGGGTGGGAGAAGATGCTTGCTAAAATGGATGGAGTTCAAGAGAGAGCTTGTTGATAAAGGTTTGATCTCTAAGTGGGAGATTATTGGATTTGGGGGTGTAGACCCAAACCTAGGAACAAAATCAGCACGCAGCAAAAACCCCCTCATCGGTCGACCGAACAAGCCTATCGGTCGAGCGATTCGACTGACAGGAACAAGAGAAAATCCCTCTCGTCGGTTGACCGATATTATGCACGAAGCAGATTGAGAATAATTTGCTTGTAAGGGCTGTGTACACAGAAAAAGAGCATCTTTGAGAGCGTCCTTGTAAGAGTATTTTGGACACTTTGAGAGAGAGATCATAGAGAGAGATAGCCGTTTTGCAAGCTTGTAATCTTCATTAATAATCAACGAAATTCTGGAGTAGCTCCCGAGGACGTAGGCACGTTTGCCGAACCTCGTTAAATCTGGTGTTCTCTTCTGTATTTGTTCTTTCCTACATCTTTTGTTTTGCTGTGAGTTCTTGCTTGCTATTTGTTCGTCACAAGATCCGGAGGGCACGTTGCGTGGAGGTTCTTTGATAGGTCGTCGATAGATTAACCCCAACAACACACACACAACAACAGCAGTAACAACAACAACAACAACAACTCCCACGAAGGCATTATGTGTAGTTTTCACATGGGTGAGTAGAATCACACGAGGAGATATTTTTGGCAGTGAAAATCGTAGTTCACACTTTTACGGGATTGTTTTTGAAAAACTTTGAAAGTTGAAGGTGTTTTCTGATAACCCCTATACTTAAGGGATAGGGTGTCTATGTTTTGAAAGTTATGGGGTGATTATTTGATAATAATCCAAAATTAAGGTGGTTTTTGAGAGATTTAGAGTTAAAATGTCCTTATGTCGAATTTCATATAAAATAGAAGGATGCTGCAAAGGATATAATTTGATTCTGCTAAAGTTCTAGCACTAACTTTTTTTTTTTTCTGAAGACAGTTTTTAAGTTAAAGGAGTAGAAAATATAGGATTATATTTGTCACTTACATTGATTTACAGAAACTTTCTGAAACATAAATAAGCACATAAGACCGGCAACAGTTTCTGGGCTTGTATAGGACTCAAGAGTATAGACATTTGATGCCTGAATTCCAGGTCATTTTAAACTTGTTTTCTGTCTTTAATCGTGTTGTCAAAATTTGCTATGATATTACATTTTTAATTCCTTTAAGCCACAGTAAATTAGTTCAGGTTAGCACGAATTCTTAATGTTCATGGGATTTTTATTGACATATAAATTTGTAAATTGTACCATGCTCATTGGTTTTGGATGCTTGGAATATCTTTTACAGTATTCAACACATTTTTTGAGAATACTACTTCACGTCCTCTTTGCACTATTTGAAACTCTTGTTTCATACTTTTGCTTAAATTTCAATTAATGTCTTTATGAGAGTGAAAGTACTCTAGTTGCAATGATTATTTTATTTCCCTCTCTTTCCTATCTTGCATATATTTAAGTTGTTCCTTAGATATATTATCACTTCCTGTGATAATCATATGATATGTACAAATCATGGATAGTTAAGCCTTTTGATAGTCGTAAATTTGTTTCAGGATTTACTAATTTCTTTAGCTATGACATTCAAAAGCATCAATTTGTGGGAGGATAAGATGTCCATTTTGGAAGTGTTATAATCGATATAACGAGGCTAGAAATGGTGGCATACGTTGCTGATCCCCCTTATTCACAAGAATTGGAAAATCATGGCCTTTGTTCCACTGGCTGTGAATTAAGCTCTATGCTTCGGGAAGTTATGAAGGGTTTGCTTCATTATGCTCCAAATCATGTCAATTTGCCAAGTTAAGGCTTGAAAGAGTTGATTTTAATGATTCTTTTGTAGAGTTACCTCTGAAAGTTGGGAGGTCGACCGGCAGTAGAGCTGCGGTCGACCGATATGTGCACACAACTCTTAGTGTGCCAC
This sequence comes from Asparagus officinalis, assembly GCF_001876935.1. Classification (NCBI taxonomy): domain Eukaryota; kingdom Viridiplantae; phylum Streptophyta; class Magnoliopsida; order Asparagales; family Asparagaceae; genus Asparagus; species Asparagus officinalis. The sequence goes on along the minus strand of NC_033799.1, from coordinate 24,278,738 downwards.
TGGACTTTGGGCGGTCGACCGGCAGTGGTGCTGCGGTCGACCGCGAATTGTCCAGAGAGCAGACTGGACCTCGGGATGTTTTGCGGTCGACCGGCAGTGGTGCTGCGGTCGACCGACTATCGGGTTTTGGGTTTAAGTTGGTTTTCCAGACCCGTTTTCTTTGTAACTTGTATATAAACCCCAAATCTGTTCTAGGGTTTATGCAAGGGAGATTTTGAGCTGCCAAAGGGGATTTTCTAGGGCTTCTTTTGTTGGAGTCTATTGGAGAGATCAAGTGATCTTGTTTGAGGGTTTTGGGTAAGATTTGTAACCCTAATTTTGTATTCCCTTTGATTTCTATTAGTGAAACTCCCCCCTCCTTGCCCCGTGGACGTAGGCACATTGCCGAACCACGTATATCTTGTGTTCTTGCTGTGATTGGTTGGCTTGTGTCTATTGTGGTCTATTTTGTTCTTGTGTGTGCTATTGTTTTGGCTATTTGGGACTTCCGCGGCGCACAACAATGAAACTCCCCCCTCCTTGCCCCGTGGACGTAGGCACATTGCCGAACCACGTATATCTTATGTTCTTGCTGTGATTGGTTGGCTTGTGTGCATTGTGGTCTATTTTGTTCTTGTGTGTGCTATTGTTTTGTCTATTTTGGGACTTCCGCGGCGCACAACAAGTGGTATCAGAGCTCCGGGTTGGATTTGGGAGTTTTGTTCGAAGGATTCACTGTTGGATTCTTATTTGAAGAGTAGATCTACAATATGGGTGATACAAGCAGGGCTAGCTCAAGTGCTACTAGTCCATCGGGGTCGCTTTTTGACAAACGGCGATCCAAAATTTGGCATCAATAACACTAACAATTTGAGTGTTCCAAAGTTCGACGACAAGACTCAAATTCGCGTTTTTATGGAGGTGGGTGTCTGTCAGTAATTGACGCCTTAGGATGCACAAACTTGGAGGACGACCCTGAGTTTCGAAGAGAAACCCGAGGAGATTTGATAGATAGGGTTTGCGGAAGAAAATGCACGTAGGTTTGTGGGTTGTTATTCGCGTCCATGCCTCAACACGGATTCTCATTTTATGATGTGGTTATGACGACGACTTCGCGCAAAGAGATTGTGGGAACGCTTCAATGGAAAATTTATTTGACAAAAGCAGCATGAGAATCGTCTTCATTTGGAAGAGAGTGTTCTACAATATCAAGATGAAGAGGGGGAGTTTCGTTCGGCGGGACGCATGTTAATGACTTCACAAGCTAATTTCGGATTGGCCATGTAGGATATCATGGTGGATGGATGAAGACATAGGCGATGTATTGTCGATTCACTGTGTTTCATTGCCCAGATGTGTGATTTTTATCACCTTTGTTCTCACTATGCATAACAATGTTTGCGAACTACAGTTAGCCTACAAGGAGGTGACTCGGCATTCGCGCTGACATTATGAGCTGAGGAACGAATGATTGTGAGCCCTCCGAGAAGGCAATCGGTGATGCACTTGCCCAGTTCGTGCGTTGCTCCAAACCGTCAAACGTTTCAATCCGCCTCAAAATCAAAGGAATAGGCGGTGGCCCATCAGTGTTGTGTAGAAATCAATGTGCCTTTTGCAAAGAAGACGGACATTTGGAAGAATGAAGTGCCAAAGTGAAGGCATAAAGAGCCATGGAATGCAAAGGGGCGAAAGCTGTACAGACTTCGAGCGTGAATGTTGCTAGGTTGTTGGCCCGACATTTCAGATCTCGGGATTCTTCCGGTATTCTTGTCCCGCACATGCCATCAGTGTTGTTATGCCGACTCTACGGAGTGGATGCTTGATTCGCGAGCTACATTCATATTTGGCCCTAAGCAGGTGGATTGGTTTACAACTTGAGGAGTTTGAAGAGACGGAGACGTGTGTGCTCATGGGGAACGATCACGTTTGTCCTATTGGTGGGATTGGCTCAGTCAGAATCAGAAATGCGATGACGGATTGACATAGGGAATTGAGAAGATGTGAGGTTTCGTGCCGGGCAAGTTGACGAAAGAACCTCAATTTCTCTTGGGACTATTGGAGAGGCATTCCGGTTATTAGAGTGATCTTAGATAGATGCTAGGTTAACAGGTCCATGAAGGGTCTATGGTGTGTTGATGCGACGCGTGTCATGGGAAAACAACCTATACTACTTGAAGGCAAGACAGTTACAGGGGGTTTGCCTGCTTCTATTTACCACAGAAGAGGAACATCTCCACACTATGGCACATGAGCTTGGACCACACGGGTGAAAAGTCCCTCTTCTAAGTGCATTGGCTCAAAACAGGGACTATTGAAAAGGTTGGCAAAACCTGGCAAGATGGAGCTGTGTGGCATTGCATACTGGGAAGAAGACTAAAGTGAGTTTGCACCCAATTCCAACACCCAGGTATATTAGACTACATTCACGACAGATGTTTGAGGGCCCTTCTAAGCACACTATTGTGTGTCGGCAAATTACTTCTGTCACTTTCATTGATGAATATTCCAGGAGGAATTGGGTACTATAACTATAAGCATAAACAATGATGTCCTGGATATATTTGTGGAGTGAAGAAGAAAAGTGAGCTGCAGACACGGTAGAAAGAGTGAAGGACCTCTTCGTTCAGACAATGGGGAGAGTAAAGAGTGATCCAACATTTTCTGCATTTCTGCCGCGGATCACGCTTAGAAGATATTTCCACATAAGAGACACTCGCAACAGAATGGTGTGTGGAACTGGTAGACAGAGGAAGGTGCTTCGTCTCTTAGGCAATCACCAATCTTTTTTGGCCGAGGCGTTAGTTTATGTGAGCCATCTCATTAACAGGTTGCCGTGCACTGCAATAGAGGGAAAGACTCCTTTGGAGCGTTGGTCTGGTTCTGTGGCTAGTGATTATGAGACTCTTCGGATATTTGGGTGTCCAGCTTATTTCCATGTCAGTGATGGGAAGTTGAATCCGAAAGCGAGGAAGACTATCTTTGTGGGATTTAGAGAAGGTGTCAAAGGCTTCAAATTATGGGATCCACAAGACAAGAAGATGGTCATTAGCAGAGATGTCACATTTGATGAGGCGTACATGATGAAGCCTCAAGTTCCTTAGCAGGTGGAGGAAAATCAGACAGGAGGGATATCGCAGCAGGTAGAGGTTGATGTGACTCCACCCACATTGAGACTCCTACAGAGGTGGCACTGGAAGGAGATGAGATGACAGTCGGGCATTTGGAGGATACAGTTGATGGTGAGGCTCAGGAGCAGGGTCATGCTCAGGGGTCCATTGCAGCAGATAGACCGAGGAGAGAGATTCGTCGGCCAGCTAGATATGATGATGTCATGGTGGCATATGCTTTATCGGTGGAGGTCGTTGATGATTTGATTCCTGCCACATTCAGGGAGGCAGAGTCCAGCCCTGATTCCATTAGGTGGAGGAATGCTATGGAGGAGGAGATGCAATCTCTTCAGAAGAACGACACTTGGGAACTTGCACAGCTACCTAAGGGTAAGAAAGCTATTGGTTGCAAGTGGGTGTATGCTAAGAAGGAGGGATCTTCTATTGGGGACATTCGGTTCAAGGCCAGATTGGTTGCCAAGGGATATGCACAGCTTGAAGGTGTTGATTACAACGAGGTGTTTTCACCCGTTGTGAAGCATTCGTCGATTCGGATACTATTGGCATTGGTGGCACAGCTGGACTTAGATTTGGTCCAAATAGACGTGAAGATGGTCTTTCTACATGGAGACTTAGATGAGGAGATCTACATGACACAACCTATGGGGTTTAAAGCTGCAGGAAGAGAAGATTTGGTGTGCAAATTGAAGAAATCTCTTTATGGACTGAAGCAATCACCGCGACAGTGGTATAAGAGATTTGATAGCTTTATGATTGGCCGAGGATACACGAGGAGCCCTTATGACCCGTGTGTTTATATGCGCAAGCTACAGGATGGTGAGCACATTTATTTGTTATTGTATGTTGATGATATGCTCATAGCTTCCAGGAACACTTCAGCTATTGGGAAACTGAAAAAGGAGTTGTCATCTGAGTTTGAGATGAAGGATCTGGGAGAGGCTAAGAAGATACTGGGTATGGAGATTGAGCGAGACAGTGTGAAGGGGAGATTGAAGCTTACACAGAAGAGTTACTTGCAGAAGATGCTGAAGAAATTCAGTTTTGAGGGTAATACCAAGGTGGTGAGTACTCCATTAGCTCCCCACTTTAAGCTTTCAGCTTTGATGTCACCAGTTTCAGTGGAGGATAGGGACTACATGTCCAAAGTTCCATATGCCAGTGCAGTGGGTAGCTTGATGTATGCTATGGTGTGTACGAGGCCAGATTTGTCACAGGCCGTGAGCATGGTATCTAGGTACATGCACAACCCCGGGAAGGGGCATTGGGAGGCCGTGAAGTGGATTCTACGGTATATTAAGGGTACCGTGGATGTTGGGTTGATATTTGCGAAGAATGATGAGACAGGGCAGAATTGTATTGGCTACGTGGATTCAGACTATGCTGGAGATCTTGACAAGCGTCGGTCCACTACAGGTTATGTTTTTACATTGGCTAGTGCACCGGTGTGTTGGAGATGTACTCTTCAGTCTACAGTGGCGTTTTCTACTACGGAGGCGGAATATATGGCGGTGACTGAAGCAGTGAAGGAGGCTTTGTGGCTACATGGCTTGTTGGATGATTTGGGGATTGCACAGGAGACCATTCAGGTACATTGTGATAGTATGTCAGCTATCTATTTGGCGAAGAACCAAGTCTACCATGCACGCACGAAGCACATTGATGTCAGATTTCACTTTGTACGTGACGTATTAGATGATGGTGATGTCACGTTGGAGAAGGTCCACACTAAGGATAACCCTGCTGATATGTTGATCAAAGTTGTACCAGGTGTGAAGTTTGGTCACTGTTTGAATTTATTGAACATTCTTCGTTGTTGAGGCCGTTGGCGGCCATTTGGTTGAACTACGTTCGGCTTGATTCCTTGGGCAAGAGGATACGTAGGCAGTCGTGCAGATGCAGCCGGTTGAAGTTGATTGGGGGTGTTTTGGTGTCGGCTCAGTTTTGTAATAAACGTTCGCCGAGGTGGAGATTTGTAGAGTTGGTGAAAAGTCAGAGGTATGCCTCTGGAAGTTGGGCGGTCGACCGGCAGTGGAGCTGCGGTCGACCGATATGTGCACACAACTCTTAGTGTGCCTTTGCGGTCGACCGGCAGTGGTGCTGCGGTCGACCGCGAATTGTCCAGAGAGCAGACTGGACCTCGGGATGTTTTGCGGTCGACCGGCAGTGGTGCTGTGGTCGACCGACTATCGGGTTTTGGGTTTAAGTTGGTTTTCCAGACCCGTTTTCTTTGTAACTTGTATATAAACCCCAAATCTGTTCTAGGGTTTATGCAAGGGAGATTTTGAGCTGCCAAAGGGGATTTTCTAGGGCTTCTTTTGTTGGAGTCTATTGGAGAGATCAAGTGATCTTGTTTGAGGGTTTTGGGTAAGATTTGTAACCCTAATTTGTATTCCCCTTTGATTTGATTAGTGAAACTCCCCCCTCCTTGCCCCGTGGACGTAGGCACATTGCCGAACCACGTATATCTTGTGTTCTTGCTGTGATTGGTTGGCTTGTGTGCATTGTGGTCTATTTTGTTCTTGTGTGTGCTATTGTTTTGTCTATTTTGGGACTTCCGCGGCGCACAACATCTTTATTGGAACAGCACCCTATACTACCCAAAAAAGCTTTTGCAAGGAAAAGGGATGGATTTGCAAGTCACAACCCTCTATTATTAATTCACCTTACTTTACGAGGCAAGTGATCTTGATTTCATATTTGATGTTAGTGACACGCTTTAACTTTTGGCGCTAATGCTAGGAAAAGAAGCACCACCTGGAGTGTGAGGAGCTTGAGTTCCTTGAAGATGCCTGCAAGATGCAGAAAAAATCTCAATCATATTTGGTGAGCCACTGCGAGTCTTTGAATAACCTGTTTGGTGAGGCACAACATCAAATTATTATGCGTCTTTGAACAGGCGTCTGCACAAAATTTGATGGGGATGATTGGTGGCACCATCAAATAATCAGAGGCTGCCTTCAAGCCAAAAAGTCAAGTGCGAGAGACGTTTTGAAGGAGTTCAATATGATGCCCAACACATGCAAGGTCAACTTCAGTAGCAACAAACAAAAATCCAAAAGCAAGAAAAAGAACATGACAGAGTACCAAGCTTGGAAGAGCAAGAAGCAAAAATGTGAGAGGAACAAGTACAAAGACATGAACAAATTGTGCTGAACCAACAGTTAGTTCAACTCATGTGCAGCAACAATTGTCAAGCATGCAAACCTTAATAGCAAGTGTGATGGTTGGTTGAGGCATGTCAATTGGCAATGGAACTCTGATCCAAACCGATGTTATAGTTCAACAGGTAATTTCTTTGACTCGTTTTAGTTACCTATACATGTATTCTTGGTATGATTGCAACCCTTTAGAGATGGCTGGTAGGAAAATTATGGGCATGTTTGGGAACTTGGCTTACAATCTACAAATGAATTATAGGCCAAGTGGATTATAAGCCAAAGTGTTTGGTAAGAAAAGTGGATTATAAGCTGCTTTCAATAGGAGAGTGTTTGGCAAATTGGTGGATTATAGTCCATCATTGTTGTCAAAATGACTAGCTCTAAATTTAAACATTGGAGTATTATTAACACAAGTTTTCTTAATAATTTTAATTAAATATATTTTATAACCTATTACAACTTTAATTTAAGTTATTTATTTATTTGACTAATAATTAATTAATAGAACCAAGTTTATAAGAGTTTACTATATTGAAAGGCTTTTGTAATTGTCTTAAATGTTGAGGGGTAAACTTGACATTTACTTGATCAAACTATATGGCTTATAAGCCACACAAAAAAATAAGCAGGGTTAGGGGAGCTTTTTTTGGGCTTATAAGCATTGCCAAACATGTTGCAGCGGCTTATAAGCCAGTTTGACTAGTTGCCCATCATGCTCTATTTTTAGGCAAGCACCTCAGTTGGAAACAAACATCTCCATATAGACATCTCATGCTTGTCGTAGAGTTTTCTGATTCCTTTATAAATCCATATGATTCATCCCCTTCTATGTTTTCTTTTTTGTCAACTATTATCCTTCATCTTGAACTAGATAAGTAGTGTTTTTCAGTTCAACCAGGATGAATGTGTGATCTAGACATGAACATCCATCTTTTCAGGTGGAGACATTTTGTTCAGTTGTTTCTCACTTATCCAGTATCCTTGTATTAGCCTTTGGATTTATATAGTCAGCATCTCAGTAGCCTTTTCTGAAGGTGCCCAGTCCTGTTATTCATCCAGGATTAATGTAGACAGGAACCAGATCTGCTTGGAGAACTAAGTAGAAAAAGAGGAGAATTAATTACACGAGAACACTGTCTGGTTTTTTTATTTGAGGAAAACTGGAATTGAACTTATTACTTATTTGAGGGCTTAGGGTGCCTTTTTATACAAATCAAATTGGAAACGGTTCCTTGCTAAACTCTTGGCTATTGTTGCTTCCTAAAGAATAGCTCAGCTAGAGAATAGGTCATCTAGAGAATAGGTCCAGCTAGTGACCAAATCAAATGCATAAGTAAAAACAAAAGAATAACATGCAACACGATTAATCTAACAATCACTCCCTAATCTTGTTGCATTTTCTTGACTTCAATCAATCCAATCTTCTTGCGCATCTCCAGGAACTTGATGCGCCCGAGAGGTTTTGTTAGAATGTCGGCAAGTTGATCATCCGAGTTGATGTACTCAACCGAAATCTTACCTCCTTCAACGCACTCCCTAATGAAGTGATAGCGGGTATCAATGTGCTTGCTTCGGTCATGGAAAACAGGGTTCTTGCACAAGGATATAGCTGACTTGTTGTCCACTTTGAGTGTGACGCTGGTTGGCTCCTTCCTCATCAACTCACCGAGAAGACGTCCTAGCCAAATTCCTTGGCATGCCGCAGTTGTAGCGGCAATGTACTCCGCCTCGCAGGACGATAGCGCCACCACCTTCTGCTTCTGAGATTGCCAGCTGATAAGGCTCCTCCCGAGCAGATACAACACACCTGTTGTGCTCTTGCGGTCATTGACATCGCCTGCCATGTCGCTGTCGCTATACCCGATCAAGTGTGGTCCTTCTTCTTTCCTCCTCCCATAGTAGCAGCCCATATTGCGAGTACCACAGATGTACCGCAAAATATGTTTCACGGCCCCTAGGTGCTCAGTTGTTGGAGCCTCCATGAAACGACTTACGTACCCCACCGAGTAGGCAATGTCCGGCCGTGTATGCACCAGATATCTCAAGCTTCCCACGACACTTCTATAGAACATGGCATTTGTTGGAGGACTGGTGCTCACCTTGCTTAACTTGAGTCTTGCTTCCATGGGAACTTGGCACGGATTGCAGTCAACCATGCCACACTTCTCCAAGATCTTCAGTGCATATGCCGACTGGTTCAAGGTGACACCGTCGCTGGTCTGTTGCACCTCTATGCCCAGGTAGTAGCTCAACAAACCCAGGTCGCTCATGCTGAACAATTTCTTCATCTCCTCCTTGAACTTGCTGATTTCTTGCGGATGTGATCCTGTGATAATAAGATCATCGACGTACACACCCACAAGTAAACTAGATGAGCCAATACCTCTTTTGTACACAGCATGCTCCGATGGACACCTCTCAAACCCGATTGATATGAGACTGCTGTCAAGCTTCGAGTTCCATGCTCTAGGCGCCTGACGCAGGCCATAGAGCGCTTTCCTGAGTTTCAACACCTTTTGCTCATTGTTCTCGTCTACGAAACCTGGTGGCTGGGCTACATAGACCTCCTCTTCAAGAACACCATTGAGAAATGCCGATTTGACATCCATGTGATGCAATTCCCAACCTTCATGAGCTGCCAATGCTATGAGCAGTCGCACCGTTTCAAGACGAGCAACCGGAGAGAATACTTCCTCAAAATCCACGCCCTGCCGTTGTACATATCCTTTTGCGACGAGCCGTGCCTTGTGCTTCACCACAGCACCGTGCGAGTCCTTCTTGATTTTGTAAACCCATTTTAAACCTATGGGTTGACACCCGCTTGGCAGATTGGTGAGATGCCAAGTCTCATTTTCCTCGATGGATTTCATCTCCTCTTGCATTGCGTCACGCCAGCACTTGTGCTTCTTGGCTTCTGCAAAACTCCCAGGTTCTTCGGCCACCATAAGGCACAGTTCGTCGTACTCGTGCTCAACCTCGGATGTGTTCTGGTAGATGTTCGTCAACGTGCGGTGCCGCGGTACTACACCGTCCGAGGTAGGCGAAACATTGCTTGGTGGAGTTGCAAATTCAACTCCACCGGGTGCAACTGGTGTCGCCATCGGTGTAAGCATGCTAGGAGAAGACACCGGCGTCAGCGGTTCATTGTCAGACGCGCGACTCGGCGTAGTAAGTACTGGCGCTTCGCCACTCCTATTAGTCAGCATGTCGTCTCGACCATCACATGCGACAGAATGGGAAGTGTACTCCACGGTGAATATCTCACTAGGAGCAATCAGTTTCTCGTCACCCCCCGACTTACTCCACTCCCATTTTGCCTCCTCGTCGAACACGACGTCACGGCTCACATTTACCCTTCTGCCGACCGGATCGTACATCCGATACGCCTTGGATCCAGGCTCGTAGCCAATGAGCACCATGGGCGTGCTCCTGTCATCCAGCTTCTTCACATTTCGCTTCAACACCTTTACGTGTCCAATACATCCAAATGTACGGAAGTAGTGTACATTCGGACGCCTTCCGTACCACGCCTCGTAGGGGGTCTTGCCGTTGACGCTGCGGGTTGGTGCACGGTTGAGGATATATACCGCCGTCGTGACAGCTTCACCCCAAAACCTTCCTGGCATCCCCTTGGACTTAAGCAGACTCCTGGCCATTGCGACTACTGTTTGGTTTCGACGCTCAACGACGCCGTTCTGCTGTGGCGAGTATGGTGCTGTGAGGAAGTGCTTGAGGCCGCGGTCCGCACAGTACTCGCCGAACTCCGTAGACGTGAACTCACCGCCACGATCGGTGCGAAGAGCCCTCAGCTTGCGGCCAGCTTCAAGCTCAACTCCCGCCTGGAACTGTTTAATGGCCGCCAATGCCTTGTTTTTGGACTCTAGCAGTGTCAGCCACATGTATCGACTGAGATCATCCACCAAGAGCAGGAAATACTTCTTGCCTCCTGGTGTAGCCGGTGTGATGGGCCCGCACAAGTCGCAATGTACCAAGTCGCAATGTACCAGACAGTGTTCTCGTGTAATTAATTCTCCTCTTTTCTACTTAGTTCTCCAAGCAAATCTGGTTCTTGTCTACATTTGGACATGTTTGATGATGACCCCTCATCGGATTCTTTCAAACGAGCCTTCCACTCCATCTTCGTGAGTAGAAGATGTTCATCTTCCTCGCCACCAGTACCTCGAATCCTCTCCTCGAAGGTCTTGAGGCGACCAATCGCCTCCTCCAATGCCATCGTTGTCAAGTCACAAAATTGCTCGATTGACGTTACAACGGGGAGGTACTTGTTGGGGACGGCACGCAGAAACTTCTTGACGATGGTGCTTTCTTCGATCTTGCCGCCGAGCCCGACGGACTTGCTGACAATGGCTGTCAACCTATCAGCGAAGTCATCAATTGTCTCCGCTTCTTTCATGCGGAGGGTCTCAAACTCACTCTTTAGAGTTTGAAGCTTCGCCTGCTTCACTCGATCAGCACCGACATACTTCGTCTTGAGCGTCTCCCAAGCCTCCTTCGCAGTCTCCTTCTCCGCTATGAGAAAAAGGTTCTCCTCGGGAATAGCTTCATAGATGGCGGCGAGCGCCATCTTGTCCTTCCTTGTCTCCACGTCGATTCCGGGCTGGATGGCGTCCCACACACCTTGTGCTTGCAGGTACACGCGCATCTTTATCGTCCACACCGCGTAATTTGTCTTGGACAACATCGGATAGTGGAGAGAGACACCGGTGTTCTCCCTCATCAGCCTTGTCGAGGTAGCCGCATCATCACTGCTTGAGGCACTGCTCTTCGGCATAATCTTTGGCATACAACAGGCTCTGATACCAAATGTAGACAGGAACCAGATCTGCTTGGAGAACTAAGTAGAAAAAGAGGAGAATTAATTACACGAGAACACTGTCTGGTTTTTTTATTTGAGGAAAACTGGAATTGAACTTATTACTTATTTGAGGGCTTAGGGTGCCTTTTTATACAAATCAAATTGGAAACGGTTCCTTGCTAAACTCTTGGCTATTGTTGCTTCCTAAAGAATAGCTCAGCTAGAGAATAGGTCATCTAGAGAATAGGTCCAGCTAGTGACCAAATCAAATGCATAAGTAAAAACAAAAGAATAACATGCAACACGATTAATCTAACATAAAGCACTAGTCAAGATCCATACTTGTGATGCTGGTAAGTCATGCTGTTAGTTTTCACTTGTCACCAACCACTTGCACAAGACTTAGCTGCTTATTTCCTATGCACTATGGGATCACATCTCCATCAGTGTCTTGTTTACAATGTCTTGTTGAGTTTAACGATTTTCTCAAGGATGTTCCTTGCGATCTTTGCATCCCTTCATTTTAGAAAATTCTATAGTACTTTATTTTATATTTCATTCTGAGGATTCTGTATCACTGATGCTTCTAGTGGGCACCTAGAGAGCTCCCCAAATCTTGGACCATATACAATTTGAGGCAACTGCCAATCTTTTTTTGTGTCTGTTGTTGAATGCATTCAATATAGATATTGCTAGTGCCTTGCACAACCTTTTACATATACATACATACATATATACATGTACTATTTAATAGAGCCTTTTGGAATTTCTTTTGTTGGGTTAATGATCCTCTAGTTTGTTGGATATTTCAAAATTGATATGTAAATTTTCTGTTGAATTTAATATATGTATGTATATCTAATACAGGTCATGTGACTAAACCCAAGGGTCCCTAATATTTATAAACAATCAAAATTGATGACACATTAGCCTGTCACTACTTTTTTTATTTAAAAAGGAAGTAAAACATTTGGCCACAAAAAAATGAATCACAAAAAATACTAAAAATAATAAAAAATTAGAAAAGGACATTAAAAACATTTGGTGACACATCATAGTGTCAGGACTTCCGATACATGTTTGTGTCACGCGTGTTGCAACAGATTGCCACATGCATTGAGAAATTCTCTCCACACATGCACTATTTAGGCAAGTCGTTTGTGTCACGTGCCATTTGCGTGGCACAAAATTGTGTCACCCATAGCCAAAAAAGTGAGGAGAACTACAATTTTTGTAGTCATTAGTCCACTGTCTACAAACAAATCCAGTGCACTTTGCACAACTCTTACCAGGTTAGCTTGTTTCTTGTTACTTAGTTATATGCTTTTGACACATCCCAGTATATGTCATGATTCCTGATATTCGTGATCACATGCTTATATCCGTGTTGTATGCTAGATACTAGGTAACTTTCATGTCGGACATACATGTTAATCATTTCATGGTCAGTTCTGTTTATGCTAATTATTTCTAGATCTTGCCTATCAGTTATGGCTTCTACGTGCTCACGCGTCATCATGATCTATGCTATACGTGTTGAATGCATATTCCCTTAGTTTTGCACACTTGCTAATATGCTATCTGACAGATCTAGATTTGCATATTCAGATCTGTATTTAGTTTGCTCATCTTTTTCAAAACCTTGAGGCGTGGGATTTGGATACCTCGCACGGGCACTTATTAGACATACATACTCTCATCCCTTAAATTCGCAATTAGCTACCCTGTTCATTTCAGATTTGAGAGTGGTATCTTATAGACTATCAGTTGTATCTCACAGTGTTCATGGGATTACTACATTGTTTTTCAGTTGACACTATAATTTCATGGAGGCCTTTGTGCCTAAGACTTCTATATTGTTGAGATTTGAGATCTTTATCATATTTCGATTACTTCCACTATCTTTTGGTGTATTTATATATTTCTGTGAATGTTGTATATGGTATCGTGGTCCTTGTACATGATTATGCTTGATTGTGGCTTGGGTATATGTATGAGAATTGTTAGGTATAGAGAAAACTATGTTTATTGATGTTTATAATAGCATACTTGTGATAGCCTATATAAACATCTGAGTTGTTGTACGGGATAAGTGTGAATGGTTGCATAGGATAAGACTGTCTAATTATATTTATCAACAATAAGAGTAATATCTTAGTATCTCTAAAATCCCCCCCTCAAACTTACGTTGCAACAAAAACCATGAGTTTAAACAAAAAAAAAGTTTGTACTAGAAACGTGTGAACCTCGATGAAGGAGTACAGTACGAGACTAGATCAAGATCAATAAGATGAGAATCCAATGATATTGATGAAGAAAATCTCAAAGGCTGTAAGATAGATGACATAGAATAGAAATTCAGGATCACCAATAGAGAAGAATTTGTAGAAATGGCGGAAACTTTGGAGAAGAGCAGGTTTTTTGAAGTAGGCAAAGTTTTGAGTGCTTGTCGGTCGACCGTGAGCTTTAGGACGGTCGACTGGAAAGGTGCACGACTTAGTACAGATTCTGGATTTTTTGCCGGTTGACCGTGGCGATTTTGACAGTCGACCGCCAAACCATATAATCAATTTTGGGTTCTGTCGTTTGCTGCGGTCCATCACGACGAATTTGGCGGTCGACCGCCTATCAGGTTTGAGTCAGGGTTCAGATTTCTGACCCGTTTCATTTGCTAGTTGTATAAAACCCTAAACATGATTAATTAGGGTTAATTTGAGCACGATTTGAGTAGTTTTTGAGAGAAAATTATTGTATCCTTTTGTGGGATAATTGTGAGAGATTTAGAGAGCTTGTTTTAGGGTTTTTGAGTGAGTTTGTAACCCTATTTGTAATTCTCTTCATCTCTAATAGTAAGAACTCCCTCCTCCTTACCTCGTAGATGTAGGCAACTTACCGAACCACGTAAATTGGTTTGTCTTGCTGTGATTGTGATTTGTGCTTGTGTTTTGATTATGATCTTCCTCATTCTTGTTCGTGCACTATTTCGCTTTCGAGCTCCGCTGTGCACAACAAGTGGTATCAGAGCTTCGGGTTTGGCTTGGGGCTTGTTCGAAGGATTCGTTGAAGGATTCTTATTTGGAGAGTTAGATATATAACATTGGAGAAGCAAGCACATCTGGTTCGTCTCTTACGAAGGCAATACAGAGTCTGAGCATCAATAATACGAAGATTGATGTTCCGAAGTTCGATGAAAAGATCAATTTCGATTTGTGGAGGTGTCAGATGATGGATGTATTGGATGGAGGAGACTTTTGAGTTACAAGAGAAACTAGCTAACATAGAGGACAAGGTTTGGTAAAAGATGAACAATAGGGCTTGTGAAGTTATTCGGTCATGCTTGATACCGGATCTTGTTTATGATGTGATGAACGAGACGTCGGTGAAGAGATTATGGAAAACGCTCAATGAGAAGTATCTTACGAAGAGCATTGAGAATCAACTTCACTTGAAGAAGAGGTTTTACCAGTTCAAGATGAAGAGAGGAGTTTCCATTAGGGAGCATGTTAATAACTTCACGAAGTTGCTTTCAGATATGGTCAATGTGGACATCATGGTTGAGGATGAAGACAAGGCGATGCTACTTTTGTGTTCATTACCAGAGGATGATTATAGTACGTTCGTTCTCACTATGATCAATTGAAGAACTACTATTAGTTACAAGAAGATGACCTCAGCGTTGGTGAATTATGAGTTAAGAAAGAGTGATGAAGAACCCTTCGAGAAGGTATCGGGATATGCATTAGCAGTTTGAGGTCGTAGTCCAAACCGTCGCCAAGTTAACCGCTCAAAATCGAAGAATAGAGGTGGCTATAAGAGTGTTGGTAGAAATCAATATCGTTTTTATGAAGAAGAGGGACATTGGAAAATCGACTGCCCAAAGTTAAAGGATAAAACCGGAAATAATAAGGGAAAAGTTGTACAAGCTTCAAAAGTGAATGTTACAAAAGCTGTTAGCGAACATTCATATTCAGATTCTTCAGGTTATTCGTGCTCTGCATTACTGTCGCTTTGTTATGCCGACTCTACAGAGTGGATGTTGGATTAGAGAGCCACATATCATATTTGTCCTAGGAGGGATTAGTTCTCTAGTTTTGAGGAGCTGGAAAGAGGGGATGTCGTGCTTATGGGTAATGATCACGTATGCCTTATTAGTGGTATTGGTTCAGTCCGGATCAGGATACATGACGGAGTGTTTAGAGAGTTGAAAGAAGTGAGGTTTGTGTTGTAGTTGACGAAGAACATCATTTCTCTTGGTACTTTGAAAGTTGACGAAGAACATCATTTCTCTTGGTACTTTGTAGGCAGCAAGTTATCGAGTGATCTTAGATGATGCTACTGTGAAGGTAATGAATGGTTCTATGATGGTGATGTGAGGTGTCAGGAAAAATAACCTATACTATTTGAAGGACAAGACAGTTACAAGAGGTCTAATACCTTCTATCACTACAGAGGAGGACATCACCATCTTATGATACATGCGTTTAAGACACACTAGTGATAAGTCCTTGCAAATATTGGCGAAATAGGGGCTATTGAAAGGTGCGAAAACCTGCAAGATGGAGCTGTGTGAGCATTGTGTATTTGGGAAGAACACTAGAGTGAAGTTTTGCACCGCTATTCACAACACCCAATGTATATTGGATTATATTCACACAGATGTTTGAGGCCCTTCCAAGCACACATCACTTAGTGGGGTTAATTATTTTATCACTTTCGTTGATGACTATTCTAGAAGAAATTGGATATATACCATGAAGCATAAACATGAGGTCCTAGATAGTTTTGTGGAGTGAAAGAAGAAAGTGGAGCTGTAGATAGGTAGAAAGGTGAAGACTCTTCGTTTAGATAATGATGGAGAGTATAAGAGTGATCCAGTTTTACAGTTTTACCGGGATCATGGCATTAGGCGATACTTCACAGTTCGAGAGACCGTAACAGAACGGGGTAGCTGAGAGATTGAACCGTACCTTACTGGAGAAGGTGCGATGTATGATGACACAGAGTGGATTTCCTAGATCCTTTTAGGCTGAGACATTAGTTTATGTGAACCATCTCATCAATAGGTTACCGTGCACTGCGATACAGGGAAAGACTCCTATGAAGCGATAGTCTGGTTCGGTGGCTAGTGACTATGAGCTACTTCGGATATTCAGGTGTCCTATTTATTATCATGTCAATGATGGAAAATTGAATCCAAGGGTGAGGAAAGCAGTCTTTGTTGGATTTAGAGAAGGTGTTAAAGGCTTCAAGTTATGGGATACATAGGACAAGAAGATAGTCATTAGCAAAGATGTCATATTTGATGAGGCATACATGATGAGGTCTTAAGTTCCTTAGTAGGTGGAGGAAGATCAGATTAGTAGGATATCACAACAGGTGGAGGATGATGTGTCTCCACCCACTCCAGATAACATTATATCCATTGAGGCTCCTACAGAGGTGACATTAGCAGGAGATGGGATGACAGACGGGCATTTGGAGGATACAGTGGATGGTGAGACTCAGGAGCAGGGTCATGTTCAGGAGTCCATTGCAGCAAATAGACCTAGAAGGGTGATTCTTCGGTCAGCTAGATATAATGAGGTCATAGTTACATATGCTTTATCAATGGATGTCGTTGATGATATGGTTCCTTTTACATTCAGGGAGACAGAGTCTAGCTCTGATTCGAGCAGGTGGAGGAAAGCTATGGAGGAGGAGATGCAGTCTTTTCAGAAGAATGACACTTGAAAACTTACAAAGCTACCTAAGAGAATGAAAGCTATTGGTTGCAAGTGGGTATATGCGAAGAAAGATGGATCTTCTATTTGGGACATTAGGTATAAAGCCAGATTGGTTGCCAAGGGATATGCACAACTTGAGGGCATTGATTACAACGAGGTATTTTCACGTGTTATGAAATATTCGTCGATTCGGATTTTATTGGCATTGGTGGCACAGCTGGATTTGAATTTGGTCCAGATGAATGTTAAGACAACTTTTCTACACGAAGATTTAGATGAGAAGATCTACATGACACAACCCTTGGGATTCAAAGCTGTAAGAAAGGAAGATTTGGTGTGCAAGCTGAAGAAGTCTCTTTATGGTTTGAAACAATCGCCGCGACAGTGGTACAAGATATTCAACAGCTTCATGATTAGCCATGGATACACAAGGAGCCCATATGACCCATGTGTTTACATGCACAAGCTACATGATGGTGAGTATATATATTTGTTATTATATGTTGATGATATACTTATTGCTTATACGAATTCTTTGGCTATTCGAAAGTTAAAAAAAGAGCTGTCATCCGAGTTTGAAATAAAGGATCTTGGAGAAGCTAAGAAGATATTAGGTATGGAGATAGAGAGAGACAGGATGAATGGGAGATTGAAGCTTACACAACTTGCAGAAGATGTTGAAGAAATTCAATTTTGATGGTAATACTAAGGCACTGAGCACTCCATTGGCTCCCCACTTCAAGCTTTCTGCTTTGATGTCACCTGTTTCGGTTGAGGACAGAGATTTATATATTAAAGGTTCCATATGCCAGTACGGTGGGTTGTTTGATGTATGCAATGGTGTGTATGAGGTCAGATTTATCACAGATCGTGAGCATGGTATCGAGGTACATGCACAACCCTGGGAAGGGTCATTGGGAGGTCGTGAAGTGGATTCTACGGTATGTTAAAGGCACCGTAGATGTTGGTTTGATTTTTTAGAAGAATGAGAAGACATGGTAGGATTTCATTGGTTATGTGGATTCAGATTATGCTTAAGATCTTGACAAATGCTGGTCTACTTCAGGATATGTGTTTACATTGGTAAGAGCACCGATTTGTTAGAGGTGTACACTTCAGTCTACAGTGACTCTCTCTACTACAGAAACGAAATATATGACGGTGACTGAAGCTGTTAAGGAGGCTTTGTGTTTGCGTGGATTGTTGGAGGACTTGGGGATTATACAGGAGACCCTTCGGGTATATTGTGATAGCATATCGACTATCTATTTAGCAAAGAACTAGGTTTATCATGCACAAGAACCAGGTTTATCATGCACGCACGAAGCATATTGATGTCATATTTTACTTTGTTCGTGATGTTTTAGATGATGGAGATATCATATTGGAGAAAATCCACACGAAGGACAACCCTACGGATATGTTAACCAAAGTTATTTCAGGTATGAAATTTGATCATTGTTTGAAGCTATTGAACATTCTTCAATGTTGAGGGCTTTTGGAGGCTAATTGGATGAACTACGTTCGGCTTGATTTCTTAGATAATAAGATACGTAGGTAGTCTTTTCAATGCAGCCGGGTTAGATTTGTTGTTTTCGATGGGTAGAGATTGTTTGAGCTCTCGTTTGGGTTCTCGACTTGTTGTGGATTGAATTCGTTATCTTGGGTTGATGCCACTTCGTACTGGACGCAATAAGTGAGTTATTTGGATGTTTTGGTGTCGGCTCAGTTTTGGGAGAAACTTCACCGAGGTGGAGATTTGTAGAAACGGTGGAAACTTTAGAGAAGAATAGGTTTTTTGAAGCAGGCAGATTTTTTGAGTGCTTGCCGATCGCCCGTGAGCTTTAGGGCGATCGATTGGAAAGGTGCACGACTTAGTACAGATTCGGGATTTTTTGCCGGTCGACTACGACGATTTTGGCGATCGACCGCCACCCTGTAATCGATTTTGGGTTTTGTCGTTTGCCGCGGTCGACCGCGACGAATTTGGCGGTCAACCTCCTATTGGGTTTGAGTCAGGGTTCAGGTTTCTGACCCGTTTTGTTTGTTGTTTGTATAAAACCCTAAACATGATTAATTAGGGTTAATTTGAGCACGATTGGAGCAGTCTTTGAGAGAGGATTATTGCATCCTTTTGTGGGAGAATTGTGAGGGATTTACAGAGCTTGTTTTAAGGGTTTTGAGTGAGTTTGTAACTCTATTTGTAATTCTCTTCATTTCTAGTAGTAAGAACTCCCCCCTCCTTGTTCCGTGGATGTAGGCAACTTGCCAAACCACGTAAAATAGTTTGTCTTGTTGTGATTGTGATTTGTGCTTGTGTTTTGGTTGTGATCTTCCTCGTTCTTGTTCGTGCACTATTTGGCTTTCAAGCTCTGCTGCGCACAACAAAATTCAATGTCGATGAGATGAACGACATGGGATAGGAATGCTTGTACATCACTGAAGAAAATCAGGGCAACAAGATCAAACAGTGAGGGATAGAAATCCTAGTACATCGATGGAAGAAGATTTGAGCCGAAAATAGGAGCTCGCTGCAAAGGAAATCTTAATGGATAATGGTTGATGCTAAGGCTATAAAGAAGAAAATCTCGTTATAGTCGAAATGTCGGATGTGATGACTATGGGATTTTCCGAGAGAAAGAACTAGACAAAAAGGTCAGAGGGAAAGATAGTTATACGGAACGTAAAACTAGGGGAGAGCTACTAGTAGGCTTGGAAGGCGGCAATTATCTAGTTGTAGTGGAGGGCTTCTTATTGGTAAAGAAGGTGATGTAATTATTTCCGTACATGTGGTTCATGAAATGGCGATTCTAAAAGCCGTAATGCAGTTTGAAACTGTAGCAAGCTGTTCAAATTCTCAATGTTGCAACTGAAATCAACATGAAGATGCTTAATTGTTGACTGAGAATCAATATAAAAATGAATCCTATGTCGATGAAGACGTCATAAACAAAGGTGCCAGCTTAAAATGCAAGGATAGAGAGTGATTGATAATAGGTGTTTGTTAAAGGAGTTAAAAGTCTCACGAGATAAAAGCAGATTTTTAATTTTTATGTTTTGCACTTTGAGTAGAATCTATATAACCCTCAATCCAAGTGGAAAATTGGAGCAACATCAAGTAAGCAATAGAGAGGCAGAAGCCTCTGTTTCGAACATACTTTGCTGCATTATCCAGATAAGAAATAGAGAATTTCTTTTCGTTAAATCCTTTACAAGACGTAGATAGGAATCTGATTGACGATAGGGAACTCCTCTAGCTGAATTTAGGCTGTTGTGGATAGATCAAACATTAGCTATATAATTGAGAAGATCCAGATAAAGAGATATGGATAATGAATGCTGATTAGATCTTATTAAAGAAGACAGAAAGACAATGATGTCAGTGTGAGTAGACAATGGAAAAGTCAATGGCAAATTGAGTTGATGATGAAGTGAATTGATGAATAATGGAAGTGATGCTAATGAACTGAGTCGATGAAGTCTGACTGGAGATGTAGTAACCCAACTAATTAAAGTCTTAAAACTTGATTAATAATTTTTAATGACAGATTAATTAACTAATTAAGGGTATTTTAGGGATTTTACCATAACCCCTGATTAATTGCCACGTTAATAGTTGTGTGGCTAAATGTTATTTGAAGATTTGGACGGCACCTCTTAACGGAAGAATAAAAACAAATGAAAACAGAAAAAAATCAAAGAAAATCGCAGAAAATAAAACAAACAGAAAATATCCTCTCATCTTCTTCAACCCCACCCTCTGAAAACCTAAATTAAAGTTGTGAAAAGAAATAAAAGAAGAAGAGGAAGAAGACAGTGAAAGGAAAACAGAGAGAGAAGAAGAGGAAGAAAAAGAAGAAGGGGAAAGTGGAAATCAAGCTCCTAAGGTATAATCTTCTTCCAATTTCATAGTAAATCGAATCAATTAGAATAAGTAAGAGAGTTAAGTTGTTATGATCATGAACTTAAAAATCTAGGGTTTTCAAAAAAGGACTTTTCTTATGTGTTTATTATGCATGAAACAAACTAAGAAAAAGAAAAATAGACTAACACTAGTTTTGGTAGGAATTTGACACCGGCCACTCTTGGTCGCCGGCAACCCCCCTGTCGTCGTCTTGGTGCTTTGGCGAGTCGTGAGAAAGAAAGAGACAGGGAGAGGAAGGAGGAGAGAGAGAGAGAGAGAGAGAGAGGAGAGAAGAAAAAAAAACCGAAAAAAAAAAAGAAAAAGAAAAGAGGGAACGGAAGAAAAAAAAGAAGAAGAAAGAATCAGAAAGAATCAACGGGAGGAGGAAGATGATCAGTTAGATTTATTTTAAGGAGGAAATTTTTATAAAAAGGACCCTTAGTTATTTTTACTTGCTTATAAAACCCTCTTGAGTGGAGAATAGAAATTGTGATCTAAGAATTCATTCTAAGTCCTTAAAAGCCACAAAATTTTGTAAGTAAACCCTAACAGAGGAAGCTAAAATCTTATATGAACAGAATAATTTCATATAGACCCCTATCAATTACTCTATTTCCAAACAAGTCCAATTTGAAGAGTAAAAGATATTATTAGGCTCTAGTTATGAATTGAATTACCTATAATATATGTTTGTCCTGAATTAATAATTAGTCCTATATCTTACATTATAGGTTCTGGTTGATATTCGGGAGACTAATATTTCGAGAATATCGTGACCACTAGAGGTGAGTTCATTTCTCACTAGTATTTTTATAATATGAAATGGCATGAGTTCTATATTTGATTTATCTTGTGATAAAATAAATAAATAAATAATATGTCTTTTCATGTATATAAAGATTTGACCTATTTCTGTTGTGGTCTATCCTATAATACTATGTTAACCTCGCACAATATATGAAAAGCTAATTTGATCTGTATATAAAATATGAAAAAATAAATTTGGCTCTCATGCAATTTTCAAATAATCGTGGACATTGTTTTATCTGAATAATTTGATGAGGTATTTGGAACGTATTTCAACAGTTTAACGGATTCAAAGACTCTTTGTGACTTAGTATCTGATAAAGGAAAAATCTGTAAACTGTTTTAACAGAAATGAGGAGCTTTACCTTGTCAATTTCATTTGAAATATCTGCAAATTCTGTATGCAAAGTATTTATCATTTGATATGTGATCTCGATGTTTTCAAACCCTCAAATAGTCCACTATGAATTAGTTCTGCCTGCCATATGGTGAATGCACCTTTATTTGGCCCTTCTGTATTGCCTTGGCCCTTCTGTATTGCACTTCTGAATCTGTTCTGGCGCCCCTCTGTATTTGCAGTAGCCTAGGCAGTGTTAGGTGCATTCGGTTCCCGGGAATTATCGTGTTATCTGATGCGGTACCGCATTCCCTTGCCTCTGGGCTAACAATTCGTTAGCCTTAGGTGTGACCATATGGGTGACTTTTACATTCATGGAATACTCATCGAGAAATATAGATTTTGGATATTGACTGTGAAATGAGGAAAACAACATTTCTCATGATTGTTGCCAAATTAGTAGTTCTTTTCTTCCTTAATGTTGTACTTGATTCAAAAGAGTTTGTTTCCCAGAAAATTTCAAAGTTTATTCAGTGCCACATGGAGAAGAAAATCTAATGGTTGTAATTCTGTTCTTAAAAATGACAATATTACGATATTTGATCGCTCTATTCTGCTATCTGCTGAATTTCTCTTGCGAACTATGAATTTGTAAATATTCTGAAGAAACTATTATTATTACTATTTTGTTGTTATCTAGGAACTCTATGAGGAAATTTCTCACTTGAAGCGCGTAGCTCATTCCGTTTTACATAATTTTTTTCCATCCGCGCGTACTTCCTATTAGCCACTTTTGCGTTTGGTTGTGGCTGCAGGGCGTAAATATGGAGCCTCTTCTTTTTTATGTTACCTCCAGCATATTTCGTTTTGTTTTAAATACTTATACCGGTGAAGCTTTGGCTGTAAGTACCAGTTATTATTATATAGTTTGCTCTGATTTCTATCATCAGCAGGTTTAATGAATATTTTTGAAAATAAACTATCGAGTATGATTTGCCAGCTTGGACTTGCTCATAAGACTTGTCTCCGAGACTTGTATTGACTTTCCGTAGTGCAACAAAGTAAACCATTCGCACAAGTATCCTATTTACCGAGATCATTGATTGATACTATCTGATCAATTACAAGGCAGCTCAAGTATTTTCAAGATTGACTCTTCGCTTCTGGTATCTATCAGTTAAAGATAATCCGGAAGATGCTGCCAAAAGCACTGCATTTCGACGTCGCTTATGTCATTCATGAATTTTTTAGTTTTACATTCAGGCTCACAAAGTTGCCCACCTGCCGGCTCGATTATTGCGATCTTATTGTAACAGGATATTTAAACCTTTCTTAGATCAGTTTGTGCCGTGTATTTATGCATAGGAGTGCTTCCATGGATATATTCAAGGAAAGCTAAAGAAGGAACATGAAGACACACTGCAGACAAGTGCTTGCACACATTAAGAGAGAACAACTTATAATCATAGACCATTTTTTTTTTTTTTTTTTTTTTTTTTTTGCGAAACTTAAGAAATGTGAATTCTGCGTTAGCAGGAAGGGGCCATCTTTCTGGCGGCATGTAATCTCTAAGCAAGGCGATTCTGTGGACCCTGAAAACAGGTAAAAGCCATTCTTAAAATGGCGACAGACCACTACTGTGACGGAGATCCGTAGCTTCTCCTTGCCGAATGGCTGGCATAATTATTTAGCCAAAATTTGTAGATAGGATTACTCATCGTATTGCTTCACCTACTTAACTCGTTCTTACTCAGAAAGGCGAATTAAATTTATTTGGTCAGGCATGGAATGCTGAGAAGAAGCTTTCAAGAGCTAAAAAAGTCGATATGTCTGCTCCAATACTTGCATTACCCAGGGAGACAACAGGCTTTGTTATGCTATAGTGATGCCTCCTCTAGAAGTGAGCGGCCCTCGGGATGTGTACTTATGCCAAAATGCGCAAGTAATAGCCATATGCTTCAAGCCAAGTTAAAGCTTACTGAACAAAACTATCCCACTCATGATCTTTTGAGTTAGCGCGCGCAGTAGTGTTTGGCTCTCAAAGATTTGGAGACATTATATATATGAGATACCATTGCTGAAAATATATACTGACCATAAGAGTTTAAAATAATATATTTACCCCAAAAGGCAGCTTGAATTTACGCAAAGAAGATGCGTTGAGCTTGCTGAAACGATTTATTGATATGACCATCCCATTATACCCTGGGCCAAGGCAATGTTTTGTTGCTGGATGCCTGAGCCGTAAGAATTCATGCTAATTTTAGCTTGCCTAATTACTTCTCAAAGAAAAATATTGGAGGACTTGGATCGTACTGGATGAAATTAGAGGTTCCACCAGAATTGGACGTTAATTAAGCAAGCTATGCCAATAATACAACCCTCTTTGCTAGATGAAAATTAAAGCAACCCAGCCCAGAATGCATCCTCAACTGTTGAAGATAAAGAAGATGTGAGAAGAGGCACTCGAGGAGAGTTTTAGATACATAAGATGGATCATTGAGATTTGGCGAACCTAGAGTTTTGGTGTGCCTAACCATACTAGCAGATAAAGAAAAAAGATTCTAAAGGAGGCCACATCACTCTCTGTATACTATGCATCCTGCCGATCAACAAAAGTATAAAGACCTGAAGCGAAATATATCTTGTGGAATAATATGAGAAGGAAATTAGCCACCTATGTTGCCCCAGCAATGTTCACTGCCGCCAACAAGTAAAGGCTTGAGCATCAAAGACCAGCTGGCATTAGTCCATAACTTTGGACAATACCAATGTGGAAATGGGAAAAGATCACCATGCGCATTTCGTCACTGGCTTTCGCAAATCCTTGAGAAAAGAATGATGCAATATGGGTAATTGTTGACCGCGTTGAACAAAGTCCAGCACCTTCTTTACCTATCAATGTGAAATTCTCATTAGAAAAGCTGACTAAGATGTACATTAATGAGATAGTAAGCGTTACATGGTATACCAATATCAAATAGCTTCTGATCAAGATCCTAGATTCACATCAGAAATACTGGAAAAAAGTGCTGCACAGAGCTCTGCCCCAGACTAACTAAATTTCGAGCCTCAGCTTTCATCACAAACAGACGGCCAATCAGAACGGACAATTCAACATCTAGAAGATTATGTTGAGATGTTGTGCTTCTGCGAGATGAAAAGATCGTGGAAGATTATCTGCCTTTTGGCTGAGTTTGCATATGAATAATCAGCCTACCAAAGCATAGCACTTCAGCGATGGCACACATATGAACTTCTTTATGGAAGGAAATGCTAGATCTCCTACTTCATTGGAATGATGTGGAGAAAGAAAATTCTTGGCACAAGTTGTACAGCAAGCAATTTGATAAAATTCAATTAGTTCGAGAACGTCTTCGCACGGCACAAAAGTCGTTCAGAAGAGTTATGCTGGATCAAGAGAAGAAGAGAATTAAGAATTCAAGTAGGCCCCCAATCATGTTTTCTTAAAGGGTTTCGCCTACCCGAGGCAAGTTAAAAATTAGCATTGGAATCCAAGGCGAATTAGCCGAGATTCATTGCGCTCCTTTTGAATTCTAGAGCGTATTGATCCAGTAGGCCGTACAGATATAGGCATTACCCCCAGCTCTGCTCTGCGAGCTTCATGATGTATTTCATATATCCATGCTTCGAAAGTTCCATCGAGATCCAAATGAGCATGTTGAGTTGTCTCCAGTAGAGCTCAAGCCAAGATTTGACCTATTGAAGGAAAGCACCAGAACGTAATTGTGATTATAAAGAACAAGTGACTCCGACACCGAATAATCAAATATGTGGAAAAGTTCAGTGGAAGAATCACTCTGAAACGAGCAAGCTACTTGGGCAGACTGAAGGCATTCTAATGCCGAGAGAGATATCCAGCAGCTACTTCGAGATGATATGGTCATGTTAAGTTTACGAGGACGAAAACTTTTTATTAGGAGGGAAGAGTGTAGTAACCCAAACTAATTAAAGTCTTAAACTTGATTAATAATTTTAATGACAGATTAATTACTAATTAAGGTATTTCATAGGGATTTACCATTAACCCCTGATTAATTGCCACGTTAATAGTGACATGGAGTCCATTGTAGCCCAGATTCCTAGTGATGACCAGAGACTTGCCCCCTCTGTGGGTGAGTCGAGTAGCATAGGCATTGGTCCAGATCTTGACCTTGAAGGATGGGGGACTAGCGGCATAGATCCAGATCCAATGTCCAATTCTGTTGATAACCAAGACTCAGAGGAGACTGAACCAACTGAGGAGAAGTCTAGTTCCAGCAGCTCTTCTTCAGGGAAATAGAGCATAACTGTTAGGGCAATTTTGTAATATCAGTATATGGGTTTTCATAGTTACTCTTTTGGTTTATGTAGGACATTTTGGTAGAAAATATGTATATATAAACCCATATACTCAGATATGTGTATGAACTAAAAAGTTAAATATTAATAATATATTTTGGTTTGTAAATACTAACTTGTGATATTATGTTGAGTAATGATTGAGTTCCTAATTACTCAAATTGCATATATGTGATTGACTTAGGAATTTCTCCTTGTATAATAGTTGACTGAAATATTTTATTATTTATAGGAAGATATGGCTCCAGGTAATGGGCAAACCCCTCCTAATGGAGATAGGGATCTAAATCAGACAATAGGTGAAATGATGAGATCTAGAATTTCTCGTGCATCCACTTCCGGGAACCCAATAGATAACAATGCGTTGATGGATCTGCTGCAAGCGGTGACAACTGTAGTCACCAGACAACAAGATCAAATTGATCGTAATCAGACGAATGGTCAAAATGAGGAGCACCCAAAATTAAGAAGTGGCATGGGAGAATTCAAGAAACTATCTCCACCCAGTTTTGAGGGAACAACTGATCCCATGATTGCTAAGCATTGGATCACAGAAATGGAGAAGGTCTTCACATACATGAAATGCCCTGAAGAGGAGAAGGTTGATTATGCAGTATACATGTTAAAAGACCGCGCTTACGGGTGGTGGCAAATGCAGGTCAGGACGTTGGGAGAGAAAGCATACAAGTTATCATGGGAGGAGTTTAAAAAGATTTTTTATGAAAAATATTTTCCTTCAACTGTTCGTAAACAAAAAGAACAGGAGTTTCGAAAATTGGAGCAAGGTGACAAGACGGTAGCTGAATATGAAGAAGAGTTCACTTATCTATCAAAGTTTGCCATTCACTTGTTGGGTAATGAGGAAGATAGAGCTCGTCGCTTCGAGGAAGGGCTTCGACCGGACATTCGGAAGACGGTCAGTGCATTTGAACTCCCTACATATGGAGAAGTGTTAAAGAAAGCTTTGTTAATTGAGAAAAATGAAATTGATACAAAGCCAAAGAACGAGACGAGCAGCTCCTACCCAAAGAAGCGGTTCTGGCAGGATAATCGCGGAGGAAAGAACAAGAATTGGAGAAACAAGAAGCAAAATTTTGGACGCAGAGAGGAGCAATTTCCAAATCAGAAAACTTTAAGATGTGATGTTTGTTAAACTTGGGCATGAAGCGAAAAGTTGTTGGAGAAATACTGGGGCTTGTTTGAGATGTGGTCAGAAAGATCACAAGATAGCAAATTGTCCCCTACAACAACCATCTCGGAATACTTTCCAGACTGGCCAGTCCAGTGGTGGGAATCGGTATCCTCAAGCCAAGGCCCGAGTTTATTCTTTGACTGAGAAGGAAGCAGAAGCAAACAAGGATGTGGTGACAGGTACGCTAACTTTTGCATCAGTTCCTGCTCGAGTACTATTTGATTCTGGTGCATCGCATTCCTTTATTGCTGCACAGTTTGTTAAGAGAAACAAATTTCAATGTGATACCCTACAACAAGAATTGCTTATTAGTACACCTGGAGGTAGCATATTAGTATCAACTCAAGGTTGTAGGGGTAAAATTTATATTCTCGACAAGGAACTCCCCGTAGAATTAATGATACTAGAAATGCATGATTTCGATATCATATTGGGGATGGATTGGTTATCCTTAAATCATGCTTCTATTTTGTGTCAAGAAAAGAAAGTAGTATTCAAATTTCCTGGCCAACCCGAATTTTGTTTTGAGGGCGGCAAGTGTCAAGAACCTTAAAAATTATCTCAGGCCCTTAAGGCATATCGAGAGCGGCTGAGCTATTGGATGTTATGGGTTATTTGGCTTTCAATTGAGATGGTTTGATGAATGGAAACGAGTCTAGCAAGCTTTGAAGAAATACCAATTGTCCGACAATGAATTTCCAGAAGTATTTCCATGATGTAACTTCCAGGAATGGCCTCGCAGATAGAGAATTGAATTTTCATTGACCTAGTAGCCTGGTACGAGTTCTAATCTCTAAGACTCCTTATCGAATGGCACCTGCTGAATTGAGATACTCTCAAGATACACTGCAAGAACTTTTAGATAAAGGCTTCATATCGGTTACCCTGGTGTCGTGTTCACCCGACTACTGAGGGTGCTACCATAAGTGTTATTTGTGAAGTAAGAAAGATGGAAGTATGAGTACTATGTATTGAGCTTCGCGTGAGTTTGAACAAAGTAACCGCATCTCGGACACAAGTATCCATTACCGGAGTAATTGATGATACTATGTTTGTGATGCAATTACAGAGCTGCAAGTATTTTCCAAGATTGGATCTTGCGTTCTTGGTTACTATCAGTTAAGATTAATACGCGGAGATGTGCCAAAGACTCGTGCATTTCGCAACTGCGTTATGGTCAGTTATATGAATTTTTATTTGCTGTTATGCATTCGGGCTCGATTAATTCATCCTGCGGTCATTTATGGCATCTTATGAACTCAGGATATTTTAAACCTTATCTTAGATCAGTTGCTGTGGTATTTTATTGATGACTGTTCTGATATATTCCAAGAAGTTAAAGAAGATACATGAATAGACACTTGCAGACAAGTTGTTGCAGCACATTAAAGAGAGAAAACATATGCGAAATTTCGTTCACAGAAATTGTGAATTCTGGTTAGAGGAAGTGGCATTTCTTGGGCATGTAATCTCTCACAGGAAGGGGATTTCTGTTGGACCCTGAAAAGGTAAAAGCCATTGTTAAATAGGGAAGAGACCCGACTATCTGTGACGGAGATGCCGTAGCTTTGCTTGGAATGGCTGGCATACTATAGAAAATTGTAGAAGGAATTCTCCTCGTATTGCTCTCACCTCTAACGATCGTCTTACTCAGAAAGGGAATTAAATTTATTTGGTCAGAATGAATGTGAGAAAAGGCTTTCAATGAGTCTAAAAAAGTCGATAAGTGTCTGCTGCCAATACTTTCGCATTACCCGCAGTGGAGACAGCAGCTTGTTTATCTATAGTGATGCTGCTAGAAGAGGACTGGGATGTGTATTATGCAAAATGGAAAAGTAATAGGGCATATGCTTCAAGGCAGTTAAGCCTTATGAAGCAAAACTATCTCACGCTCATGATCTTGAGTTAGGCGCAGTAGTGTTTGTCTGCAGAATTTGGAGACGAGGTTATTAATGAGAATACATGTGTGAAATGATATACCGAACTCTATAAGAGTATTTAACAATACCTATATTTCTCAAAAGAGAGTTGAATTTACGGGGCAAGAAGAGATGTTTGGCAGCTTCTGAAAGATTATATATGACCATCCATTATCACGCTGGCAGGCAAATGTGTTGGCTACTGATTGCTCTGAGGCCGTAAGAATTCATGTAATTTAGGCTTATGGCTCATTAACTTCTCAAAGAAAATAATTGAGGACTTGGATCGTTACTGGAATTGAAATTAGAGTCCACAAAATTGGAGTTAAATTAGCAAGTATGATAATACAACTCTTTGCTAGATGAAATTAAAGGCAAACCAGCAGAATGGATCCTCAAGCTTTGAGATAAAGAAAGATGTGGAAGAAGGCAACTCGAGGAGAGTTTAAGATACATAAAGATGGATCATTGAGATTTGGAAGCTAGAGTTTGTGTGGCCTAACATACCAGAGTATACGAATAAAGATTTCTAAAGGAGGCAGCATGCACTCTCTGTATACTATGCAGTCCTGGATCAACAAAAATGTATAAAAGACGTGAAAGGAATATACTTGGTGGAATAATATGAAAGAGGAAATTGAGAGCACTAATGTTGTCAGAATAGTTTCACTTGCCAACAAGTAAAGGCTGACATCAAAGACGCAGCTGGATTAGTCCATAACTTGGACATACAAATGGTGGAAATGGGAAAAGATCACCATGGATTTCGTCACTGGCCTTGACACTCCGAAATCCTTGAGAAGAATGATGAACTCATGGGTTTACTTGTGTTGA
Source organism: Asparagus officinalis (assembly GCF_001876935.1). NCBI lineage: Eukaryota > Viridiplantae > Streptophyta > Magnoliopsida > Asparagales > Asparagaceae > Asparagus > Asparagus officinalis. The sequence continues at coordinate 24,248,579 of NC_033799.1, read as the reverse complement.
CCGGTTAGCAAAGTCAGCTTACCACTTTTTACCTAATCAATGTGAAATTCTCATTAGAAAAGCTGACTAAGATGTACATTAATAGAGATAGTAAGGTTACATGGTATACAATATCAATAGTTTCTGATCAAGATCCTAGATTCACATCAGAAATACTGGAAAAGTGTGCAGCAGAGCTCTGCAGACTAAACTAAATTTCAGCTCAGCTTATCATCCAAAACAGACGGGCGAATCAGAACGGACAATTCAAACACTAGAAGATATGTTGAGATTTTTGTGTTCTGGAGATGAAAGGATCGTGGGAAGATTATCTGGCCTTTGGCTGAGTTTGCATATAATAATAGCTAGCCAGAGCTAGCATTCAGATAGCAGCCATATGAACTTCTTTATGGAAGGAAATGTAGATCGTCCTATTCATTGGAATGATGTGGGAGAAAGAAAACTTCTTGGAGCAGAAGTTGGTACAGGCAACGCAATTGATAAAATTCATAGTTTTCGAGAACGTCTTCGCAGCAGCAAAGTCGTCAGAAGAGTTATGCTGATCAAGAAGAAGAGAATTAGAATTTCAAGTAGGGGCAATCATGTTTTCTTAAAGGTTTCGCCTACGCCGAGGAGTAAAAAGATTTTGGAATCCAAGGAGTGTAAGCCGAGATTCATTGGTCCTTTTTTGAAATTCTAGAGCGTTATTGGTCCAGTGGCGTACAGATTAGCATTACCCCAGGCTCTGTCTGGAGTTCATGATGTATTTCATATATCCATGCTTCGAAAAGTTCATTCCGAGATACCAAATGAGATTGTTGAGTTGTCTCAGTAGAGCTCAAGCAGATTTGACCTATGAAGAAAGACCAAGAACGTATTGTGGATTATAAAGAACAAGTGCTCCGACACCTGAATAATCAATATGTGAAAGTTCAGTGGAAGAAATCACTCTGAAAGAGAAGCTACTTGGGAGACTGAAGATTCTATGCGAGAGAGATATCCAGAGCTCTTCGAGATATAGGTATGTTAGTTTCGAGACGAAACTTTTTTATTAGGAGGGAAGAGTGTAGTAACCCAACTAATTAAAGTCTTAAAACTTGATTAATAATTTTTAATGACAGATTAATTAACTAATTAAGGGTATTTTAGGGATTTTACCATAACCCCTGATTAATTGCGGACGTTAATAGTTGTGTGGCTAAATGTTATTTGAAGATTTGAGACGGGCACCTCTTAACGGAAGAATAAAAACAAATGAAAACAGACAAAAATATCAAAGAAAATCGGCAGAAAATAAAACAAACAGAAATATCCTCTCATCTTCTTCAACCCCACCCTGCTCGTAGAAACCTAAATTAAAGTTGTGAAAAGAAATAAAAGAAGAAGAGGAAGAAGACAGTGAAAGGAATAACAGAGAGAGAAGAAGAGGAAGAAAAAAGAAGAAGGGAAAGTGGAAATCAGCTCCTAAGGTATAATCTTCTTCCAATTTCATAGTAAAATCGAATCAATTAGAATAAGTAAGAGAGTTAAGTTGTTATGATCATGAACTTAAAATCTAGGGTTTTCAAAAAAGGACTTTTCTTATGTGTTTATTATGCATGAAACAAACTAAGAAAAAGAAAAAAAGACTAACACTAGTTTGGTAGGAATTTGACACCGGCCACTCTTGGTCGCGCGGCAACCCCCCCCTGTCGTCGTCTTGGTGCTTTGGCGAGTCGTGAGAAAGAAAGAGAGCAGGGAGAGGAAGGAGGAGAGAGAGAGAGAGAGGAGAGAGGAGAGAAGAAAAAAAAACCGAAAAAAAGAAAAGAAAAGAGGGAAACGGAAGAAAAAAAAGAAGAAGAAAGAATGCAGAAAGAATCAACGGGAGGAGGAAGATGATCAGTTAGATTTATTTTAAGGAGGAAATTTTTATAAAGGACCCTTAGTTATTTTTACTTGCTTATAAAACCCTCTTGAGTGGAGAAATAGAAATTGTGATCTAAGAATTCATTCTAAGTCCTAAAAGCCACACAAAATTTTGTAAGTAAACCCTACAGAGGAAGCTAAAATCTTATATGAACAGAATAATTTCAATATAGACCCCTATCAATTACTCTATTTCCAAACAAGTCCAATTTGAAGAGTAAAAGATAATTATTAGGCTCTAGTTCATGAATTGAATTACGCTATAATATATGTTTGTCCTGAATTAATAATTAGTCCTATATCTTACATTATAGGTTCTGGCTGATATTCGGGAGACTAATATTTCGAGAATATCGTTGACCGACTATGAGGTGAGTTCATTTCTACTTAGTATTTTTTATAATATGAAATGGCATGAGTTCTATATTTGATTTATCTTGTGATAAAATAAATAAATAAAATAATATGTCTTTTCATGTATACTAAAGATTTTGACCTATTTCTGTTGTGGTCTATGCCTATATATACTATGTTAACCTTCGCACAATATATGAAAAGCTAATTTGATCTGTATATAAAATATGAAAAATAAATTTGGGCTCTCATGCAATTTTTCAAATAATCGTGACATTGTTTTAATCTGAATAATTTGATTGAGGTTATTTGGAACGTATTCACAGTTTAACGGATTCAAAGCGTCTTTGTGACTTAGTATCTGATAAAGGAAAAATTCTGTAAACTGTTTTAACAGAAATGAGGCGCTTTACGCTTGTCAATTTCATTTGAAATATCGTGCGGCAAATTCTGTATGCAAAGTATTTATCATTTGATATGTGATCTCGATGTTTTCAAACCCTCAATAGTCCACTATGAATTAGTTCTGGCTTGCCATATGGTGAATGCACCTTTATTTGCCCTTCTGTATTTGGCCTTGCCCTTCTGTATTGGCCCTATCTGAATCTTGTTCTGGCCCCTCTGTATTTGGCGCAGTAGCTCTATGGCAGTGTTAGGTGCATTCGGTTCCGGGGAATTATCTGTTATCTGATGGCGGTTACGCATTCCCTTGGCTACTGGGGTCTAAAATTCGGTAGCCTTAGTGTGACGCTATGGGGTGACTTTTACATTCATGGAATACTCATCGAGAAATAAGTTTTGATAAATTTGACTGTGAAATTGAGAAAACAACAATTCTCTGATTTTGCCCAAATTAGTAGTTCTTTTTCTTCTTAATGTTTACCTTGATTCAAAAAGAGTTTGTTTCCAGAAATTTCACAGTTTATTCAGTGCAGCATGAGAAAGAAATATATTGTTGTATTCTTTCTTAAAAATGACAATATTACGATATTTGGATCGTATTCGGTGCTATCTGTGGAATTTCTCATCGCAAAACTTGAAATTGTAAATTTCTGAGAACTATTATTATTACTATTTTGTTAGTTATCTAGGAACTCTGATAGGGAAATGTTCTCACTAGAGCGCTAGCTCATTCCGTTGTTTTTAATATTTTTTCAGATCCGGCGTAGCTTCCTATTAGCGCGACTTTTGGTTTGAGCTTGTGGCTGAGAGGCCGTTATATGGAGAGGCCTCTTCTTTTTTATGTTACGTTCAGCATATTTCGTTTTGTTTTGTAAAAATACTTATAACGGTGAGCTTGTGGGCTGTAAGTACCAGTTATATATATATATAGTTGCTGCCTGATTTCTATCATCAGCAGGTTTATGAATATTTTGAAAATAAACTATGCGATATGATTTGGCCAGGCTTGACTTGTGCATAAGACTTGGTCTCGGTGCAGCAGGTCGCTGCTGTCGCGTACCCCGTATTTTATGATATTCCGCTGTAGTTTCGGGGCGTGACAGGAGAGATCTGCTAGAATATGAAAATATGACTCAAGCCTCACCAAAACATTGGAGTTTTGGTACATTGGTAGGATCTTTATAATGGTATGAGAGCAACTCAGGTTCAAATTCTGCTAGCCACAAGTTTAAAACGGGGTTTCTAAAAATAATACCGCTGCATGAGTTAATGTTTCTGCCCTTAAAAGGGTCTTCAACCTGTAGGGCATGTCAGAATCTAAAAATAATTACTCTCAAATCTCATCACAACTTTAGAGTTTTGATGTATTAATTAAGGACTTTAACATGGTATCAGAACAACCAAAGTTCGAATCTTACTAGCGGCAAATGTCTATTGTATACATCAAACCTCCAACACTATGATGAAGGTTGAGAGTCTATTCTAACATGCCCCTGTAAGTGGAGTGCTCTTTTTATAGACTGATCCTACTGACCATGATAATGGGGATTAAAAGTATTAGTAACATTAGATGAGCCCAGGTTTTAGCCCATAAAAAACACACTCAACTGAAATTACCCTAGAGAGGGATGAATAGGGTAGTAAAACAATAAATGTGTAATAAATAAAATTCAATGCAACACAAGACACAAATTAAATGCTATGGTAATAAATAAGGAGGAAAGTTAGAGAATAGTTATCCAATATGACACAGAGATATGTCCACGAGGTTCGGTCTTCCGACCTACGTCCTCGACCACCTCTCCCGATGGTAACTTTACTATCACATCCGGTTTGGAAGCCAGAACTTCTTCACAACGATCTTCCCTCGAGATCTTACAACCCTCACAACGATCTCCTCAAGATCAATCTCACCACACAATCACAAGATGAAATAAAAGAAAATCTCTCACAACAATCCTATGACAAGGATCAAGAGATAAACAAATCAATCTTAGGGGTTTGTGAGATGTGGAATTGAGAAACCGAAAACTTAGAAATAATTGAGAATGAAGATTTGAAAGTTTAAGCTCAATAACACTTTAGAAACAAAACTTAGGGATTTTTCTTTGCTTGCTCTCTTTCTGAAGTGAAGAGGGTCAAGGGATATATATAGAAGCCCCAAACAATAGCCCAAATCCCAAACAAATCACCAAATCCCAGATTTTTAGCTCAAACAAAAACTAGCCATTAACAGTGCCATCAGTCGATTAATATCTGTTTATCAGTCAACTAATGAGGCGACCGTTATAGGCTGCTCATCTGTTATTGATCGACTGATGAACTTATCAGTCGACTGATAACCTATATCAGTCGACTGAGCAGAAATTTTTGCTCTTTCCAGCGTGTTTTATCGGTCAACTGATAATAAGTATCAGTCGACAGATAAATGTGCACAGGCACTGTCAGATATGAAAATGAGTTTTAAAGTGCCTTTAAAAATAGCAAATAAAATCCAAAAAATATGAAACTTTGGGAAATTCTTATTAACATAAATATAAACATGTTAGAAAAGGAATTTTCGAAAAATCATTTCCCAATTGTAAAAACTACTCATTTTTCAAAAATAGTTAAAAACTTGTTTTTATAAGTGTGGTATGTGTGAACCCCAATCGCTTTAAATATTGTCTACTTAATAACTTGTCTACATTAAGCTCTAGAAAGATATAAAAATGCAAATATCTCACACATATGAATACAATTTTTTTGGTCTTGATATTTGCTCAAATATTGATGAAGCTTCTTTTGTATATGTTGTTCTTGAAAGTTTTTCTTCATTAACTTGCCTCCATCTCCTTGGATATCATCGTTGTAGCTCATATTTCGTCCAATTCTCCAATCGTTTGTACTATCTTGCTTGGCAAAATACAATCTACATAATATCACTCAATCAAGCAATTAACGTCAATAATGGTGTTTGTAAGTCATCATCAAAACAAGAGAACTAACAATCTCTCCTTTTTTTGATGATGACAAACCATCATTATTCAATAGCTTGAATAAAATAAAATTTTAGCTTATAGATAGTTGCTCCCCTATTTATAAGACTCTCCCCCTATCTATGTGCACAAATTAGGAGATTTCTCTCCCCCTTTGTCAACATCAAAATAGGGTAAATAAGATAATATACATGTGTTAAAACCCACAAGATACTCCTCTAAGTGTTGGCCCACCCGTGCTATATTCCTCAAGTGTTTGGATTTACGACATCTCCCTAGGTATTACTACCAGCCCACTCCTTTTGAAATTGACCCTAGTCTCTCCCAACCACTCCTCTATTTATCCTTGTGTATTTAAACATGTTTTGCCAATATAGATCACAATAAAAACATGTAGATATGAAATTGATAGCTTAAAACCAATAGCAAGCAAAAGGCATCAAAACAAGTATTCAAAGAATACACATGCCAAATTTATTTCTTGTATGACAAAAATCTTCTTCACTAAGGGATTTGATAAAAATGTCCGCTAATTATGATTTTATGTCAATGTAAACAAGAGAAACATCTTTCCTTTCTACATGGTCACGTAAGAAGTGATGTCGTACATCTATATGTTTGGTTCTAGAATGCAAAACATAGTTTTTTAAAATATTAATTGCACTAGTATTATCACAAAATATTTTCGTATCATGAAAGTATAAATCAAAATCAACTAAATTTTATTTCATCCATAAAAGTTGTGCACAACACAAGTCAACGGCAGTGTACTCCGCTTCCGTAGTGGACAAGACAATATAATTTTGTTTCTTGGATGACCAAGGAACAAGTGAGTTACCCAAAATTTAACATGTTCCACCCGTACTCTTACGGTCTACCTTACATCCGGCAAAGTCGGCATCACAATAACCACAAAAATAAAAAAAAATGTTCTAGGATAAAACAAACCACTTTCTATAGTGCCATTTATATATTAAATAATTTTTTAACCGCAATTAGATAAGATTTTTTAGGAAAAGCTTAAAAACGTGCACATGCACAAACACTAAACATAATATCCGGTCTACTAATGGTGAGATAAAGTAAACTACCTATCATACCTCGATAAAGCTTTTGGTCTACCTTCTCACCACTCTCATCCAAATCCAACTTAATGGTGGTGCTCATAGGGGTTGGTGCATGTTTAGAGTTCTCCATTCCGAATTTCTTGACTAACTCTCTCACATATTTACTTTGTGACACGAAAATCCCATTATTGGTTTGTTTGACTTGGAGACCGAGAAAAAATATAAGCTCTCCCATCATACTCATCTCAAATTGTTCTTGCATAACTTTAAAAAATTTCTTGCACAAAGATTCATTAGTGACACAAAAAATAATATCATTAACATAAATTTGAACCCAAATAAAATCATTTTTTCTTTTTCTAACAAATAGAGTATCATCAATTTTTTTAAAAAATTATTATCAATAAGAAAACTTAAGAGGTGAGCATACTAAGCTCTAGGAGCGTGTTTTAACCCATATAAGACTTTTTGTACCCGGTAAACATGATTTGAAAATAGTGGATCAACAAAGCCGGGGGGTTGCTCAACATACACATTTTCTTCTATAAAACCATTTAAGAAAATACTTTTAACATCCATTTAAAATAATTTAAAAATTTTAAAATTAGGAAAGGCTAAAAACATTCTAATTAACTCTAATCTTGTAACTGGTACAAAAATTTTATCATAATCTATGCCCTCCTCTTGATTGTATCCTTAGGCAACTAAACGAGCTTTATTTCTAGTCACTACGCCAAATTCATCAAATTTATTTCTAAAAACCTATTTTGTTCTAATAATATAAAAATCTTTAGGTCTAGGAACAAGTTTTCAAACATTATTTCTTTTAAAGTTGTTCAATTCATCATGCATAGCTAAGACCCAAAATTCATCATTCAAAGCATCATCAACACGTTTAGGTTCAATCTGGGATAAGAAAGTTATATTACCACACTCGCTCATAGCCTTTGAGCGAGTTACAACTTCTTTTGATGGGCTCCCTATGATTTGCTTCTTGGGATGATCCGGTGCAAATCTCCATGCCTTGGAGAGTTCCTATTGATTTTGTTCAAAGTTCCCTTCCCCATCTTTTAGTGCATCCGTTAACGGTTTATCATTTATTTGCATGAGTTTCAATCCTCCCTTAATATCATCATCCCTAGGCACACCATCTAGCGCATCATTAGTTTCATCAAAAGTAATGTGTATAGATTCTTCAACAATGAGTATTCATTTGTTGAAAACTCTTTAAGCCTTACTCCTTGATGCATATCCCAAAAATACACTAACATCAATCTTTGAATCAAACTTATCATGGTGATTTTTAGTTTTCAAAATAAAATATTTACAACCAAAAATCCGAAAATAACTAATATTAGGTGTTTTGTCAAAATAGAGTTCATATTGTGTTTTCTTGAGAATATGTCTAATTAAAACACGATTTAAAACATAATAAGCAGTGTTGACGGCTTCCGTCCAAAATTATTTTGGCAAGTCAAAAGCATTAATCATAGTACGTGTCATCTCTTGTATGGTTCGGTTTTTTAGTTCAACAACACCATTTTGTTGTGGTATTCTTGGAGCAGAAAATGTATGTGTTATACCGTGATGGTCACAAAAATCACTAAAATGTTTATTTTGAAATTCATCACCATGATCACTTATACTTTTTACAACTTTCAACTCCTTTTTATTTTTAACTCTTTTTACAAAAAGAGAAAATTATTCAAAACATTCATCTTTATTTGCTAGAAATATAACCCATGTAAAACGTGAAAAGTCATCAACAATAATAAATACATAATGTTTTCCTCTTAATGTGGGAACACGTATAGGACCAAATAAACTAAGATGAAGCAATTGTAAAGGTTTAGTGGTGGATACCTCATTTATGGATTTAAAAGAGTTTTTGATTTGTTTACTTTTGGCACATTCCTCACATTGTGAATCTTTAATGTATGTTAGACTTGGTAGTCCTCTTACCAAGTTCTTTTTTGATAGCTTAGAGATTAATCTCATGTGAGTATGTCCAAGTCTTTTGTATCAAATCCAAGGATCTCCATCCACCGCGGCAAGACACTTCACATCTTGATCTAAAAGCTCATTCATCTCAAAAAATTTACATTAGATTTTCTAAGGGCAACAAAATAGTTTTATCTTTTAGACTTATAATACACTTATCCGATTTAAAAATGACATCATAGCCTTTATCACTAAGTTGATTAATACTTAAGAGATTATGATTAAGTCCTTTTACCAAATAAACATCCTCAATTACGGGAGAAAGTATCTTACCAATATTACAAATACCTACAAATTTACCTTTCTCACCGTCACCAAAGGAGACATTGCCTCCTTCTCTCCTTGATAGGGTTACAAATAAGTCCTTATTTCCCATCATGTGATGAGAGCAACCACTATCAAGGTACCACAACTCTCTACGTCTTATGCAAGACGTTCCCTACATGTAAACAAGTTGTAGAACCTTTAGGTACCTAAACTTTGGGTCCTTGGATGTTAGTATTCCTAATACCCTTAGGTACCCACATCAATCCATAATAATAAACATTATCTCTAAACCTATAATGTGTGAAAGTATGATCATATTTCATGCAATATGTGCAAACAAAATCTTTCTTGAAGGTGGGGGTATGAAAACTATGATGCCATTGCCATGTTCTTCTAAAGTGATGATGATTATGACTAGTAAAAGCATGATTTGTTCTTAATATTTTATTTTTAATTTTTTATTTTTCAATTTGAAATCTTAATTGTTTGTTTTCAAGCTCAAGATCTCCAATTATCTTATCTTTTAAAATGATGACATCATTTAAAGAGGATTGTAGTTGTTCAAATTTAGAATCACATGAATTATGCAACTTTTTAAAAGAAGAATGTTCCCTTTTTAATTTCTTAAATTCAAAGTTTAATTCTTCTAGAGTGTTTCCTAGCTCACATTACATAAAAAATGATTCATCTTCGAATTCGGATTGTACATCATCTTCATGAGCCATGAAGCAAACATTTGGATCATGAAGTACAATCTTGGCACCTTCATCATCACTATCCGAATCACTTGGTTCAGATTTATCCCTTTCCACATACATTGTCTTCTTCTTGTACTTCAAGTGCTTCTCTTTTAGCTTAGGACAATCCTTTGCCAAATGTCCTGGTTCATTGCATTCAAAATATTTTCCTACATAAGAAGAGAACTTGTTAGAACGATTTTTAAAATTTTTACTCAATTTAATCAATCTTGATACTCTTCTCAGCCACTTCTCTAGAAATATCTGTTTCACTATCCAAGGTGGAGGAGCTATCATCAATTGCTCCTTGAGCAATAGTCTTCATCTTTTGTGAAGGCTCTTCATTCGTTCATTTGGGTTCTTCCTCCTTCTCCTTAATCTTCTTCTCATAGACCTTGAGCTTGCCAATGAGGCCATCTAGGGTGAGCTCGGTAAGATCATTTGCCGCCTCAATGGTGGTTGCCTTTGGCTCCCATACTGCTGTGAGAGAACGAAGAATCTTGTAGTTCTTTGAGCAATTGCCTTGAGCAATTGCCTTTGCCTTTGGCTCTCATACTGCTGTGAGAGAACGAAAAATCTTGTAGTTCTTTTCTTGATTCTCCAACACCTTATCAAGGTCATACAATTAATTTATAATATTAATGAAACGACAAAACATATCATCAATTAATTTATTAGGAAGCATTTTAAATAATTCATATTCATGCATAAGGCTACTAATTTTTAACTCTTTGATTTGGCGGGTTCCCTCATGAGTGACACATATTTTCTCCCAAATTTTGTGTGTGGTTGCACATGTAGAGACCCTATTGTACACATTTGGAGTGAGACCACAAATCAAAATGTTCATGGCTTTAATATTTAGATTAGCCAAATGTCTTTTTTTTCTCAGTCATATCGCTTCTAGACTTATCAACATATTTCTTCTCTATTATCTCTAGGATGTCAAGATCAATGCATTGTAAGTAAATTATCATCCTAGCTTTCTAATATGCAAAATTATTACCGGTGAACAATGGAGGTCTAGTGGTTAATTGACCTTCAAGCATATGCACGTTCATTATTGAATCCATTTGGATCTTGGTTCTAAGGTGGTTAGACCTAATAAATATGTAGAGAACTTGCTCTGATACCAAATAAAATTACCCTAGAGGGAGGTAAATAGGGTAATCAAACAATAAATGAGCAATAAATAAAATTCAATGCAACACAAGAAAAAAATTAAATGCTATGGCAATAAATAAGGAGGAAAGCTAGAGAATAGTTATCCAAGATGACATGGTGATATGTTTACGAGGTTCGGTCCTCTGACCTACATCCTCGACCACCTCTCCCGAAGGTAACTTCACTATCACACCCTGTTTGGAAGCCGAAACTTCTTCACAATGATCTCCCCACGAGAACTTATAACCCTCACAACGATCTCCTCGAGATCAATCTCACCACACAATCACAAGATGAAATAAAAAAAACTCTCACAATAATCCTATGATAATGATCAAGAGATAAACAAATCAATCTTAGGGGTTTGTGAGATGTGGAATTGAGAAACCGAAAACTTAGAAACAATTGAGAATGAAGATTTAAAAGTTTGAGTTTAAGAACACTTTAGAAACAAAACTTAGAGATTTTTCTCTGCTTGCTCTCTTTCTGAAGTGAAGAGGGTCAAAGGGTATATATAGAAGCCCCAAACAATAGCCCAAATCCTAAACAAATCACCAAATCCCGGATTTTTAGTTCAAATCAAAACTAACCGTTACAGTGCCATCAGTCGACTGATAATGTTCATCAATCGACTCATGAGCCGATCGTTACGACCTGCTCATCTGTTATTGATCGATTGATGAACTTATCAGTCGACTTATAACCTGCATCAGTCGACTGATAACCTGCATCAGTCGACTGATGGTTCATCAGTCGACTGAGCAGAAACTTATGCTCTTTCCAGCGTGTTTCATCGGTCGACTGATAACAAGCATCAGTCGACTGAGCAGAAACTTTTGCTCTTTCCAGCGTGTTTCATCGGTCAACTGATAACAAGCATCAGTTGACTGATAAACGTGCACAAACATTGTTCAGATATGAAAATGAGTTTTGAAGTGCTTTTAAAAATAGCAAATAAAATCTAAAAATTATGAAACTTTGGGAAATTCTTATAAACATAAATGTAAACATGTTAGAAAAGAAATTTTTATAAAATTATTTTCCAATTGTGAAAACAACTCATTTTTCAAAAATAGTTAAAAACTTGTTTTTATAAGTGTGTGTATGTGTGAACCCCAATCGCTTTAAATGTTATCTACTTAATAACTTGTCTACATTAAGCTCTAGAGAGAAATAAAAATGCAAATATCTCATATATATGAATATAATTCTTTTGGTCTTGATATTTTCTCAAATATTGATAAAGCTTCTTTTGTATATGTTGTTCTTGAAAGCTTTTCTTCATCAACTTACCTCCACCTCCTTGGATATCATCGTTGTAGCTCATATTCTGTCTAATCCTCCAATCGTTGGCACTATCTTACTTGGCAAAATACAATCTACACAATATCACTCAATCAAACAATTAGCATCAATAATGGTGTTTGTAAATCGTCATCAAAACAAGAAAACTAACATCAACCTGTAAGGGCATGTTAGACTATAAAATTATAATCATCAATTCTCATCACAACTACGGAGATTTGGTATAATGGTTAGGAAATAGCTGGCAATGATGAGATCTGAGGGTTGGATGGGCCACCGAGGGCCAGGCAAGCAAAATTCCTTCAGTAGCCTAAGGTTTAGCAAGACACGAGACTATAGATTAGTAAACCTTGCTCTAATACCATGTTAGGAATAAAAAAACTTTGCTTATTGATGTTTATAGTAGCATGCCTGTGATATCTTATATTAACACACGAGTTGTTATGAGGATAAGCATGAGTGGTTACATAGGATAATAGGGAAAAGGGATTCTGAGGTGTCACCTTACCCTCAATCTAAGGTGGCACTTTCAAAACTAAGTTATATGCAATCAAATTACTTGATCCACTCTGTTCATTTTAACTATATGTTTTGGATAGTATACAAATAAAAATATTAGACATATTGGGTTTTAGTTACTCATGCATTGAGTGATTGTAAAATTAACGGTTTTACGAAAATACAAGTAAAAGGGACAAAGGATTCTGAGGTGTCACCATAGGTTCAACCTAAAGCAGCACCTTCAAAACTAAGTTATATGCAATCAAATTACTTGATCCATACTGTTCATTTTGAGCTATATGCTATGTTACCCGGGTACTTCTATAATGAAGCCATACCCGTACCGGACACGTACCCGACACTTTCCCGTACCCAAACTTCATGGACACTTCTTGAATATATGCATGTATTTATTACAATATGTACTCAATTATACGATATATGTGTTAATTTAAAACACTTGTCAAAGACTTCCTGGACGTAGAGCTTACACTACAAATCCGTCTTTTGAAACTAATGAGATATAGGTTAGATTCATTTCAGTCCATATCCAAGTTTAAAACTATATAGTTAATGAGTCGTTTAAATGTCTAGTAAAAAAATGAATAGATTACAATTCACGATAATCAATATGATAAAAGAAACTCAAATATGTGATCGAAATTTTAATTCTAATGACACATGAAGGCGAAAAAATTATCTTTGTACAATATTAATTCAATATATATATGTAGTCGTGTCCCCGTACCCTACATTTTACAGTTTTGCCGTGTCTCGTACCCGCACCCACACCCGTATAAGTACCCGTGTCCGTTTCCATGCAACTTAGGCTATATGTTTTGGATAGTATACAAATAAAAATATTAGACATATTGGGTTATAGTTACTCATGCATCAAGTGATTGTAAAATTAACAGTTTAATGAAAATACAAATAAAAGGAACAATGAAAATTATATGTTAGAAGTATCGATCATCATGCCTTTTATTTTGTAGATGTTTTAAAATATTTAAATCATGATGAATGGAGTGGATCATCCATTGAAATAGTCTAATCTATGTGTGGCACCTTAAAATCCTTTTACCCAAGATAATAATATATTTAGTTATATCTAATAATTTGATAATAATATCTAAGTACCATGGATTAGGGTCCTTGTGCTTTTACGATTGGCTGACTCACGCACCGTATGTATATTTTTGAGGCATGAGGGTGACTGGAAGGTGCGAGCAACTAAGAATAGCGCTATTAATGTAATTTACTCTATGGTTAAGAATTAACAATACTTTGGTAAAATTTTTGGATAGAAACCACGTGTGAGGGGTTTTATGAAACCACTCCAAACAATGGGCCATCATATTTAGCAATATCAAGATTTGTGGGTCTAACACATAATTAAAGACGATTGGAGGGTTAATATGACAAAAACCGTGTTTGTTGTCATATTTAGAATTATCAAGATTTAGACTGTATTTGGGGGTCTCAATGTGGAGTACACATCTCATCAGACACCCTGCACCATGTGGGGCATTCTCAGCAAAGCAAGTGGAGTTAACAGGGGTACTATGGTAATTTCAGTGCTCCCTCAATGGCTAAGACTACCCCATAGCGGGGTTTTCATAAAAGAAGTTTACTTGTAAATAGATACGGGCCTAATTTTGAACTAAACTTGTCCTTTTTTATCCAGAGGACAGGTGGATAAAGAAAGAACCAGTTTTAGCCGTCTTTTCTGGCTTAAGAAAAAGCTGGGTTAAAACTGGTCCAATTTTTGCCCAAGAAAATCAAATGCAAAACTGGGCCAGGTAGGTTCAATCCTAGACTGGTTTTAAGGGTTTGCCAAATACGCTCTCAAAATTCAATGCAGTTCATGTTGGGGAGAAACCCTTATGCCGAGATCCAACCAAATAGCCGAGAAAGATAAACCACACAACCAAAAAGATAGCACAAACAATCAAACATCAGATTTTACATGGTTCGACGAGATGCCTACGTCCACGGGGCAAGGAAGGGGGAGTTTTCACTATTAGAAATCAAGAGGAACAAACTAGGGTTACAAATCTCTCATAAACCCTCAACAAATCAACTATCAATCTCTCCAATTGCTCCTAGAATAGAAGCCCAAAGAAAACCTCTTTCAACAGCTCAAAACCCTTGCCTTACAAACCCTAGAATCGAGTTTGGGTATTTATAGAAAACCCAAACGAAACGGGTCTGGAAAACAGACCCAGCCCAAAACCGCTACGGCGGTCGACCGCGATCCATCGCGGTCGACCCGGCGATCATCGCGTCCATCTGCATCGACCGCCACGGTGCGACCGCCACACTCCAGAACAGGCCCGAGAAATGGCCAGAGAGTTTTACGGTGCGATTACGTCACCAGTGGGTCGACAGCACAGAACAGCAACTTCTGGCAGGTCGAACTGTCGCGGTCCGACCGCCACCAATCTGACGCCAGTAAGCTCGTACACGAACGCGGTTGACCGCCACGGCTATCTGCCTGTCAATTTCTGTTCCTGCCATTTCTACAAATCTCCACCTCGGCGAAGATTCTTTCAAA
This sequence comes from Asparagus officinalis, assembly GCF_001876935.1. Classification (NCBI taxonomy): domain Eukaryota; kingdom Viridiplantae; phylum Streptophyta; class Magnoliopsida; order Asparagales; family Asparagaceae; genus Asparagus; species Asparagus officinalis. The sequence continues at coordinate 24,233,362 of NC_033799.1, read as the reverse complement.
CTGAGCCGACACCAACCAAACAAATGCCTCATTTGTTGCATCCAGTACGCCATAGCAACGGACTCATGACAACGGACCCCATCCACAGCATGTCAAGACCCAAACGGGAGTGCGAATACTCACCCTAAAATAACTGTATCTACTCACCAAATCGGCTGCATCATAACTGACTGCCTACGTATCCTTTCCAATGAATCAAGCCTTCACGTAGTTCACCCAATGGCCTCCAAAGACCCTCAGCCCAAACTACGGCTGATAGCATCATCAACGACCCCAAACTGAAACGATCCAAACACCTCCATCTAAGGTGAAACAATGGCCGTATCCAAGCTATATCTACCAGCTGCACTCGAATCTACCAACTCGTCATCCGCATCCGCATCCGTATCCAAATGACTCCCACGCCGTGCCACCTCAGTTGGAAAACTCAATAATGCAGAATGACCTGGAGTATGTGGAGTAAGCTCTACTCAATGTGGAGTAGCATCACTCTCCATCCGCTGTGGTATCTCTCTGATCTGATCAATACTCTCTACCTGTCAAGAGTCCAAAGTAACAAACCTGCCCAAACCAAACTTAGAAGCTCCTAACTGATAGCCGAATGAACTCCTGAATCCCAAATACGCAATCGGATCCAATCTCACATCAACGATGTGACCAAGTGCTGGGGAATGAACTCCTGAATCCCAAATACGCAATCGGATCCAATCTCACATCAACGATGTGACCAAGTGCTGGGTAGCCAAATATCCGACGCCGACCATGTGACCAAGTGCTGGGTAGCCAAATATCCGACGCCGACCAAAACCTGAAGCAGCTCCACCAGATCTAAAATATCTAACGTAGCAGTCGGCAACCTCATAAGATGGCCCAAACCTGTCGAAGCCTGAATATCAAATTCACTCCTCGACGACCAATGTCGATCCTCCTCCAGAAAATAACGGCCCTCTAAATCCGCCATCTCATCACGTGGCCCCACTGTCTCCTCTCCTCTGAAGTGTCTCCAACTGCCATGAGTTCGGCACCAATGCACGAAAGAACCCCTACTAGAACTAGTACGACGGGTAGCCTTTCTGCCCATACACCTCCTCCAGCTGTCACGGACTACTAGGGCTTCAGACTAACGGGACTTGGTTGTAACCCATAAATGCCTAGTACAATCCCCAACATAGGAAACGAAATAACAATTACCTCCCGATGATGCCTCCTCGGAAGGCCCCCCGATGCCTGACTGAACACTTCCAATAAGACCCCTTGATCGGTGAGTAGAAGTGTTGAACCCCACCTCGGTCTCCTCGCTCATCCCAATGTGCTCACAGGACTTCAATCTGCAGGTCATAGCACTCCTCAACAATCTGTGTTCGGCATAACCAATAATATATCCCAGCACCAAACAATGCCATAGTCTAGCCAAAGAAGTCGTCAGCGCTCTATCCACCACCGTGATCCCAAGCAGATAATACAAGTTACTCCTCCTGACGTCCTTCATAACAATCATGGACCCCAATGTGACCTTCAAGCAAGAATCCGCCAAGGTCACCCTATAGCCTGCTGCCTCCAATACCCCAAGTGAAATGATGTTCTTCCTCAGTTGAGGAACGAACCTCACATCAACCAACTCCCGAATCACCCCGTCACTCGTCCGAATACGAACGGTACCAATACCACCAATAGGACATCTGTGATCATTACCCATAAGTACAACATCTCCTCTTTCCAACTCCTGAAAGCTGGAGAACCAATCCCTCCTAAGGCATATATGGTAAGTAGCACCCGAATCCAACATCCACTCGGTAGAGTCGGCAATACCAACTGACGGAAGAGCTGAGCTTGAATAGCCCGAAGAATCTGAATCTGAAATGTCACTACTAGCCTTAGCAACATTCACCTCTGAAGCTTGAATAGCTTTCCCCTTATTCTTCACGGCTTGTAATTTTGGGCATTCGGCTTTCCAATGTCTATCCTTTCTACAAAAGACACACTGATTCCTACCAATTGCAGGATGCCCCTCTTTAGACTGCGACCTTCTACCACGGTTTGGACTTCTAGCTCTTGCAACCAATGCCCCCGTAACCGGCTCAATGGAAGTCTCCTTATCCTTCTTTCGAAGTTGATAGTTCACAAGGACTGCGGTGACTTCACTATACGAAAGAGATACCTTCCCATTAATAAGAGTGAGGACGAATGTCTCATATTCCTCGTCGGGCAAGGAACTCAACAACAATAATGCTTTGTCCTCATCTTCAACAATGACATCTACATTCGTCAAATCTGCAAGTAGCTTCGTGTAGTGGTTCATGTGATCACTAATGGATGTCCATTTCTTCAATTGGAAGCGATAAAGCCTCCTCTTCAAATGCAAACGATTTTCGACGCTCTTCGTCAAATATTTACCCTCTAGGACCTCCTAAATCTTCTTTGCCGAAGTCTCATTCATCACATCATACTTTAGATCTTGAGTGAGGCAAGACCTAATCATACCACACGCCGTTCTATTCATTTTATTCCAAACCTTATCATCAATGTCGGTCGGTTTCCCGTCTAACTCCAACGTATCTTCCAAATTTTGCGCATTTAGCGCATCCATGACTTCACATCGCCAAAGTCTAAAATTATTTGTGTCGTTGAACTTTTCCACATCAATTTTCATAGAATGTATATTCAAACTTTGGACGGCCTTCACACTAGAAGAACCCTTCCTATTTTTATCTTTTCTGGCCATATATCTCAAAGCACCCAAACAATTACGGAATAAACAAGAAATAGATCCAACTTAAAAAAGATAAAAACTTTACCACAAAGATCCCACCTTTATCACCAATCGAAGCTCTAGATGAATTTTCCAACTGATCTACACCTCCAAAAAGCCCAAGCGTTGCCCGGAGCTCTGATACCACTTGTAAGGGAAAAACCCCTATGTCAAGATCCAACCAAATAGCCGAGAAAGATAAACCACACAACCAAAAAGATAGCACAAATAATCAAACACCAGATTTTACGTGGTTCGGCGAGACGCCTACGTCCACGGGGCAAGGAAGGGGGAGTTTTCACTATTAGAAATCAAGAGGAACAAACTAGGGTTACAAATCTCTCATAAACCCTCAACAAATCAACTCTCAATCTCTCCAATTGCTCCTAGAATGGAAGCACAAAGAAAACCCCTTTTAACAGATCAAAACCCTTGCCTTACAAACCCTAGAATCGAGTTTGGGTATTTATAGAAAACCCAAACGAAACGGGTCTGGAAAACAGACCCAGCCCCCATCGCGGCCATCGCGGTCGACGCCTGTGACGGGGTCGGACCGGGCCCACAACTCAGGAACAGGCCCCCGAGAAATTCAGAGACGTTCTGCCGGTCGACCGCCACAGAAACAGCAACTTCTGCGGATCGACCGCCATCCTCTTGACGCCAGTAAGCTCGTGCCACGAACGCGGTCGACCGCCGGCGGTCGACGCCAAACCCTGTCTGGGCCTCGCCAATTTTTGTTCCTGCCATTTCTACAGTTCATCAACCCGATAAGGCCTTTATCTTCACAACTTCGAACATGACAGCCATGTAACTTTCTCCAATTAGAGACTTTGGTTCTGTTCTTCTTTAAAAAAAAGGAGGAAAGAGACAGAAAGAATAATTTAAAAAGAGAGAACAAAAGATCAAGCCTTTTGAGAGATTAGCGCTCTGCTTTCCCAAGAGAGTGGGTATGTCAAAATATATTAAACTGGCACCTGCTCTTCTCTCTCCAGTAAACAAATCAAAGAATAATATGAGAGCAGAACCAACAAGTAATGCTCATGCTAATGCTTCCCTTTTCATCTTGAAAGCAACAGAAGAGGAGAGAAACAGTGTAATAATGGATGGAGAGCTGCAGGAAAAGTTCAGAAAAATATGTGTCTTTTGTGGAAGCAACTCTGGCAACAGGACTGTATTCAGTGATGCTGCTCTTGATCTGGGCAATGAACTGGTATCTTGTTTCTCTATATCTTCGGTAGTAGCAATCACCCCTCAACTATTTTAGTAGAAAGATGGAGAGGGTTATTTGCACTTTACCCTTCTTCGTGTGGGTATCGTAAAAATATGATTTTGAGTGTTGAGTAATCTTCAAAGTTTGAGTTTGGAGAGATTTGAATTGAGTTCTGAGGATTTGTCTTGATGGGTTTCCTTTTGCAGGTGAAGAGGAGAATAGATTTGGTTTATGGTGGGGGGAGTGTGGGGCTGATGGGTTTGATTTCTCAGACAGTTTATGATGGAGGCTGTGGTGTTCTTGGGCATGAAATTTTTTCCTTATTGATTTGATTTTGATAGAGTTTCATGTCTTATTTGAGTTGAAATATTCATGCTGAGCTGGGATTTATATTGATGATCATGCAGGGTTATTCCTACAGCATTGATGCCTCTTGAGGTATTGGATTCCAAGGCCTTTTCTTCGTTTTATTTCTTTCCTTTTTTGGATTGTTTGGTAGTGATGCTGATTGTGTAGTTTCTTGTTTGGATCTTTTTGGTTAATTTTCATTAATTCAGAAATGATTGCTTGATGTTATTTGTTGTTTTTTTTTTTATAATAAGTTATCTTGATATTAATAAGGATGATATGAAGTGTTTATTATGAAGAGTCAAATGATAATAGACATATCAGAATCATTATTGTAATTGGTTTACCTGAAATAAAATGAGAGTCGTTTTAACTATTGAGAAAAGGAATTCAAAGTGCTTTTCTTTTGGTTATTAGTTCTGTTCTACTGTTGAGTGGAACTCAAATTAATTATCTATCGTGCTATATTATATTACTATGAAACCTGATGACTCTGCTTTTGCCGCTGTGAAATTATCTTCTATTGCTTGTTTATTTGGTAGTGACTCACTGATTCCCTTCGTCTTGCTGGAGAATTTCAAAAGGAAGAAATTCAAATTTCTATTGGCATAATAAAGTGTAAGATGTAATAAATTGAAATTTCTATTGGCATAATAAAGTGTAATAAATTGAAATCTGAAGTTATCCCTCGCTTAATCAGTTCTGTAAATGTCTATCCTTGGAGATTTTTCCCCTTTAATTTTTATTTGAGGGAGTCTGAAGATACTAACATTTGAATTATATACGCAATGAATTTCACTAAATTGCCCTCAGGTTGCTTGATGCTCGTACTTATACTTTTATGTCTGTATTTTTCACCACAGATATCTGGGCAAACCATGGGTGAGGTAAAAGTAGTAGCTGACATGCATGAACGCAAAGCTGAAATGGCTCGACAATCAGATGCTTTTATTGCACTTCCTGGTAAATCTATTAAATCTTTGTGCAAAGGAACCAAGTTCTGTATTGATGCACAAACACATCCACTCTATTGAGACTCCTGAGGCTTCAAGTTATTATTTTTTCCATTTTTTGGTTTGAATATTCTAGGAGGATATGGAACAATGGAAGAGCTGTTGGAGATGATAACATGGTCTCAACTTGGAATTCATAATAAACCAGTTGAGTTTTTCTCTCAAGAAAAAAAATGCAATAAACAGATAGCTTTGTCCATAGAAGATAAATTACATTCTAATTTGTATTTTTCTCAGGTGGGACTCTTAAATGTTGATGGTTACTACAACTCTTTGCTTGCATTATTTGATAATGGTGTGGATGAAGGTTTCATTAAGTCAGGTGCCAGGCAAATAGTAATTTCTGCTCCAAATGCTAAAGAACTGATAATCAAAATGGAGGTAACTCTCGTTATATTTCAAGTTCACATTTTCTATCAAAGCATTTTGTTGGGTTCATACTAAGATTTTAAAGATATAGGTTCCTCAATTCAACCACATTTTAACTAGAGTGAGCTATTTGGTGCAACTTAAAAGGGTTTGGGAGACTTATTCCAAAAATCAATATTCGGGCTATTTCCAAATAGTGATGATGATTTGGGTGACCAATATCATAAAACCTTCATACTAATAGTTAATCAGTTTATTCATAAATGATACTATATTGTCATGGACATGACTGAGTTCTTTTATATGATCAATGATCCCTGTCTTTCCATTGTATACGCAGCAATATGCACCAGGGCATGAAGAAGTTGCATCCCGTACAATCTGGGAGATTCCACACTTAGGTTATTCAACACCACCAAATCTCCATTGATGCCCAGTTCTTCTTACTATTGCTCATAATCTGATGTGATTTTTTCTGAGAAATTTGTGTGTGAATTCCCATGCCAACGGGCATAATTGGCCATGCATATCTTTCCTCCCTCCAATTGTTAATAAAAGTATCTTGCTTTGAAGCATTTTAATGGGTATATAAACAAGTAACATGATTTTAAGTTTGGTGATAGAAAGCAAGAAAACGCGAGGAAGGATGATAAGAAGAAGATAGTACTGTTCTATAGATATCAGAATCAATAATGAAATATCTGTATCATGGTTAATATTCAGTACATCTCTTTAATTAACAGAGAAAAATATACTACTATGGTTGAGACTTTCACTTGTTAATTAGGTGCAGGTGCTTCACAATCAGCAGAAGTGTTATCAACTTATCATATATAAATCACCATTCCTTATTTTGGTTACATTGCACAATAAAGTACCATCAGAAGTGTTTGTAATATATCTAGATATGCATGGAACTTGAGAATCTGACAATACTGAATCAAAAATAAAGAATAAGTAAACCCTTATATATGACTGTTTTACCTCCATTTGCGTTAGTGATCAACGTTTTTTCCAGAATGTTGGGAGGCATCACCTTTTTTCTTTCTTTCATGATTACAATTAATGATTGATATATTGCTATCTGTGGAAGTATGTTATTGTTTGTTTATGTCGTACTTTTCCTGTCTATTTTCTAACTACTTTTAACATATGACGTTCACTATCAGACTCGATGAAATGAATTCATTCACTTACCTATTATTTTTTCTGTTATGAGCAAATAGACTAGCTATTTCTGGAATATCTTGAAATTTGATTGTGAAATTTGCATTCTCCTCTGAACCACGCAGTGTGTAAGTTCTATGGGGTTTTTTTTTAACTGAAAGTTGCAGCTGATTCAGTATTATATTAGAAGGGTAGGTAGTAGGATTGGAGAAGCCTTAGGATATCTGAGATACATGATGGAAAATACTGCTTGTAAGTTAGAACTAAGATGCAGTTCATATGGTAAGATATTGCTTTATATGAAGTCCATGTATCTTTGAAAAAAGCCAAATTCGTGCATGTAGGTATTAGGCTTTTCTTGGCATAGGGCAAAATAACCAAAGCCTTATATAGTCCAGGGAATAATCAAGTAAATAATGGACATTTGAAGGAAAATGTATGAGAAACAAAAAATCAATTGGGAAAATTTTAGCTTGGGAAGTAGTTTAGAGGAGTCATGGCTTATATTATCTTGTAAAATATTGTTCATACATCAATATTACAGATTGAAATTACCTTACACAAAGAATCCATGTTAATCAAACAAACTATGATAAAATATCGTTGAGAATTCAGATTTCTACAATGAAGTGACCAACTACAGAGCCTCTGAGCACCATGTGAACAAATAAGTAAAATAGGCATGATAACCTTAAAAAAAATTCTGGAGGAAAAATAGCAACCTTAAATATTTCATGAGCAGAGAGTTGGGACTCTGATGTTGGGTACCTGAGCAGTTTGAATTTGGAGTATCAAATTGATAAGATACTTGTTTAGTTCTTATCTTACTTCAAATGTCTTATTGTAACATTGGTCAAACTAACAACAAATCTGGATTATGAAATTAATTCTTTAGTCAAGACCATGATTTGTGAAAACGTCATGCAGACTTCATAGTATCATGAAATAAGATATGATACCAAAAAGAATTGTAGCATTTTCAGATGTTTTATGTGTCATGTATTTTTTTATTCCGACCTTTTTTTTTCTTTGCAGTGGATACTTTTACAGACAATTTTTATTTGGAGCAGGAATCCACTTCAACACTTTTGAGTTGTTTATGCTCAGTATTCAATTACTGGATGAATACCTGATTGATGATGACAAAGATTCCTTGCAGTATGATTGACCTTATAAAGAATTTTTTAACATGCTTGTCTGGTAGAATTAGAAAATTTAAGAATGTGACTAAAGGTTAATTGCAGATGCCCCTCTGTATTATGAGCGCAGCTTCTAAATCAATTTATTAACACTTGCGCCTCCCCATTTAGACGGGGTTATTTTTTCCCCTCATTTAAGAGGGAAATTTAGTCTTTATACTGGGAATAAAAATATTTTTTGTTGTTATTGATGTAAGTACTAATGAAATGGTGGTTATAAATGTGTGAACGTGAGGAGTGTGACGCGTTTTGTGTCTCACGGGGGCCACATGTTCAAGTGTGGAGTGAGACACAAAACGTCCCACCAGTGTGCCTCGGGGCACACCTGAGACACAAAGGGTGTCTTGGCACCCATCAACGCGAGACAAAAAAACGTGTCACGGTCGGAATTTGAGACAGCCGACGAAATTTTTCCAGATGCGGTTTTTGGGCCTGTTTTCAGGTCTAATTCTTTGGGTATAAATAGGAACTCGTTCATAGGTTTTTTAGAGGGGTTTGCAGAGGTTTTAGGCGGCTGCAGAGAGTTTTTTAAATCTGAAAAAGGTGAGATCTTGAGAGAGAAAAGAGAGAGAACTTGGAGCGATTGTACAAGAAAGAAGTCATCTTTCTTGGGTAAAATCGAAGCCTCTTCATCTTTGGGACGAGCTTGCTGGTTGTGCAGGTCGTCGGTTTTCTCCTTCAAGTGGAACCTCCCTTCACCCCCTCCCGTGGATGTAGGCAAGTTTTTCGAAACACGTAAATCTCGTGTCTCACTTGTTTTTTGTGTGTTGGCTATTGCTTGTTGTTTTCCTCGATATTCAGACTTGAATTTGATATTGGGAAGAGTGTATATCTCACATTGCTAAGATATTTCACTTATGTTCTTGTTTTCCATCGCGAAACAGGAACATAGAGATTGGCTTGAGTTTTTTGTGAAAACAAAAGCCAGTGCTTTCTCTCAAGGTGATTCTCTTCCGTGGCGAGGTGAGCGTGTCAGCCTCCAACAATAGGTATCAGAGCCCATTGGTCAGATTGGTGGTGGTAGAACTTCCAATTTGAGGTGGTGCTTGGTTATTGTGTGGTGTACACAAGATATTTGTTGAAATTCTTAAGAGAAACGATTTACTAAAACAAGCGGAGAATGGTGTCTACAAGTAAAACAGTCAAAGTGGGAAAGTATGAGATTAAAAAGTTCAATGGAAAGAATGATTTTTCCTATTGGAGGATGCAAATGAAAAGCTCGTTGATTTCGCAAAAAATGTACAAGACTTTGGCTGGAAGAGAAAAGAAGCACAAATATATGTCTGATGAGGATTGGGAAGAGTTAGATCTCGAAGCACGAGCATCGATTATCCTATGCATTAAGAGGGATGTTGCTTTCTTGGTGGATGAAGATGAAACGGCTGTTGGCGTGTGGTCAAAGTTAGAGAGTACCTTCATGACGAAGAGTCTAACAAATTGAATCTACTTAAAATCCAAATTGTATACTTGCAAAATGGAGAAAGGCTCTTCAATCCAGGAATACATCAACAAGTTTGATATGATCATATCGGATTTGAAGAATATTGATGTGATAGTAAAAGATGAGGATCAAGCACTTCTGCTACTTCTTTCTTTATCGAAGTCTTATGAGAACCTGGTACAAATATTGATGCTTGTAGGTGACAATTTAAAGATGGATGAGAGTACAACGATGCTTCTAGCAGATGATTTTTAGAAAATTGTAACTAGTGACATGGCTACTAGTGGTAACAATGAGCAAGCACAAGGATTGTTTGTAAGAGGAAGGGGGCAATGAGAATGAAAAATGCAAGGGAGGAAAGTTTAGATCGAAATTGAGACCTCTTGCAAGAAGATCGTATTTCAAATGCGGTGAGCTAGGACATTTCAAGGTTGACTGTCCTAACAAGAGAGTAGGTGGGAAAAAGAACAACAATAAAACCAAGAGAAGAAAAGGCAAGGAAGAGGCGAGTTATGTCTCGGAGGAAGGGAGCGAAAAAAATGTTACATAGTTACGGGTGACGAAGATATCTCCGATTAGTGGATTTTTGAATCGGGTTGTTCTTACCATATGTGCCCAAATAGGAAGTGGTTTACTACCTATAGAAGCATTGATGGTAGAAACGTATTAATGGGGAATAACAATGCTTATAAAACGGTGGGGTTTGGTGATATCAAAATCAAGATGCATGATGGAGTGGTCAGAACCCTGACAGATGTGAGGCATGTTCCTCACTTCTGAAAGAATCTTATCTCAGTTGGTGCTTTGGAATCTGGTAGTTAAAAGATAGTGATAGAAAACAGAGTAAAGAAGGTTGTTCGAGGTTCCCTAGTAGTGATGAAGGGCATTCGTCATAATAACCTATATACTCTTTCGGGTACGACATTGATGAGAGATGTAGCGGTTCGAACCGAAGGAAGTGGTAGAGACTCATGCGAGCACACTCGATTATGGCATAGGCGGCTTAGGCACATGTCAGAGAAGGGTCTAGATATGCTTGGTAAGGAAGGATTGCTGAAGAACATGAAGAAACCTTGCATGAATTTTTACGAGGATTGTGTGTACAGAAAGGCGCACATGGTCCTATTCTTGAAAAGCAAGCACAATAGCAGAGGTATATTAGACTATGTGCATACAGATGTTTGGGTCCGGCTCCGACAATTTCCAATGGCGGTTCCAGATATTTTGTCTCGTTCATAGATGATAATTCTAGGTATGCTTGGATTTATTTTCTAAGCATAAGAATGAGATATTCGAGACATTTACGAAGCGGAAAGTAATGGTTGAGAACAGAACATGCCGGAAATTGAAGACACGTAGATCTGATAACGGTATAAGTATACAGATGGTGCTTTCAAGAAGTTCTGTGATCAGGAGGGTATTGCTCGATACTGGATAATTAGATCCACACCATGTTTGTGGAAAATTTGCAGTAAAAAGACAATGAAGAAAAATTAATTTGTATTCCTTTAATCTCAGTTACAATTGGATTTCCGATTACAAAAGAGAAGAGAATGATCTGGATTCTCTCCTTTGTTTAATTCTGGGTTCTTCACGGTGGCGATGAGATGCCTCCCTCGAATGCTCGCGTCGAGTTTGCTTCTCGTTGACGATCCGACGTCTTGTTTCACTGGAACATAGTCTTCTCCTCACGATTTGGCGTTGTGGAGAACTCTGAACGAGTTTAAACTCTATGAAAGAGTTGATTTAACCGAAAGTCGGTTATAAGCCAAGGATGAAGAAGATCTTGTTGCCGATCTCCAAAGCTCCAAAAATGCTCTAAGGATCCTGTTGACGAGCCAAGAAGTTCCAACCGACCGAACCCGAAAGATCTAGCCCAGAACTAAGTTGATTTCTTAGTTATTTATAGGGGATTAAGGGGTGTAACCACTTCCTTAATTCGCTCCTAAGTGGGGCTAATGGGATGTAACCGCCCCTTAAATCACTCCTGAGTGGAGTTGTGATCCCCTCAGATCGTGGGAAACGGTTTTGGAACCGTTCAGCTCGTGTTTGAACGAGTCAAACGCAGGCCCGCGTTCTGACGTGAATTCTGCATTCAAACGCAGTGTCTGGAAGCTTGAACGCAGTGATTGGAAGCTGCGTTTGCAGCGGATGAAAGCTGCATTTGGCAGCGGTATAGAGCTGCATTGGGCAGCGCTTGGAGCTGCGTTGGGCAGCGTCATAAGAAGCTGCATTCGTGTTTATAGCTGTTGAAGCGGCGTAGGTGATTGAATCGGTGTAGTGTCTTGATGATGGTACGCGGGGAGGACTTCCACGTCTTGGTTTGAAGAGATCGTCGATTTGTAATCCTTTCTGTCAGAGTATTGCTAAAGACTGTCGTTTTGTAATCTTTGCTTTAACTCTTTGACATGTGAAAATCTTCGAATTGTAGCCTTCTGGAAGTCGTCAGATTGTAACTTCCATCATCGGTGTTTGATGGGGATCAGCTATCTATTGTGATTTTTTTGACAGCCTACAGAACCCCCTCCAAAGTTTTCGAAAGTTCGCGGTTGACTGGGACGAATTTTCGGAATACTTTGGATCTCAACTCTGATCTTGGAGCTGTTGATTCCTTGTGGTAAAGGATTTGTTCTCTGCACTTGCTTCGAAGGCATCATGGTTGAAGGGATTTGCCACGTAGGACCTGTGTGAAGGTATGCGCCATAATCCTGCTTCTGGAATGTGGGGGTGGACCCTGCATTTTGAACTTGAGATGCGGGTCTCACCCTTGCATGTTGAATTTGGAACACGGGTGTGACCTCGGCGTTCGGTTTTTTGCATCGCGGGTCTGACCTCAACGTTTTGACTTAAGACATGGAAGTGTCTTCTGTGCATTTTTGACTAAGTCTTTGAGACTTGTCTTTGGCTCATCAGTTTTAAGTCTCGGCTCACATCCATTAAGCTGATGGGCCTGCAAACATGCATAGGATTTTTGGCACACCCTCAGCCATCAACGGATTTGATAAGCCTTTACCGACTACCGTTTGAGTCGGGCTAGCATGCGGATTGTTTAAGTCCGTTCCGCATGTAACGTGAAAGACTAACCGGTAACGCGTGTTAGGCGTTGACTTATCCCTACTTAGGATTCGGGATAAAATTCCCCATGCATGTGAGGCATGGATTTTGGTGCTACGATGTTGAATACGTAGGCTTTGTCACCATTTCTTCCTGTGTTATATTTTTACTTGAAACACTGAAAGAAAATTGAAAACGCCAGAGGTGTAGTATTAACTTGGCATGAATTTTCACTAAAAGTGAAATTCAGAAATTTTCTTTGTTATCACTAGGATAATTCCAAAAAATCTTTAATCCGCTGGGGATTTTATAATGAAAACTTGCTATTCTTGTTGAAAAAGAATTAACAAGTTCATTGGGGTTTTTGACTGTTAGAGGTGTGATGTGAACCTAACAGTATTTTATGGACCTATCGCTCTGTTGACGAGAATCGATAAGTGGAAAGTGTTACGATCGGAGCAACTTTGAGGACCTATCGCTCTATTGACGAGAGTCGATAAGTGGAAAGTGTTGCGATCGGAACAACTTTGAGGACCTATCGCTCTGTTGACGAGAGTCGATAAGTGGAAAATGTTACGATCGGAGCAACTTTGAGAATCAATCGCCCTGTTGACGAGAGTCGATAAGTTGATTTTGTCAGAGGTGTGATATTAACGTGACAAGAAGAATATTACGATCGGGGCAATTTTGAGGACCTATCGCTCTATTGGGGAGAGTCGATAAGTGGATTTTGTCAGAGATATGATGTTAACATGACAGGAAGGTGTTGCGATTGGAGCAACTTTGTGGACTTACCATCCGATTGAAGAGGATTGATAAGTAGGTTGTCAGAGGTATGATGTTAACGTGACAAGAATGTGTTGCGATTGGAGCAACTTTGTGGACTTATCATCCTATTAAAGATGATTGATAAGTGGGTTGTCAGAGGTATGATGTTAACGTGACAAGAATGTGTTGCGATTGGAGCAACTTTGTGGACTTATCATCCTATTGATGAGGATTGATAAGTGGGTTTTGTCAGAGGTTTAGTGTTAACGTGATAGGATTTGTGTTGCGATTGGAGCAACTTTGTGGACTTATCATCCTATTGAAGAGGATTGATAAGTGGGTTGTCAGAGGTTTGGTGTTAACGTGACAGGATTTGTGTTGCGATTGGAGCAACTTTGTGGACTTATCATCCTATTGATAAGGATTGATAAGTGAGTTTTGTCAGAGGTATGATGTTAACGTGACAAGAATGTGTTGCGATTGGAGCAACTTTGTGGACTTATCATCCTATTGACGAGGATTGATAAGTGGGTTTTGTCAGAGGTATGATGTTAACGTGACAAGAATGTGTTGCGATTGGAGTAACTTTGTGGACTTATCATCCTATTGACGAGGATTGATAAGTGGGTTTTGTCAGAGGTTTAGTGTTAACGTGACAAGATTTGTGTTGCGATTGGAGCAACTTTGTGGACTTATCATCCTATTGAGGAGGATTGATAAGTGGATTGTCACTTGTGGACTTATCATCCTATTGAGGAGGATTGATAAGTGGATTGTCAGAGGTATGATGTTAACGTGACAAGAGAATGTGTACTTGTGATTGGAGCAACTTTGTGGACTAGCGTCTCGCTGGGGAGAATTGCTAAGTGAGTTTATCATCAGAAGCGATGAATTTTGATACTAAGATTTTGAAGACTTAGTGTCTTGTTGGGGAAGATTGCGATTTGAATGATTTTGAGGACCTATCATCCTATTGTCAAGGATTGATAAGTTGATTGTCAGAGGTGTATTGTTAACGTGACAAGTTGGGAGTGATGCAAACTGAATTCATACTCCGTAGGGGTGATAATCGTCAGAAGTATAATGTTAACTTGACGATGTGAAAGATTCGTTACTCTTAATCCAATAGATTCCAAGTAACCAACCCCCAGTCTTGATTAAGACTTAGCAGGGGAAAAAAGAAAAAAAAATAGGGGTAGACATGACATACCGCCTTGTGGGGGCACTATCCATCAAGTCGGAATAGAGGTACATCACATGGTAGGCCGCTATCTAAAGAGTTTGGCTATCAGAGGTGATAGTTTTGATGGACCCGCCATCCTATTGAAGAGGATTGGTGGGAGAATTTGGAGGAAAAAGGACTATCAGAGGTGACGGTTAACGTGATAGTTTTGGTAGATCCGCCATCCTACTTGAAGAGGATTGGTGGGGGAATTTGGAGGAAAAAGACTATCAGAGGTGACGGTTAACGTGATAGTTTTGGTGGACCCGCCATCCTACTTGAAGAGGATTGGTGGGGGAATTTGGAGGAAAAGGACTATCAAAGGTGATAGTTAACGTGATAGTTTTTGGTGGATTTTGTGGTTGACAGAGGTGTTCTATTGAACATGACAACTCAGAAAATTTATTATTCATAATCCACTGAACTACAAATAAACCAACCCCCAGTCTTGAACAAGTGTAGGGGAAAAGGGTAGACATGGCACATCGCCTAATGGGCCACTATCTAATGAGGTTGACTATCAGAGGTAATTGTTAACGTGATAGTTGTTGGACCTGCCATCCTACTGAAGAGGATTAGCTTCAACAGTCGTGGTATCTTCTTCTGACTGAGAAGATTGAGCTTGGTCCGATTGCTCAGGTGAAGGTTGGGCTTGGTCCGATTGCTCAGGTTGATCCTGCCTACTTTGTTCTTCAGCTTTGATCCTGGCAATAATCTTTTGAGCCTGTTCGCCTTGAGAGATTAGTTTTCTCCAGGAACGGCATTCTACAACTCCTATTCGGGCTAGGAGGTCGGTCTGCAAGTTGTGTCGACAGGTCTCTACTAAAGTAGACTGTG